>NC_136063.1:274516430-275200160 GCF_964261635.1 Lissotriton helveticus
AAGGTAAAAGAAAGACAGTGGTAGAAGGATAGAAGCCATCCAATCAGAGAGATGGCAAAGGCAGAATGGTCCAGGGGACGGACAAACACAAGTTGGATAAGCTGGGACAAGGAAATCCATCGAATGAGAAGCAAGCAAATGACAGTGACAATAAAGTCAACCAATGGTAAGCAATGGTGCGCTGTAAGCCACTGTAACCTCTTGGTAAACCCACAATAGTTCCTCGTCAACCGGACAGCTCAGGCTCCCTGGTAGACTTAACCTCAAAATACATCCTTCCTGAATGCCAGGTTATCATCTTTATTCCAGCTTACTGATTCCATCTAGAAAAAAAAATCAGGGCGAAACTCAAAGGATGGAGAAGCGCCAACTTCCTTTGTGTGCAGGTTTGATTGGTGGAATAAAATAGAAATGAGAGTTTGCGGGTGATAAAAAAGAAGTGACAAGCTTAGCTCCTTGAGTATAAAACAATATTTCGGGCTGTATTTATTAACCCTGAACCCATTTGACCAGAGTAGCTGTAGATGTGAATTTGTTTCAAACTATTTTGCTTACAAACATAATTTGTACTGCAATGCCATCAAGAGTAATAAATGAAAAGTTTATTTTTCCTCCCCTGGTGGGTCCAGGGACTTGGCTCAGCCACACTGACACTCTGCTACGGTTAGCATGAGCTGCCAAAAGACCCCAGGGATGTGCAGAAATGCATCAGAACAGCAGGGAAAGCAAAGCTTCCCTTACTGTGTGCAGACTCAAAGCAGAGGCCACGAGGACAGGAAAAAGAACCAACAGCTGACTGCAGCACTAGATGTCTCACCTGGGGGACAGTTTCAAATGAACTGATTTGTTCCTCCCTCTTCAACGATTTCAGAATTACATTGTTTTCACTGGCTTGTAATGGTTTTCTTTTTTTAGAATTGTCTTCATTCATTAGGCAGATTTGTAAACTCTGAGTCCACAGTTTATGCAGCTATTCTACAGTTATTTCTCAGTGAACAAAGTAATGTGTCATGTTATTTCTTCGAATTTGACGTATTATTTGGAGCCTACTTCAGTTGTATGCTATCATTATTTCCATTTGCATAGAATTTTAACAGTGGTTAATGCCCACTCCAGAGGGTGTTACCTGTTGGTATTTGCTTGCAATAAAACTATGGGGCATATTTACAAGAAAGTGGTGCTGCGTGTCATTAAGCCAAGAAATCTAATGTCATGCTTCGTCACTTTAGAAACGCAAGGCTCCACCATATTTATTAGAATATGGTGCCGCCCTGCGTTTCCCCTGCACTGGCTCTAAATTTAGCAGCCTAGCGCCAAAGCAGGCACCCTTGCATGATAGTGCAACAGTGCCTGTGTTGAGGGGAAGATTATTTATGTGTAGTAAGGTCCCCTCCTGCACATAAACAATCATTGGCGTTTTGCTGTTTCCATGTGTGCTGCACAAAGGCAACACACATGGAAACAGCAAAAACAAGGAGAAATAAAGCATTTCTCCTCATTTCGCCTGTTTAAGACCAGGTTTTCCCTGGTTTTAACTGCTCTTGTAAATACGGGGCGGCGCCAAAATCAATGGATGTTGCCGTGAAACGCCCACCACAACACCCATTGCCTGTCCCTTTCATGCTAAGTGTAGTGTGAAAGGGGGCCTTATTCACAAGGCAGCATTAAGCCACGGTGGCTTAACACTGCCTTGTAAATAAGTCAAAGCTCCTATCGCCACCACACTATCACTAAAAATGAAGTTGTGGTGGTGATAGGGGCTTGTAAATATGCCCATATGTGTCCGAGCAGAAGGCTACATTGTGAAGTGAAGGGAATGACAAATACCCTTTGTTAATGCCCCTCAACGAGATGGTCTTTTGTGTGTCTGCCTCATGCCCCCCCTGCCACTGCCCTAGAATGGACCCAAACAACAGCAGGTAATGCCAACATTCTCTGCATTCTGATTGGATGCTAGTGGGATTAAATCAGTGACATCGCGATTAGCCATTAATCTGTCGTGTATATAATGGGTCTTTAAAGTGGCATGGCTTTTGAAGCCTATTCACAGAAATTCTGACACGTGTCGGTGATTATATATTTATGAGTAATACCAGTAAAATGAGCTCTTCAAGACAATTTGGAAGATGTGAAAAATCCAATCTTCTACTTGAGAGGTGATAGGTGCCCAGACCCTGCAATTAAGATGATTTATGGAGTGTGGAACCCATATTGACTTTAGCTCGAAAAGGTGCTGACAAGGAGCAGGTCTGCAGCTTGCTTTACCTGTTACTCTATTTCAGCAGCATTCCAGCCCCCATCCTAAACAAGCCCTGCAAATTCTTTCCTTGTGAAGTTTCTTTAAAATCTCTTGGGTGGCCAATGTCCAGAACATTTTAAAATAAACACACACGTCGACCTTCTCCCTTTTGCCCTTGTGGTTGTCTGTGTGCACGTTTCTGAACCTGCCGGTGGAGAGCCTGCTGTGGGAAAAAGCAATTCTGAGGGGCAGTTCCTGGTCTGGACAGATAATAGGATGCCTTGGATATTTATTTTAGGGCTCGATTCACAAAGTCCCAAGTTAAAAACCTTCTGATGTAGTGTTATATGTCTAAGAAGTGACCATATTTATAACTTTTTGAAATTTCCCAGAGTAACTCAGGCACATTATTGATGTTTTGAAATAGGCTGATGTGTACATTTTATGCATGCAGAATGTCCATCATTAGGCAACGTTTGTATGCAAAAATGTGCATTGGCACTTGTAACTTTATTTTGGTTTTTACTTCATAGAAAAATATTATTCGCTATGGAGAAACTTTTTCGACTATCCAGTGGTTCTTAACCTGTGGTCTGGGGACCCATGGGAGCCCACAAAGCCTACTCAGGGGGTCCGCGACTGTTTTAAATTAAATATTATTAACAAATTTAAAAAGTGTGCACAAAAAAGACTTTTTTAATCTTTTTATATTTAATGGTGAATTAAATAAAATATTTCATCATTTGTTTGACGAATGCTTATTTCTGTATTTTTTGCGTATTGTTTTGAGGTTTAAATCAACAAAAAAGCTTAGGCCAGGGTCCTCGGCTTCCTGTTATTTTTCAGTGGGTTCCCCAGATTACAATCATGAGTCAGTGGGGGTTCTCAGGTTCAAGTAATGACTACGTCCACAGAAGTCAGTAGGTTAAGAATCACTGTACTACTCCTTTAAATGCTAAAAAGGCATATCTCCCCAGACAATGTAGGATTTACAGCCAGCAAATCAAAGGAATGAGTCTGAAAGGGTTTACATTTGATCAAAGTGGAAGATATCCCCAACAATATCATCAGCAGTACAGCCCAATGTGGAAAAAAAGGAATACTTGGAAAATGCAGCCGGGGCCAACTATATAAGACTACTAGGGTTCGTTCTCCTCGTAGACACTGTGGATCTAACTGATTCATGGTCTCATTGACCGGGAGGTCCTGAAGAATAATTCTATGGGTTTTAAGGGTTCGGTAACTGTGACCAAAGTGCAAAGATTGTCTACAAGGGCTCTAGTGGGATGAGGGACACTGTTGGTCGAGCCTGCAGGCCCATACCAGAATGATTCAATATCCTGAATAACATCCCTACCACTCAGGGGCAATAGGGTAAATATTCTCAGACTTAGCAACAATTCATAACTCGAGAGACAAGTCATCCAAGTTAGCAGAAAAGACAATGTGTGCGAGTGGCTTGGCTACACCCTTGTCATTCTTGTTCAAACTAATAGTGAAGTCAGATGGTAGGAATTATATTTGCGAACACCCATCCACAGCAAGATATTCTTTAATCATACTGTCAACAAGTCAGTGCAGTCATAAGATGCTTACAGTATTCCTCCCCATGATTCTCCCATACCTTGTAATTGCAGATCTGCCTGAATTCATTACTCTTTCAATTTGACATGTTATGGCACACGCACCATTCACAACAAGCATATTGTGTACATACTTGAAGGGCTTTGATCTTACCTCATTCAGCCACTAAATTCTGTCACATGGGAACTTCAAGCCATTGACTTGAGACATTGGATAGAGAGCACCCCTTTGGGTCGTGCGGCATTGGTACCCAGGGAACCTGTGGGCATTCCCCTGATGGCACGATTCTTTGGCCAGCGAGCTAGTTGGGAGGATATGGGTCGGCCTTCCTGCCCCTTGTCTCGCGATTGTGGGTCAGAGGGTGGGAAGTAGGAAGGGGACTGGGCTAGCGGCACTTCACTTCCGGTCCTGGTGTCGCTTTGGTACCAGCCATTTACGCCCACATCGGCTTGGCCTCTGCCTTTTCGACTTGGCCATGCAATGGCAGTTTCGGTACTACTGCGGCACACTGCGGTCTGCATCTGCAAGGGCCAGTAATCGCTTCACTCTGAGATAGTCTACCCCTCCAGGCCACAATGGAGTACTTTAGGTCCTGCAGGCCCTGATCCAGTTGCCACATCAGGGCGCCGGCGTTTGGCTTCCTGCTCTTCCCAGACTTTTCAGCATTCTTTACTGCCATCGAACCTATCCTTGGAGGGGGCCAAGAAATGGGTCTTACTTAAGATCCAGACGGAGTAAGTCGACCTCACTGGGCTTATGGCGGTCTAATCTTTTAATCTCCCTGGCTTGGTAATTGCTGCTTCCTGACATTTGTTTTCATGGCCGCATCAGCTCCTGGGCACCACATCCGTGCAGTGTTAACTGCCCGGGAGCCTTTTCTTAACGCATCTCACAGCAGCCCTCACTTGCCTAGCATCATTCCTTCCTGATCTGGGGTGGCTACCTTTTTTGTGAATTATTGCTCT
Source organism: Lissotriton helveticus (assembly GCF_964261635.1). Taxonomy (NCBI): domain Eukaryota; kingdom Metazoa; phylum Chordata; class Amphibia; order Caudata; family Salamandridae; genus Lissotriton; species Lissotriton helveticus. The sequence goes on from NC_136063.1 coordinate 274,521,219, forward strand.
TCTTACCTACCTCTTGGGATGGCCTCCCAACTACCTTTGTCTTTGGATTTTTAACACATTTGAGCTCGGGATGAGAGGGGAGGCCAAAAAAGGAGCAGACGTGTTTGTATTTGCAGAACCTGGGTGGCGGCTGCATGGCTTCCTTTAGAACGCCCATCGAGCCACCTTCCTATCACCGGTTGAGTGTTGGGTGCTAACCGTTTCCAACCAAGCATTCACTTCAGTCTGGTCACACTCGATATCAGGGTCCTCAAACTTTACGCATCTGAAGTCCGGTCTCCTGCGTCTCTCCTGACCTTATCTCCCTCCTCCACCTACCCCTCTCCGCTCTACTCGTCTCGTCCTGCTACTGACCTTTGTCCCCACCTGTCCTGGCCCTTAGTCTCCACCCTGTTTATCTGTGAATTTTCACTCATCAATTGAGATCTAGCTATTTTGTCTGATGCCCGATGGAGCTACCTGGTTTAGCTATAAGGGAGACAGCCCGGGGATTCCCTCCTTGGACGTCACCTACCCAGTCGGTCTTTAGACAGACTTCCTTTCGTCTCTCCTGTCGTCTCCTCCCGCAGCCTCCCTCTAATTATGTCTAACCTTCTCTCTTGTCTCAATGTATTGAGACTGAACTATTTTGTCTGATGCCCGATGGAGTTACCTGGTTTAGCTATAGGGGAGCTGGGCCGTGGATTCCCTCCTTGGTCGTCACCTACCCAGTCGGTCTTTAGACAGACTTCCTTTCGTCTCTCCTTGTTGTCTCTTCCCTTATCCTCCCTTTCTCACCTCCCTTGCCCCCTCCACTACTTTTCTCTCTCCTTTCTCTCCTCTCCTAATTGTATTGCCTATTTTTTGAAGTTATTGTGTAATTGTTGAACTTTTTCTGTTACATTGTTGATTCTCATGTAAAGCGCTCTGATACCTTCGGGTCTAGCCAGCGCTATATAAAACTCTTTAAATAAATAGATAAATAAATAAATGAATAAAATAAATACTCAAGTCAGGCAGTACCACCACATACATGGTGTGCTTTAGGAATCTTGTTTGAGTAGAATCTCATCGAGGTGGCTAATTTAGGCCTCATTTCAAACCTAACAGTCATCTAAACATTGCAGCCAAAGAGCCAATTTGTGATATTCTACTTGACCTTCTGCTTGTTCTCCCTCGCTACCTCCATACCCTCCTTCTATTTTGTCTTAAGCTCTCTCCTTTTTAAACCCCTCCAAATCTTTTCTTTTACATCCGCTGGCACGTGTGATGCCACCTCGCCCATTTATGTGAGTATAGTTTCTTCACCCCCAGTGCCCCTAGGTATGCTGCAGGTGCTCCCTAGCGTACCACCCTCTGCTTTACTAACCAAAACTCAGGCAGTCAGTTGAGGTGGTTTTGGCTCATAAGAAAGTGACTGTGCACCAGTTACAGGTTTTGGTTGGCCAATTGAATTTTGTCCTACGAATTATCCCCAATGGTCCGACCATTTTCCTGATCTATCGACAAGTCATTGTCAGGTCTCAAGCATAAACAACACCATGCAGGATTGTCTGCTGAAGTCAAGGAGGATTTAAAGTTTTGGCACAACTTCTTGGTGCAGTTCAATGGCACGGTTGTCTGGCCTCCCCCCCCCCAATCCCCCCTCCGCCCCCGTATTCAATCATATGCTGGGCTTGTTCACAGACTTGGCTGGCAGTTTAGGTTTAGGGGTGATCCTAGACACTCAGTGGACTAGGGGGGTTTGTCCGTTTGCATGGTACAAAGCTGGCTTAACCAGGAATGTAGCATTCCTAGAATTGTTTCCTATTGTCATTGCTGTGACTATCTTGGCAGTATCCTTCAGGAACAAGAGTGTCATATTTTGATTTGACAACATTTCTGTCATAGAGACTATTAATAGGCATAATCCAAATATGTCCTTGGTGTGTACAATAATGCAGCAGATGCCTCGTCTCACTCCAAGTTGTAGGAATTCAGGACTTTCCACTCATAAGCAGCCAAGAGGATGATTGACTTCCTGGGAGAACTTTGGAGGATTAGGGCCATGCCCTATCCAAAATAGTAGCCGCCTCCTTGGATAAGGGCACACAGCTCCCTTATGAAAAATGCTTCCATGATTGTAGGTGTTTTTTGTGCACAAGTGCAATTCTCAGTGGACTCCCTTTGACGGTTCTTGGAACACTGAAGGACTAGATTAGGACTAGGTCATATGCCAGGGCTCATGTTTCAGTGGTTGGATTTTCACTAAGATTAAAGCGGTGAGTAATGCGGGTGGCAGCTTCTTGGTAAGGAAGGCCTTAGCCAGGTGGACATTGATGGGTTCTGGTGAGGGGGATCGCAGGAGGCGCCTCCATACTGTGAAACTGGTGGGAATTCTAGCCAACCTACATCTCATTCACAGGCCACCTTACGATGTCCTGCTTTTCTAAGGGGCATCTTAGTGCCATTTTATGGGGCACTTAGAGTGGGCGAATTAGTTGGAAAGAACAAGTAAAATGGTGCTGGTGGCCTGCAATAAAGTGACACTCAGATATCGCAGGGAACGTTGGTCCTTAGGTTGAGAAGATCAAAGACAGATCAGCTAGGAAGGGGGACTACCATTACTCTACATGAGGCGCTCACCACAATCATTTGCCAAGTAGATCATATGTAAGTCTGTCTAGCAGGGCAGGCAGACGTGGGCGTCTTTGATGTTTTTATCCATTTAAATGGAGAGCCCCTCTCACGCTATCAGTTCTCATCAGTTTTCACTGTGGCTCTCAAGTCAATAGTAGTGGATTCTACTGGCTATTCCCCATATTCTTTCAGAATAGGCACTGCAACGCTTGCATCAGGTGCGGGTCTCTCTCAACAGGAGGTGAAATGCATAGGATGGTGGTCCCCCTATGATTTAAGCATTATATTCAGCCTGCCCTGCTATGACTTCAGGTTTTCTCATACTTCTCTCTATTTTATTTATTTTAGTAGTCATGCCACCAAACATTCTCTGGGTCATCGGTCACTCCGTGCGGCGGGTGCGGTGCTGATGGCGATAGCTTTGCAGGCTAAAGATAGCCACGCTGAAGAACATATTGTTCAGCAGGCACAGTCAAGGGAATATCACAACACCATGCATTGGTGGTTGAGGATCTTTTTTTATGATTATGTAACATGGATCTGCTTTGCTAAGCTGAAAAGTTATGTTTGTGGTTTCTCCTGAATAAACATGACCCATTATCCCAAGCAATAGTTCTTTTATCCAGTCGCAGCCGGCATGGCTCGCGAGTCGGGGCGGGGGTCACGTGGGAAGGGTGGGGGAGGTAATGTAAATTAAAATTACGTAAGACGTACCTTGTCCTCCAGTCCGGCATCACACCTCCTTCTCTCTGGACTGCTCCTCGCAGGAAGCAGGAAGCAGACAGCCTCCCTCACCTCCCCTAAGCCAATCACACTGCTGCAATGGCAGTGTTGTCATTGGCTGGGACGCCGACCCCCACAGGCGTCTATGGGGAGGTCATTTTCTTTATGTAGGCTGCATGCAAGAAAATGCAGAGTGTGCATGACTGGTTTGGTCCGCCCTGGGGCTGACCAAACAGTCAGCACCCACAACAAGCCCGCCACTCCTCCCCTGCCTGGAGTAGGACCGCCCACCCACCCACAGTGCGAGAAGCAGAAACATAAAATGTTATTCATAATACCATTTTATGTTTCTGCCTCTCGCACTACGAGAATGCATTGAGGCGACGCTCCTCTGCCCATGTGGAGGAGCCGCCCCTTCTTTTGTCATTGACTCGGTTGAGTTTGGAAGGGGGCAAGGTCCAACTGGGGGTCTCCGGGCCCTATATTAATCACTTCACTTGAATATTTGTTTAATACTCTAGAGGCTGATGGGCAACACCTGTCCAGAACTAGGCACTGTGAAGGACTGTCAAGGTTCCTTCTTGATTGCTCGAGGAAAGGGGCACTCCAACTAGATCCATACTGTGAACCTGCACTTAGCAGTACCAGTAAAATGTGGCAAGCATCTCCTTGAGCGGGTAGCAGATTGGAACAAAAAAGTCAACTAGGGCAAAAAACGTCCTTGGCAATTTGGCACCTCTTCATTGAAGATGTAGAAGTTTGGAGAAGAAGGTAAAGCAGGCACTGTGCTCTTTTTGTCATCAGGGACAAGAAAGGAGCCAAGCAAGGACTTCTAGAGAAATCCTAAGGGAACTATGACTGTGAAGACCATAAAGCAGGGCTAAAATAGGTCAAATGGGTGATGAACGTGACATCTCAGGTAAACTTCTGTCGTAGATGTAAAAGCTAGATAACTTTGTGAGCCTGTCCCTTACCACGAGAGGTCTTCAACCATCACTTCATCATTTTTGTTCTTCCAGGAATTCACTCTGCTTTTTAATGACAATGCATGATTTGCACAGGCCACCTTAGTGAGAGCAGCTCTGATGCTTGTACCCAGTGCTTAATTTGTAAAAGAATGAGGGCTGGTGCCTGAAACTCCACTCAGAAGTCCGCGTCGGGGCCCAATAAGTGTCAGCATGCGGAATACAAAGGCTGTGTGATCTTGAATCCACCTCATGACTCCTTAATCCACTACCAGACAGTCCCTGCCCCTGTAGTACTTGCTTTATCCCTTTGTTTTACTGTCTTTCTTTTCCACATTCATCTAACTTTGTTTATCTTTCTCTTGCTTTGGTAAATGTCTGGTGAAGACAAATAAGTGCTGATCCCCTAAATTTGGTTCTGTGAGCCCTAAATGCAACCACTGGCTCAAATTAAGCACCGTTGAACCATATCATGGCACCTGCCTTTCACAAGCATACAACATTCCTTAATTCCCTCAAATTCTATTAGCACCTGGATTTGGGATGTATGGAGCTGGCCAGCCAATTGTAATACTCCCTTAGCTGGCTATATCTAATTGCACACCTGCAAAGGCAGCATTCTCTGGCTGCAGCACCCTATGTCCCTCTGGTGTGCTGTGGGCAAACACTGGTCTAAAAAGGGAGCGCTGTGGGAGCCGGAGCTGCCTCTCACCTGCATGGTTGAGCGAACAAAACGTTTCTCTTCTGAAGTAGCTGCTTCAGGGCTGTTCGGATTTCTTTTACTGAGGGAAAAGCGTGATGAGTCAAAGAAAAATAGAAACAGTTTATTTACATTTGTCTGCTTTTCCTCGTCTGTTTGGACTTCCCTCTAACCAAAGCAAGAGAAAGGGTCTGGACAGCTGCTGCAGAAGAGGTCGAGGGAGCACTGCAGGTGAATGAGCACATTTTTACCCATTTATTCAGGGAACAGGTTGCTCTGGTGGGCCCGCTATTTTTAGTGCGAGGTCGGAGGTGCTAATAGGCTTACTGACCTTATGTGCACGGCCTAACAGCTGTTAATGATACCCTATCTTTGTTGCATGGCGTTGCCTGTGGCTCGGGTCCATATCTGTTGGAAAGGTCATTAACAGCAATTAATGCCCGCAGCTGCCGGTAATTAGTGTGTTTGCCTTTGTGTCAGAGTGGCTTAAGAGTATTTCCGTTCGCGCACACCACGAGTGCTTCCCATCACTTGGCTCCTGAAGCAATATTTCCTTTGCCTCATGTTTTTGTGAGATTCTGCAGAGGTGAGCGGCTCAGGTGTGCATAGGTGAATGTTTTCCAGCTAATCTAGCATCCAGACTGGCAGCCTGTAAATTGTGTGGCTTAGGCGATGAGTTATGAAGCTTTACTGCAGCATCCTATAGGATAACAGCACTTTACTGAGGTGGGCAGTCCCATTGGTGCTTAGGGTCCCAGAGGTCTAAGTAACAGAGTCAACCATTGTACACTGAGTCCTGGGAGCAGGTACATCTAGCATAAGGAGCGGATGCCACTGTAGCATAAAGACCAGGCCACGCCTTAACTCTTTTAGTTACCTGGCGCATTCTAAGGTTTATGCAGTGGCGTAGCTGGAGGGAGGGGGGGACCACCCCAGGCGGCACGTGCTTTGAGGGAGGCGGCCGGTCCCCTCCCCCGCTCCTAACTGCGGCCAAAACAATCTGCAATGCCCCCGCTCTTATTTGCGGCTGTATGAAGCACCAGCACGCACCCCTGCTCTTCGATTAGGCCGCCGCAGGCAGCAAACGCAGTGGGTGCCATAGGCGGCCTAAGGCCTAGCTACGCCACCGGGTTTATGGCATGTCTAGTTCCTTGGTGCATCATTTTTTTCATGTGTGCAGCACAGTGACGTTTATGACGCAGATTGTGGTCTAGTGCGAGATCACTGCACAGCGCATGTCACAAAAAGCGGGCATGTGTGTCTGCTTGTGTGCCCCCGGGTGCACTGTGGTATGACAGAAAGGGCTGCAGATGCTTGTGCGACCCTTTCTGTGATACAGATAGAGCCGGCGCACATATAGTGCCAGCGCTATCACCAGAGGGCATGCCCTCATGTTCATGAGGGCGTGGCCCCATGCAAATGAGAGAATTCCTTGACCTCTGCGCCGGTGTCGAATTACAGTTGCGGGCGCAGAGGCAAAGAAGCTGTCAGGAGGCGCACCGACAGTATGCTACCTGGAGCCATATTACGTATGCGACGCATTTTCCTGGTTAGCAGTGGGCTCACTTATTGAAAGGTGCCCACTGCTAACCATGAAAATGAGCTGCATTATAGTGAATCTGCTGCCCCCAGAGCAGCCACGGACTTGCGCTGCCCTGAGGGCAGCGCATTCAGGTGAAAAACAGAGCAGCTGCTTTGAAGCAACTCTGTGTTTTACTGCGCAGGTTGCAACCCGTCAGAGGGTCCATCCATCCTCCCACCAGAGGGCTGTCATCAGGGGCGCACTGACAGTGCACTTCCCAACAGCTTCTTTTCCTCTGCGCCCGCATCTGTAATACGGCGGGGGCACAGAGCCAAGGGGATTCTCTCATTTGTATGGGCCCACTCCACCATGCAAATGAGGAAACACACTCTGATGATAGCGCTGGCGCTTTATGTTTGCCAGCGCTATTAGTACTACAGAAGGGGTTGCACAAGCGTCAGCAGGCCCTTCTGTAATACCAAAGGGCCTGTTGTACCCCTGGGGCTCTTCAGTAATGCAGACCCTGATGGCAGCCCTACGGAGGGGGGTAAAGGGGCCCTATGGACCTCCCAGACATCCCCTTGCAGCAGGTGCAGACACTCACTACACCCGCCTGCAAGATGATCTCCAATCCCCTTAAAAGTACAGGAGGGTTGCCGCCTGCACAGTGAAAGACAGAGCGGTTGCTTCAAAGCTGCTCCGTATTTGACTTGAATGCGCTGCCCTCAGGGCAGCACGACTTCACCGCTGCGCTGGGGGCAGCGCATTCAAACTAATACAGCACACTTTCCTTGTTGGCACAGAGCGCACCTTTTAAATGGTGCGCCAGGCGCTAACAAGGACAGTGCGTCACATTCTATAATATGGCCCCTGGTGCACAAACAAGAAAATGGAGGCAACAAAAAGAAAATGAAGGTGCAGTGGAGAAAAAGAAGTAACGGTGAAAAGACAGACTTTACGTACTACAGGTTAAAATAAAAGGCTGATATCTCACTGGGTTAATGCACCTATTGCAGTGATCTATATTTAATGTGCAGGTCACTAGTTAAAATTTTAGCAAGATATATTGGTGAGTTGATAGACCTACCGCAGAGGTCGATGTCGAATTCCAAGGAAAAGTGACCTTCCTCCTTGGATAATAATCAGGGTCACTGGAAGTATGCAATTATGCTGCTTTTCCCACATATTTATGGATTTACCACACTTGCAAAATACCCCATTTGCTGCCAGCCGCGGCCCGTGGAGGGAGTTCCGGTGGGGTGGGGGAGGGGCAGGGTGGGGGGTGATAAACACCGTAATATGGATGATTGCAGGTAAGTAAACAATTAAATTAATAAAACGAATTTCGTTCAGTGCCCTGCATCACAAAATGCGATGCAGTGCGCGCTACGAAATTCATTTTATTAACCCCTTGGCTGCGGGGGTAATTCCGCCGCAGCGCTAGGAGGGCCGCATGGCACCGCCATGCTCGTGACGGAACCACTCCGTCACGAGCCTCGGGCGCGCTGTGCTTGTGACAGAGTGGTTCCATCACGGCCAGCCTGCTCAATGGAACGCTCAACGCAGGTGTGAAATCGCTGCCGCGCAGGCGTGGCGGACAGGCGGTGATGGACCGTCATTAGCACAGCCTGTCTGAGGCTGGTGACTAAGTGATTCCGTCACCAGCACCCAACGGGTTAATTTAATTGTTTACTTACCTGCAATCATCCATATTCCGGTGTTTATCACCCCCCCACCCTGCCCCTCCCTCGCCCCACCGGAACTCCCTCCACGGGCCGCGGCTGTTTGCTGCATTATAATTTGTAAATGTTAACAACAAATGTCAGTTTTAGTTTAAACGGATCAACCGTTACTAAAATACTTGGCATGTGCTTCGACACAGTGCCAGAGTCTTTGCAAAAATTAATCTATCAGCTTTCTGTTGCTGATAGCTGTATTCAACTGTTAAACATGTACTAGTAACTAGAAACATTTTGACAGGCTGCATTAATGTGTGCTTAAATGAAAAATAGTGAAATCGTACTGCCAATGCACCTCCTGAATAATGCTGCATAATTTGCATTTCCTCGCTGTATAATTTAGTCGAGAATGCCACATAATTTAGTCCTTCATTGCTGCATAATTCACTGCTTACAATTTACCCAGAGTGTGAGCCCCTGGGAATGAGGGGACATAATTGCGACTCCAGGTCTCCAATGAGACTTGAAGCCCCTCACATAAAGGCAGATCCCAGCATGATTACTCGATCAAAGTATAACGTGTCTTCAGTACTGAGTGAGGAGAGGGTCATGTGAAGCCCCACTCTACAAGAGATACCCCACAATGGCTCCCTCCTTTCAGCAGGGAAAGTACCACCAGGCAGAACAAGCATTGTCAAAGCCAATAGGTTTTATCTGTGCAAAATCTATTATCTTTTCAATGTTTTTTTTTCTCCATGATGCACAGCAGCACAAGCTGCTGTGAAACATGGCTTAAAGTAATTAAAACAAAAACGCTATGATGCGGCTGTCATTGATTACATCATAGCACTTGTATCTCTTTAACCCCTTGCATGTGTCAGACATTACAGTGGGCGTGTGCGGGGGCCGTCCAATCCTAGCCCACTCATTAAATGCCCAGCACTGCAGCGGAATTTGCGCCAGAGTCAAGGGGTTAAGCCATGTTGCATAGCTGTACAATATGTTAAAAAACAGCGGACACATGTTTGGAAGGGACAACACCAGGCCCGGTTCCAGGAATTTTTATTTGGGTGGGACAAGGGTGCATTTGGGTGGGCCACTGCGAGCTCGATTTTTCGCATATATGTCTAGGCAGGCTTGCTTCAGGGCCCTCCTTTATCTCTTCTTTGTCTTACAAGGCCCAGTAAAACGCACTCTTTCCCAAATCTCTTTCTAAATGTGATCACTCTCAAAAAGTGTTTTTTCCATGTAATGTCCCTTTGATGGGAAGAAGAGGTTTCTGAGATGGGAGTATCAGGCATGTGACACTTCTCAGGCTCCCTCTGTGCAAGCCTTCAGGGAGAATCCCTCTTCATTACTACCTCCACCTGACCACGGACTCTGCAACGTACTCCCTTACAGGCTTGATTATCCGCTACACCTCTCCAGTGCACCTTATCTCACAGCTGACCTTGGGTCCCAGCCCCATATCAGGCACCATCGGGCTCCACTTTCATTTTTCCCGGTAAAAACATTAGGAAAATCACCTTCAAACTTAAAACATTGAATATAGCAGTCAATATAATTAGCACGAACTTTAAAGTATTTTCCACAGTAGCCATTATGACCCAACTGCTAATTAAATAAACAAAAACAGAAAGGCCGGCTTCAGCGCTGATGCAAAAGTCTTTTTTGGCATTGCGCATCAACCTCTTTCTCCGTAAATACCTTTACTCCCACCTTCCAACAGTGCCCCTCATCTCCCAATGGCCCCCTCTATTGACCTCCTCCTCGGATTCCCTCAAAGCCACACTCCCCAAGTGCCCCTCATCTCCACATAGCCCCTCCCCCTATTGACCTCCTCCTCGGATTCCCTCGATGCCACCCTCCACCAGTGCCCCTCATCTCTCCCTAACTGCCCATCCACCCCATGACCTCTTCCTCAGATTCCCTCACTGCCACCCTCCAACAGTGCCCTTCATCGCTCCATAGCCCCTCCCACTACCTCCTCCCCGAATTCTCTCACTTCCACCCTCCAACAGTGCCCCTTATCTTTACGTAGCCCCTCTCTCATATGCATTTCATTTGTCGCATATCGCTACTCATATCAGTGTAGTGTGTGTCAGTACTTTACACAACACACACATTATACAGATACAATGAATCATACAAGTATGTAAATCAGTCTATAGGGAATGTCACATAAACCAATGAGGATTACAAGGTGTATGAATCACATGTCATCCATTCTGGTGGGCGGTATATTTTAAGAGGGTTTTGTCTGCGGAAACACAACCTTAGGATTTAAAGAGTATTCCAAGGGAGTCAGCTTTACTGATAAAAATGTATATCTGCCCAAACATACTAATTTTAACAGCATTAGAATAATTAAAGACTGGGTAAGTTCTAACTATATCACAAAACCAAAAAAGGGAAGTTCTAACTATACCATTCATGTTTGTATGCAGCTCTTTGATGACAGTTCATTGGTAACTGTCCTATGTTAGGATTGTAACTTCTGAACTGCAAGTAACGCAAGGATCTCTGTGACAAAGGCAGTAACCCACTGAGCTATCCAGGGCTTTAAGTGGGCCGGGTCTCACTGGGTCTGAGCACCAGCAGTTTTTTTAAAGGGGCCTCGAAACGGGTCTCTGTCGGGCTCTGTTTTGTGCGCTGGTCACATGTAGTCCGTTTTTTTCCGAACTGCAGTGACAGCAGTCTGCTGTCACTGCAGTCCGGAAAAAGTGCCATGGCACAAAACAGAGCCCGATAGAGACCTGTTTCGAGACAGCAGGCACATCGGCGTACCCTGCTCACACTACTCACAAGTGGAATGTTACGGCTTAACGTCATGCCAGGTGAGCGTTGTAGGGGGAAGGGAAATCCTTTAAAGAGAGTCATTTTCTTTCTCTGGATTTTCCTTCTCTTTTTGAAACTCAGGAGCAGCAACATTGTTTTGATGTCACCAGTGCTTTAAGTGGAAGCTTTTGCAATAATATATACAAGCCATAGTTGCTGTTATTGTTGTTTTTTCATCCCACTCAAAGCCCTGGAGCAATCTACATAAAATACAGTTCATCTGCATTTGAAAACTACTAACAGACAAATGATTGCTCTCCAGCATGATTATTAATCACCAGCGTTATCTGGGCATTTTGTATTCTTATTGTTGTCCTGCATCAGCCATGATGATGATAAAACTGTTTAAATGAAGCACACACATATGTGTCCTGCTGGGCCTGTGCAGATTTTAAAAAGAAAAAATATATTGTAACACATTCTCTTACCTACTCCATTAGTCAAACTTTGTGTCACAGCCTTATGTGATAAGCCACTGCAGGGGTCAGGAAAGGTGAATAGGAATAAACAAACTTCTTTTCTCCTGGCTGCATAGAAAAATAAATATCAGCACAGCAGGGCAGTAAGCAAAGGTTACCAAAGGTTACCCTTGTCAAAGAAAGGATTTGTCTTCTTTCACCATGCAGAGATGAAGGAGTGAAAAAATAAACAAAGCCTTGTTAACATATACATGGTCTTGTAAAGACCTGTGAAGTACTCGGGTGCGGCAGAGATAATCTCTAAAACTGTCTGTGTGTGTGCGCCCCTCGGCCCGGGCTGACACACACGACGGGGAGGGTTGAAGCACGTAGATCCCAAAGACGCCTGCCTTCAAGCCCTTTTTGCGAGGGCCAAGGATCCTGTTTGGGTGGGCCAGGCTCATGTTTGGGTGGGCCTGGCCCACCAGGCTTACCCGCTAGAACCAGGCCTGGACAACACATCAGAGGACGGGTGGTGAAAAACCTTAGAGGGCTGGGGGGTACGAGCACGAGTGAGATAGAGGAGAGTTACTTTTGGACATGCACCCAATAAGAGTGGATGTTCAAAAGTAACAAAAGAGTACCTGCAGGAGCCTAGGCCAGTGGAAAGACATTGGCCAGAGTAAGCAGCACTTGGTCCATGCTCCGTGGCATCGCCACACAAAGAAGCTCCAGGAGGAAGCTGAGGTGAGGAGAAGGTGCTGACCAATGATAAGTAAAGAAACGCGAGCGATGTTGAAGCCATCCCATGCTAAGTAGAAGTACGAAATGGGTGAGCTCTAAACCCCTTTTAAGATTAAAAAAAACAAAAACAGAAAAACAATAGCTTACACAGACAGCGCATGCACACTGCAGGTGAAACCTAAAAAAGGTAGCAGAGTTAGCTTTTTCCACTTCTTGCGTTCAGCCCCGGGCTGCCCGTTTATTCGACCAGGCATTTCCATGGTGAGCTGGAGCCCTTGGCGCCATGGCGGTTCGCATGGGGCGTGCTGTGAGGAGGAGAGTCGGAGCAGATAGGGGCAGGGTGGGGCCAAGTTTACTACCCCTCCACACTGCCCCTCCCCCGCCCCGTCTCACTGCCCCGCAGCAAGCCCTATGCGAGCCCCCACTGCCTTGAGGGCCAGTTGTTGGAGGCACGGAGGCTGCTGGCGCCTCTGAGACAATCACTAGCTTCCCCAGGTAATAACAGCAGGCACAGCGGGTGCTTCAGACAAGGGAGAGGAAAAGAGAGAGGAGAGAGAGAAGCGAGAGAGGAGCAAGTGAGCGGGGCTGCTTTGTACATTTTAGGCAAGGTTGGTAAAAAGATGTGCATGCCTTGTCATTTGCCAGATGCAAAGCACTAATCAGAAATAAGCACTTCAGATCCGGCAATAAACACACGTTTATCTGCTCCCAGGGAAACAGAAATGGAATCAGGCCATAGGAAAGTTAATGGGAAAAACTTCAATGGTAGTGAGATGAAGGTGCTGAGGTTATCTGTGGAAGACATAAGAGAAAAATGTTTCTTGGGCACAGACTGAAGCGTCGGAGGACAAGAACACGGCGAGGTGCTTCCCAGAATGACTAATACTTTTATTTATACCCAAAACATCTCAAATATGCTGCACAGTAGCTCGAAACTCTATGTATTTAGCTATATTGGGTAGTGAACGAATATTCCAGTTCGTTGAAGGATGAAAATGCAGTTGTTAGGCTATTTCTTCAGTAAAGGATGTATTTTTGTTCTTCCTGATATAATGCATCTTACTTCAAATCCCCTACAGGGGGCTCGAAACTGAAACTTCATCTCCAGTGCTCTATTATATGCTAAGTATTTTATGGGGCATATTATCAACAACTAGCGATATTTATTGCTAAAGAAGCTTAGCGACATTTTTTTTTATCGCCAAGCATCGCCGGATTTTATCGCAGAGATAACGTGCTATTAGCAACGTTTATCTCCAATGCGATAAAATAACCGGCGATAGCGGCGAAATGCGTGAATATCGCTGGCAAACCATCGATATTCACGCATCATCGCCAATAGGGTCTTAGCCAGAATATCCACCTCCCATTGGATATAATGGCTAAGAAATGGTCTGAGCAGGCGTTAGTTTCTAGCGATATTCACGCATAGCGTGAATTTTTTTATCGCTACGCCTACCTTGCTAATAGACGATAGCGACGTTAGCAACTGCTTTCAGTCGCTAACTGGTTGGGCACGCCCACTTAGCATGTCATTAGCGATAAATATCACTGACATGCAAAGCAGGCCCCAAACCGCTCGCTATCACCTAAAAGCTGTCGCTAACAGATGTTAGCGACAGCTTGCTACTAGGGCAATGAAATTATCGCCGCTTTGCGGCCAAAAATGGCCGAAAACAACCGCAAAAGCGTGTGCAGTTTTACAGTGTCATCTTATTTCAACACACACTAATGTCCAAGTACCAATTCCTTTGACGCTCGCAGCTGGCACCACAAAGGTCGGGGTGCTGACCCCCAAGGCTGCCTTGTCTTCTAGATTCCACGCCATGCCTCTTTAGTCCACTATCAAATACCATCCGCCTACTTATATCACTCTTGCAGGTTCCTGCTTTCTCCCTTTGGTACTGTTTTCCATTTTTGTCTAGTTTCTTCTTCCCCCTTTTGTGTTTTACTTTGTCTTCCTCTGACCAAAGTCTGTTGAGGAAAAATAAGTGATGATCCACAAAAAAAGTAGTCCCCACGTGCAACCACTGGCGCAAATTAAGCACTGCTAATATCCCAAAATAAACGATGTTTTCAGACGACTGATTTACTGCTTCTAATCAATTACTTTGTTATTTACTTGGGGGTTTATAAAGCACTGCAAGCCATTGTGATAACCTTTAAGTGCTAAATAAATTTGGCAAGTGGGTGGTAAAGCTTCAGGATATTCAGTATATGACCAAGCAGCTGGTGGAGGTCTGTTTTAGACATCTAATTAGTCTGCTCCAGGTTCAGGTAGCAGCAGTCGAGGGGGTTAACCATATGAGTGCTGAAGTAGCTGAGTTTTTAGATGTTTTCTGAATCCGCTGAAGTTGGATTCAAGTTTTAGTTGCACTGAGAGATGTTCCATAGGGATTATCCTTAAGATTGAAGAGACCTACTGTCTAACTTCTAGTGGTCGAATGGACAGTAAGCTATAGTTGGCAGATCTGAGATTTCTGGGTGGAAGGTAAGGGAGGGACCGCTTGGATAAGTGGTCCAGTGATAGGCCATGCAGTGCTTTATGGACGCAGCATAGGGATTTGAAGTCTACTCATTCTTTTACTGAGACCCAGTGGAGGGGCTGTAGCACATCAGTCAAAGCAGTTCACGCGAAAGAGGAGGCGGGCAGTGTGGTACTGGACCATTTGAAGCGTGGATGTAGATTTAGTAGGGAGCCCTGTATAGACTCTATTAATTTGGCATATCACTGTATGTAAGATGTCAGTTTTCTAGAGCAGAGGAAGGGCATCTTGCAATTGATGTAGATTATGAATACTCTAGTCTCAACCATCAAACACTTGATTCTGGATGGGGGGGCTAGTCATTAACCTTTGGCACAGATATGAAAGTAGGTAACCACTCCCTCCCAGTATTTACGTACACTGTTTCTAGTCTTGGACGTTTGTGTGATCATCTAGTGCATTCTGAGTGTTGCAGTCTTGCTTTGCTTATATTAAACTAATTTGATTAACAAACCAGAAAACAATAAATGTAGTTGAAAAGTTTAGGAAAGGAGACCTTATGCATAATTTCATTGAGTGTAGTGGCCGCACTATATTAAAGCATGTTAGAAGTAGCTCCCCTACACTCTATAAGCACTAAACATCTCGATTCATGAGCCAATGAGGCGTTATTGAGCCACTGAGTATTTTAATTCACCAAATACCTTAAAGCCTATAAACTCAAGGTTAAAACGACTAGTGTGGGCAATCACTGATGCATCAGTGCTCTTCCCCGCCATGCATAGGAAAAAATGACTCAGCTTACAAAATATACAGATGTGCTTTAGTTGTATGGCTCAAATACTCCCCACTGTGGCATTGCATGTGCCATGGTGAGTTACATTACTGTTCTAGGATTCTATAGCAGGCTCATTGTGGTGACTATCAATTTCTAATCCTCAGTGAATTTGACATTTCATTGTAACCCTGTGTGGTGTTTAATATGGGTCCCAATAAACTATGTATTTGTATTTAATAATTTTATGACGAGATGCATGCCCTCTTCCTGCCACATTTGAGCGTTGGATTCTGCAGTTCTACAGAAGTTTGTGCAAACCAATGGGTGTGAAATGAAAAACCCATTTTATAACATCAAACACTTCCACTTTGAATGACGAATTTATATATTTGGAGTAAGCTGAAGAAAATCTAGGTTTACTTACTTGTTGATATTTTAATTTCGATATTTGGTCCTCAACATTGTGTCTCAGAGTTATTCTAATGCTGATATTCAGGGTGCAGAGGTATTACCTCTTACCAAAATTATCTTTGTTCAGTTTTTCAAATTGGTCACTGTTGTAATACAAAGTCAGTTAGCCGAGGTATATAATCTATAGATGCTTTATTTAAGCTTAGTTACAAGGTAAGTTCCAGGTAAGTAGGTAGATGATAACAGATAGCCCCACCAGGAGCAGCCTTCATGCTGTTTAGCCTGCACATTCCAACTGGCACTCAGCACATCACCAGGCACCCATGCATTCTATGACATCACCAAGCATTCCACCTAGGTGGTGGGTAACGATGTGCTTCCTTTTTAGTAAACGCATTCAGGAAAATGGAGATTGTCTTCCCGGTTAATGGAAACATACCCCGTCATGTGACAAGGTTCTATGTCAAAAAGGTTTTTTGATGATTGACAGTAATACATGGGACAGCCAGATCTTCTCCTTCTCCCTTTTGATTATTGTAATCATAGAGCTACAGCCACCGGCCCATCATTTATTTTAATTTAATTTTTGTATTTTATTTTATAGTTTTCCAGAGCACATTCTTATTCTTTAAGGTCTCCTGGCTCTAGTAGGTGACTAGCAACTAAAAGGACATTACTGCTATAACAGCCAGATTTTCATTTGTTTTTTAAAGCTAGATGGGGAGCAGTAGGAAGGTTAGACAACCTAAGAGAATTCCACGTTTTACTTTTAAGGAAAGAAAATGAATGCCCAGCTATGGGCCACTACCGATCTTAGGAATAGTCACCAGAATGTGGAGTAAATGGTAGAGTGTGACAAAAAGGAAAGGAATTTTGGATGAATAACAGACCTGCTCTATAAAGAGCTTCCTATATAAGCACTTATAAGTAGAGTGCTTGGCTGTAGGATGTCAACCCAGTTACTCCAGATGATGGGATATTTGGGATCTTCCAGAAAGTCATAAATGTAGATGACATTTTAATTTCTGTATGCACCTTCAACTCTGTTTGATTTCGAGAAATGTCTCAAATTTAATACATTGAAGTAATCCTACAACTTCCTGGAACACCACAAAATGTATCACAAAATATACAAATACAAGGTTCTTCTAATTACCCTTAAATAGAAGAACAGATAGATGAAACTTGAACAGTTTAAGGAGAAAGAGATAAAGTCTGGTAAAAAATAAAGCTCAAATTGTGAATCGCATGGACTAGGAGGGTAAGAGCCTAGAAGTACTTGAGGGAGGAGGGGGGGAGGCAGCTGGCACGTCAGAGGAAAAGTAGGACATCCAGCAATACGTATGTCTGTCTATGGAAAATTGTCATTGATCCATTCTGCAACTGTGGACAAGAAGATACATCAATTGGATTGGGTTCATTATAAATCACCATCCAACCTCAGGATTATTTGCTTGTCATATGGACAGTATATGTACAAAAAGAGCAGCCCTTAAACTCTGTGGCTCTTTCTTTTTTTAATACATTTCTCTGGGATTTCTTATCCATTAACCCGCAGTCATCTCCTCACTCTTGTGAGCCCCCTTCAACATGTCAGGGATGACTAACAGGTGAATATCTCTTCACCTCGAAGGGAATGACAGAGGAATAATTAAGTGCATGCACAGTGACTTAAGCACATGGGTTACTGAAGGATGTCAGTCAACCCGGCCCTGCAAGCATACCCAACACCATAAAACCTCCCTTACACACTGGTACTGTGCAACAACTCTTTATGTATACAACATTTCCAAATCAATGCATAGGTCTGATTCAGATGATAAAATAGCTCTTTTTTCAATAGGCCATTTTGTCAGATTAATTTAAACCAGGAATTCCCTTTGTAAAAATCAGTCCATCATCTTGATATGGGTTTGTTAATGTCAAAGTAACAGCATTATCGTCCTTTAATCCGGTCTGGATTCAGTATGTCACACTGGAAATCTATCTAATCTGCTTATTTTTTCCAAGAGAAGTGCTGCACGTACCAGGATTAGGGTCCATTTAAAGTTCTGCAATGTTCACAAAAATAAAATATTGTTTATCTGTAAATAGCTCTGAGGACAAGCAAGGGAACTTTTCAACTGTGGTAACCCCTTTATATGCAGCCCAATCTTTGTAAAGCATTACCTTTACCCTGGGATAATACTCCTCCGTTTACTATAGTGTGGTCCTACTCATAGCTCTGGCTTTCTATGGGACCAAACAACCACCAACATTCACACACTCATCCTTACTGTCCTTCTATCAATGGCGCGTATGCAGGATCCTGATGGTGAGCTGAGGGTCCACCTCTCTCCTCAGCACCACACTGATGTAACAGCTAACCACATGCCACATGTTGTCTCAAAGTCAGTACAATCAGTCATACACCCTGGAAAACGTGTCCAGACTCGAGCAAAATTGATAAGACCGAGTACAGGGGTAACGTCTCACCTCTGGTGAGTACTTCCAGAAATAAATCCTGCCTCAGGTATTTGTGTTGTTCTTCTGATTTTTTTGATTTAGGGACAATGTTAATATTTTACTTTTTGAAGAAGAAATATTTTGGTAGTGCAAGAATAGCTCACTTGAAATGTTAAATGTTGGAATGATTTGATGATATTTATTTTCAATGTACGTGGTTTTAATAACCCACAACTTAACATGTTATTCACACTCCGTGGGTATGGTAGCGCCCTTGTATCAGACTGATGAGATGGAGATTTCTAGTGAAGCCAAGATCTCCCACTGGAAGATGTTTGAGGCTATCAACTAGTTGCACACACTGGCAGCAACTCGTGATGACTGCTTGTAATTAACTCGTAACTGAGAGGGCAGGTGATCGCTTACCCAGTACGTGAGATATTTAGGCCCTGTTTTTGCATCTTTTATTTAGGACATGTAATATATGTGACCAATGCTTGTTGGCCCAACTCTTCCTGAAAAAAGCAGCGAACTATGCATTGTAGACTTATACACACTATTTGCACAGATGTACACACGTCACCTGACTCATAAAATCCCATAGGTGTAGGCACTAAAATCCATACCAATGGTAGATTTTCAGGCCTACATCTAGTCCTCGATGTGTATTTGTGATTTGTCCTAGTGAAAAAATTGTGGAAATGTGTAAAAGCACATATTGTATTTGCGTGTTTTTCTGCACGTGAGGAAATACTCAGTGATCCTGATTCTGTGAATAAAGACCATGGGATTCCCACTAGCAGGTCAATTTTTTGTGCACTAACATCCACTCAAATGTGCAAAAACGTTGTAAATCGGACTGTGGGGTATAAAAAGCCTGATCAAACTGTAATATACCATGCCTCCTATTTGTAAGTTTAATTGTTAATAAAACTATGATTTCGATTCACAAAAATATACCTACCTATACGTGTCATATATAGCTTTTTGGGTGTTCATGTATATTCATCTGCAGCTCATGCATAAAGAATGCATTTCATAGCATACATACTTATATGTGTCAAACATACATACATGGTGCGTCCATAAAACGTTTTGGTTCAGGAAATCTGTGAATTTTTTTAAAATATATTTTTCTTTCATACAATTATTTACAACTAGCAGCCCGTCCCGACGTTGTCCGGGAGCAACAGGCTTCCCCGACCCCGCCCGCCCCGACATTGTCCAGCAGCCCGGCCCCTGCCCGGCCCGTCCCCCGCCTGCCCCGACCCCCGCCTGCCCCGACCTCCGCCTGCCCCGACATGGGTCCCCTTACCTCAGCCGCCGCTCCTCCCGCCTGTCCGCTTTCTGATATACTGCTTTAAATATGTCTGTTCTTCTTTGCAGAGGTGTACAGCTGACCAATCTGTTCTACAGAGTGTACATTGGCTGGGAAAGCTTACATCCTAGCTAATCTTTTTGACCTAGAGGTGTGTTAATGATTGCTGTTCCACCATAAAACCATGGGATCATTCTCTATTCTCCTGCAGCCCGGGCCCCCGCCCAGCCCGTCCCCCGCCTGGCCCGACATGGGTCCCCTTACCTCAGTCGCCGCTCCTCCCGCCTGTCCGCTGCTCGCACAGCCACTGGCCTGTCCGCTGCTCCTCACATCAGCGCTCCTCCCCCGCGCCATGTCCGCCGCTCCCTTACCTCAGCCGCCGCTCCTCCAGCCTGTCCGCTGCTCGCACCGCCGCTGGCCTGTCTGCTGCTCCTCCATCACCGCTCCTCCCCAGGGCCATGTCCGCCGCTCCTCGTCACGCTCCTGGACGCCGCTCCTCCCCATGCTCCTGACGTGAGCACGCACGTCGCGGCCGGCGCTACTTCTGAGAGACTACTTTTTTTTTACTGTAAATTTTTTAAATAACGTTTTTTTTTACATTTATATAGCCTATAACCATCTACACACCCTGACAATTCCAACGGTGTATCGGGTGTTTGGATTGGCGCTGTGGTTCCCGAGTTTACCCGCCTCAAAGGCTGAAAGTTCTTCCTTTATTATAGTAGTATAGATAAGCATCTTGAATGAAATGGGCACCATTTCACTTTTATTTCACTATTTTCACTAACTAGATTTAATAGATGATCAAATAATTTAAATGAGTGAATAAATAAATGAGAACGTTTGTTAGAACAGTACTACTTTGGAAAAGGTCTCTTGGCGCTGATAATGTCTCATGGAAAGAGGAACTGGAAGTAAGAATTGCATTCCTACTTTTTGTGAATATTTAAATCTGAATTACTTTGTGAATGGTAATCAGATTTGCATTCCACATCATTAGCTTCTCCCTAAAGTTCCAGACTGCAGCATTCACTGACTATAAAACCAGAGCTGGCTGGAGATATCAGCATTCTAAGTAAGGCCCTTTGGACACTTTTGCACAAACTTTTTATTTTATTTGCAATTCCTAGCATGCTAGATGTCTCAGTGATTTAATTGCTCAGAGGTGACACGCGGAGCGATCTGCGTGACATGCGTTTCAGTCCTGACAAGACCATTTGATACGGAAATTGTGAACAATTACATTGGTAACTTATTAAATTGGTTACGAGAAACATCTGTTATTTGCAGTGCTTAGAAAAGACGAAAGTGTGATATCAAGCACTATATAAAAACAATTGTATCTGCTGTGCCTACAAGCAGCACACACAACCCTTCTACCAACTACGACGCAGGGGAACTCAAAATCTTTTTTTTTTAATCCAAGTCAATCAATTGGATGAATTGTGCATAAATATTAAGTATTTCAGCATCAAGACACCTTAATGGTCATCACACGCTATATAAATATAAAAGAATATATTATTTGGGAAAAAAAACATTGCATGCAGTCAAGTATCACTGAGTAATTTGTAGGAGGGTTATAAAACTGAGTGACAGTTCGGCGACGTCACGTGTTTAAGTTGCGATTTCGAGGAAATTTGTGAGTCACGCAGGGGCCCCGTTATACCATTTATGTCTTCCTGGTTTATGACTTCCTTTGGCACGTGCGCAGCTTAAATGCACCTGAACCCCTTTTGTAAGCCTTTGATTTTGGTCCCGATGATGTAAAGGCTGCGGGTGCTTAGTCAAAACACTTCGAACACAATGGCCGCTTTCGCGGCACTTCATATATAAAGCACTTTGATGACTAAAGTTTCCCAGTTTCAGCCCAAACCAGATGCAGTTTCTTCCCAGAAACGCATTCCCTTTCTCAGAATAATATTCGAGGTTGCCCGTTAAAGGGTCGTCAGGGGCTTCCCCGATCTATCAAATACTCAAAGTGTTAATCAGAGCCGCGGGAAACATGTTGGTGGTACAGTGACCGTCGGGACGTTACTACAAAGGAAACAACAGTACTTACTGCAGGCCTTTCATTCGAATACACATTGGCGTCCGTGGGGGAGGGGCAGATGGCACCCGAGTTGGGCCCCACCACTATAGCTGTTGAATGCTGTCCTGCCCTGCAATACAGAAATAAAGCAGACACCGCACCTTGGGGCATATGTATGAAAATCCCTCTCTGCGATTCTCAAATAGCGATTTTTTTTAGAAATCGCTATTTTAGAATTGCAAATAGGGATGTATGTAAAAATCGCAATTTTTTAGCGATTTCTTAAAATTCCTTAATTGCGATTAGCAAATTGTGAATCGCAATTAAGGAATACTTTCCCACTCATTTCTATGGGCCAGGAGGCCCATAGGAATGAATGGGAAGTTATTCTCAATTTGCGATTCGCAATTTGTGAATCACAAATTGAGAATAATTTCAAGGGTGCAAGGGTGTCACCCTGATGCACCCCTGAAATTTACATGTGTGCGCATATGGGCATGTATGTGCGCTACATGGCACCTTTACAAATGCCAAAAAGTGCATTTGTGAAAGAGGTGGTAATTTGCGATTTCTTAATGAGAAATCGCACAACTTGGATGCTGCATACATAGCATTTAAGGAATCGCAATTTGCAATTCCTTAAATGCTGACGCAAAATTAAGGAATCGCAAATTTTGCCATTGCTTGATTTTGCGATGCGATTTTTGTCATACATCGCATTTTCCGTGTTTGTAGTCGCAAACGCAGCTTTTTTGCGAATCGCAGCGTTTGCGACTAAAAAAAGGATGATACATATGTCCCTATGTCACATACATCATGTCCAAGTACCTTTGAGTGCAAAACACAATTGTTTGAGAGACTACATGAGCCTACACGTTTGCTTAACATGTATAAATATGACTTTGTGTGTGTGTGTGTGTGTTTATCACACACACACACACACACACATACATGTTTATATCACTCTATGAAGACCAGTGAAAAAAACCTACATTATGAGGGCCACCCTTTCTGATCATCAGAGAATCAAAATGATCATACATTTTATGTTTATACTTTAATGACAGTATGAAAGTTATATCAGATTTTCAAAAAACGATTATGGGAATAGTTTTGAGACTTTCTGACATAACCCCCTTATGAGGACCGCACATGTCCCGTATCCAAGAGTTATGAAGACCATTTTTACACACTACATAAAGACAGCAAACAGCTTTACGAGGACCGGTGTGTGCTTTTTTACAAGTCTGTTTATGAGGACCAGATTATATTTTACATATAGTGTCTTCCTATTTGGTACAGTATATATTTGTCAAAAAAACAGTCTTTATTTGGATCCCTTTCGTATGTGACTGACAATTTATTACAGAATACATATGCATTTAGCAAACACTGCTTTCTTATTTCATCCAGCGAATATTTAACTGACCATACTGGATTTAAAATAGTGTATTATTTAGACAATACCTTTAAAAAATAGTTCCTAACTGCTAAATATCCATCTTTTCACTGTGTTTCCCTTTGAATTTGTGTAGTTCTGCATCCTCAATTCAGTTGGTATTTTGAACATTTGCGAAGTGAAGAGCTGCTTTTCAGTTTCCAGCCACATGTGCTATTTTCTTAAAGTAGTAAAAAATGTAGGGCCCGGATTAAGCATTGTAGCACTTGTAAAACTGCAGACGGGATCTCCATCTCGTTTGTGAAGGTGTATTCCATTCGTCCAACTCTAATTATGGCATTTGACAATTTGTAAGTAAATTCTGTCCATAAATTGTGAAAATCTGGTTAAACGTCAACTTCAACATAAGAACTTGAGGTCGCTCAGATAAGACCTGGAAGGCAAGAGTAGAGCTGAACCTATTTTGATCTTTAAAATGGGGATACATAGGTGTTTGTCTTTCAGTAGCTATGAGTTTTACACATGTTTAGGTGCCTGATATGTCTGTGCTTCTATTGCCATCATATGGATCATATCTTAGTGTGTGTCAAAAAAGTGTGATCTGTTATCCATCACAACAAGGACCATATGATATTGTGTGTTAAACATCTGACCCTATTCTCATAACAATTACCTCACCATTAGGTCTGATGCAAATTTGTGCTGTTATCAATGCTACTGCTATCAAGCATGAATTTCTTTTCTATTCAATAAGGACTATATCACTAGTATATTACAATTGCATGTGGTTTTACCATTCACACTGAGAAACAGATAATATGGCATGCTACAAGATTTTGTTCTTTGATACATCACATTGAGGGCCACATCAAGGTGTTTGTTAGTAATATGAGCGTGTGCCTATTCATCACAGAGGACATTTTCATACTGTCAGGGCTCGACAAATCCGAAAAATGGTACTAGTCCTGAAGGTCTGGTGCCATGGAAAATCCCCTCGACCTGACTGCAACCCACTTGACCTCCGTCTCTGAAAACGGAGCAAAAGTGACAAGATAACAAGATTTAAAGGCATCTTTATTGCTCAATCCCTTTGTGAGCAATAAAAATGCCTTCAAATCGTGTTATCTTGTCACTTTTGCTCTGTTTTCAAAGACATAGGACAAAAGTTAGTTTGATTTCCTACTCGCCAGAAAGGGCGAGTAGGACCTAAAAATAGCTCGTCCTCATCCATTCTCACTCGCAAATGCGAGCGGGCGAGTGGATTTGTCGAGTCCTGTGTGTATTGCAGGGTTGTGCATGCTTTAAACATCACCAGGAGAAAAATATTATGGAGTGTGTTACAAGTCAATGCTTGTTAGACCAGTCAGCCTTAGGGTGATCATCCCCAAAGCTTATTGCCTTCACCCCCACTATATTTATGAATTTGCTTTTGTTGGCCTTAGGACTGCTAACCAGTGCTAAAGTGCTTGTTCACATTTCCTAAAACATGATAAAATTGGGCTACAGACCCCATTGTCACATTTAATTTATTTGCAAGTACCTAGTAAAGTGATATTGCATGTACACCCACAGCCTGTAAATTAAATGCTATTCGTGTCCCTACAGCACTTTTTGAGCCACCCACTTAAGTAGACTTTGTTTAACCTGTCCCTGGTCTGCCACTGCAGCTTGTGGGTGCAATTGTAAACTGCCATTTCCACATGTCAAAATAAACCTTTTACCAAGCATAAACCAATCTGTTGAGTACATATAAGTCACCTAAAGGGTAGGCCCTCAAAAGCACATAGGGCAAGGTGCAGTTTACTTTAAAAAGTTGGACATGTAGTTTTTAATCTGACATGTCCTGGTAGTCACTGTTGCAAGGCCTGCCTCTTTCATAGCATACCATTGGGTACCTTATTACATTTAATAAGTGTTCATTTTTGATTGGGAGCAGGTAGGAAAGTCATGAATGGTATCAGAGTAATTTAAAACCATCTTGAATGGTAAATTCATATTTCAATCCTCAATTTTAAAAATGCCACTTTTTAGAAAGTTGGAAACAAGAAAAAGGTCTGGACGTACAATTTGGAATAAATACATTCATAAATAACCACCTTAGATTCTCAAGTAGTTATATTGTTTTCATTACACTTGTTATTTGTTCATTTATTTGTGGAACAAACAAGATGGATATTTCTTTCATGTCTTAAAGAAGAACAAGTAGTACAAACATATATCAACAACACAATGGTAACAGTACTTTGGACATATAACAAATACTTAGGAAATGGCCAAACATGACAAAACAATAGACCAGTCCTTATTTTAACATAAAGAACAATGGCGGTACAATTCAGTTATGTGTTTCACTACATACACCTGCCATAACCAGCGACGCAGTTAAACAGTTACACCAGGCCTAAATGTCCTGTTTGTACTCGGTATGGGTCGGTTGATTGGTGGTGATTATTGCTGGCTGGGTGGGGTCGACACATTTCAGAACCCTATTTGATTTCAGGGTTCTCCTCAGGACCAGGACCTGGTCATTCACATTTGAGGTGAGGGAATTCTCACGGGTGATGATGCCTTATGAACTCAAGGGGTGTGGTCCTTTTTCTCTTGTGTCCAGAAACGACCGCGGCGGTTGCTGGTGCTTCAATATGATATTCACGCTTCAAAATAATTAGATGATGACAGGGGGGACTTGTTAATGGCTTTCAAGCTGTAGCTTTGTGAATGGTTCTCATGGGGGCCTCACATGGTTCTTCTCCTCATGTACGATGTACATCCCATGTGAAGCGTATGATTTATGGCAGAACCCGTGATGCATTGACATTTTTGTGCAGTGTAATGCCGGCGGTGGGGAACACAAGTATTTCAAGGACTTCCGCATTGTTGGCATACCAGGGAGAGACGAGGCAGCAGAGGAGGACCTCGATCGGGAACTTATAATTGAAGGAGCTGAGCCCTTAATTGAAAGACTCGCGTTCCCCACCGCCGGCATTTCACTGCACAAAAATTTCATAAGGCTGCCTTAAGATGCTTGATAGAGGTAGGACTGTACCCGATTCTGAGTGCACTCCTGACAGAGATTGTTCCCCTTAGGTGCTGATAAGCAGGAGTTGTTTTTGATAGTTTAGTCCATTAAAATGATTATATCACATTTCATATTGCAACATTGTGCGCTATTAAATCCTTTATTGAAAAAGCATCATGAATCACAGCAGGGTCATGGTTGCGGGGCGGCGTGGCGGCTGCGCATGGTGTGCTGGGATGACAGGCATTGGATTTGTTATTTTCGGGTGGCGTTTCTCAATGTACCCGTGTCGAGTATGTGCTTTCCATTAATTATACAAGTTTAGAAACTTAGTAGAACTTAAATGTTTATCTGTTATTAAGATAACTATTTATATATATTTTTGATGACCCTATATATTGTGATCATGTGAAAGCATAAGGTAAATCATGCACTTGTGTTAATTTATTTACGTTGCCTAGACCTATTTATATCAGGCCTTCTTCCAAAGGTTCTGGGCATCGTACAAGGTCCAACAAAGTCTTTTCACTATGTTTACTCATATGTGAGCTTGGTGTTTATAGGTGATAGGGTATAATCACCACGTATGTATTGGCTTTGAGAAAGACCAGTTTGGTTGAAACGCGTCAGCCGAATAAAACTTTCTTTGGAAACCTTAAAAAAAAAAAGAACCAGCAGGGTCACAATCATAATCTTGCCAGTGGTTTGCTCCTGCCCTCTAAAATGACCATAGCTTTGAGTGTTACAGATGTGTTGGTATGTTATATATGTGAGCTACTATTATCATACTTTGGATCAAGTCATGTTGTGCATCACAGCAGTTTGATTTTATCCATCACAATGAGGACCGCATGATGTTGTGTGTTACACAACTGAGCTTTTTCCTATAACTGTGATGACCACACGACTAGGTCTGTTGCAAAATTGTGCTAGTACCTAAAGTACTGTTACCAAGAATTAACTTCTTTCCATAACAAATAGGAATATATCTCATTGTATGTAACAAATTAATTTGTGTTTATCAAGTGCAATGAGCGCTAGATGCCATGACAGATTTCAAGATCCCTTGCTTTGATACATCACATTAAGGAGCACATCATGCTATCTGTTACAACATGAGAGATTGTCTATTTATCATAGAAGGCAATTTCATATAGTTTTACATGGATGTGCATGTTTTAAATATTACAAGGAGGGCAATATCATGCAGTGCACTACAACTGCATGTTGGTTTATTTCTTCATTTGTAATTAATCGCAGAGACTTTGTGATGTGCTGGCATACAATAACAAGGCTACCATAGGATTCTTAATAGAAATAGACCAATTCCTCATTACAACTGTATTCATGTGAGATTGGTCCCATCTGGTGTCAATAAATATGATTTGTTTAAGACTTTTAGTCCATCAAACTCATAACGAGATCACAGTGCATGTTTTAACTCTCTGTGATATTACACCACACTCTGATAAAAAAAATAACTCTTGCGTGTTTTTATCCATCAAAATGAGGACTACATTGTGGTATGCAATTCAGATGACCATGTGTGTAAATTGTGAGGTTTTATACATTGCAAAAAGGAGCATAGCAAAGCACATGTTACAGTTTTCTTTTGTGTTTCTAACATGTAATAGACACTGCCGCAACTTTACATGTGTATCAAGCATATGAACCTTTCTTATGGACACAGAAAACCATTTCATATTTTGTGTATCACAAGAAGGTGCTCTTTTATGCTTTACAATTACTCCTATATAAAGGTGGCTTATGCTCCTATGTGCACTTATAGGTCAAACTGAGGACCATGTTAAATTGTGTGAGACAGGGTTGTGTACCTTTATCTGCCACAATTAATATTGTGGTGCCTATTACAGAGGTTGGCGTTTTTATCTATCACAATGAAGACTGTATCAAGATGTGTGTCACAATTGTGTGTTTTTATCCAACACAATGAGGACCACACTTTGGTTCATTTTAGACATGTGTGCGTCTGCTAACACAGAGTCACATCATGTTGCATTGAACACGTTCATGTTAATGTAGCTTCATTAGAAGTACTACATTAATGCGATTTAGTTTTATTGCACATTCCATTAACAGTAAGCTTCTTTAACATTATGTTGGGTATTAGTAAAGCGTTTTTATCCATCACAATGAGGACTGTATCAAGATGTGTATAACAACTGTGTGTTTTTATCCAACACAATGAGGACACATTTTGGTGCAGTTTAGACAAGTGGGTTTCTTCCATCACACAGTCACATCATGTTGAATTGAACAAGTTCATGTTAATTTAGCCATCATTAAAAGTACGACATTAATGTGAATTAGTGTTATCACATATTCCTTTAACAGAAAGCTCCTATGACATTATGCTGTGTATTAGTAATGTGTATGATCTTAAGTAACTAAAAGAATCTATATTGTATTGTATCTTGGAAATGTGTGCACTCATCCATCGCAATGAGGGCTCTATACAGGCCTGGTCCCTAGGACATGCATCATCCAGCCAATCGACCATCATAAAAAAGCACAGGTGCTAATGTGCACAGGTATACATTTACACTTGCAAAGAGATGACTAGTGAATGTGAGTAAATACTTCTGTGTGTGGGGTTAGTGATTTTTCAGAGGGCTTTGTTGTTCTGCAAAGTATTTGTGTGCCTGCAAATGTGCTACTTTGTAACTGTACACAAACATTTCTTCAGCCCATTCCAACCCAGGGAACAATCTGAGATTCACTTCTAACACGTGCCAGATTAAATCTGTTTACAGGGTTGGAAGTGGAAGCAATCAGACAAAAAATTGGAAATAGCATAGATGAAGGGATCATTCCATAGGGGAAAATGTTTTTAAAATGTTATTACTTCTACTTGCTTCAGAATATTTCCCAAAATCTAAGCATGCAAACTTGTTCAAGGGAAAATGGAATTCTCAAAAGAAAATGAAGACTACCCCTTGAAATACATCCTCTGTAGCTGTATGCTAACTGTCCCCAAGACAACCTTTGTGAATTAAAAAGCAGCTTGCTCATGTAATCCAAAATTATAATAAATGTAGCACTTGGTGTAGTGAATTGAGTAAATGTAAATGTATAGTATTTAAATAGCGCACTTCTACCCAGAGGCCTCGTAGCTCTGTATTCATACCGCTGTGGAACCCATCCTGGCTTTCCTGTGAAATGTCCACTCCTGGGCACCCCCAAGGTGAAGCCAGGCATCCAAGCGCTGCTGGGGCTGTTGTGGAGATTAAGCAAGCTATTGCCCAGAGTCACAGAGTGGGACCCCTGATTAGACTAGGCACCGAGGCGAGAATTATCAGGTCCGGGGAAATTGAACCCTGGTCCCGGGCCAGACCTCTGCATCAGGGTCTGCCGCTCTAACCATTGAGCCACGCTTCTCCAGTAAATGATAAAGGGGTATAATGGTGTTTGTCTATATGAATCACAGCAGGGTCACAATCACAATCTTTCCAGTGGTTTGCTCATACCCTGCACAATGACCATAGCTTGGAGTGTTACAGGTGTTTTGGGGTGTTATATAAGTGAGCTACTATTATACTTTGAATCGAGTCTTGGTGTGCATCACAATTGTTTGTTTTTATCCATCACAACGAGGACCATATGATGTGTGTTATACATCTGAGCTTTTGTATATCACTGCGAGGACCACCCCACTAGGTCTGTTGCACAGTTGTGCTATTATCTAAGCTATTGTTACCAAGAATGAACTTATTTCCATGACAAATAGAATTATACTACATTGTATGTTACAAATTAATTCGGGTTTATTAAGTGCAATGATCACTAGATGCCTTGAAGTGTTACACGATTGTTTGCCTTGATACATCACATTAAGAAGCACATCATGCTGTCTGTTAGTAATATGACACAATATCTATGTATAACAATAGACAATCTCATACAGTGTTTTACAAAGATGTGCATGCTTAACCATCACCAGTGGGGCAATATCATGCAGTGCACTAAAACTGCATGTTGATTTACCTCTTCATTTGTAAATCATTGCAGAGAATCTGTGATGTGCTTGCCTAGCATCATAAGGCTGTCTTAAGATACTTCATAGAAACAGACCTGTTCCTCATTAAGACTGTATTCCAGTGAGAGACTGGTCCTCCCTGGTGTCAATAAATATGAATTGTTTAAGAACTGTAGTCCATCAAACTCATTACAGCATCACACTGCATGTTTTAACTCGGTGTGCTATTATACTGCACTCTAAAACAAAAACACAACAGTGTTTTCATCGATCAGAACGACGACTACATTGTGGTAGGCAATTCATGTGACCATGTGTATAGCATGTAAGCTTTTATGTAATGCAAAAAATGGCACATCATGGCGCGTGTTACAGAATTGTGTTGAGATTTTTAACATATTATAGATTCTGCCACAACTTTATAAGTGTATCAATCATATGAACATCTGTTCAGGACACTAAAAACAACTTCATATTGTGTGTCACAACATTGTGTTCATTTATGCTTTGCAATTGCTCCTATATATATGGGGCTTATGCTCCTATGTGCACTTTATAGGTTAAACTGAGAATCATATTACATTGTGTGAGACAGGTTTGTGTGCATTTGTCTGCCAGAGGAAATATGCTGCCTATTGGAGAGGTTGGTGTTTTTATCCATCACAATGAGGACCATATCAAGATGTGTGTCACAATTGTATGTTTTTATACAACACAATGAGGACCATATTTTGGGGCATTTTAGACAAGTGTGTTTCTATCACAGAGAAATATCATGTTGCATTGAGCAAGTTCATGATAATGCAGCTATCATTAAAAATACCACATTAATGTGATTTATAGTTTTCGCATATTCCTTTGACAGAAAGCTCCTTTAACAGTAAGATGCTTTAACAATATGCTGTTTAGTTGTCATGTGTATGATCTTAGGTAACTCAGAAAACTATATTGTATTTTATCTTGGAAATGAATGCATTTTTCCATCACACTGACTGCTCTATGCAGGCCTGGTCCGTAGGAAAGGAATTTATCACCATCACAACAAATCCCAAGGGCTAATGTTGTGTGCCTTTATCTGCCACATGAAATAATATGCTGCCTATTACAGAGGTTAGTGTTTTTATCCATCACAATGAGGACCGTATCAAGATGTGTGTCACAACTGTGTGTTTTTGTCCAACACAATGAGGACACATTTTGGTGCATTTTAGACAAGTGTGCTTCTTCTATCACAGAGTAACATAATATTGTATTGAAAAAGTTCATGTTAATTTAGCCATCATTAAAAGTACCACATTAATGTGAATTAGTGTTATCACTTATTCCTTTAACAGAAAGCATGTATAACATTATGCTGTGTATTAGTAAAATGTATGAGCTTGAGTAACAAAAAAAACTATATTGTATTGTACCTTGGAAATGCATGCACTTATACGACACAATGACGGTTCTATACAGCCTGGTCCATAGGACATGCATCATCCATCGAACGATCCATCACAAAAAAGCACAGAGGCTAATGTGAACAAGTACATATGTATTCTTGGAAAAAGATGACTATTGAATGTGAGCAAACATTTTTTGTGTGTGGATAGTGATCTTCACAGGGCTTTGTTGCTCTGTATAGTATTTGTGTGCCTCCAAATGTGTTACTTAGTAACTGTCCACAAACAATTCTTGAACCCATTCGCACCCAGGGAACAATCTGAGATTCACTACTGACAAGTGCCGGATTAAATCTGTTTCCAGGATGGGAAATGAAAGGAATCAGACTAAAAATTGAAGATGGCATAGGTGAAGGGATTACTTGACAGGGGAAAATGTTTTTCGATTGTTATTACTTCTACTTGCTTTGTAATATTTCCAGAAATGTAAGCATGTAAACGTGTTCAAAGGAAAATGGAATTCTCAAAAGAAAATGAAGGGTACTCCTTGAAATACATCCTCCTTAGCTATAAGCTAACAGTCCACAAGACAACCTTTGTGAATTAAAAAGCAGCTTGCTCTGTATCCCAAAATGATGATAATAAACGAAGCACTTGGTGTTGTGAATTGAGCCAATGATTAAAGGGTATGAAGCTGTTTGTCTACATGAATCGCAGCAGGGTCACAATCACAATCTTTCCAGTGGATTGCTCATACCCTGCACAATGACCATAGCTTGGAATGTTACAGGTGTTTTGGGGTATTATATAAGTGAGCTACTATTATACTTTGAATCAAGTGTTTGTGTGCATCACAATTGTTTGTTTTTATCCATCGCAACGAGGACCGTATGATATTGTGTGTTACATATCTGAGCTTTTTCCTAGCACTGCGAGGACGACACCACTACGGCTGTTGCAGAGTTGTGCTATTTTCTAAACTACTGTTACCAAGATTGAACTTCTTTCCATCACATATAGGATTATATTACATTGTATATTACAAAATAATGTGGGTTTATTAAGTACAATGTTCACTAGATGCCTTTAAGTGTTACAAGATTGTTTCCCTTGATACATCACATTACGTAGCACATCATGATGTCTGTTAGTAATATGAGACAGTAGCTATGTATAACAGAGGACAATCTCATGCACTGTTTTACAAAGATGTGCATGCTTTAACCATCACCAAGAGGGCAATATCATGCAGTGCACTAAAACTGCCTGATGGTTTACCTCTTCATTTCTAATTCATTGCAGAGAATTTGTGATGTACTTGCATACCATCATAAGGCTGCCTTAAGATACTTCATAGAAACAGACCTGTTCCTCATTAAGACTGCATTCCAGTGAGAGACTGGTCCCCTCTGGTGTCAGTAAATATGAATTGTTTATGATTAGTAGTCCGTCAAACTCATAACAGCATCACACTGCATGTTTTAACTCTGTGTGCAATTACACTGCACTCTGAAAGAAAAAAGATCACATGCATGTTTTTATGCATCAGAATGAGGACTACATCGTGGGAGGCGAATATTCATGGGACCATGTGTATAGCATGTGAGCTTTTATGTATTGCAAAAAAGGGCACATCATGACGCATGTTACAGAATTGTGTTGAGATATTGAGATTATGCTCCTATGTGCACTTTAAGGGTTAAACCGAGGAACATATTAAATTGTGTGAGACAGGTTTGAGTGCCTTTATCTGCCAGAGGAAATATGCTGCCTATTAGAGAGGTTGGTGTTTTATCCATCACAATGAGGACCTTATCAAGATGTGTGTCACAATTGTATGTTTTTGTCCAATGCAATGAGGACCATATTTTGGGGCATTTTAGGCATGTGTGCTTCTATCACAGAGAAATATCATGTTGCATTGAGCAAGTTCATGATAATGTAGCTATCATTAAAAATACCACATTAATGTGATTTATAGTTTTTGCATATTCCTTTAACAGAAAGATGCTTTAACAATATGCTGTTTAGTTGTCATGTGTATGATCTTAGGTAACTCAGAAAACTATATTGTATTTTATCTTGGAAATTAATGCATTTTTCCATCACACTGACTGCTCTATGCAGGCCTGGTCCATAGGACATGAATTTATCACCATCACAAACAAGCATTGGAAATGCAATAGGTCTCGCAATAGAATAGTTAGACTTTTTTCTTTTTGCAAATGGAAGAGTGGCGTTGCGTGGATGAGTGGCGTTGCGTGGATGAGTGGCGTTGCGTGGATGAGTGGCGTTGCGTGGATGAGTGGCGTTGCGTGGATGAGTGGCGTGTGTGAGTGGCGTTGCGTGTGTGAGTGGCGTTGCGTGTGTGAGTGGCGTAGCGTGTGTGAGTGGCGTAGCGTGTGTGAGTGGCGTAGCGTGTGTGAGTGGCGTAGCGTGTGTGAGTGGCGTAGCGTGTGTGAGTGGCGTTGCGTGTGTGAGTGGCGTTGCGTGTGTGAGTGGCGTTGCGTGGATGAGTGGGGTTGGAATGCAATAAGTATAGCATTAGAAAAGTTGTAGTTATTGGTGAGGGTGAGGGTGAGGGTGATTGAGGGTAAGGGGGTGAGGGTGATTGAGGGTAAGGGGGTGAGGGTGAGGGGTTTAGGGTGAGTGAGGGTGAGGTGTTGAGTGGGGGTGAGTGAGGGTGAGTGAGTGTGAGGGAGGGTGAGTGAGGGAGAGGGGTTGAGGGTGGGTGAGGGGTTGAGGGTGAGTGAGGGTAAGGGTGAGGAATTGAGTGTGAGTGAGGGTGAGGGTGATTGAGTGTGAGGTGTTGAGGGAGGGTGAGGGTGAGTGAGGGTGAGGGTGAGGTGTTGAGGGTGAGTGAGGGTGAGGAGTTGAGGGTGAGGGTTAGTGAGTGTGAGGGGTTGAGTGTGGGTGAGGGTGAGTGAGGGTGAGGGGTTGAGGGTGAGTGAGGGTGAGGGTGAGGCTGAGAGGTTGAGGGTAAGTGAGGGTGAGTGATGGTGAGGCAGAGGGGGTGAGGGTAAGTGAGGGTGAGTGAGAGTGAGGGTGAGTGAGGGGTTGAGGGTGAACGGTTGAGGGTGAGTGAGGGTGAGGGTGAAGTGTTGAGGGTGAGTGAGGGTGAGGGGTTGAGAGTGAGTGAGGGTGAGGCGTTGAGGGTGAGTGAGGGTGAGGGTGAGGGTGAGTGATGGTGAGTGAGGGTGGGTGAGGGTGAGTGAGGGTGAGTGAGGGTGAGTGAGGGTGAGTGAGGGTGAGTGAGGGTGAGGGGTTGAGGGTGAGTGAGGGTGAATGGTTGATATTGATTGAGGATGAGGATTTGAGGGTGAGTGAGGGGTTGAGGCTGAGTGAGGGTGAGGGTGATTGAGGGTAAGGGTTTGAGGCTGAGTGAGGGTGAGGGTGAGGGGTTGAGTGTGAGTGAGGGTGAGGGTGATTGAGGGTGAGGTGTTGAGGGTGAGTGAGGGTGAGTGAGAGTGAGTGAGGGTGTGTGAGGGTGAGGGCTTGAGGGTGAGTGAGGGTGAGGGTGAGTGAGGGTGAGTGAGTGTGAATGAGGGTGAGTGAGGGTGAGTGAGGGTGAGTGAGGGTCATTGAGGGTGAGTGAGGGTGATTGAGGGTGAGTGAGGGTGAGGGTGAGTGAGGGTAAATGAGGGTGAGGGTGATTGAGGGTGATTGAGGGTGAGTGCGGGTGAGTGAGTGTGAGGGAGGGTGAGTGAGGGAGAGGGGTTGAGGGTGGGTGAGGGGTTGAGGGTGAGAGGGTGAGTGAGGGTGAGGGTGAGGAGTTGTGTGTGAGTGAGGGTGAGGGTGATTGAGTGTGAGGTGTTGAGGGAGGGTGAGGGTGAGTGAGGGTGAGGGTGAGGTGTTGAGGGTGAGTGAGGGTGAGGAGTTGAGGGTGAGGGTTAGTGAGTGTGAGGGGTTGAGTGTGAGTGTGGGTGAGGGTGAGTGAGGGTGAGGGTGAGGGGTTGAGGGTGAGTGAGGGTGAGGCTGAGAGGTTGAGGGTAAGTGAGGGTGAGTGATGGTGAGGCAGAGGGGGTGAGGGTAAGTGAGGGTGAGTGAGAGTGAGGGTGAGTGAGGGGTTGAGGGTGAACGGTTGAGGGTGAGTGAGGGTGAGGGTGAAGTGTTGAGGGTGAGTGAGGGTGAGGGGTTGAGAGTGAGTGAGGGTGAGGCGTTGAGGGTGGGTGAGGGTGAGTGTGGGTGAGGGTGAGTGAGGGTGGGTGAGGGTGAGTGAGGGTGAGTGAGGGTGAGTGAGGGTGAGTGAGGGTGAGGGGTTGAGGGTGAGTGAGGGTGAAGTGTTGAGAGTGATTGAGGATGAGGATTTGAGGGTGAGTGGGGGGTTGAGGCTGAGTGAGGGTGAGGGTGATTGAGGGTAAGGGTTTGAGGCTGAGTGAGGGTGAGGGTGAGGGGTTCAGTGTGAGTGAGGGTGAGGGTGATTGAGGGTGAGGTGTTGAGGGTGAGTGAGGGTGAGTGAGAGTGAGTGAGGGTGAGTGAGGGTGAGGGCTTGAGGGTGAGTGAGGGTGAGTGAGTGTGAATGAGGGTGAGTGAGGGTGAGTGAGGGTGATTGAGGGTGAGTGAGGGTGAGGGTGATTGAGGGTGATTGAGGGTGAGTGAGGGTGAGTGAGGGTGAGGGTGAGTGAGGGTAAGTGAGGGTGAGGGTGAGTGAGGGTGATTGAGGGTGAGTGAGGGTGAGTGATGGTGATGTGTTGAGGGTGATAGAGAGTTATAGAGGGTGAGGGGTTGATGTTGAAAAACAAATTTTCTTAATAAAATGTCTGACGGAAATCGCCACCTTAACGCTACCTACATTTACCAGGTTAGCGTTCTAGTTTATTTTTTTCTTTTCCCTACCGTTACGTTTTATTTTTGATGGACATTTTTTTTAGCCAATCGGAGCGCGACGTTTTTGACGTCGCGTTCCGATTAGCATACGTAATCGGTGGAATTCTCCAGAACATGGAGAATAGCCGGATGCGGAAGGCGTGTTCCTGTACGTGTGCTGTTGGTGCGTCGTAGGATAGGTAAGAGATTCCCTCGACGTGTTTTTTTAATATAATGTAAAGTAGTATTGATAGTATGCATAAAATAGTTAATAATTACGAGTGTATTTATATAAATAGTGACATATTTTGTTAGCGATTGTAATTATTTTAGTTATTTATGTAATTTATATGCAATTAAGTGTTTTATTTACTACATATAGTATATTTAAGTTAACGAATGAATAGGAGTGTATTTTTAATACTGTTGACATTGTATTTTTTTGTTTGTAATATTTCGAAATGATTATTATGTCGTGTAATTAAAGTCTTGTTTTTATTATTCGATATGTAATGTATTTATTTTCTTAAAGTGTTATGTAATGTATTATTAGCAGTTGTTTGTAATTTGACGTACAAGAGCTGTTCATTGAGTTTCTAAGTACTCTTTTCGCCATGAATATTGTACACTTAAAATGTATTAATTGTATTACGATTTCTTTTGTGAAGCTAAGAGACATATGTAATGTTTATTGATTATTTTTTGCGCTGAATCCAAGTTGCGTAATATGTTTTTAATACTTGATGTAATTCCGTGTGATGAAGTGCTATTGTTATATGCCTACGGCTTTTTGTGTAACTAATGACAATTGTGTTTAATCCGTCCGATTTACGGGATGAATAGTGCTTGTTTATTACCCAAGTTAAAAATAGGCTGTTTTACTTTTGTGTTTGTACATCCTAGTCCTCGCATCCTGACTGATATTTCTTCGTTCTTTTGTTGGTGTTATTTTGTCCTAATAATTGTTGGTTTGGTGACCTGAAGCTTGATAAACATCATTGCGCGTATTTTTACTTTGGTTGTTATTTTCTAGGATGTCTTTCTGTTGCGTATCTTGAGTATGTATTTGTAGGGTGAATTAGGCTGTTAGTTTATTAGGGTGAATTAGGACTCAGGATTTCTATCTTGGAGTTAGAGTGTGGATTAGGATAGTTTATTTCTATTATTCCTTTTGTTGTTGTATGTGTGTGTGTGTGAGGGTGAGTGAGGGTGTGTGAAGCTGAGGGTGTGTGACGGTGTGTGAGGGAAGCTTGCACTGCTGCTGTCGGTGCTGTACCTGTTCCATGTGTAAGGGAAGCTTGCACTGCTGTTGCCTGTGCTGTACCTGCTCCGTGTGTGAGGGAAGCTTGCACTGCTGCCGCCTGTGCTGTACCTGCTCCATGTGTAAGGGAAGCTTGCACTGCTGTTGCCTGTGCTGTACCTGCTCCGTGTTTGAGAGAAGCTTGCATTGCTGTTGCCTGTGCTGTACATGTTCCGTGTGTGATGGAAGCTTGCACTGCTGCCGCCTGTGCTGTACCTGCTCTATGTGTGAGGGAAGGTTGCACTGCTGCTGTGGGTGCTGTACCTGTTCCATGTGTAAGGGAAGCTTGCACTGCTGTTGCCTGTGCTGTACCTGCTCCGTGTTTGAGGGAAGCTTGCATTGCTGTTGCCTGTGCTGTACCTGCTCCGTGTATTTGTAGGGTGAATTAGGCTGTTAGTTTATTAGGGTGAATTAGGACTCAGGATTTCTATCTTGGATTTAGAGTGTGGATTAGGATAGTTTATTTCTATTATTCTTTTTGTTGTTGTATGTGTGTGTGTGTGAGGGTGAGTGAGGGTGTGTGAAGCTGAGGGTGTGTGACGGTGTGTGAGGGAAGCTTGCACTGCTGCTGTCGGTGCTGTACCTGTTCCATGTGTAAGGGAAGCTTGCACTGCTGTTGCCTGTGCTGTACATGCTCCGTGTGTGAGGGAAGCTTGCACTGCTGCCGCCTGTGCTGTACCTGATCTATGTGTGAGGGAAGCTTGCACTGCTGCCGCCTGTGCTGTACCTGATCTATGTGTGAGGGAAGCTTGCACTGCTGCCGCCTGTGCTGTACCTGATCTATGTCTGAGGGAAGCTTGCACTGCTGCTGTCGGTGCTGTACCTGTTTCATGTGTAAGGGAAGCTTGCACTGCTGCCGCCTGTGCTGTACCTGATGTATGTGTGAGGGAAGCTTGCACTGCTGCCGCCTGTGCTGTACCTGATCTATGTGTGAGGGAAGGTTGCACTGTTGCTGCCTGTGCTGTACCTGCTCTGTGTGTGAGGGAAGCTTGCACTGTTGCTGCCTGTGCTGTACCTGCTCCGTGTTTGAGGGAAGCTTGCATTGCTGTTGCCTGTGCTGTACCTGCTCCGTGTGTGATGGAAGCTTGCACTGTTGCTGCCTGTGCTGTACCTGCTCTGTGTGTGAGGGAAGCTTGGACTGTTGCTGCCTGTGCCTCACCAAGATTTGTCTAAGTAAATGGAGAGGGGGGAGAGAGTTGGAAGAGAGAGTGAAAGAGGCAGAAACGTGTAGAGGAATAGAAAGAGAGAAGGGATCTGTAACCTGAGAGATGTGGCATTACAGAACGCTCGCTAGTGCGGGCACTGCTGCTCGGGGTATCGGCGCGATTTGTGTAAGTGGGTGACTGAAGCAGAGTGGGTGAATATATATGTCTGATGATAGTGGATGTCTGATGATTGCATGTCTGCTGGGGTGCAGGGTCAGTACAAGTCAAGCTGTAAGTTGGTGTGTGTCAGAACTGGTTGCCTCGGGGCCAACGAAGTCTGTTGCGAGGAGTGGGGGGCAGCCTTTGATGTGCGAGAGAGCTGCCGTGAAAGGCATGTAATTAGGGGGGAGGAGAAGTGGCGCTGGGGTGAATGGAGGGAAGGCAGAGAAGGGGAGGGGGGATGAATGTGACCCGGCGGGCAGGGGAGGGGGTGAGCGGGGAGAGCGGCATGAAGGTGTGAAAGCAGCAGGGGCCTGGAGTGGGGCTAAGATAACTGAGACGGCGGGCAGGGGAGGGGGTGAGCTGGGAGAGCGGCATGAGGGTGTGAAAGCAGCAGGGGCCTGGAATGGGGTTAAGATACCTGAAGCCACTCGACACGGCAGGCAGGGGAGGGGGCGTAGCGGGGGTGTGGGAGGAGTGCGTCTGAGGGATGTTAGCGCTGAATCCAACTTGCGTAATATGTTTTCTATATTTGATGTAAATCCGTGTGATGAACTGCTATTGTTATATGCCTACGGCTTTGTGTGTAACTCGTGACAATTGTGTTTAATCCATCCCATTTACCGGATGAATAGTGCTTGTTTATTACCCAAGTTAAAAATAGGCTGTTTTACTTTTGGGTTTGTACATCCTCGTCCTCGCATCCTGACCGAGATTTCTTCGTTCTTTTGTTGGTGTTCTGTTGTCCTAATAATTGTTAGTTTGGTGACCTGAAGCTTGAAAAACATCATTGCGCGTATTTTTACTTAGGTTGTTATTTTCTAGGATGTCTTTCTGTTGCGTATCTTGAGGGTGTATTTGTAGGGTGAATTAGGCTGTTAGTTTATTAGGGTGAATTAGGACTCAGGATTTAAATCTAGGAGTTAGAGTGTGGATTAGGATAGTTTATTTCTATTCTTCTTTTTGTTGTTGTATGTGTGTGTGTGTGTGTGTGTGAGGGTGAGTGAGGGTGTGTGAAGCTGAGGGTGTGTGACGGTGTGTGAGGGAAGCTTGCACTGCTGCTGTCGGTGGTGTACCTGTTCCATGTGTAAGGGAAGCTTGCACTGCTGCCGCCTGTGCTGTACCTGATCTATGTGTGAGGGAAGCTTGCACTGCTGTTGGCTGTGCTGTACCTGTTCCGTGTTTGAGTGAAGCTTGCATTGCCGTTGCCTGTGCTGTACCTGCTCCGTGTGTGATGGAAGCTTGCACTGCTGCCGCCTGTGCTGTACCTGATCTATGTGTGAGGGAAGCTTGCACTGCTGCTGTCGGTGCTGTACCTGTTCCAGGTGTAAGGGAAGCTTGCACTGCTGTTGGCTGTGCTGTACCTGCTCCGTGTTTGAGTGAAGCTTGCATTGCCGTTGCCTGTGCTGTACCTGCTCCGTGTGTGATGGAAGCTTGCACTGCTGCCGCCTGTGCTGTACCTGATCTATGTGTGAGGGAAGCTTGCACTGCTGCTGTCGGTGCTGTACCTGTTCCATGTGTAAGGGAAGCTTGCACTGCTGTTGCCTGTGCTGTACCTGCTCCGTGTTTGAGTGAAGCTTGCATTGCCGTTGCCTGTGCTGTACCTGATCTATGTGTGAGGGAAGATTGCACTGCTGCTGTCGGTGCTGTACCTGTTGCATGTGTAAGGGAAGCTTGCACTGCTGCCGCCTGTGCTGCACCTGATCTATGTGTGAGGGAAGCTTGCACTGCTGTTGCCTGTGCTGTACCTGCTCCGTGTGTGATGGAACCTTGCACTGCTGCCGCCTGTGCTGTACCTGATCTATGTGTGAGGGAAGCTTGCACTGCTGCTGTCGGTGCTGTACCTGTTCCATGTGTAAGGGAAGCTTGCACTGCTGTTGCCTGTGCTGTACCTGCTCCGTGTTTGAGTGAAGCTTGCATTGCCGTTGCCTGTGCTATACCTGCTCCGTGTGTGATGGAAGCTTGCACTGCTGCTGTCGGTGCTGTACCTGTTCCATGTGTAAGGGAAGCTTGCACTGCTGCCGCCTGTGCTGTACCTGATCTATGTGTGAGGGAAGCTTGCACTGCTGCTGCCTGTGCTGTACCTGCTCTGTGTGTGAGGGAAGCTTGCACTGCTGCCGCCTGTGCTGTACCTGATCTATGTGTGAGGGAAGCTTGCACTGCTGCCGCCTGTGCTGTACCTGATCTATGTGTGAGGGAAGCTTGCACTGCTGCTGTCGGTGCTGTACCTGTTCCATGTGTAAGGGAAGCTTGCACTGCTGTTGGCTGTGCTGTACCTGCTCCGTGTGTGATGGAACCTTGCACTGCTGCCGCCTGTGCTGTACCTGATCTATGTGTGAGGGAAGCTTGCACTGCTGCTGTCGGTGCAGTACCTGTTCCATGTGTAAGGGAAGCTTGCACTGCTGTTGCCTGTGCTGTACCTGCTCCGTGTTTGAGTGAAGCTTGCATTGCCGTTGCCTGTGCTATACCTGCTCCGTGTGTGATGGAAGCTTGCACTGCTGCTGTCGGTGCTGTACCTGTTCCATGTGTAAGGGAAGCTTGCACTGCTGCCGCCTGTGCTGTACCTGATCTATGTGTGAGGGAAGCTTGCACTGCTGCTGCCTGTGCTGTACCTGCTCTGTGTGTGAGGGAAGCTTGCACTGCTGCCGCCTGTGCTGTACCTGATCTATGTGTGAGGGAAGCTTGCACTGCTGCCGCCTGTGCTGTACCTGATCTATGTGTGAGGGAAGCTTGCACTGCTGCTGTCGGTGCTGTACCTGTTCCATGTGTAAGGGAAGCTTGCACTATTGTTGGCTGTGCTGTACCTGCTCCGTGTGTGAGGGAAGCTTGCACTGCTGCCGCCTGTGCTGTACCTGATCTATGTGTGAGGGAAGCTTGCACTGCTGCTGTCGGTGCTGTACCTGTTCCATGTGTAAGGGAAGCTTGCACTGCTGTTGGCTGTGCTGTACCTGCTCCGTGTTTGAGTGAAGCTTGCATTGCCGTTGCCTGTGCTGTACCTGCTCCGTGTGTGATGGAAGCTTGCACTGCTGCCGCCTGTGCTGTACCTGATCTATGTGTGAGGGAAGCTTACACTGCTGCTGTCGGTGCTGTACCTGTTCCATGTGTAAGGGAAGCTTGCACTGCTGTTGCCTGTGCTGTACCTGCTCCGTGTTTGAGTGAAGCTTGCATTGCCGTTGCCTGTGCTATACCTGCTCCGTGTGTGATGGAAGCTTGCACTGCTGCTGTCGGTGCTGTACCTGTTCCATGTGTAAGGGAAGCTTGCACTGCTGTTGGCTGTGCTGTACCTGCTCCGTGTGTGAGGGAAGCTTGCACTGCTGCCACCTGTGCTGTACCTGATCTATGTGTGAGGGAAGCTTGCACTGCTGCTGTCGGTGCTGTACCTGTTCCATGTGTAAGGGAAGCTTGCACTGCTGTTGGCTGTGCTGTACCTGCTCCGTGTTTGAGTGAAGCTTGCATTGCCGTTGCCTGTGCTGTACCTGCTCCGTGTGTGATGGAAGCTTGCACTGCTGCCGCCTGTGCTGTACCTGATCTATGTGTGAGGGAAGCTTGCACTGCTGCTGTCGGTGCTGTACCTGTTCCATGTGTAAGGGAAGCTTGCACTGCTGTTGCCTGTGCTCTACCTGCTCCGTGTTTGAGTGAAGCTTGCATTGCCGTTGCCTGTGCTATACCTGCTCCGTGTGTGATGGATGCTTGCACTGCTGCTGTCGGTGCTGTACCTGTTGCATGTGTAAGGGAAGCTTGCACTGCTGCCGCCTGTGCTGCACCTGATCTATGTGTGAGGGAAGCTTGCACTGCTGCTGCCTGTGCTGTGCCTGCTCTGTGTGTGAGGGAAGCTTGCACTGCTGCCGCCTGTGCTGTACCTGATCTATGTGTGAGGGAAGATTGCACTGCTGCTGTCGGTGCTGTACCTGTTCCATGTGTAAGGGAAGCTTGCACTGCTGTTGCCTGTGCTGTACCTGCTCCGTGTTTGAGTGAAGCTTGCATTGCCGTTGCCTGTGCTGTACCAGCTCCGTGTGTGATGGAAGATTGCGAGATCTGGCATAACGGAAGGATTGGTAGTGCGTGCACCGCTGCTTGGGGTATCTGCGAGATTTGTGTAAGTAAATGGAGAGGGGGGTGAGAGTTGGAAGAGAGAGTGAAACAGGCAGAAACGTGGGAGTTAAAAGAAAGAGGGAATGAATCTAAGCTGCGAGATCTGGCATAACAGAAGGATTGGTAGTGTGTGCACCGCTGCTTGGGGTATCTGCGAGATTTGTGTAAGTAAATGGAGAGGGGGGTGAGAGTTGGAAGAGAGAGTGAAACAGGCAGAAACGTGGAGAGTTAAAAGAAAGAGGGAATGAATCTAAGCTGCGAGATGTGGCATAACAGAAGGATTTGTAGTGCGTGCACCGCTGCTTGGGGTACGACAAACAGGAGATGGTGACTAAAGTTTCAACCATGAGGTTGGAAGGCAGTGAAGTGAAATGTGAGGAGGCACCTCTTCAAATTGTAAAACAGACGGAGGGCATTGCTGTGGGGAGGGGGTGTAGGAGAAATGCACATGGCGGGCAGGGGAGGGGGCGGAGCGGGGAGAGCGGCATGTGGGTGTGAAG
Organism: Lissotriton helveticus; assembly: GCF_964261635.1. Taxonomy (NCBI): domain Eukaryota; kingdom Metazoa; phylum Chordata; class Amphibia; order Caudata; family Salamandridae; genus Lissotriton; species Lissotriton helveticus. The sequence continues at coordinate 274,564,718 of NC_136063.1, forward strand.
AAGCCGGGGCCTTTGAAGTGAAGCTAAGCTTCACTTCAAAAGGTGTCGGAGGAATGCGGCAGAGGGAACAGACGGCGATTGCGGCTGAGGGAACTGATGTGCACGAGCTTTTAAGCTCAATGCACATGCGCATTGAGCTTAAAAGTCACGGGCACTGCAAGGAATCGCCAGGATTCCTTGCTTCTTAGTTAAAGCTTGTTTAAGCCGCAATAGGCTCGCAAGCTCGATGCGCATGCGCATCGACAGGCGAGACCTAAAAATCCCAAGGGCTAATGTTGTGTGCCTTTATCTGCCACAGGAAATAATATGCTGCCTATTACAGAGGTTAGTGTTTTTATCCATCACAATGAGGACCGTATCAAGATGTGTGTCACAACTGTGTGTTTTTATCCAACACAATGAGGACACATTTTGGTGCATATTAGACAAGTGTGCTTCTTCTATCACAGAGTAACATAATATTGTATTGAAACAGTTCATGTTAATTTAGCCATCATTAAAAGTACCACATAAATGTGAATTAGTGTTATCACTTGTTCCTTTAACAGAAAGCATGTATAACATTATGCTGTGTATTAGTAAAATGTATGAGCTTGAGTAACAAAAAAAACGATATTGTATTGTACCTTGGAAATGCATGCACTTATACGTCACAATGACGGTTCTATACAGCCTGGTCCATAGAACATGCATCATCCATCGAACGATCCATCACAAAAAAGCACAGAGGCTAATGTGAACAAGTACATATGTACTCTTGGAAAAAGATGACTATTGAATGTGAGCAAACATTTTTTGTGTGTGGATAGTGATCTTCACAGGGCTTTGTTGCTCTGTATAGTATTTGTGTGCCTCCAAATGTGTTACTTAGTAACTGTCCACAAACAATTCTTGAACCCATTCCCACCCAGTGAACAATCTGAGATTCACTTCTGACAAGTGCCGGATTAAATCTGTTTCCAGGATGGGAAGTGACAGGAATCAGACTAAAAATTGAAGATGGCATAGGTGAAGGGATTACTTGACAGGGGAAAATGTTTTTCAAATGTTATTACTTCTACTTGCTTTGTAATATTTCCAGAAATGTAAGCATGTAAACGTGTTCAAAGGAAAATGGAATTCTCAAAAGAAAATGAAGGGTACTCCTTGAAATACATCCTCCTTAGCTATAAGCTAACAGTCCACAAGACAACCTTTGTGAATTAAAAAGCAGCTTGCTCTGTATCCCAAAATGATGATAATAAACGAAGCACTTGGTGTTGTGAATTGAGCCAATGATTAAAGGGTATGAAGCTGTTTGTCTACATGAATCGCAGCAGGGTCACAATCACAATCTTTCCAGTGGATTGCTCATACCCTGCACAATGACCATAGCTTGGAATGTTACAGGTGTTTTGGGGTGTTATATAAGTGAGCTACTATTATACTTTGAATCAAGTGTTCGTGTGCATCACAATTGTTTGTTTTTATCCATCGCAACGAGGACCGTATGATATTGTGTGTTACATATCTGAGCTTTTTTCTAGCACTGCGAGGACGACACCACTACGCCTGTTGCAGAGTTGTGCTATTTTCTAAACTACTGTTACCAAGAATGAACTTCTTTCCATCACATATAGGATTATATTACATTGTATATTACAAATTAATGTGGGTTTATTAAGTACAATGTTCACTAGATGCCTTTAAGTGTTACAAGATTGTTTCCCTTGATACATCACATTACGTAGCACATCATGATGTCTGTTAGTAATATGAGACAGTAGCTATGTATAACAGAGGACAATCTCATGCACTGTTTTACAAAGATGTGCATGCTTTAACCATCACCAAGAGGGCAATATCATGCAGTGCACTAAAACTGCCTGATGGTTTACCTCTTCATTTCTAATTCATTGCAGAGAATTTGTGATGTACTTGCATACCATCATAAGGCTGCCTTAAGATACTTCATAGAAACAGACCTGTTCCTCATTAAGACTGCATTCCAGTGAGAGACTGGTCCCCTCTGGTGTCAGTAAATATGAATTGTTTATGATTAGTAGTCCGTCAAACTTATAACAGCATCACACTGCATGTTTTAACTCTGTGTGCTATTACACTGCACTCTGAAAGAAAAAAAATCACATGCATGTTTTTATGCATCAGAATGAGGACTACATCGTGGGAGGCGAATATTCATGGGACCATGTGTATAGCATGTGAGCTTTTATGTATTGCAAAAAAGGGCACATCATGACGCATGTTACAGAATTGTGTTGAGATATTGAGATTATGCTCCTATGTGCATTTTAAGGGTTAAACCGAGGACCATATTAAATTGTGTGAGACAGGTTTGAGTGCCTTTATCTGCCAGAGGAAATATGCTGCCTATTAGAGAGGTTGGTGTTTTTATCCATCACAATGAGGACCTTATCAAGATGTGTGTCACAATTGTATGTTTTTATCCAATGCAATGAGTGAGGACCATATTTTGGGGCATTTTAGGCATGTGTGCTTCTATCACAGAGAAATATCATGTTGCATTGAGCAAGTTCATGATAATGTAGCTATCATTAAAAATACCACATTAATGTGATTTATAGTTTTTGCATATTCCTTTAACAGAAAGATGCTTTAACAATATGCTGTTTAGTTGTCATGTGTATGATCTTAGGTAACTCAGAAAACTATATTGTATTTTATCTTGGAAATGAATGCATTTTTCCATCACACTGACTGCTCTATGCAGGCCTGGTCCATAGGACATGAATTTATCACCATCACAAAAAATCCCAAGGGCTAATGTTGTGTGCCTTTATCTGCCACAGGAAATAATATGCTGCCTATTACAGAGGTTAGTGTTTTTATCCATCACAATGAGGACCGTATCAAGATGTGTGTCACAACTGTGTGTTTTTATCCAACACAATGAGGACACATTTTGGTGCATTTTAGACAAGTGTGCTTCTTCTATCACAGAGTAACATAATATTGTATTGAAACAGTTCATGTTAATTTAGCCATCATTAAAAGTACCACATAAATGTGAATTAGTGTTATCACTTATTCCTTTAACAGAAAGCATGTATAACATTATGCTGTGTATTAGTAAAATGTATGAGCTTGAGTAACAAAAAAAACTATATTGTGTTGTACCTTGAAAGGCATGCACTTATACGTCACAATGACGGTTCTATACAGCCTGGTCCATAGAACATGCATCATCCATCAAACGATCCATCACAAAAAAGCACAGAGGCTAATGTGAACAAGTATATATGTACACTTGGAAAAAGATGACTATTGAATGTGAGCAAACATTTTTGTGTGTGTGGATAGTGATCTTCACAGGGCTTTGTTGCTCTGCAAAGTATTTGTGTGCCTCCAAATGTGTTACTTTGTAACTGTCCCCAAACAATTCTTCAGCCCATTCCCACCCAGGGAACAATCTGAGATTCACTTCAAACAAGTGCCGGATTAAATCTGTTTCATGGATGGAAAGTGAAAGGAATCAGACTAAAAATTGGAAATGGCATAGCTGAAGGGATTACGTGACAGGGGAAAATGTTTTTCAAATGTTATTACTTCTACTTGCTTTGTAATATTTTCAGAAATGTAAGCATGTAAACTTGTTCAAGGGAAAATGGAATTCTCAAAAGAAAATGAAGACTACTCCTTGAAATACATCCTCTGTAGCTATAAGCTAATGGTCCACAAGTCAACCTTTGTGAATTAAAAAGCAGCTTGCTCTGTAATCCAAAATGATGATACTAAACAAAGCACTTGGGGCCATATGTAGGTATAGAAATACCGGTCGGTAACGGCCGATTTCGGCCGTTACCGACCGGTATTTGGCTTTTGAGATGTAGGTGGGTCTGAATTTACAGAATCGGTATATTTACCGATTCGGTAAATTTACCACTTCGGTATTTTACCGAATCGGTAAATATACCGATTCTGTAAATTCATATGTAGGTGACACTCCAAAGAGTGCCACAGGCCCTTCAGAGTCGGTATTTTACCACCCAATCCTATTGGGTGGTAAAATACCGAATTCAGGTGTGCATGCACATCTGTGCATGCACACCTGTGCAATGTGACACACAGACATGCCCTTAGGGCATGTATGTGTGCCACATGTCACACATGCCTGTATTTGGGGTGCTAGAGGGTGTCAAAGTGACACCCCCTGCACCCTTGCAAGATTCGGTATTTACCGATTCTGTAAATACCGATTCGGTATTTCACATTGATTCCTATGGGCTTCAAGGCCCATAGGAATCAATGTGAAATACCGATTCGGTATTTACAGAATCGGTAAATACAGACTCTTACAGAATCGGTAATTTTTTACCTACATCTGCCTTCTTCCAATTTACCGTCTCTTAAATACCGATTCGGTATGAGTCGGTATTTAAGAGTCATTAAATCGGAATTACCTACATCTGGCCCAAGGTGTTGTGAATTGAGCCAATGATGAAGGGGTATAAAGGTGTTTATCTACATGAATCACAGCAGGGTCACAATCACAATCTTTCCAGTGCTTTGCTCATACCCTGCACAATAACCATAGCTTGGAATGTTACAGGTGTTTTAGGGTGTTATATAAGTGAGCTACTATTTTACTTTGAATCAAGTCTTGGTGTGCATCACAATTGTTTGTTTTTATAGATCGCAACGAGGACCGTATGATATTGTGTGTTACATATCTGAGCTTTTTCCTAGCACTGTGAGGACGACACCACTAGGCCTGTTGCAGAGATGTGCTATTATCTAAACTACTGTTACCAAGAATGAACTTCTTTCCATCACATATAGGATTTTATTTCATTGTATATCACAATTTATTGTGGGTTTATTAAGTACAATGATCACTAGATACCTTGAAGTTACAAGATTGTTTGCCTTGATACATCACATTAAGTAGCACATCATGCTGTCTGTTAGCAATATGAGACAGTATCTATGTATAACAGAGGACAATCTCATGCACTGTTTTACAAAGATGTACCTGCTTTAACCATCACCAAGAGGGCAATATCATTCAGTGTACTAAAACTGCCTGATGGTTTACCTCTTCATTTGTAATTCATTGCAGAGAATTTGTGATGTGCTTGCATACCATCATAAGGCTGCCTTAAGATACTTCATAGAAACAGACCTGTTCCTCATTAAGACCGCATTCCAGTGAGAGACTGGTCCCCTCTGGTGTCAGTAAATATGAATTGTTTAGGAATTGTAGTACATCAAACTCATTACAGCATCACACTGCATGTTTTAACTCTGTGTGCTATTATACTGCACTCTGAAAGAAAAAAATCACATGCATGTTTTTATCCATCAGAATGAGGACTACATCGTGGTAGGCGAATATTCATGTGACCATGTGTATAGCATGTGAGCTTTTATGTATTGCAAAAAAGGGCACATTTTTATTTTTATTTTATTTTATTTTTAGAGTTTTCTATAGTGCGGAGCAGACCCAGCGAAGGTTATCAGAGCGCTTTACAATGGGGGCACAATACGAAATAGGACAGATTGCAAAACGAATAGCATACATAAGATCGAATTATTTTACAAAGTTCGTAATGTCGCAGGCTTAACAGTATTTCTAGCAACGAGTCGAGAGCAGCGAAGGTGTCTTTCGAGGGAAAGAGGGGGCAACTATACGGAGTACATCTGGAAAAGGTCCATGTGATAGTTTATGTGAGGAATTGAACACATAAGGAATGATTTTGCTTCTTTTTTTAACAGAAAAGTAGAGGAGATTTTTCTGATGTGGGGAGGAAGCGAGCACCATATTCTTGATGCTGCTCCGGAGAATGCTCTGTCAGGGTTTTTTTTCTTTCTGAAGCATGAGGGTTTCAGGAGTAGATTGTTAGCACTCCTAGAACGTCTGAATCCTCCAGATAAGGTCAGTTTTTACGATAGGTACGGGGGAGTATTGTGGTGAAGTGCTTTGTGAGTGATGCATCCCATTTTTAGGTGGATTCTAGCTTCAAAGGGAAGCCAGTTGAGTGTTTTCAGGTGTGGTGATATGTGGTAAAATTTTCTGGATCCTGTTAGGAGTCTAGCTACGGCGTTGATACAGGCTTTTAATGGGGCGGTTGAGATTTTGGGAAGTCCCACGAGGGTGGTGCATCCGTACTCCAGCCTTGATATGACTAAGGACTAAACAGCAGTTTTGAGGTCCGGGTTCTCGATGAAAGGTTTCATTTTCCTGAGATAGTTGAGGTGAAAGCTTGCGTTTTTAGCTAACAGGTTGATATGTGCTTGCATTTTAAGGTTCTTATCAAGTGTAATTCCAAGTGATTTGGTGGAGTCGACCAGAGTTGGCATGCAGTTAAGTGCAGTGATCAACTTGAACCATTCCTTTTTCTCCTGGGAATTATTAGGGGGGAGATTAGAAGAAATTCTGTTTTTTGTGAGTTTAGCTTGAGGAAGTTGGTTGTTAGCCAGTGGACGGTCTTTTTGAGTGCCATGTTCATTGATATTATGTCTTCAATGGAGGAGATCTTGATGTAGAGTTGAGTGTCATCCGCGTACATGTGGTAGGCTATGTTTGCCTGCTGTAGTAGTTTGGTTAGCGGTTCGACATATAGGTTGAATAGGGTGGGGGATAGGGTAGAGCCTCGTGGTACACCCAGAGGGTTCGGTGAGGAGCACGATAGATTTTAGTTCACCATGAAAGATTGCGTTCTGTTTTCCAGAAAGGATTTGAGCCATTGAAGGACTGAGCCTATTTTCCAGTCTTTTTAGATTTTTTTCGTCGTCCACTATTTGTAAAATGGCTGTTTCTGTGCTATGGCCGGGTCTGAAACCCGATTGGTGGGTGTTCAGAAGGTTGAAGTCCGTGATGTGTTGGTTCAGTTGTTGTTGAACACATTTTTCCAGGACCTTGGCTAGCATGGGAATGTTGGTTATGGGCCGAATTTGTTTGGGGTCGGAAGAGTTAGCTGTTGGTTTCTTTAGTATAGGGGTGACCTGGCCTGTTTTTAGGCAGTCCTGTATGTGCCCTTGCACTAGCGAGGCGTTGATGATTTTGGTCCAGAGAGGGGAGATGACTTGGTAGATGTGGGGAAGGCAACTTGAGGGGACTGGGTCATTGAAATGGTTGTTGAGTTTGGTGGTTGCTAATGTTTTGGTGATGTCATTAGGATCGTAGAGTTTGAAAGTGGAGCAGTGAAGGGTGGAACTGAGGACCATATTAAATTGAGTGAGACAGGTTTGAGTGCCTTCATCTGCCAGAGGAAATATGCTGCCTATTATAAGTGAGCTACTATTATACTTTGAATCAAGTCTTGGTGTGCATCACAATTGTTTGTTTTTATCCATCGCAACGAGGACCGTATGATATTGTGTGTTACATATCTGAGCTTTTTCCTAGCACTGCGAGGACGATACCACTAGGCCTGTTGCAGAGTTGTGCTATTATCTAAACTACTGTTACCAAGAATGAACTTCTTTCCATCACATATAGGATTATATTACATAGTATATTACAATTTCATGTGGTTTATTAAGTACAATGATCACTAGATGCCTTGAAGTGTTACAAGATTGTTTGCCTTGATACATCACATTAAGTAGCACATCATGCTGTCTGTTAGTAATATGAGACAGTATCTATGTATAACAGAGGACAATCTCATGCACTGTTTTACAAAGATGCATGCTTTAACCATCACCAAGAGGGCAATATCATTCAGTGCACTAAAACTGCCTGATGGTTTACCTCTTCATTTGTAATTCATTGACGAGAATTTGTGATGTGCTTGCATACCATCATAAGGCTGCCTTAAGATACTTCATAGAAACAGACCTGTTCCTCATTAAGACTGCATTCCAGTGAGAGACTGGTTCCCTATGTTGTCGGTAAATATGAATTGTTTATGAATTGTAGTCCATCAAACTCATTACAGCATCACACTGCATGTTTTAACTCTGTGTGCTATTACACTGCACTCTGAAAGAAAAAAATCAAGTGCATGTTTTTATCCATCAGAATGAGGACTACATCATGGTAGGTGAATATTCATGTGACCATGTGTATAGCATGTGAGCTTTTATGTATTGCAGTAAAAGGGCACATCATGGCGCATGTTACAGAATTGTGTTGAGATTTTGAGATTATGCTCCTATGTTCACTTTTTCTTTTTGTTTTTTAAACTTTATTTCCAATTTTGTAAATTACAAAAGACAAAACCCCCCACGCAGGCATCATTAAAAACAGTTGTATACGGATCGACTGACTCATTATGGCGCATCACGGAATAGGACAACATCTGAAAACAAGGAAGTACATGTAGCATATTGAGCAGCATATTACGAGACTCGTGAGGAATACAGGCCAGGTCTCATGTCATGCACCCCGCAGGCAACTCCTCAGTGGTATTCACCCCCCTCTCCCTCAGCCTATGTTCACTTTAAGGGTTAAACTGAGGACCATATTAAATTGTGTGAGACAGGTTTGAGTGCCTTTGTCTGCCAGAGGAAATATGCTGCCTATTACTATGTTTTTTTTTTTTCTCCATCACAAGGAGGACCATATCAAGTTTTGTGTCACAATTGTGTGTTTTTATCCAACACAATGAGGACCACATTTTAGTGTATTTTAGGCTTGTGTGCTTCTTCTGTCACAGAGTCATACCATGTTGCATTGATCAAGTTCATGTTAATGTAGCTATCATTAAAACACTACATTAATGTGATTTAGTGTTATTGCATATTCCTTTAACAGAAAGCTCCTTTAACAGTAAGCTGCTTTAACATTATGCTGTGTTTTTGTAGGGTGCATCATCTTGGGTAGCTCAAAAAAAGCTACATTGTATTTTATCTTGGAAATGTGTGTACTTATCCACTTATCCATCACAATTATGGCTCTATACAGACCCGTTACATAGGACATGAATTTATCTCCATCACAAAAAGGCCCTAGGGCTAATGTTGTGTGCCTTTATCTGACACAGGAACTATTATGGAGCCTATTACAGAGGTAAGTGATTTTATTCATCACAATGAGGACCGTATCAAGATGTGTGTCACAATTGTGTCTTTTATCAAACGCAGTGAGGACCACATTTTGGGCCATTCTAGACATGTGTGCTGCTTCTATCGCAGTAATATCATGTTGTACTGAACAGGTTCATGTTATTTTAGACATCGTAAAAAGTACCACATTAATGTGATTTAGTATTATCACTTATTACTTTAACAGAAAGCTCCTATAACATAATGCTGTATATTACCAATGTGTATGATCTTATGGATCTTATGGAACTAAATAAAATTACATTGTATTGTATCATAGAAATGTGGACACTTATCCATCACAATGACGGCTATATATAGGCCTGGTCAATAGAAAAGCATTTATCTCCAGTACTGAATAGCCCAAGGGCTAATATGCACAAATATACATGTACAATTTGAAAAAGACGACTATTGTATGTGAGTAAATATTTGTGTGTGTGTGGATAGTGATCTTCATGGGCTTTAGTGCTCTGCAAAGTACTTGTGTGCCTGCAAATGTGTTACTTTGTAACTGTCCACAAACATTTCTTCAGCCCATTCCCACCCAGGGAACAATCTGAGATTCACTTCTAATAAGTGCCGGAATAATGGGGTTTCAGAGTGGGAAGCGGAAGGAATCAGAATAAAAATTGGAGATGGCATAGATGAAGGGATCACTCAACAGGCAAATATGCATGCAGAAAGGAAATATTTAACTACTTCTACTTGATTCTACATAGTTCACATTTTTTTTACATTTATGCTTATTCAAGGAAAAATTATGTTCTCAAAAGAAAATGAGAAATAATGAAATACTGCTACTGCAGAAGCATATTAAGAATAATCAAGAGAACCTTTGCAAATTAAAAAAACAGCATGCTCGTGTAATCCAAGCACACTAATAATCAATGACAATAAATATAGCACTTTGTATTGTGAATTGAAGAGGATCTAGAAGCCTTAAGGTATGTTCACATCAGGGTCACAATCCCAATCATGCCAGTAGATTGCTCATATCCTGCATAATGACCTTAGTTTTGAGTGTTACAGGTTTTTTTTGTGTTATATAAGTGTGCTACTATTATTTTACTTGGGATCACATTGTAGTGTGTGTCACGAATGGTTTTTGCTATTCATCACAACGAGGACCGTGTAATGTTGTGTATTACATATGTTAGCTTTTTCCCATCACAGCAATGACCATGCCACTGGGTCTGTTGCAAAGTTGTGCTATTATCTAAACTACTGTTGCCAAGAATAAACTTCTTTCAATCACAAATAGGATTATATTACATTATATTTTTGTCACCGGGTCGTCAAGGAAGGGGTTAAGCCCCGGTAGGAATCAACGTGCGACTTGGTTCTTTTATCCCTTTTATTAGGTATGGTTTGAATATGTTTTTATTTTTCACGTCCTAGTGCATCTGTTTACACAGCTAGTAGAGGTTAGGTATGAATACTGCTTCCGTTCTTCCTCTTATGAGGCCACCAGTTCAGTCATGGACTTGTATGTCCCTCGGTAAGAAAATAAGAAAACCACCGGTGAACGTCGGGACATCAACAATATGTAGAAGTGTAGAGGGCCAGTGCAGGGACTATCACCACACTCAAAGAAGCCACCACCACCAAGTGTAGTCCGGTTAACCCATCGGTTTAGCAGAGGTGTGCCCTCTACTTACTTTGCTGCCTTCCAGCCCAGTGCCCGTGAGCAGCCCGCAGCCGGACTGTATCTTGTTCAGTCACATTCCTCCTAGAGCGTGGCAGAGCGAAGCGTGAAACGGTTGGCCTCCTGGCGACTCCTCCTCTGCAGGGGTTACCTCCCCACTTGTTGCAGGCGATGAGGTCCCATTTCTCCTCCAAGCGCTCTGGTTCACCTGGCTCTCTCCGCGTTCTTCAGGTCTCACTTCTTCCTCAGCATCCGTTCCAACATCCATTTCCGCTTTCATCAGCGGGGCTCTCTCTTCCCATTGGTAAGGGGCAGAGACGTCATCCGGACTTGCTGACCGCCTTCTTCTTGGGTGTCAGAGTCTTGTTCCTTAAAGGGACAGACCGGAGAAAAAGCCTGCACACAGAGGAAGAGTGCCTCATTCACCCTAGTCACCGGGGAGTATGGAATCTCCTCCAATAAGTCATCCTCGACCCTGTGACACAGCTACAAATTCATTTGAGTTCATCATGTGCATCAAGCACCAGGGGCCAGATGTAGGTAGCCCTTTACCGATCGGAATCGGCCGAAAATACCGATTTTCGGCCGTTTCCGATCGGTAAAGGGCTATGAAGATGTAGGGGCACATTTTCGGTAATTTTACCGATTCGTTATCATTACCGAATCGGTAAATTTACCGAGTCGGTAATATTTACCGATTCGGTAATGATAACGATTCTGTAAAATTACCGAAAATGCTATGTAGGTAGCCTATGTTCCATCAGCACATGGCTTACAGAATCGGTATTTTACCATGGAATACAAATCCATGGTAAAAAACCGATTCCTGTGTACATGCACATCTGTGCATGTACACATGTGCCATGTGACAGACAGACGTGCCCTTAGGGCATGTCTGTGTGCCACATTGCACACATGGCCGTTTTGGGGGTGCTAGAGGGTGTCAAAGTGACACCCCCTGCACCCTTGTGAATTCTATAATTACCGATTCGGTAAATACCGAATCGGTAATGCCTAATCATTCCTATGGGCTTCAAAGCCCATAGGAAAGAATGGGCATTACCGATTCGGTATTTACCGAATCGGTAATTATAGAATTGTTAAGGATTCGGTAACGAATCCAGATGTTGGGACCTACATCCCATTTACCGATTTTAAAATACCGAATCGTTAAGATTCGGTATTTAAAAATCGGTAAATGGGATTTACCTACATCGGGCCCTAGATGTCTTAAGATACCTAATAGAAACAAACCTGTTCCTCATTGCATGTGCATTCCTGTGAGAGACTGGTCCCCTCTGTTGTCAATGAATATGAATTACATCACAGTGCGTGTTTTCACTCTGCGCTATAACACCTCACTCTGAAAACAACATCTCACACATATTTTCATCCATCACAATGAAGACTGCATCGTGTTATGCAATTCCTGTGACCATGTGTATAGCATGTGAGCTTTTATCCATTGCAAAAAGGAGCACATCATGACGCATGTTACAGTTGTGTTGATATTTTAAATGTGTAATACACACTGCCACGACTTTATATGTTTCAAGCATATGAACGTTTGTTCTGGACACTGAAAACCATTTCATACTGTGTGTCACAAGATTGTGCTCTTTGGTGCTTTACAATAGCTCCTATTTAAATGTGACCTATGGTCCGATAGGCAGTGGTGTAACTAAGAACCATATTAAATTCTGTACAACAGGTTTGTGTGCCTTTATCTATCACAAGAAATATTATGCTGCCTATTACAGAGATTGGTGTTTTTCCCATCACAATGAGGATTGTATAAAGATGTGTGTCACAATTGTGTGTTTTTAGCCAACACAATGAGGACCACATTTTGGTGCATTTTGGACATGTGTGCTTCTTCTATCACAGAGTCACATCAATCAATCAATCAATCAATCATTTGTAATGCGTACTACATACCTGTGAGGGTCTGAAGGCGCTGGGGGGGCGCTACTGATCGAACAACCAGGTCTTAAGTACCCTCCTGAAGGTCAGCAGGTCTTGGTTCTGTCGTAGGTTCGGTGGGAGGGTATTCCATGTCTTGGCGGCGAGGTGGGAGAAGGATCTCTCACCGGTGGTTGTTCTTTGGATGCGCGGGATGATGGCGAGTGAGAGGTCGGCTGAGCGGAGCTGGTGGTTAAGGTAGTAGAAGGAGAGCCGTCTGTTGAGGTAGGCTGGGCCGGTCTTGTGGAGTGCCTTGTGTGCGTGGATGAGGAGCTTGAAGGATATTCTCTTGTTGACGGGGAGCCAGTGCAGGTTTCTCAGGTGGGGAGTGATGTGACCGTTGCGTGGTACGTCAAGGATCAGTTGTGCCGAGGCATTTTGGATATGTTGTAGTCGTTTGATGAGCTTGGTCGGGGCTCCCATGTAGAGGGCGTTTCCGTAATCGAGTCTGCTGCTGACGAGGGCCTGGGTGACTGTCTTTCTTGCATCTGTCGGGATCCATCCGTAGATCTTGCGGAGCATGCAGAGGGTGTTGAAGCAGGAGGAGGAGCCGGCGTTGACTTGCTTGGTCATTGACAGCGTTGAGTGGTGGATGATTCCCAGCTTGCGTGCGTGGTCCGTGGGTGTCAGGGCTGCCCCCAGTGCCGTCAACCACCAGGAGTCGTCCCAGCTGAAGGGTTGGAGCTGAGGATGAGGACCTCCGTCTTGTCCGAGTTCAGCTTCAGACGGCTGGTCTTCATCCAGTCGGCGACGGCCTTCATTCCTTCGTGGAGGTTGGCTTTGGCGGTGATGGGGTCCTTGGTGAGGGAGAGGATCAGCTGAGTGTCGTCGGCGTAGGAGATTATGTTGAGGTCGTGCTGTTGGGCTACGTGTGCGAGCGGAACCATGTAAATGTTGAACAGCGTCGGGCTGAGGGAGGATCCCTGGGGTACACCGCAGATGATCTCGGAGGCTTTGGAATGGAATGGGGGGAGGCGGACGCTCTGGGTTCTGCAGGAGAGGAAGGAGGTGATCCAATCCAGAGCCTTGTCTCGGATCCCTGCGGCGTGGAGGCGTGCGCGTAGTGTGCGATGGCAGATGGTGTCGAAGGCGGCAGAAAGGTCTAGGAGGATGAGTGCTGTGGTCTCGCCATTGTCCAGCAGGGTCCTGATGTCGTCGGTGGCGGCGATGAGGGCAGTCTCTGTGCTGTGGTTGCTGCGGAACCCTGACTGGGAAGGGTCCGGATTCTGTTTTCTTCGAGGTATCGGGTTAGCTGCCTGTTGACGGCTTTCTCGATGACCTTGGCTGGGAAGGGGAGCAGAGAGATGGGCCGGAAGTTCTTGAGGTCTCTTGGGTCTGCCTTAGGTTTTTAGGTCTCGCCTGCCAATGCGCTTGCGCATTGCTGGCGAGAATTATAGTAAGTGGAAAAGAAAAGTCTACCAAAACGGCTGCGGATCCCATACAGTTCATGTGAGACAGGCGCGTGCACGTCAGCCACATAACACACCACCATTTGTCTGTGCCTCGGCATCAGACATCAAAGGCTTCCGCTCCCCCTCCCCCCCTCGTGCACATCGCGCACCACCATTTGTCTGTGCCTAGGCATCAGACTTCAGAGCATCAGAGCTTGTTATCTCATTCCCTTCCGCACATACTCTTAAATACGTTTCCACTTAAATCTTTGCCTACCCATATCAATTCAGCTTTTTAAGGCTCTCAACATCTGTCACAAGGCTCCCTCCTACACTCACCATTAGGAATCACTACCTTCCTTTTATTTATTTATTTTATGCGTTTTTATATAGCGCGGACCCATTTGCTGCCATTAGTCAATGCCCTCCTCCTCCCCTTCACCTCTTAACTCGCCAGCCACTGGGAGTTGGGATGGGAACAGCGTGACAGCGCTTCTCTTTGTCGGCAAAGCCAACCGTTTACCTTTAATGTGCTATTATTGCATGCACTCATTATTTCTGCATGTTTGTCTGTATATGCGCTAGGACACGTAATGCCATACCTGCTTTTTTCTTATTAATAAGGCGGACGAAAGGTACGGACCGTGCAAATCAGCTCATACGAACGTAAAGTGTTTAAAACAAGCGCAAACAGCTTGAAAGGGACGAGCAGCATCCCTATTCATGCAGTAGTTACAGGCAGTGCAAATCTACTCGTACGCACATAACATGGAAAGCATCCAGCGTAACTCACTTCAAATGATGGAGCAGGGAAGCCCAATGGCTCAAAATCTAGCTCAGCGCGTTAAGAGCTCACTACTGAAATCAGTGTGCAACCTGCACGTCTTGGGTTCATATGTATCCTCCCTACTCTTGCTCTGCTTTTCATCTCCCTCAAGCCTATAAAAGAAGTACCATTATTTTGGGCAACAGTGACCGCTACTACTAGTAGTGTTATGAGAGCAAGCACTACACGTATTATTATTATTAATGATTAGGTGTGCAAACTGAACACGGGACGTATTACACACTTGTCAGTTTTCCTTATCTTGATTTAAATATAAATTGACGCCAGTGATACGTGCTATTTTTATCACTTTTATAAGGATGTCTGCTTCAATCCTTTGAATACCCCGCCCCCCCCATGACCCACTGTTAGCAAACTTCTTAGTGTGTCATTGACCCCCAGGGCCCAATGTTAGCACCCTTCTTAGTGTCACATTGACCCACAGTATGAGATTTTTTCCCTTGTGTCTGCTCCATAACCTTTGAATGCCCCCCACCCCCTGACTCACTGTTATCACCCTTTTTAGTGTCAAATTGACACCCAGGGGCACAGCTCTCTACACCCCTCTGTCTACACCCTCTCTCTTTACACCCCTCTCTCTCTACACCCCCCTCTCTCTCTCTCTACACCCCTCTCTCTCTCTCTACACCCTCTCTCTCTACACCCCTCTCTCTCTACACCCCTCTCTCTCTCTACACCCCTCTCTCTCTACACCCCCTCTCTCTCTGCTCGCCTCTCTCTGCCCCCTCTCTCTACACCCCTTTCTCTCTACACCCCTTTCTCTCTACACCCCTTTCTCTCTTCCCCCTCCCTCTCTACACCCCTCTCTCTCTACACCCCCCTATCTCTACACCACTCTCTCTCTATACCCTCTTTCTACACCCCCTCTCTACACCCCTCTCTCTCTGCACCCCTCTCTCTCTGCACCCCTCTCTCTCTACACCCCTCTCTCTACACCCCTCTCTCTACACCCCTCTCTCTACACCCCTTTCTCTACACCCCACTCTCTCTGCACCACACTCTCTCTGCACCACACTCTCTCTGCACCACACTCTCTCTGCACCCCACTCTCTCTGCACCCTACTCTCTCTGCACCCCACTCTCTCTACAGCCCTCTCTCTATACCCCACTCTCTCTACACCCCTCTCTCTCTACACCCCTCTCTCTCTCTACACCCCTATCTCTACACCCCTCTCTATCTCTACACCTCTCTCTCTACACACCCCTCTCTCTATCAACCTCACTCTATCTATCTATCTATCTATCTATCTATCTATCTTTCTATCTGCCTCACTCTATCGCCCTCACTCTATCTATCTATCTATTTCTCTCTCTCACTCTATCGCCCTCACTCTATCACCCTCACTCTATCTATCACCCTCACTCTATCTATTGCCCTCACTATCGATCTGTTGCCCTCACTCTATCTGTCTATCGCCTTCACTCTATCTATCTTTCGCCCTCACTCTATCTATCTATCAATCGCACTCACTCTATCTATCTATCGCCCTCACTCTATATATCGCCCTCACTCTATCTATCTATCTATCTATCTATCTATCTATCTATCTATCTATCTATCTATCTATCTATCTATCTATCTATCTATCTATCTATCTATCTATCTATCTATCTATCTATCTATCTATCCATCTATCTATCTATCTATCTATCTATCTATCGCCCTCACTCTATCTATCTATCTATTTATCGCCCTCACTCTCTCTATCGCCCTCACTCTATCTATTGCCCTCTATCTATCTATCACCCTCACTCTATCTATCTATCGACCTCACTCTATCTATCAACCTCACTCTATCCATTGTCCAGTTCGCGCAATATAAAACTTTATAAATAAATAAAATATCTATCTATCGCCCTCCCTCTATCTATCTGTCTATCGCCCTCCCTCTATCTATCTATCGCCCTCCCTCTATCTATCTATCTATCTATCTATCGCCCTCCCACTATCACCCTCCCTGCTTCTATCTATTGCCCTCCCTCCCTTTATCTATTGCCCTCCCTCTATCTATCGCACTCACTCTATCTATCGCATCACCACCGTATCACTCAGCACCCCCCTGATGCATCATCACTCAGGGATACCGCAACATCACTATGCGCTAACACAGCATCAATCTGTGCAACCATTCAACAACAACTGGTTCAAATATGTTCTCTCCATGTTTCAAGCTTTATTACAAATGTTACAAATGTCACAAACATATTCTTCACAAGTTATTTACACAAGTTTAAGCTATTGCCATTATAAATTACAATAACTTTTATTTAAGTATTAATTATTTTAAAAAAAAATGCCTTTGTTATTTGTAATTTCAATACATCTAAGTCACATAAATACAGCACATATTGCATTACAAATGCTATAGGTGTCACATTTGCGAAAGCTAAAACTATTGGCATTGTAAATGACAAAGCTATTAATTTAGCTATTTTCAAAACCAACACATAAATACAAAATTTGTCATTTACAATACCAATAGCTCAAACTTTCCTAATGCGAGACCTATTGCATTGCAAATGCTTGTTTGATTAGGTCGTTGTTCTCAGCGTGCTTCCAGATCTCTGGGAAGGTAGCGGTCTCGAGGGAGAGATTGATGACGTTGCGCAGGTGGGGTGCGATGAAGCTGCTTGCTCTGTTGAAGGCGTGATGCGGGAATGGGTCTGACGGAGAGCCTGAGTGGATTGTGTGCATGGTCTTGATGGTGTCATCGATGCTCACGTCATGTTGTATTGAAAAAGTTCATGTTAATTTATTAAGAGTACCATATTATCATTATTCCTTTAACACTAAGTGCCTTTCAGATTAAGCACTATATTACAAATGTGTAACTCAAAGAGAACTACATTGCATTTTATCTTGGAAATATGTGTACCTATCCATCACAAATATGGCTATGTAATGGCCTGGTCTATATGGCATACATTTATCTCAATTCCAAGAAAGACAAAGTGCTAATGCGCACAAAGTACATGTGTACACTTGGAAAAAGATTTAAAAACTTACAGATATCTATGTGAATAAATATTTTTATGTGGGTATGTAGAGAAATTTTAAGGGCTTTATTGCCTTACAAAGTTTACGTGTGCCTGCAAACTTGTGAGTTTGTAACTGTCCACAAACACTTTCTCTGCCGATCACCACTCGGGGAACAATTTAAGATACACTTCTAACAAGAGGTGGAATAAATTTTATTTCCAGAGTGGGAATAGGAAGGAATTTCGGAGATGGCATAGATGAGATTACTCAACAGTGAAACATGTTTTTCAAATGTTACTTCTTCCACTTGCTTCACAATATTTCCAAACATTTAAACATGTTCAAGGAAAAATAGGATTCTCAAAAGAAAATGAAGAGTAAGGAAACCCTAGTGCTACTGTGCATAAAGTATATGTGTAGACTTAGAAAAGATTGACTAGCATGTAGATTTCTATGTGAGTACATTTACTGGACTTTAGAGCCCACGCTGCTTTGCCTGATTACCGCGCCAAGAGGCGCCGCCGCCATTCTCTCGCACCCGGAGGTGCATAAAGGTGCTCGCGGCTCCCGCTTCGCAGGAACCGCTTTACTGGACTTCAGAGCCCACACTGCTTTGCCTGATTACCCCGCCAGGAGGCGCCGCCGCCATTCTCTCGCGCCCGGAGGCGCATAAAGGTGCTTGCGGCTCCCTCTTAGCGGGCGCGGGCCAGGCCAAGGGCGGGCCTGTTTGAGCCCGTTAGAGACCGGATGAGGCCAGGCTCACTCACAAAAGCCAGTCATAATCAGAAGGTCATTTCAATTTGACATACGGTTGGTCTGGGGAAAAGTGTTATTAATTGGGAAGGTGGAATTTATTAAGTTGTTTTTTTGACCTCCGATCATTTCAGAAGCTTAGTGAGGATGAATTGGCGTGAGGGCAAGGGAAGATCTGCACAGCCCTCTGGCAGCGTGGTGGGGACTTTGGATCAGTTTTTAATTAGAGCCATCTCTGTCCTTGCTCAGGAGATAGCACTGACAGAGCGTCGTGAGTCTCTTGATCTACAAACAGCTAAACGATCCTCTCTGGGCGCCCTGGCTTGTGCTCGTACCCCTGATTGCTCCTTGGTTGCAGTTCCTGATTCTCCCGTCATAGTAAGTGACCCTGGATTGTCTCAAAATGAACCATCGGAAAAACAAGGCGGACAGGGAACACATAATATTACGCCATCTGTTGAACTGGTTGCGACGGTTACTGTAAATACCCGAAGCAGTCTACCCCCAAGTATTGCTACAAGATCTGGACCTCATGGTAAAACTAACTCCTCTGCCGTACCCTCAGACTCTTCACAAAAGAGGAAGCGGGGAGGGGGCCCACAGAGACAAACTGGCAAAAATTAAAAAGATTAATAAAAATGGAGAAACTGTAGCATCGCCATCTCTAACAACGGTGTTTTCACAGCCAAGTTTGCCACCGGACTCGACTTTAGATCTTCTAGGCGATTCCCCTGACAAAGTCAATGATGTTATGTGGTCCAAATTGGGTAATTTAATTGCATCATCTCTGTCTCCAATAATGCATAGGCTCTCTAAAATTGAGGAAGGATTAACCGATTTTGAACTGAAGGTTATGAATAACCTTTCTAACCTAGAGGGTTTTTTAGCCTCTAGAAATAGGTTAATGGTTAATACATCTAATGAGCTAAGCAACGTGGTACTTGGGAACTCCATTCCTCCTAAATCTCTCGTAGCGAGGCAAATACCCTCAACATCGTCGGTACCTGGGATGAATGAGGATGTTGTGGGTAATCATGATGTTGGTTTAGTGCATGTGGGTGTTAAAAGGGTTGAGCAAGGGGTTAATCTTAGTGGCCCTACTCAGGCTAGCTTTTGTAGTCAGGAAGGGGAGGAAAGTGGTCCATGTGTGGGGACTGTGGGTGATGAAGCACCAAGCTTGATATCGGGGCCTCAGCGTCGAAAACCGCAGCAGACGTTTGAGGGTGTGGATAATAGTCTAGCCTTGGAGGGCTCTCAGGTCTTGCATCTTCCTCCAGCTGCTGCCCCTTTGGCAGTGATCTTGCGGAATATCCCAGTTTCACAGGAAGGACAGTTAGAAACTACAGATCAGCTGATGGCCAAAACTATGTAGTGGCTCACAACTAAATTGGAGCATGTCGGGGTTTGGGATTAGAACATCTGTAATCAGATGATCATGGCTAGATGTTATGCTTGGATAGGACATTCTAGGAAGGACTTGAGAGGGGACTGCATAGTTGCCAACTTTAATAACGAGCAGGTTGTGAGATTTCTGCTGGACCGTATAGGGAGTATTAATTTAGAGGATCATTTCAGTAAGATCTCTCTTTTGCCATTAGGGTTTTTTTATAGACACCATTTTATTTGGAAAGGGTGATCAACCGGATTTACCGGAGAGCACTGTAGGGTCCTACCAAGAGACCACCCTTTCTAAATCTAGTTAACAGATTTGCCACATTGTCCGGTCTAGATGGTTGTGATTGACTACAACCTCTAAGTCCCCCACTGTTGGAGAACATCATCGTTCGGTCTCCCTCTTCTCCTGCGATTAACTTGCCTACCCAGCTAGATACATTAAACTATGAAGGGAGGAGTATGAGTCAGATAACTAAAGCTAGGGAGGCTAGCACTGATAGTTGCAAGAAAGGGTCTGTCACAGAAGTTGAGACGGATCCTTCTAGCTATCCTCAGAACGAATGCCTCCATATAATGACATGGAATGTTGCTGGGGCTAGGCATAAACTGCAGGATGTAAATTGGCTTACAAGCATCCAACTCTGCGATGTGGTTTTATTACAAGAGACTTGGCTCACAGATAATTTCATCGTAAACGGGTTTAAGACGATTTCAACAAATGCTATCCCCTCAAAGGCAGGAAGGGCTATAAAAGGAGCGGACGTGAGGATAGGGGTAATATTTACACCTTTGAAGGAGTAAGATCATCCTCATGTATTGATCACTTTATCACCTCAATAAGCCTTCGGTCCCTAATAGCTGAATTTTTTGTCTCCCCAAGTTTATTGAATGATCATCATCCTGTGCTGATAACATTAAAATCTCCCTTTTTAAAACAACCGGAAGCAAGTACCCATGCTATGGATATAAAGACACAGGGCGAGAATGGGATCTCAATCAAATGGGCTGCCGTTGACCCAGAAGCTTTTACAAATAGGATCCTATTAAAAATTAATGATCATGTTTTAACCTGCCCTGATAATTCCTCAAATAGTATGGACATAGTTAAGGCGTTTTAAAGTATTTCTACTGCAATTTCTGATAATTTGCGAAAGAATCCTAAAACAGATGTTTCGCATTCCCCAAGATGGTTTGATAATCAATGCTCTAGATTAAATAGAGATTTAAAGTCTGCAATAAAAACATCTGGCGTAATATGGAGGAGGACAGTATCCTACGGAAGTCATATAAAGAAGCCCTTACCCGAAGAAACTCGGAGATTAGGGATAATGATTGGGAGAATCTGATCAAAGCTGCCGATCTTAAAGATTCGGCCCTTTTTTGGAAAACATTGGATCAACCTTTCTTTAAAGATGTCCAATCAGTAAAAATTGATATGGTAGTGACCCCAGCGGATTGGTTAATCCACTTTGAAGCAATTTTTTATGAAACTGATCAGGGTTTTTTAAATAAAGAGGATAAATCCGTCATAATCTTAAAAAACACCAAAATAGGGAGTATCAGTCAAGATGAAATTGTAACAGCCCTTAAGAATAGCGCTAGTGGCAAAGCGGCTGGCCCCGACGGAGTCCCAATTGATATATTTAAATCTAATATGGATTTTTGGGTACCCGTTGTGTACAAATTTTTTAATGCAACAATTGATGGGGTGGTACCTGCCACTTGGGCAGAGAGTCTGATAGTCCCCATTTTCAAAAAGTGGAATAGGAGTAGTGCCAATTGCTATTGCCCAATACCTTTGCTTGACTCTACTTCTAAAGTAATGGCAAGAATGCTGTTGGCCAGCCTAGAGCAATGGGTAGAAGAAAAGAACATCTTATCTGTAGCTCAGTATGGCTTCAGACGAGGTGTTGGGGAGGTCGAACAGTTCCTGGACTTAGAACTAATAGGGGAACTTTACCTGTTGCTTGTACTTGCTCCTGAGGGCCGGGCATTGCTCTGCTTCATCATCTTGGCCGGGCTTGGCTGCGCCGAGCCCCGCATTCCTGTGGCAGCACCTGTGGGCCGGGCTTTGCTCCGCTTACTCCTCCGGCCGGGCTTGGCACCGCCGGGCCCCTTCCACTCCTGTGACTACATCTCCCAGCAGCCCCACTAGCGGCCAGGGCGCTGCGGACGTCACACGGAAGCGCCAGGAGGCACATAAAGGCTCACTTGGTGCTGAGTCCGGGGGGAACTTTACCTGCTGCTTGTACTCGCTCCTGAGGGCCTGGCATTGCTCTGCTTCATCATCTTGGCCGGGCTTGGCTCCGCCGAGCCCCGCATTCCTGTGGCAGCACCTGTGGGCCGGGCTTTGCTCCGCTCGCTCCTCCGGCCGGGCTTGGCTCCGCCGGGCCCCCTCCACTCCTGTGACTACACCTCCCAGCAGCCCCACTAGCGGCCAGGACGCCGCGGACGTCACACGGAAGCACCAGGAGGAGCATGAAGGCTCCCTTGGTGCCGAGTCCGGGGGGAACTTTACCTGTTGCTTGTACTCACTCCTGAGGCCCGGGCATTGCTCTGCTTCATCATCTTGGCTGGGCTTGGCCCCGCCGAGCCCCGCATTCCTGTGGCAGCATTTGTGGGCCGGGCTTTGCTCCACTCGCTCCTCCGGCCGCGCTTGGCTCCGCCGGGCCCCTTCCACTCCTGTGACTACACCTCCCAGCAGCCCCACTAGCGGCCAGGACGCCGTGGACGTCACACGGAAGCGCCAGGACGCGCATAAAGGCTCCCTTGGTGCTTAGTCCGGGGGAACTTTACCTGTTGCTTGTACTCGCTCCTGAGGGCCGGGCATTGCCCTGCTTCATCATCTTGGCCGGGCTTGGCTCCGCCGAGCCCCGCATTCCTGTAGCAGCACCTGTGGGTCGGGCTTTACTCCGCTCGCTCCTCCGGCCAGGCTTGGCTCCGCCGGGCCCCTTCCACTCCTGTGACTACACCTCCCAGAAGCCCCACTAGAGGCCAGGACGCCGCAGACATCACACGGAAGCACCAGGAGGCGCATAAAGGATCCCTTGGAACCTCGTCCCGCGGGACGCGCACGGGAGCGCGCCGGGAGAAGACCGGGGCAAGGGTGGGGCCGTCTGCAGCCGTCCTAGGCAGATCGAGGCAGGGCAGGGCCCCGCCCCTTACATGTGAGAACTTGAACCACCCATATCAAAAAAAAAAGGTACTGTGCTCATTCGTCAAGTTTACTGTTCCCTGATACACAAGATGGTGTTGGGCCACCTTCGAGTTGTTGGATATTATCCCATTTACCAGGGAAAGTTGTAGCTAGCAATGGGTAAAAGGAAGGTAATGGAGGGGGGGGGAGCCCTTGCCATTACAACAAAAAAAAGGAAGAAGTCAAAAAGTCGCTACATGCTGCCGCTAATGGTGTTATGTCAAGCATCGAATCTATTGTTGAAGATTGTGAGGACATTCTATTGACGGCTCCTACCTTAAGAAATGTGGATAACCCTGATCCCCTGGTCGACGGTTTACTGCAGATTAAGAGCAAAGTGATCCTAGCTATTTTTTCTAAAAGATCAAAATCCAAGTGCTCAGTAGATGATATGCATTCTAACCCTGCTAGCCCCATTGAGGTAAATGTTACAGAGGCATTAAGAGGGGCAAACATGAGTGCTAATGCCGAACTTCCAGCTATATCAACTGGGAATATAGACAGGTCCTCGCAGGTGATTGCATGTGAAATGGGCATCACTTGTACTAATCGCTTTTCAGTGTTGGAATGGGAATCAAGGGAATTAAGTGAGGTCTTATCACAAGGGCTGGGGGGGACTGTGGAGGCTGTGAATAGTCCAGGTGAATGCTCCAGATGTTTGAATTTTAATAATTTAATCATGATGAAAATGGAAAGCCTGGTAAGGGATATATATCTATTATTAAGAAATTCATGATGGACTTTACAAAACGGGAGGAACTACACATAACAAACACTCTACACCCAGTGTTAGTGTCCAACCCGGTAAAAGGAAGCCCCTATCTTGCGATCGGCCCCACCAAACCAAACAGCAGGAGCGGCCCTATCTAAACCCAATACACGAACAGCCCCATTATGTGTCTCCAAAACTGTAGTAGAGTTCCGACCCAAAATCCCAGCTCATAACCCCCTAGCTAAAATACCCGCCAGGCAAAACACCTCGGGCTCATATGCCGAAGTAGCAAAATTGAGGGGGTCAATATCACAATGCAGGGTCCTGCAGGGGGATAATAAATATTATAGTGACATGGCTGAAACAACTAATTGGAGTAACAAACAGATAAACACACCATACAGATCCCCTTGTGGTATTGTCTACATGACCGGGGTCACCAAGCTTGGAGCTGCTAACACTTATGAGAACAGTGAATTCATACGCAATAAAGCCATTGCGCAGATCAGTCATTATGGAGGATATGTTTAATGTTAAAAGAATTTCCTTGCCTAGTTCATCAACAGACTGTATTGAGATATAGTTTGGTAACACAGCAATTGCAGAGAACCTAGTAGCCCTACAGTATAGGACATGCCCCCCTAGGAATTGTAACATACAAATCAGACACGCACCTCTATGGTCTAAATCTAGGCCCGAGGACGCATCGGGTCTAAACAACATAGACTGACCATTAAAGGATAACTATCTGAATAGTGTAACACAAACACACAATATGTGGAAGCCCGAACGTCAGACCAATTTCACCACAAGCCTTATAGATAGGCTATAAAGATTAATGATGAGGTTGTTCCTCGGGGGGAAGAAAGGTCTAATGAAGTGGTCAACGCTCAATATCCCCTAACAACAGCAGCTGGAAGACTAGCTTCAGAAGTAGTTCACACAGAGAGGGTTACAAACACAAACATGATTAAATTGCTTTCCTGGAACATAGCTGGGCGTCATAAAAATATGGCAAATCCAGAATGGAAAGAATTCATAGATACGTTCGACATCTGTATGTTCCAGGAAACATGGAGCATGTCTCCCCTATATAAATGCAGATATTCCACCCACTTTATTCCGGCAATTAGTTCAGGGAGAGGTCACCCATCGGGAGGACTGCACGTATGGTTTAGTGTGGCTTTGAATTGGGCACTTACTGCGCATACTTTACAGTCGCAGGACATACTACATATCTCCACTAAGGGCTCCCATATTGGAAGCTCGATGGAGCTGTTTAATGTTTATGCTATAGGTTCCCCAGGAGGTCAAACTTCACCCACTATAGCCTTACTCGAGGTGGCGCTAGCAGGTATCCCCCCATTGCCTAGCATTATTGTAGGGGGAGATTTTAACTATACATATGAACCCTTAAGTAAAGAAGATCTCCTGGGACTTAACGAAGAGGATTCTAGACAGTCCATCCCGCCTCTAACCATAGCGCCAATCAGAAAATGGACGCCAAGAGCGATCCAAATAAATTCCCTAACACTAGAATATAACCTACGTACCCTGAACGGTAGGACAACCTCAGACCCAAATGGTATGATGACCTATAACAGATTTAGTTGTCCATCCCGTATTGATTACATTCTGCTCGATACCGGTTCCTGGAACAGACTAGTTGACATGGAAGTCAGACAGTCACAGGATAGCAATCATAATCCACTTTGCATGGAAATAAGATGGGGTAATGAGAGGGAAGCATTAAATGGCCCACTTATGATCACAAAAGAAGTAGTTCCATCTAATTGCAAACACAGATTAAAGTGGAACAGGGTGATGTGCCAAGAAGATATTTTTTTCCGTATTAAAGAACTAGTAGAGGCAGAAACTAGGGAACTCCTATCCCATACCTCCGCCCAGTCAACCGAACAAAGTCGGAATTTTATAGACTCCTACAAGAGTCTAATAGAGAAAATTGGTTAATTCTTCACTATAAGAGATACTAGTGGACCAAGGAAGAAGAATCCACCAAAAAGTGGCACACTATGGTATACAACAGGTTGTAGGGAAAAGAGAAGGGCTATAGCAAACGCCATTAGGAGAAAGGACGCTATAGCAGTTAGGACGGCTAGAAGGGAATATAGCGATTGCATTAAAAGTGCAAAGAAGGACTGGGAGGAAGAATATTGGCAACAACTTAAGATCGCTGCCAGTTCGAAGAACTCTACCCTGTTTTGGAACTTGATAAACAAACTTGACAGGAGAGGAGTAGAGCCCCTCCCTAACCATATAACTGAGCAACAATGGCATTCCCATTTTTCAAATCTGTATTGTGGCGAAGATGATTTAGTTCAATTATGGAGGGTACAAAATGACTTTATTAATGAGGAACTTACACCTGTAGAACAATTTGTAGACCGAGAAGTTTCTGATGCTATCAGGAGCATAACCCCCCTCTAAAGCGGCAGGCCCGGATGGGTTACCGGGCGATCTATACATACATGACCCTAAGCTGTGGTCTGATTTTATTGCTCCTCTAATGAATAGAATCCTTCATGGATCCTTCATGGTCCCTGACTCGTGGAGGGGCACTGAAGTTGTTACTTTCCATAAGAAAGGCGATAGGGAGGACCCTGCCAACTACAGGCCGATTAGTTTAATCGACGCTGCTCAGAAAATAATTGGCAGGATCATTATAAATAGAGTAGGTATGTGGCTAGAGGAGGGGAATATACTGTCCCACTTCCAGGCGGGTTTCCGCCAGAATGTGGGTACTATGGACCAGGTTTTCAGGTTTTGGGCAATATACTAGAAATCAGTAACCATTATGAAGGGGAATTTATATCTGGCCTTCATAGACCTCAAAAGGGCCTTTCATTTGGTGCCTCGTGATAAACTCTGGAGGGTGCTGCTGGAAATGGGGTTCCCGCGTTACCTCCTGGAGTTTATAGTTAAACTTCACGAAGATAATTATGCTAGAATTAGATGGCGGAATCAGAGACAGCTAACAGGGAGGGTGCCTGTGGATAGGGGGGTACGCCAGGGCTGTGGGATGGCCCCGACATTGTTCTCCCTCTTTATCAATGGGGTGGTAGACCATTTGAGGGAGGGCAATGCCGATGCCCCTGTCCTGGCGGGGGAGAAAACACCAACCCTCCTCTTCGCAGATGACACCCTCCTGTTGTCCAAAACCCCTTCGGGGCTGCAGAAACTACTGGACAGATTCAGTCTATTTTGCGATGAACGCAGGCTGACCATTAATACATCCAAAACCAAGTTAATGGTGCTGCCCCCTTCAAAAAAAGCAAAGAAAATTAATATCACCCTTAATGGGTCGCCTCTTGAGGTGGTGGAGGATTTTGACTACCTGGGAATCAGGATTAACAATAGAATGAAATGGAACTCCCATGTTGCCAAGATGCTGCTAAACCTCAAGAGAGTCTCGGGAGCCAGTCTGAGGAGTCAGCGTATGTCAGTCAGCAGGCCTATAGCCCGGGCTCTCGCTGTATATGAAGGGAAGGTGCTGTCCTCCGCAGTCTATGGGTTGGAACTGTGGGGCTGCGAAAATGTCACCGTTCTGGCTAGAGCAGAGAATAAGTTTATAAGGGACTTAGTTGCCGTTCCTATCTCAACCCCATTGAAGCCCCTTTTTCATGATATGGGCAAACGCTCCATTTTAGACATAGTACTCCTTCGCCCTGTGCTGTTCTGGGTGCGCCTGAGAAGGACCCCAGAACTAGCAAATTACGCCCTGGTGATGGACGAACTGATAGCCTTGAATAGTGCGAATAAGATCCAGTGGCTAAACAAATTGAGGCAAATGGTCATGAAGCTGGGATTGGCTGAATCCTGGACCTCACAGTCCCCTCCTCCAAAGCAAGTTGTTAAGAAAATCTACTGGGAGTGGGTACACACTGAGGAACAGAAGAGTACAAAATTGGAAGCTCTAACCACACAATTTTTGGAGCATAAGCCCACTAGGAGGTTTGAACCATTATTAGATTTCATCCAAATACCAAAAGACAGATCAATTTTTTTTAAAATGAGGTATGGGACACTACCCCTTAACAAATTTATTAGGGGATGGAAAGGAACACGGGTCTCAAATGGCACCTGTCCAAGCTCTCCATGTGAGACCGAATCCCTACCACACTTTCTGTTTGGTTGCAAAGCATACAAGAGGGCGAGATCGTGATGGTTGAAGCCAGTATGCAGGGAGTTGGGGGTTAGAGATTTTAGGGTCGCCCTCCGCATTCTCTTAACGGATACAACATCTTTATTTGTTGTATGCGGAGTTGCAAAGTACCTATCAAGTGCATGGCTCACTCGCACCAGATTGCTAAATACTAATAAAGTATAGATCCTGCATGTACAGAAAGCCCATATGTATATTACCGTTGTTGCACTTTAGTACCGCTATCAGAGTTGTTTTAAAAGTGTAAATAATATTTTTATTGGTTTTTATCTTATGAGTTGTACATTTATATCATGTATGCCATTAACTTGAATGTTTGTACTTTTATGATATGATTATATCGAATAAAGTATTACAACAATAATAGGAAAATACACCTTCGCTAGGGAAGGATACTTGCACCTTTGCTTTGTAGATTTGTCAAGTGCATTTTATGGGAGACGTTGGGAGGGATGGGAGCCCCGGAGGATATTATTAGTTTCTTATCTAAAATCTATGCTCGTCTGTCCGCAAAGATACGTTATGGAATACATGGGGAATGCAAAAAGCACTTTAATATTACACATAGAATAAGACAAGGCTGCACACTTGCACCTCTTCTGTTTTCACTTCATATAAATGGCGTTGATATTTTACTACAGAATTTGTGGGTAGATGTCCCAATGATCGGTAAGCGGGCAACACTTCTATTATTGTACGTCGATGATGCTGTCCTAATTTCAAGGACAGCGAACGGATTACAGTCCCTGATGGACAATTTTACTAGATTTATGACGGAAAACATTTAAAAATTAACCTGAGTAAGACTTTGGTTATGTCCTGCGGTAAAAGGAATATTAAAACAAAATCACATTATATTAACGCGACATTAATAGAGAGAACGTTTACATGTTCTTACTTAGGGATTCCTTTTAACAGTAGAGGTACTTGGAATACACATATAACTCTATGCAAGTTGAAATTTGTGAAATTGGGGGAGGCTATTTTTAGATTCTCCCAAAAAATTGGTAAAAAACCTGTACGGGAGATTCTCAAGCTATACGGAGCAAAGTGCATCACCGGGGAGCACTATGGGGCCAGACGGATACTTTGCCATTACAAATTCTTGCAAACAACTTTTTAAGACGTTTGTTAGCCGTACCGGCCTCTACCCCTTTCATTATCTTGCATAGAGAAACCGGAACACCATATATACACAATTTGATTACCATAGCCGCCTTAAATTTGTGGCACCATATGTGGACTAGGGAAGAAACTCGCTTTACGAGGGATATTATTTTAGACTGTTTGTCCCCAGACCGATGCAAGAAAATACCTTGGTTAAGTATATTAGTGGTCTCTTAGAAGAATGCAACTTGCCCCTGAATGGAAATCAACCTGAAGACATACAACACATCAGTAAGGTTGATTTGAAAAGGAGTCTCCTGAATGTTAGGACAGCCTTAAGAGATGAGGTTTCAGGTTCTAAGAAAATTGGTATATCTTATCTTAAGGGACCAATCGCCATGGGTCTGCAGCCATACCTCGTTTTTATAACTAATGTACAGCATAGATTCTACCTAACTAGATACGGATGAATACATTACACCATCTTTTTGCTTTTCCTAAAAGGGGCAAGTGGTGTGCTAATCTTCCAAACTGCCCGTGTGATGGTAGATCCAAACAAAGCACCCTTCACTTTTGACTCTTTTGTAATTTGTATATAGAAATTAGAAAAATGTATCTCCGTCCAATTTTTAAAGATAATTGCCTGTAATCCTATAAAACTTCTTTTAATTATTTACGGAATTTGGAAAGAATACCAGTCTGCAATGCAGTAATTTGTTAAATAATGTCAGCAAAAAAACAAAGGAATGACCTTGTTCACTTAGAAAAATTGAACTAAGAATTACTATAGGTATACATGTATAATGATTGTGCTTATTTTAATTATGTTAAGATAATGTTTCTTTTGCATAGTCTTGGTTATAAATGGATATTATTGTATTTCATAGAATGCTTTTATGGACATTTTGTATGATCCGAATAAAGCTTGATTTGATTGATTGATTGAGTACATAATTCTGTGTGGGTGGATAGAGAAATTTCCAGGGCGTATTTGCTCTACTTGCAGATTCGTCACCTTTTGAATAAATTCCCCCAATAGTCACGAGACAAGGTGTGGGTGCATGGCTGTTTTTACCAAGAACTTCTCAAGGAACCAGCGAGCAAAGTGACTTTCCATTCTCCCTTCTGAGTTCAAATGGTAATGCTACGCAAAAGTGTAGAGGGACACCCAACTCACCACTTTGCAGATGTGTGCTATCGGAACTCCTGTTGCCATTGCAGAAGTACAAAACTTGCTCTGGTGGAATGAGCTTGAATACTTTCTGATGGCTCTTTGTTAGCCAGAGCACTGCACATTGTAATTCATAGGGTTATCCATCTTGATAATGTCCTCTCATGCACTTTTTTGCCTTTCACCTTCTCCATATAGCCCACAAACAGCTGATCATCTAGCCTTAACTCGCATGTTCTGTCCACATAGAAGCTAACTGCTCTCTTCAGATCAAGACGATGCAGTCTCTGTTCTTACTTGGTTGCCTGTGGATGAGTGAAGAAGGTTGGGAGTCTGTTTGGCAGGAAGGCAGCCTTGGTTTTAACACCAATCTGTTAGGACTGAAAGAAATGAATATATGTTTGACACTAAACGCTTGCAACTTGCTAACACGTCTAGCTGGTGTGTTAGTGATCAGGAAGACTGCCTTAAATGTGAGTAACGTAAAGGACAACTATGTAATAGTTCAAAAGGGGAAAATAAAAGAAACACGAGAACCAAGTTGTAGCCCCATTGAGGCATCCTAAAAGTTATTGGTGGAAACTTGTTAATTGTCCCTTTAGGAACCTCATAACTATGGATGGTTTGAAAAGGGACAGCCGGTCAGGTAAACAAAGAAAAGCCGAAAAGTCTGATAAGTGAGCTTTAGCAGTACCCACTGCGCCCCACTGCTGAGCTAGTGAAAGGACAATCCTAAGATGTTAGACAGATGAACCTGAAGAGGGTCTACTAAGCTGTCTACATATCAATTGGTAAATGAATTCCATCTGCCTCAGTACACTATCTTGGGGACATGACTGTGGGCACACAAATTAATATCCACACCTTCAGAAGGTAAATAAAGAGATCTCATGTTGCCCTTTAAATCTCTAGAAATACAGGTGGAGGCTTTAGCAGTTGGGATGAAGAACCCGCCATGTGACTGCAACAAGAGGTCTACTCTGTGAGGGAGACAGAGCGGAGGGCACAGGGAGAAGCGAATAAGGTCTACATTTTACACCCTTTGTGGCAAATCTGGGGGCAATGAGGATTACTTGGGCCTGATCAAGAAAACTTTTCCTTAGAATTCGAGCAATCAAGGGAATGGAAGGAAACACATAATGAAGCGAAAAGTTCAACTTCAGGAATTGAGCGTTCTCGTGAGTGGCACACAGGTCAATATCAGGAGTCCTCCAGAGCTGGAATATGTCCTGGATTACTTCCGATTCCAGATGCCACTTGTGGTTGGCAAGATGAATCTTACTGAAACTATCCACTAGCACATTGAGCATACCTGCAAGGTGATGTGCCACCAGGCAAATCTAATGTTCCTGAACCCAAGACTAGAGTCTCAGAGCTTCTTGGTAGAGAAGTATGACCCTACTCACCCCTGCTTGATGATATACTACATAGTTTATTGTCCATCAAGATCTGAAAACACTGATCACTGAGGGAAGTGAGGAAGACCTTGAGTGCCAAAATTATGACCTGTAATTCCTAGAGGTTAATGAGCAATCTCCGTTCATCTAGGGACCAGGGGCTTCTGATCTCACATTCTTCCAGATATATTACCCACTCTAGAGTGGAGGCATCAGTGATACCTGTTGCCACCGGAGGGATAGAGTGAAATGGACTTACTTGGGATAGATTGCTGTCCATCCTCTACCACTGTAAGGCCACTAAAGTGTTATAAAATGTGCTTGAACCACTGCCTGCAAAGACATCATTGGAGTGCCCTCATGTGTCAGCATGCATAGGTGACCAGAAGGATGAAGGAGGATTGCAGATCGAAGAGGCATAAGACCATCAGGACTGGAACAATCACTCCATTTTGAAACATCACAATCATAGCCTGGATGTTGTGAACCTTCTGAGAAGAAGGGAAGGCTCATTTTGCAATGGTATGCCATCCCGTCCCTTCCAATTTATCACGTCTTCAAGCAAAGCATTGCTGCAAGATACCCTGCTGCGCTGCACAAAAGGGAGAGAGCAGGAATGTGCCATATTTAACATTATTTGGCATATTCCTGTCCTCTGTTTGTGATGGCGCAACATGTACTGCTTGCACCAGAGCAGGCACCCTTGCACAGGGGTGCAGTATTGTTTTTGTGCAGGAAGGGTCATCTTCCTGCACAAACACAACGCTGAAAGACACTTCCCTCAACTAAGTGTGTTGCAGAATGCCGAACACTTAGAAAGCGGAAACAATGAAAATATATAGACACATTTCTCCTCGCTGTACCTCCCCTGGGAAGGTGTAGAATGTTGACACATTCCCAGATTTATTCGGAGAATGCACCAAAATCAATGGATGGATGCATAGAAATATCCATGCTTCACCTATGGAACGCCTTGTCAGGGCAGAGTAGCGCAAGGCAATGACTTGCGCAGCCTTTTGTTAATCCAGCCAGGCTTGGTAAATCTCATTCTAGGTTTTGTGTAGCCCTTCACTGCCTTGCGCGGGTAAAGGGCAATGCAAAACATTGATAAATATGCCTCTGGATGCACTGTAATGTAACTAGGGGAGACGTAGAATTGTTGATGGAAAAGTTCATATTGACCGACAACTTGTCAGTTGTGTGCAAATGGTAGGACACATCCCTGGTGAGTTGGCTTTTAGGAGCCAGTTATCCCGGTAAAGGAATTCTGGAATTAATTGTCATCTGTGATGGTCTGAATCTACCACCACCACCTTTGTGAAGACTGGAGGAGCAAAGTGAGGTCAAATGGGAGAACAGCAAACTAATAGTGTTCGGATCGGACCGTGATGCCTAGAAAATTCCTGTGTATCTGCAGGATAGGAAGGTGGAAGTAGATATCTTGCAGGTCAACAGACACAATCTAGACTTCCATTTCCAGTGCTAGAAGAACCAGAGCTAGGGACAGGATCACTAGCCCCTCTCCTGCTCTGGAACACACTCCAGAGTACCCATTACTAGTAAGGTCAGAACCTCTTGCTGAAGGACAGTCAGATGGTCTGGCAGGAGTACTGGTAACTGGAAGAGATGGTTGAGGGTTCTGCTGGAAGGGTAGGGCATACCCCTTCCCACAATCTACAAGACCGTCTGGAATCCTCAAAACTTGTGAAAGGTCTGAAGTCCTCCAAACGTGTGAAAATGGGATGTCTGTCCCCAAAATGACTGCGTGTGTTCGGACAAGGGTAACTATGGCTGTTTCCCTGTAGTGGTTGGGGAAGAAGAGGAGGAAGGAGAAAGGGGTAGAGCATCTGCTCTTCCCTTGCTTTGTCCTCTCTACTATTTGTAGAGGGAAGATCCCCTGTTGTTGGGGCTGCTGTTGGGTGTATTGCTGATGGTCCCAAAAGTAAATCCCCTGCTGAAACCTCAGATTATGTTGTGGGAAAGGCACCAGGTGTTAGCTTGGGTAGAGAGACAAAATATCGAAATAAAAATATTGAGATACAATAATATTGATGTTTTAATTTCGATGGTACAGAATATCGAAGTGCAAAATATCGACAGACAGAATATGGTTTTTAAGGTATGTATGTTACTAATATCGAAATTTACTAATATCGAAATTTTATTTAGTGTTATGTATTTTATTATGTTGTTTATATGTTTGTTAAATATGTTTTTTAATGTATGTTTTGAAATTAGTAATTTTGTTTACATTTTGCGTTTTAGTATCAGAGCGGGTTATGGGTTTATACGGGAATAGGGTGGGAAGTAATTTAATAATAATGAATTCATTAATAATTTTAAAAAAAATAGTTGTAATTAATAATTAATTGGTAATTAATTATTATTAATTAGTTAATTGAATTAATTACAGTTAATATTGTAGTATATACCATTGTTTGTTATTGTTAATTAATAATTAATTGTTAATTAATTATTATTAATTAGTTAATTTAATTAATTAGAGTTAATGTGCTAATATAAATAATGTTTTGTTATTGTTAATTAATAATTATTTGGTAATTAATTATTATTAAGTGATTAAATGATGTGATTTATTTATGTGTAGTGGGTTGTGTGTTTATAGGGGAATAGGGTGTTATATAATTA
Organism: Lissotriton helveticus; assembly: GCF_964261635.1. Classification (NCBI taxonomy): domain Eukaryota; kingdom Metazoa; phylum Chordata; class Amphibia; order Caudata; family Salamandridae; genus Lissotriton; species Lissotriton helveticus. The sequence continues at coordinate 274,599,121 of NC_136063.1, forward strand.
AATTTAACTAATTAAAGAGATTGTATTTATTTATTTGTATTTATTGTTAATAAAATGGTAATGAATATGTGTTAATTAGGTCATTTATAATTGCATCAATTTAATAATATTAATTGTTATTAATTGATTAATTGATATTTATATTAATTGTGTTTTTGTATGTGTAGTTTGTTGTGTTAAAGGGGGAGTAGTGTGGGAAGTAATTTTTACCCCCATGCTATCCAACGCTTTCTCTACTGTTGCACCCTTTGGAGTGGGAATAGTAATTTCTTACCCTACGCTATCCAACGCTTTCCCTACTGTTGCACCCTTTGGAGTGGGAATAGTCATTTTTACCCCTACGCTATAAAACGCTTTCCCTACTGTTGCACCCTCTGGAGTGGGGATAGTAATTTTTACCCCTACGCTATCCAACGCTTTCCCTACTGTTCCACCCTCTGGAGTGGGAATAGTAATTTTTACCCCTACGCTATCCAACGCTTTCCCTACTGTTCCACCCTCTGGAGTGTGAATAGTAATTTTTACCCCTACGCTATCCAACGCTTTCCCTACTGTTGCACCCTCTGGAGTGGAAATAGTAATTTTTATCCCTACGCTATCCAACGCTTTTCCTACTGTTGCAATATGTGGTGTAAGTATATATGTTCATTTATATGTAGAGTTTTTAATTTATTTTAAACGTATATGTATTAGTTATTATTTTTTAAATATGTTTTAATGTTTTTATTTAATATTTGAAAAATGATATGTATTTTTAAAAAATGTTTACATTATTATTAATACATTTAAAAAAACGATATTTTTAATTTCGATATTTTTGTACTAAGATATTTTTTTTTCGCTATTTTTGTACTTACCTTTATGAAGATATAACTCCGATATTTGTGATGTCGATATTTTTGTGTCGATATTTTTGTATGTAGATATTTTGTCTGTCGATATTATGTCAGATTCGCGACATTGAATGTGGCAAAGTCAGGGTTGTGTAGACTTACTTCTTGAAGTATGTCGGAGAGACTCATGCCTCTTCTATAATTTTTTCTTTTTTCTTTGGTGACTTTGATGAAGATGGCTACTGCAGCAACTTCAATCACTGTCTCGATTTTGACGTCCCCAATGCTTGTCTTGTGCTAGGCCATAAACATCTTGGCCTCTTGTTCTTTAATCACCTTTGTATGCATACACTGACATGATTTGCAGGCCTGCGGGTCGTGGTCAAATCCCAGGCACCAAAGGCACATGTTCCAGGATTTCTGATGGAGATTTGGCCATTACAATCTCTGTATGGTTTAAAGCCATACCGCTCGGCTAGTATCATCGTGAGGTAACTGTAACCAAACTTTTTATATTTTTTAAGAAATCGCCCATGACATCAAGACTCCTGATAAGAGTTTGGAGTGCTCCAGAATGTGCAGGTGTAGCACAAAGAAGGAAACTGATGTCAGCACTCCTAAAGGTGAATTTTATGGCTCTAATGACTTCGCAGTGATGCCATGTATGGCAATGAAGTGGAGCCAGCACATTATATTTGCATAGGAGAGCTATTGAAGAGTTTCCCGATCCTGATTGGCACTGGGGATATTCAAAAAGATGAGGAATTTGCAGGTAGAAGTATCCATCAGAAAGTAAAGATCTGTGAGATGTTGTCAGAGTTAAGAGCATGAGAGAGACAGAGGAGTAAGTTGAGTGAGTAGAGAAGATAATGAGGAAGAATGAGTGAAGAAATGTATAAACTAACAAGGATTAAATGAGGTGAGTGAGGAAAGTGACATAATGAGCAATCAGTTAGTTATAGTTAGTGAATAACTGTGTAAGTGAGGAGTATGTTACAAAATGGCCCCAGGTTATTTGTCACTGACAAACAGCTCTATTTTGTAACCAGCAGCACTTTGAAGTTTGAGTGAAGTCAACAACCATAGAAGTATCAGAATCCAGACAAAATGGACTCATGCTATACATATTAGGCCTTTGGCTCTAATCCGTCCCCAAATGGCCATTATAATACCACTTTCAATAATTTTGTTTCTGGTGCACTCAATATAGGCAATAATTTATGACCGAAAGGATTTTAGCTCTGGGAATGGTCAATGTAGATTAGAAGCATAAAAAGATAGAGGTATTCACAGATCTTCAATAGCACTGGATATCAGATTATCAGCAACAGAGCAGCACAGGGGAAACAGCATTCTTGCTCCTCTGAGGAAGAGCAACCCAAACATACTTTTCATTGCTGATGAAAAAACAACATGAAATGTATAAGGGGTGAAGAATTTGATTAAATGCTCATAAGACAGCACATGCCATACTTAAATTCAAGGTTTAAAGACCTAAAGGATCAATATCTGATAAGGTACTTTAGAGGGCGGATTTGGGTGCTAGGTAGGAAGCTATTTGTAGAAAAGCTAATTTGGGGCTTTCACTCTACCATTTTTGATTATTTCTCATAAAGCAAGCTCACCATTGTTTTCAGTGTAAACAATATTCTGGAGACAACCACAGACCTATAATTACCAGCATCTTGAATTGCAATAATCAGTACTCACTTCTTAGTGCTCCCAGGGAAAGTGTAAAAATCACCTTATGATTATTATTTAGACATCTCACAACTTGTGGCAGGCAAACAAAACATTCTCCCCTGGAAAAAATATACCTGAGAGAAAAAGTTAGCTCTTTCGCTCTGATTGCTATATGTCTTTTAAGTCAAAACAGTTTATGATCTGTGATGAGATAGTGGCACGAAGGAGATGTGATCTTGGTGTGATGAACACCTAGTCAAACTGTTTGAATTTATATCAGGAAAAAACTTGTGTTGGCAACTATTAAGTACAAATTACCTAGAAATAAAGGGTGTATTAAGTGACTGCAGCAACCTGATAACTGAATGCCCTCATTATAGGTGATTATGAAAGTATGTAGTAAATGGACAAATTGCTAAGAAGTATAAAAAAAAGAAAGCTGCAGGGGGCACTATGTGATGCTCAGGATTTAAGTTAATATGAGTATTAGTACTATTAAAAATTTCACACCCTAAAGAAGGGGTTATAGTAACACATAACAATAAAAATGTGTTGGGTTTAGTTTTTAAATCATTAAGCACTTAGGAAAGATGAATGTATCGTGAACATAATTTTTTGTAAATTGACTGGGAACTAATCTAAAAGTTGTGTTAGTAAATGTGATACAGAAAAAATTCCCTGAGTAACACACAAGAAACTAAATTAAAAATTAGATGTTACTACTATAACTTTCATATAAATACAATGTTGAAAATATTCATTTAATAACAATAGTGTTATGGTTATTTATACTCCCCTTCAGAATTATGCATTTCAAGTTTTGGATCCTATTATGAAAAAACCCTCTGTTAATCAGTTAACATCCCATTTGAAAAATTGGTGAGATTTTAATCATTTGTGGCCACAATTACTATCACACGTGATTGATTCATAACAATCAGTCAATCAGAAATATAAGGCTTCAAAGGGAAGGACCATCTGCTCTCAGATGTTTGTATTTAAATGAAACCTTTACGCAGACATTATCAGATCTTCCCCAAGTTAGGATGATGTGTTCATTTGTTTGATATCTACATCAACCTCAAGACACAGGCCGTAGGCATCAGGTGTAGTGGTTGTTCTAGGCGTCAGGTTTCTTTGTCCTCAGCAGGCTCTGAGTATTTCTTTAGTGATTCTTTTGAACAGAGCTGCTGGAGATCCGGTCTTCGTTGAAGGGAGTCAGTCCTTACAGGAGTTCAGGAGATTACTGGCTGCAGGACAAGGCCCTCTTTGGCGCAGAATCTCAGGAAACTGCAGGCGGGCCAGTAGGGCTGGGGCCAAGCCAGTTCTTCTCTGCATTCTCCTCTGCTGGCCATCTCTTTCATCCTTCTTCTTTGTAGGTATCATGAATCTGCCTCCTGGGTTCAGGGCTGCCCCCTAAATACTGCATTTAGGGGGCATTTTATGGGTCTCTGCTTCAGGTACCAATAAAATTCTGACCTTAGGGTGACTACACCCTTGGTGTGCTCACCCTATGTGGGAGAGGGGGCACAATCCCTAACACTGATTGGAGAGTGCCTGCCATCTGCAAGATGGTGGGCACTGAAGGGTGAGCTTCACCTCGCCTCTCCCACCTGAGGGGTGGGGTTGGCATAGGTGGGCACACCTTTTGGGTTGTTCTAATTTTTCCTGCCTGTCCTCCCACCGAAAAGGGGGAGAGCCAGGAAGAGGGCCAGCTCCTGATAGCAGGAGAGGCTCGGGTCATGTTACAAAGGCGGCAAGGCCTTTGAAGCTCCCCTACCACAGATAACCTGGGGGGGCTGTGAGCACCTCTGCCCAGGAAAGGCTTAGTTTTTGGGCTGAGGAAGCAAAGGCTCCCATCCCATTGGTCCAGAAACATGTCTTGTGATGGCAGGCTGGTGGTTACCAGTTGGGGAACCCACCAGAGGCTGTTCTCTTTTTCAGGGTGTATCTCTAAGATTCCCTCTGAGTGCATGGTATAATAAATCCCAACACTGCCATCAGTGTGGGTTTATTATGCTGAGAAGTTTGATACCTAACTTCCCAGAATTCAGTAAAGCCATTATGGTGCGGTGGAGTTCGTAATGAAAAACTCCCAGACTATATAATCTATATGGCTTCACTGCACTTAAAATGTCTAAGAATGGACTTAAACACTGTAGGGGTACAGTGCTCATGCAACTGTACTCTCACCAGTGGTATAGTGTACCCAGCTAGAGGGGTGGCTGACCTGTACCATAGGCAGTGGGATGCAGGCATGGCACACAGGTATGTGTGCCATGTCGACTCTTCACTTTTCTCTGCACCAAAACACACAGCCTGCAATGGCAGTGTGTGTGTGTTAAGGTACAGGGCCTTTAAGGGTGGCTCAATATGTGCTGCAGACCATAGAGGGCTTCCCTGGGCACAGTGTCCTTGGTACCCATTGTACTTTTTCTAAGGGACTTACATGTGGCCAGAGAGGTGACAATTGGGGGCAAAAGGGTACCATTTTGGGAGAGAGTATAGTGCCCTGGAAACCTGATTGGCAGGGACACAGGGTACATCAAGTCAAAGTGCATCAGAAACCTGGCAAATAGTGTGTAGGTGGGTTACTGCAACCAGAAACCCACTTTTCTACAAGAGAGTGTTCCTAATAGCCTGGAGTGAAGTGGGCACTGTTTCTCACACTATTTACCTCTGCTTACCGCAACATACTGCTGTGCACACATTGATAAAAAGGTGCATACAAATATTGCGATCCCACATACAGAGGAAAACTAGCACAGGAAACATTGCTTATGAGTGTCTCTATACTTGAGGGAGCGAGCCATGAATAAGAAGTGAGGACAGATGAGTGAACAGCGAATAATGAAAGGCAAGTGAGCAAATTAATGACATAGGTATCTATTGGTGCCACCTGACCACTTTTATAGCATCATTCTAAAGAGGATTGGTGGTAGTGTTTCCCCATCAAAGGAGAAAACGTCCGCACATAATGTCAATACATATCTCAAAAGATCATTTAACGTGAAGTATTTTAGACAAATATGTGTTTATATCATTCAAAGTGGTGCTATTATCGCCTGAAATACATCCACCACCTAAGATGTTAAAATGCACAAAATGTGCCAATATCAAGAAAAAAGAAATAGGATCATACAGCACTCCCAAATGCTTGTTACGTTACATCTATTGTTGTAAAATATTTTAAACTAGTTTCTTGGATTTGTCAATCAATGATATTGTATTTTGAATTTTTTCCTTATTCATTAGTATATAACAATTTATCACAACAGACTCCAAATTATGGATCCAGACCCGATATTAGACTTCCAAATCTTTATTTTCATAGATATAAAAACTTTCCAGCTCACACCGCCGACACGCGTTTCGTCTCAAGGAGACTTTTTCAAGGCAAAACGTATAGTTAAGAATCTTGATCAATTGACCCGTGTCGCACAAAAAAGGGGTAAGAGTATGGCAATACTGGTGACGTCTGCCACCTGGGTGCAATCCCAAGAATAATGGCTTAAGACGTAGTATTAGGAATCTTGATCAAAATGACCCGTATCGCTGAAAAAAAGGGAAAACATGGTAAGGATGGTCCCGTCTACCACCTGGGTGTAATCCCACAAGTATCTGGGGAAGACGGACTCGTATTCGGCTACCACAAATCACCTACTAGATATGAACTTGACACTTTGTAATCAAGGTCAAAACTCTCAGTTTTTATAAGTGAATCACTATTACTGCGTGGAGGTTGCTCTGCTGTATTGCGAAGAAAATCCGAGACCCTGATAAGTCTCTTTTAATCGGGCGACCGTCTATGGACCTCCACTGCTTGTAGCCCTTTTATAGCAGCATGACAGGTACAAAAGTATGAAAAAATCACCTAAAGACTGTATTTATTCCCTCTTTCAATACATACTTAAAACAATAAATGTAGGATGAAAACAATTTAAATGTGTTCTATTGCTGCCCTTGAGGCCTTCCCTGGTCACAGTGCCCTTGGTACCCATGGTACCTTTTGCAAGGGACTTACATGTTGCCAGAGAGGTGCCAATTGGGGGTACAAAGGTAAAGTTTGGGAAAAGAACACACACAGGCCCTGGGAACCTGATTGGCCGGGACCCAGGGCACATCAAGAAGTCTGGCAAAGAGTGGGGGAGGGGAGGGGTACTGCAACAGAAACCCATTTTCCTACACAAGAACCCCCCCACCTTCCAAAGCTCCAAAGGCCAGGAGACTCAGTCAAACCTGGGATAGTCTTCCTAGTCTTTGAGGCGAGGAAGTGTAGTGGAAGTGGTTTGCAACTTACAGGGCCTACTCTGCCTCGCATCCTTTTTCCCAAATCAGTCCCTTTGGGGAGCTGTCCTACCTCAACAGTTTCGGGACCTACTTCCCAATGCTCCATTCCTAGCTCTTTAGTTTCTTTACCCCATCTTTTTATCTTGGGCTCACAGGTGCCTACCTCTGCAAAAGTCTAACATAGCTAGGGCAAGTCCCAGCTTACCCAAAGAGGTTACCCACAGCTTGAGTAACCCCACCATGACCAATAGGGTCAGGGTACCTAACTTGCTATTTGGCAGGGGGTTAGACCACCAGGCCGAGGACAGTGCTGCCATGAAGGTTAACACACAGCAGAGGCCACTGACAGCTGCCAGCACCCAGAACCACACCTTTAGCTCTGAAGGGGCTTACGTACAGACTTCTTTCAATTCTGGTTGTCTGTCTGCTGTTTTAGGGTAGGGGGTCACTTCACTATGTCGTGAACACCCTTCTTCCACCCTCTGTTCTTCCATCTGAGGAGCCACCAACTCAGGCTGGACAGTTGCCTGACTAGTCAGGTCTTTTTGTGAGCTAAGGAGGACTACACCAGTTCCAAGTTGGAGGTCTACCTTACTAGGATAGAATCTCCCTGACCCACTGGGACTGTGGCTAACAGTTGTCCACCTTCTGTACACTGTCTTCTTTTTCTTTTGGGGCTTCTATGCACTAGCTGTACGTTCAGCCCCTCCCCCCCAGTCCTTGCATGAGGTCTGGCACTGGACCAGTACCTCACTGTGGCTACGACCAACCTCTGAGTGGTCACTCCCAAGGAGACAATCAAGGGGAGGGTGTTTGTTAACTACCACCTTTCTCGAAATAAAAGACCCATCGATTTCTAGGGGTACTATAGCCAGAGCCACAGTGGCCTCCCCTGAGGGAGCCCTTACTCTTTTTGTTTTTCCTGGGACATACTGGTTGGCGAGCACCAACCTGTCATGCACCACTGTGTGACTGGCACATGTATCTCTCAGGACACGGGCTGGGATTCCATTCACCAGTAGGTAGTGGAAGTTTCAACTCCCCTCTGGAATCTCCAACTACCCTTTTGTGCCCATTTTCCAGTTGAAGGCTAGAAGGACTTCCTCATCTGAGAAACCACCCTCAGAGACTACACTGGCAACCTCTGGAGCTGCACTAGGGGGCTCTGCTTTGAGGACAGCTAGGGTCCTTGGTGTGGTGACCTGTCTTTTGACAGTTGTGACACCATACCTGTTGGAATCCCAACTCTTACCTTAGTACCCAGTTTTAGGTTGTGAGGTGTCTATCAATCAATCAATCAAGCCATTTGTATAGCGCGCTACTCACCCGGAAGGGTCTCAAGGCGCTGGGGTAGGGGATACTTTACTGCACGAACAGCCAGGTCTTGAGTTGCTTCCTGAAGGAAAGGTGGTCCTGGGTCAGCCGAAGGTGGATGGGGAGGGAGTTCCACGTCTTGGCTGCCAGGTAGGAGAAGCATCTTCCTCCGGCGGTGGCTCTACTGATGCGTGGTATGGCGGCGAGGGCAAGGCTGGACGATCGTAGCTGGCGGGTGGGCGTGTAGAAGGTCAGGCGGTCTTTGAGGTACTTGGGGCCTAGGTCGTGGAGAGCCTTGTGTGCGTGGGTGAGGAGCCTGAACGTGATCCTCTTGCTGACGGGGAGCCAGTGCAGGTCTCTCAGGTGGCCGGAGATGTGGCTGTGACGGGGGATGTCCAGAACGAGTCGTGCGTAGGCGTTCTGGATGCTTTGGAGTCTTTTCTGCAGTTTGGCTATGGTTCCGGCGTAGAGGGTGTTCCCGTAGTCCAGTCGGCTGGTGACGAGTGCCTGGGTGACCGTCTTCCTGGTCTCGGTGGGGATCCAGTGGAAGATCTTACGGAGCATACGCAGGGTGCTGAAGCACGATGAGGAGACGACGTTGACTTGTCTGGTCATCGAGAGGGAGGAGTCCAGGATGAAGCCCAGGTTGCGTGCGTGGTCCGTTGGCTTGGGAGTGGAGCCCAGGGCAGGGGGCCACCAGGAATCGTCCCAGGCGGAGTGCGATGATCCCAGAATGAGGACTTCTGTCTTGTCTGAGTTCAGTTTCAGGCGGCTGTTCTTCATCCACTCGGCGACGTCTTTCATCCCTTTGTGTAGGCTAGCTCTGGCGGTGGCGGGGTCGTTGGTGATGGAGAGGATCAGCAGGGTGTCGTCGGCGTAGGAGATGATGTTGAGGTTGTGTTGTCGTGCGATAGCTGCAAGGGGGCTCATGTAGACGTTGAAGAGGGTTGGGCTGAGTGATGATACTTGTGGTACGCCGCAGATTACTTCGGTGGCCTCAGATCTGAACGGGGGGAGGCGGACTCTCTGGGTTCTTCCGGCGAGGAACGAGATGATCCACTCCAGGGCCTTCTCTTGGATTCCGATGTTGCTGAGGCGCTGTATTAGGGTGCAGTGGCAAACAGTATCGAACGCTGCGGAGAGGTCCAGGAGGATGAGGGCTGCTGTTTCTCCGTTGTCGAGCAGGCATCTGATGTCATCTGTGACTGCGATGAGGGCGGTCTCGGTGCTGTGGTTGGCTCTGAAGCCGGACTGCGAAGGGGCAAGGATCCATTTGTCTCGAGGAAGACTGCGAGCTGTCTGTTGACGGTCTTCTTAATGACTTTGGCAGGAAAAGGGAGGAGCGAGATGGGGCGGAAGTTCTTGAGGTCGGTGGGGTCCGCTGTGGGTTTCTTCAGGAGGGCGTTGAGCTCGGCGTACTTCCAGCTCTCCGGGAAGGTGGCGGTGTGGAAGGAGGCATTGATGATGTCCCGCAAATGGGGTGCGATGATGGAGTCGGCCTGGTTTAAGACGTGGTGGGGGCAAGGGTCGGTTGGACATCCGGAGTGGATGGTGTTCATCGTGCGGATGGTGTCTTCGGTGCTGATCGGGGTCCAGTTGCAGAGGGTGGTGATAGGGGGTGCTGGTTTGGTGGGCCGACCCTCCTGGACAGGTTTTTTAGGGGGCTACCTGGGACTCCTTACTTTTATCTTTAGGAGGCTCACTGTCTTTCCTCTGGGGAGGTTTTTTAACCACTTTCTTTTGGTCACCCCCAGGGGACGTCCTGGTCACCCTTGTCTAACCAGTGGTCCGCATTCTTTCCCAATGCTTAGAGAGAAATTGGACCTATGCCTACCAGATACTGATGCAACTTTTCCTTAATATGTGTTGTTTCATAAACAAATTATAAAGACCATCATAATATTGCACTTTACTTCCGGTCAACCAGTCACCTAGTGTCTTCATTGAGCAGTCTACAATTTCCACGCAGGGCTTACTCTGGGTTTTATGAGACCCCCTGAATCTAATTCTATTCTCCTCAAAAGGGAGGCCAAATCCCTCAATCAGGGTGACCTTTATGAGTTCATAGGACTCTGCTTCTGCCCCATTGAGGGCACTTACCAGAGAAAAGTTCCCAAAGCAGTGCTCACCACTGAGTTTTCTTCCCTTTTCTGGCTACACAATCCCTCTTTTAGGCTGTGCACCACCTGGCGATATCATCACCATCCTCAAATATAGGGATTTGGGGCTATTTATTAAGTTGCTGTCACCATTGATGGGAGCTAGTCTCATCTCTGCTCTTTCCTTTTCTAGAGCCAGGAGTCTGGTCTCTAGGTCTAATCTTTTGGCCAACGTCACTAAGAGGTTGCTCTCCTCATTGAGGCAGTCCTTAATGGACTCAGAAGCACCAGACCCACCTGTGTGGGATCTAGGTGCCTTGAGTTGTATTTTTGGAGTCAGGGGCACAGGGGCCTTCTCCTCCATAGGAAGTAAGGGGGGTTAGAAGTTATCCTCATCCCCTATATCTTCTTCCCCATCTGAGAGGTCTTCACCTTGCCAACAGCTCCTGCAGCTTTTGTTTGGAGGGTTGGGACCCTGTGACAATGTTTTTCAGTTTGCATAGAGACCTTAACTCCCTAAATACTAGATGGAGGTAAGGGGTGAGGTCGAGCTCCTCAACCATGTTCGCTATGCCATTTGGTAGGTTTTCACTAACAGTTGAGGTCTTGTTAAGAGACATTCTGGAACAAAACTAAACCCTCTTACCCCTAAATATGGTAAGTTTTTATTTTTCTAAAACATTCTAAAGGAGTTAACCAAGGCCCTAACAAGACTTTGTAGTTTTGAAAAAAATTGCCAATTAAAAAAAAAAAAAGAATTCTAAAGTAATTTTAGGAATTCAGTCATGTGGTCAGATGTTGACCAAGTCAGTTAAACAAATGCAAAGTTCTGACTCTGTATATACTATACCAAATGAAGGTATAGTGTGAGTCCAGTGGATCCAGCAAAGGCTTACAGAGGTTAAAGTAAATAGCAACTTACTCTCTATTTGTGGTAGTGTGGGCGAGCAGTAAGGCTTAATCAGAGGGTAGTTTAAAGGATGTATTGTACACACTAAGGCAACAAATGATTTCATACACTGAAAGACTGAACTCCGCCCAATTGTTTTGTATAAAAAAAATTCATTATTGTATTTTATTTTTAGGACCAAGCCAGACTTGGTGCAGGTATGTAAAATTAGTACCTTTCTAATAATACAGTTGAATGCAGTTGAACATAGATACAGGTAGGCCAAATGTTCAGGAACAATTGAAATTACTTTTAGATTACTTTGCAATTACTTTTTAGATTACTTTTCAGATTACCTTTTCTACTCCGTGTGATATGCCTAGATATCACACTGGCACATTTCCTAACTCAAAGGTAAGTAAGTCAGTTTTTGTAAATACACAGTTTCTAGGTTCTCATACAATTTCCAACTCCGCATAACTTTTTTCACAGAAAAGCAGTCAATGCGTTCCTATAGGAGGAAATGAATAAATGTAAGTACTTGGTTGGTAGAGTTGTGTTTCTGGGTTAGAATCAGGGTTCCCCCAGGGTCAAGGATGCACTCAGAGAACACCCTCAGCGGCACTAGGGCGGCCGGGTACAGAGAGCTGAGTCCCAATGTTATCCATTGGGGATTGGGGGCCTTCTGTTGGTGGCTGCTCATGGGCAGGCCACAAGGTTGTGGGAGCCAGGCTCCTAAGGTTCAGCTCAGGGCAAAGGATTAGATTTTGTGAACAAGGTGCACCCACAGCAGCACAGGGGCGGCCGGGTGCAGTGTGCTGGCTTGGCGTTGGTTGACTCGTTGTTTTCAATGGATGTTGCCGGTTTTGGGCTTTGACTGCATGCTCGGTCCAGGAAGTCTTCCAGGAGGAAACAACAGCTAAGCAGGTACGTTGGAGGGCTCGGGGACATAGGTGCACCTCAGGTCCTCTTCTACAGGGTGCAGGGCGGCCGGACAGAGGGGGCCGTTTTAAGGTCAGATTCCACCGAATCGGGTTACTCACGGTTAGGGGTTCTCCGTGCAGAGGCTGCAGGCAACGTCGGGGAGTCTTGGAGGGGTCAACCCACAGTGGTCTCGGACTCTGGAGCACTGGTGGACCTCGCTGGAACCGGTGGGAAACTTGGACTCGGGCCATAGGCGTTGGGTGCAGTGGTGGTTCCAGGCATGGAGTTTCTTTTGCCTCAGTAGACTCAGAGTCTGTCTTTGGAGTTTCTTTTGAACAGAGCTGCTGTTCACAGGAGATCCGGTCTTTGTTCAAAGCTGTCAGTCCTCCCGGGGTTCTGGAGGTAGCTGGCTGCAAGACAAGGCCATTTTTGGCGCATCATTTCCAGAAACTACAGACGGGCCGGTAGGGCTGGGGCGAAGTCAGTTCTTCTCTGCAGTCTTTTCTGCTGGGCATCTTCTTTTCTACCAAACGTCCCAGAATTCAGTAAAGCCATTATGGTGCTGTGATGTTTGTAATGACATATACTCTTTGTGGCTTTACTGCTCTTACAATGTCTCAGAATGTCTCACCTGTACTCTCATCAATGGTATAGTGCACCCAGTTAGAGGGGTGATTTATCTATGCAATAGGCAATGGGTTGCAGGCATGGCGCACGGGTATGTGTGTCATGTTGACTTTTCACTTTTCTCTGCACCAAAACACGCAGCCTGCAATGGCAGTGTGTATCTCTTAAAGGTACAGGACCTATAAGGGTGGCCCAATATGTGCTGCAGCCCTTAGAGGCCTTCCCTGGTCACAGAGCCTTTGGTACTTATGGTACCTTTTACAGGGTACTTGCATGTGGCCAGAGAGGTGCCAATTGGGGGGTACAAAGGTACAGTTTTGGGAGAGAATACAGGCCCTGGGAACCTGATTGGCAGTGCCCCAGGGCACATCATGTCAAAGTGCATCAGAATTCTAGCAAAAGGTGGGGGGGGTTACTGCAACAATAACCCACTTTTCTACAAGAGTGTTCATAATCTAACATTGCAATCCACATACAGAGGAAAACTAGCACAGGAAACAATGCTTGTAATTGTGTTAATACATGGGGGAGCGAGCAATAAATAAGAAGTGAGGACAGATGAGAGAACATGGAATTCGTAGTGAAAAGCAAGTGAGCAAATTAAATACTAGGTATCTTTTTGTGCCACCTGGCCACTTTTATAGCAGCATGACAGGTTAAATCACCTAAAGAATGTATTTATTCCCCCTCGCACTACATATTTGAAAGAGTAAATGTAGGAAGAAAACACTTTAAATGTGTTCTATAGCTGCACTAATGACCCCTGACAGGTAACTAAAGTAAAAAAAAGTCAGAAAGGCAACGTTAAAAAAGAATAGATATTTTCATTTTAAGATCTACTTAAGAAACATGTCCAGGCCATTGCAGAATGTTGAAAATGAAGAGATACCCAGTATGTTTCTCTCAGAAAGGTGGGAACAATACCTGGTGTTTGTAATGAATATGAAGTGAGTGAAGTGTGGGACAGGGACAACCTGGAGAGTGTTGGGTAAGGTTGTTGTAAGGTTCAATCATTTGGCCAAAGCAAGAGTGACATGAGCCAGAACCGATCTCTGTATCTACAGCTTCTGTCACTTTTCATGTTACTCTCTGAGAAGGGTGCTTGAAGTGGGGGCTAGGCAGGAAAGCTTTAGAATGTTGGCACAGAATACTGACACAGGGCATTCTTCTCTCAGAATGTCCATGCCAGCCTCTGCCCTGGTGGCAGAAGAGGTCAAAAGTTCAACTCAGCTGATAGAGATACCACTCAAAGTGTGTGCCCTCTTTCAGCCAGACTGCTGGATAAACTGCATATTACTTTTTGGCAATAACTGGGCCCTCCTAACAAGCAAAATATTTCTACAGTCTTCAACTAGTACAGCCGGGAATCAAACTTTACATAGCAGTCATTGCAACGCACTACCTACACAGCGCAGTCATTACAACGCAGCTGCCCTTACATCACATACCATTACAACGCATGCCATTACAACGCATGTCACTACAATGCATGCCATTACAATGAATATCATTACAACACATGCCATTACAACACATTATAAGGTAAGTAATGGGGATTTTTTTGTTTTACGGTGGGTATGGGTTCTGGGGTACATGGGGATAGTATTTTTATCCCTACACTATCCAACCCTTACCCTACTGTTGCACTCACTGGAGTGGGAATAGAAATTTTTACACCTACACTATCCAACACTTACCCTACTGTTGCACTCACTGGAGTGGGAATAGCAATTTTTACCCCTAGGCTATCCAACACTTACACTACTCTTGCCCTAAAAGTATTGCGTGTTGTAATGGCATGCGTTGTAAAGGTATGCGATGTTCTGGAATGTGTTGTAAATGTAGTTTCTAAAAATGCGTTGTGATGTCATGCATTGTAAAACCATGCATTGTAATGGATGCTGCGATGTAAAAACCGCGTTGTAAAGGCATGCGTTGTAATTGTTTGCGTTGTAACATCATATATTCAGTTCAGCCTCATTCAGACATGTCAACATTTTAAAAGTAGATATTTTGAAAGCAAATTAGGGGGAATATATTTTGCCAATTGAAATACATTAAAGAAGAAACAATTTCAGGTCAGAATTCTACAGTCTTCAACTAGCTCAGCTGGGAAACAACCTTTACATAGCAGTCATTACAATGCACTACCTTCACAAAGCAGTCATTACAACGCAGCTGCCCTTACAACACATACCATTATAACGCATGCCATTACAACGTATGTCACTGCAACGCATGCCATTACAATGAATATCATTACAACGCATGCCATTACAACGCATTATAAGGTAAGTAGTGGGGATTTTTTTGTTTTAGGGTGGGTATGGGTTTTGGGGTTCATGAGGATAGTATTCTTATCCCTACACTATCCAATACTTACCCTCCTGTTGCACTCACTGGAGTGGGAATAGTAATTATTACCCCTACGCTATCTAACACTTACACTACTCGTGCCCTAAAAGTATTGTGCATTGCAATGGCATGCGTTGTAATGGTATGCGTTGTAATGAAATGCGTTGTAAATTTAGTTTCTAAAAATGCGTTGTGAGGGCATGCGTTGTAAAATCATGCGTTGTAATGGATGCTGCGATGTAAAAGGCACGTTCTAAAGGCATGCGTTGTAACTGTTTGCGTTGTAACATCAGATATTCGGTTCAGCCTCATTCAGACATGTCAACATTTTAAAAGTAGATATTTTGGAAACAAATTAGGGGGAATGCATTTTGCTAATTGATATACATTAAAGAAGAAGCAATTTCAAGTCGGAAACAGATAAAGCCATTTTGGCTTAAACATTAGTAGTCTCAAGCTTGAACCAGGTATGTTGGCATGTATGCTCTTTGAAGAGAGTTTAAGTGTTCGCATTTATAGGATGGCACCTATCGTCACAAAAGCCTTTTACCCTTCTCCCCTGAACCACAATAAAGCCAAAAGTGAACTCCCATTGTCTCAATACAGGGTAGGCAAACAAAAGCTGTATCTTGTATGAAGTCACTTATTAAATAGGAAAGGCCAAGAAAAACAAATCTGGCTAGGTGATGAATGCAACAGTGCTGAACAGTGAGAAAACCACAGTCCAATAATTTGTATCTAATATAACCAAAGGAACATGTTTTTTCTGACTGGATTTGTAAATGAAAAGCATGTTTACAACTATACATTTTGGTTTTCGCCTGTGTGAGAACCACAAAAACTGCCTGCTATGCTGAGGATAAAAGGTGTGATGCCACAGCAATACCGAAAAAGAATATGAATGAAAATTAACGTTTTTATGAAAATCATGTCATGTATTTGATGGCAACAAAAACATTGTTAAAAAAGCAAATGTTTAGTGAGGGAAATGTGAATTAGCTGTGCTATTATTTGTGAAAGATAAAAGTGTGTTTTCACTGAAAACACTAACCTTTGTTTACGATTCTTTAGCCTAAAATTAAAGAATTGTAGCTCACAACTGTTTGTAAATTCATATATGGGTGCACTGAAGAACAACCTCCATTTTGTGTGAACTGAGACTTAATGCAGTCAGAGGCAGTCCAAGATGGCCGCCGTGTTGAGGGAAATCTCACAGAGACCACTCTCTTTCTCTCACAGAGAACCAGCATAGGAAATAAATGAGCAAGGCAAATGAATGCAACAAGGGGGTGTGGATAGTAAATAATTTAGGAATTAATAGAAAAGGGAACATTACCGGGTGTATGTAATGAATATGCAGTGAGTGAAGTGAGGGACAGGCATAACCTGGAGAGTGTTAGGTAAGGTTGTTGTAAGGTTCAATCATTTGGCCAAAGCAAGAGTGACATGAGCCAGAACCGATCTCTGTATCTAAAGCTTCTGTCACTTTTCATGTTCCTCTCTGAGAAGGGTGCTTGAAGCGGGGGCTGGGCAGGGAAGCTTTAGAATGTTGGCACAGAATACTGACACAGGGCATTCTTCTCTCAGAATGTCCATGCCAGCCTCTGCCCTGGTGGCAGAAGAGGTCAAAAGTTCAACTCGGCTGATAGAGATACCACTCAAAGTGTGTGCCCGCGACTGCTGGATAAACTGCATATTACTTTTTGGCAATAACTGGGCCCTCCTAACAAGCAAAATACTTCTACAGTCTTCAACTAGTTCAGCCAGGAAACAACCTTTACATAGTAGTCATTACATTGCACCACCTACACAACGCAGTCATTACAACGCAGCTGCCCTTACATCACATACCATTACAACGCATGCCATTACAACGCATGTCACTACAACGCATGCCATTACAATGAATATCATTACAACGCATGCCATTACAATGCATTATAAGGTAAGTAATGGGGATTTTTTTGTTTTAGGGTGGGTATGGGTTCTGGGGTACATGGGGATAGTATTTTTATCCCTACACTATCCAACACTTACCCCACTGTTGCACTCACTAGAGTGGGAATAGAAATGTGTACCCCTACACTGTCCAACACTTACCCTACTGTTGCACTCACTAGAGTGGGAATAGAAATGTGTACCCCTACACTATCCAACACTTACCCTACTGTTGCACTCACTGGAGTGGGAATAGTAATTTTTATCCCTACGCTATACAACACTTACACTACTCTTGCCCTAAAAGTATTGCGCGTTGTAATGGCATGTGTTGTAATGGTATGCGTTGTAATGGAATGCATTGTAAATGTAGTTTCTAAAAATGCGTTGTGATGGCATGCGTTGTAAAATCATGCATTGTAATGGATGCTGCGATGTAAAAACCGCGTTGTAAAGGCATGCGTTGTAATTGTTTGCGTTGTAACATCATATATTCAGTTCAGCCTCATTCAGACATGTCAACATTTTAAAAGTAGATATTTTGAAAGCAAATTAGGGGGAATGTATTTTGCCAATTGAAATACATTAAAGAAGAAGTAATTTCAGGTCAGAATTCTACAGTCTTCAACTAGTTCAGCCAGGAAACAACCTTTACATAGCAGTCATTACAACGCACTACCTACACAACGCAGTCATTACAACGCAGCTGCCCTTACATCACATACCATTACAACGCATGCCATTACAACGCATGTCACTACAACGCATGCCATTACAATGAATATCATTACAACGCATGCCATTACAACGCATTATAAGGTAAGTAATGGGGATTTTTAAGTTTTAGGGTGGGTATGGGTTCTGGGGTACATGAAGATAGTATTTGTATCCCTACACTATCCAACACTATCCAACTTACCCTACAGTTGCACTCACTGGAGTGGGAATAGAAATGTTTACCCCTACACTATCCAACACTTACCCTACTGTTGCACTCACTAGAGTGGGAATAGACATTTTTACCCCTACACTATCCAACACTTACCCTACTGTTGCACTCACTGGAGTGGGAATAGCAATTTTTACCCCTACGCTATCCAACACTTACACTACTCTTGCCCTAAAAGTATTACGTGTTGTAATGGCATGCGTTGTAAAGGTATGCGTTGTAATGGAATGCATTGTAAATGTAGTTTCTAAAAATGCGTTGTGATGGC
This sequence comes from Lissotriton helveticus, assembly GCF_964261635.1. Lineage (NCBI taxonomy): Eukaryota > Metazoa > Chordata > Amphibia > Caudata > Salamandridae > Lissotriton > Lissotriton helveticus. Next base: position 274,617,290 of record NC_136063.1, read on the forward strand.
ATGCGTTGTAAAATCATGCATTGTAATGGATGCTGCGATGTAAAAACCGCGTTGTAAAGGCATGCGTTGTAATTGTTTGCGTTGTAACATCATATATTCAGTTCAGCCTCATTCAGACATGTCAACATTTTAAAAGTAGATATTGTGAAAGCAAATTAGGGGGAATGTATTTTGCCAATTGAAATACATTAAAGAAGAAGCAATTTCAGGTCAGAATTCTACAGTCTTCAACTAGTTCAGCCGGGAAACAACCTTTACATAGCAGTCATTAAAACGCACTACCTTCACAACGCAGTCATTACAACGCAGCTGCCCTTACATCACATACCATTACAACGCATGCCATTACAATGCATGTCACTACAACGCATGCCATTACAATGAATATCATTACAACGCATGCCATTACAACGCATTATAAGGTAAGTAATGGGGATTTTTTTGTATTAGGGTGGGTATGGGTTCTGGGGTACATGGGGATAGTATTTTAAAACCCTACACTATCCAACACTATCCAACTTACCCTACTGTTGCACTCACTGGAGTGGGAATAGAAATGTTTACCCCTACACTATCCAACACTTACCCTACTGTTGCACTCACTGGAGTGGGAATAGCAATTTTTAAACCTACGCTACCCAACACTTACACTACTCTTGCCCTAAAAGTATTGCGTGTTGTAATGGCATGCGTTGTAAAGCTATGCGTTGTAATGGAATGCATTGTAAATGTATTTTCTAAAAATGCGTTGATGGCATGCGTTGTAAAATCATGCATTTTAATGATGCTGCGATGTAAAAACCGCGTTGTAAAGGCATGCGTTGTAATTGTTTGCGTTGTAACATCATATATTCAGTTCAACCTCATTCAGACATGTCAACATTTTAAAAGTAGATATTTTGAAAACAAATTAGGGGGAATGTATTTTGCCAATTGAAATACATTAAAGAAGAAGCAATTTCAGGTCAGAAACAGAAAAAGCCATTTTGGATTAAACATTGGTAGTCTCAAGCTTGAATCCGGTATGTTGGCATGTATGCTCATTGAAGAGAGTTTCAGTGTACACATTTATAGGTGGGCACCTATTGTCACAAACGCCTTTTACCCTACTCCCCTGAATCATAATAAAACCAAAAGTGGACTCCCATTGTCTCAATACAGGGTAGACAAACAATAACTGTATGTTGTATGAAGTCATTTATTAAATAGGAAAGGCCAAGTAAAACAAAGCTGGCCAGGTGATCAATGAAACAGTGCAGTACAGTGAGAAAACCACAGTCCAATAAAGTGTATCTAATATAACCAAAGGAACACATTTTTTCTGACTGGATTTGTAAATGAAAAGAATGTTTACAACTATACATTTAGTTTTTTGCCTGTGTGAGAACCACAAAAACTGCCTGCTATGCTGAGGATAAAAGGTGTGATGCCACAGCAATACCTAAAAGAATATGAATGAAAACTAATGTTTTTATGAAAATCGTGTTATGTATTTGATGGCAACAAACATATTGTTAAAAAAGCAAATGTTTAGTGAGGGAAATGTGAATCAGCTGTGCTATCTTTTGTGAAACATAAAAGTGTGTTTTCACTGAAAACACTATTCTTTGTTTACTATTCTTTAGCCTAAAATTAATGAATTGAATCTCACAACTGTTTGTAAATTTAGATATGGGTGCACTGAAGAACAACTCCATTTTGTGTGAACTGAGACTTAATGCAGTCAGAGGCAGTCCAAGATGGCTGCCGTGCTGAGGGAAATCTCACTGAGGCCACTCTATTTCTCTCACAGAGAACCAGCATAGGAAATAAATGTGCAAGGCAAATGAATGTAACAAGGGATGTGGATAGTAAATCATTTAGGAATGAATAGAAAAGGGAACAATACCGGGTGTATGTAATGAATATGAAGTGAATGAAGTGAGGGACAGGGATAAACTGGAGAGTGTTAGGTAAGGTTGTTGTAAGGTTCAATCATTTGGCCAAAGCAAGAGTGACATGAGCCAGAACCGATCTCTGTATCTAAAGCTTCTGTCACTTTTCATGTTCCTCTCTGAGAAGGGTGCTTGAAGCGGGGGCTGGGCAGGGAAGCTTTAGAATGTTGGCACAGAATACTGACACAGGGCATTCTTCTCTCAGAATGTCCATGCCAGCCTCTGCCCTGGTGGCAGAAGAGGTCAAAAGTTCAACTCAGCTGATAGAGATACCACTCAAAGTGTGTGCCCTCTTTCAGCCAGACTGCTGGATAAACTGCATATTACTTTTTGGCAATAACTGGGCCCTCCTAACAAGCAAAATACTTCTACAGTCTTCAACTAGTTCAGCCGGGAAACAACCTTTACATAGCAGTCATTACATTGCACTAACTACACAACGCAGTCATTACAACGCAGCTGCCCTTACATCAAATACCATTACAACGCATGCCATTACAACGCATGTCACTACAAAGCATGCCATTACAATGAATATCATTACAACGCATGCCATTACAAAGCATTATAAGGTAAGTAATGGGGATTTTTTTGTTTTAGGGTGGGTATGGGTTCTGGGGTACATGGGGTTAGTATTTTTATCCCTACACTATCCAACACTTACCCCATTGTTGCACTCACTAGAGTGGGAATAGAAATGTGTACCCCTACACTATCCAACACTTACCCTACTGTTGCACTCACTAGAGTGGGAATAGAAATGTGTACCCCTACACTATCCAACACTTACCCTACTGTTGCACTCACTGGAGTGGGAATAGTAATTTTTACCCCTACGCTATCCAACACTTACACTACGCTTGCCCTAAAAGTATTGCGCGTTGTAATGGCATGCGTTGTAATGGTATGCGTTGTAATGGAATGCATTGTAAATGTAGTTTCTAAAAATGCGTTGTGATGGCATGTGTTGTAAAATCATGCATTGTAATGGATGCTGCGATGTAAAAACCACGTTGTAAAGGCATGCGTTGTAATTGTTTGGATTGTAACATCATATATTCAGTTCAGCCTCATTCAGACATGTCAACATTTTAAAAGTAGATATTTTGAAAGCAAATTAGGGGGAATGTATTTTGCCAATTGAAATATATTAAAGAAGAAGCAATTTCAGGTCAGAATTCTACAGTCTTCAACTAGTTCAGCCGGGAAACAACCTTTACATAGCAGTCATTACAACGCACTACCTTCACAGCGCAGTCATTACAACGCAGCTGCCCTTACATCACATACCATTACAACGCATGCCATTACAACGCATGTCACTACAACGCATGCCATTACAATGAATATCATTACAACGCATGCCATTACAACGCATTATAAGGTAAGTAATGGGGATTTTTTTGTTTTAGGGTGGGTATGGGTTCTGGGGTACATGGGGATAGTATTTTTATCCCTACACTATCCTACACTATCCAACTTACCCTACAGTTGCACTTACTGGAGTGGGAATATAAATGTTTAGCCCTACACTATCCAACACTTACCCTACTGTTGCACTCACTGGAGTGGGAATAGCAATTTTTACCCCTACGCTATCCAACACTTACGCTACTCTTGTCCTAAAAGTATTGCGTGTTGTAATGGTATGCGTTGTAAAGGTATGCGTTGTAATGGAATGCATTGTAAATGTAGTTTCTAAAAATGCGTTGTGATGGCATGTTTTGTAAAATCATGCATTGTAATGGATGCTGCGATGTAAAAAACCTCGTTGTAAAGGCATGCGTTGTAATTGTTTGCGTTGTAACATCATATATTCAGTTCAGCCTGATTCAGTCATGTCAACATTTTAAAAGTAGATATTGTGAAAGCAAATTAGGGGGAATGTATTTTGCCAATTGAAATACATTAAAGAAGAAGCAATTTCAGGTCAGAATTCTACAGTCTTCAACTAGTTCAGCCGGGAAACAACCTTTACATAGCAGTCAATACAACGCACTACCTTCACAACGCAGTCAATACAACGCAGCTGCGCTTACAACACATACCATTATAACGCATGCCATTACAACGTATGTCACTACAACGCATGCCATTACAATGAATATCATTACAACGCCTGCCATTACAACGCATTATAAGGTAAGTCATGGGGATTTTTTAGTTTTAGGGTGGGTATGGGTTTTGGGGTTCATGGAGATAGTATTCTTATCCCTACACTATCCAATACTTACCCTCCTGTTGCACTCACTGGAGTGGGAATAGAAATGTATACCCCTACACTACCCAAAACTTACCCTACTGTTGCACTCACTGGAGTGGGAATAGTAATTTTTACCCCTACGCTATTTAACACTTACCCTACTCTTGCCATAAAAGTATTGTGCGTTGTAATGGCATGCATTGTAATGGTATGCGTTGTAATGGAATGCGTTGTAAATTTCATTTCTAAAAATGCGTTGTCAGGGCATGCGTTGTAAAATCAAGCGTTGTAATGGATGCTGCGATGTAAAAGGCACGTTCTAAAGGCATGCGTTGTAACTGTTTGCGTTGTAACATCAGATATTTGGTTCAGCCTCATTCAGACATGTCAACATTTTAAAAGTAGATATTTTGGAAACAAATTAGGGGGAATGCATTTTGCCAATTGATAAAAATTAAAGAAGAAGCAATCTCAGGTCGGAAACAGATAAAGCCATTTTGGCTTAAACATTAGTAGTCTCAAGCTTGAACCAGGTATGTTGGCATGTAGGCTCATTGAAGAGAGTTTAAGTGTTCGCATTTATAGGACGGCACCTATCATCACAAAAGCCTTTTACCCTACTCCCCTGAACCACAATAAAGCCAAAAGTGGACTCCCATTGTCTCAATACAGGGTAGGCAAACAAAAGCTGTATCTTGTATGAAGTCATTTATTAAATAGGAAAGGCCAAGTAAAACAAATCTGGCTAGGTGATCAATGCAACATTGCAGAACAGTGAGAAAACCACAGTCCAATAATTTGTATCTAATATAACCAAAGGAACACGTTTTTTCTGACTGTATTTGTAAATGAAAAGCATGTTTACAACCATACATTTTGGTTTTTTGCCTGTGTGAGAACCACAAAAACTGCCTGCTATGCTGAGGATAAAAGGTGTGATGCCACAGCAATACCTAAAAGAACATGAATGAAAATTAATGTTTTTATGAAAAGCATGTTATGTATTTGATGGCAACAAACATATTGTTAAAAAAGCAAATGTTTAGTGAGGGAAATGTGAATCAGCTGTGCTATCATTTGTGAAAGATAAAAGTGTGTTTTCACTGAAAACACTATTCTTTGTTTACGATTCTTTAGCCTAAAATTAAAGAATTGAAGCTCACAACTGTTTGTAAATTTGGAAATGGGTGCACTGAAGAACAACCTCCATTATGTGTGAACTGAGACTTAATGCAGTCAGAGGCAGTCCAAGATGGCCGCCGTGTTGAGGAAAATCTTACTGAGGCCACTCTCTTTCTCTCACAGAGAACCAGCATAGGAAATAAATGTGCAAGGCAAATGAATGCAACAAGGGGTGTGGATAGTAAATCATTTAGGAATGAATAGAAAAGGGAACAATACCGGGTTTATGTAATGAATATGACGTGAGTGAAGTGAGGGACAGGGATAACCTGGAGAGTGTTGGGTAAGGTTGTTGTAAGGTTCAATCATTTGGCCAAAGCAAGAGTGACATGAGCCAGAACCGATCTCTGTATCTAAAGCTTCTGTCACTTTTCATGTTCCTCTTTGAGAAGGGTGCTTGAAGCGGGGGCTGGGCATGGAAGCTTTAGAATGTTGGCACAGAATACTGACACAGGGCATTCTTCTTTCAGAATGTTCATGCCAGCCTCTGTCCTGGTGGCAGAAGAGGTCAAAAGTTCAACTCAGCTGATAGAGATACCACTCAAAGTGTGTGCCCTCTTTCAGCCAGACTGCTGGATAAACTGCATATTACTTTTTGGCAATAACTGGGCCCTCCTAACAAGCAAAATACTTCTACAGTCTTCAACTAGTTCAGCCGGATAACAACCTTTACATAGCAGTCATTACATTGCACTACCTACACAACACAGTCATTACAACGCAGCTGCCCTTACATCACATACCATTACAACGCATGCCATTACAACGCATGTCACTACAACGCATGCCATTACAATGAATATCATTACAACACATGTCATTACAACGCATTATAAGGTAAGTAATGGGGATTTTTTTGTTTTAGGGTGGGTATGGGTTCTGGGGTACATGGGGATAGTATTATTATCCCTACACTATCCAACACTTACCCCACTGTTGCACTCAGTAGAGTGGGAATAGAAATGTGTACCCCTACACTATCCAACACTTACCCTACTGTTGCACTCACTAGAGTGGAAATAGAAATGTGTACCCCTACACTATCCAACACTTACCCTACTGTTGCACTCACTGGAGTGGGAATAGTAATTTTTACCCCTACGCTATCCAACACTTACACTACTCTTGCCCTAAAAGTATTGCGCCTTGTAATGGCATGCGTTGTAATGGTATGCGTTGTAATGGAATGCATTGTAAATGTAGTTTCTAAAAATGCGTTGTGATGGCATGTGTTGTAAAATCATGCATTGTAATGGATGCTGCGATGTAAAAACCACGTTGTAAAGGCATGCGTTGTAATTGTTTGCGTTGTAACATCATATATTCAGTTCAGCCTCATTCAGACATGTCAACATTTTAAAAGTAGATATTTTGAAAGCAAATTAGGGGGAATGTATTTTGCCAATGGAAATACATTAAAGAAGAAGCAATTTCAGGTCAGAATTCTACAGTCTTCAACTAGTTCAGCCGGGAAACAACCTTTACATAGCAGTCATTACAACGCACTACCTTCACAGCGCAGTCATTACAACGCAGCTGCCGTAACATCACATACCATTACAATGCATGCCATTACAACGCATGTCACTACAACACATGCCATTACAATGAATATCATTACAACGCATGCCATTACAACGCATTATAAGGTAAGTAATGGGGATTTTTTTGTTTTAGGGTGGGTATGGGTTCTGGGGTACACGGGGATAGTATTTTTATCCCTACACTATCCTACACTATCCAACTTACCCTACAGTTGCACTTACTGGAGTGGGAATATAAATTTTTAGCCCTACACTATCCAACACTTACCCTACTGTTGCACTCACTGGAGTGGGAATAGACATTTTTACACCTACACTATCCAACACTTACCCTACTGTTGCACTCACTGGAGTGGGAATAGCAATTTTTACCCCTACGCTATCCAACACTTACGCTACTCTTGCCCTAAAAGTATTGCGTGTTGTAATGGCATGCGTTGTAAAGGTATGCGTTGTAATGGAATCCATTGTAAATGTAGTTTCTAAAAATGCCTTGTGATGGCATGTTTTGTAAAATCATGCATTGTAATGGATGCTGCGATGTAAAAACCGCGTTGTAAAGGCATGCGTTGTAATTGTTTGCGTTGTAACATCATATATTCAGTTCAGCCTCATTCAGTCATGTCAACATTTTAAAAGTAGATATTGTGAAAGCAAATTAGGGGGAATGTATTTTGCCAATTGAAATACATTAAAGAAGAAGCAATTTCAGGTCAGAATTCTACAGTCTTCAACTAGTTCAGCCGGGAAACAACCTCTACATAGCAGTCATTACAACGCACTACCTTCACAACGCAGTCATTACAACACAGCTGCCCTTACATCACATACCATTACAACGCATGCAATTACAATGCATGTCACTACAACGCATGCCATTACAATGAATATCATTACAACGCATGCCATTACAACGCATTATAAGGTAAGTAATGGGGATATTTTTGTTTTAGGGTGGGTATGGGTTCTGGGGTACATGGGGATAGTATTTTAAAACACTACACTATCCAACACTATCCAACTTACCCTACTGTTGCACTCACTGGAGTGGGAATATACATTTTTACCCCTACACTATCCACCACTTACCCTACTGTTGCACTCACTGGAGTGGGAATAATAATTTTTACCCCTACGCTATCTAACACTTACACTACTCTTGCCCTAAAAGTATTGTGCATTGTAATGGTATGCGTTGTAATGGAATGCGTTGCAAATGTAGTTTCTAAAAATGCTTTGTGATGGCATGCGTTGTAAAATCATGTGTTGTAATGGATGCTGCGATGTAAAAGCCACGTTGTAAAGGCATGCGTTGTAACTGTTTGCGTTGTAACATCATATATTCGGTTCAGCCTCATTCAGACATGTCAACATTTTAAAAGTAGATATTTTGGAAACAAACTAGGGGGAATGTATTTTGCCAATTGATATACATTAAAGAAGGAGCAATTTCAGGTCGGAAACAGATAAAGCCATTTAGGCTTAAACATTGGTAGTCTCAAGCTTGAACCAGGTATGTTGGCATGTATGCTCATTGAAGAGAGTTTAAGTGTTCGCATTTATAGGATGGCACCTCTCGTCACAAAATCCTTTTACCCTACTCCCCTGAACCACAATAAAGCCAAAAGTGGACTCCCATTGTCTCAATACAGGGTAGGCAAACAAAAGCTGTATCTTGTATGAAGTCATTTATTAAATAGGAAAGGCCAAGAACAACAAATCTGGCCAGGTGATCAATGCAACAGTGCAGAACAGTGAGAAAACCACAGTCCAATAATTTGTATCTAATATAACCAAAGGAACACGTTTTTTCTGACTGGATGTGTAAATGAAAAGCATGTTTCCAACTATACATTTTGGTTTTCGCCTGTGTGAGAACCACAATAACTGCCTCATATGCTGAGGATAAAAGGTGTGATGCCACAGCAATACCTAAAAGAATATGAATGAAAATTATTGTTTTTATGAAAATCATGTTATGTATTTGATGGCAACAAAAACATTGTTAAAAAGGCAAATGTTTAGTGAGGGAAATGTGAATCAGCTGTGCTATCATTTGTGAAAGATGAAAGTGTGTTTTCACTGAAAACACTAACCTTTGTTTACGATTCTTTAGCTAAAATTAAAGAATTGAAGCTCACAGCTGTTTGTAAATTTGTATATGGGTGCACTGAAGACCAACCTCCATTTTGTGTGAACTGAGACTTAATGCAGTCAGAGGCAGTCCAAGATGGCCGCCGTGCTGAGGGGAATCTCACTGAGGCCACTCTCTTTCTCTCACAGAGAACCAGCATAGGAAATAAATGGGCAAGGCAAATGAATGCAACAAGGGGGTGTGAATAGTAAACCATTTAGGAATGAATAGAAAAGGGAACAAAAAGAGGCTTAATAGAAGGATGGACAAGATTATCAAAATGAGAGGATGAGAGAATTGATAAATATGTAAGCAAATGGACAACAACTGAGTCAGTATGATGCAATATGAAACTTGGCAATTAAGAGAAATATATCCAGACACCAAACTGAGCAAAAAAGGCCATGGAATAGAATCAGTACCTGACAACACTTTTAAATGTGCTGCATATGAAGAACATTGCACCACTATGTGCAGTGCAGACCTTAACGGGTAGATGACTACAACTGAGACAAAGAAAGGGCATGAACAAAACAATAAAATGTGTGCATTGCCAGACAATGACTAAATGGTACAACAGAAAACATTCAAAATTGAAACAAAGTGTAGAGATTTCCATGGAGATGTCCAGTCTAAACCTGAAACAAGAATGACAACAAAATGAACAGTTTCTGTAAGTCTTAATGCCAGGGACCAGTGAAGAGACCAGACTTTTAGGGGTTAAGACACCAACTTTGCTTTTATCTACCACCGTTACTCAAGGAAAACACTTCTAAGAAGGGGAACACATGTGACAGTGGCATTCACAACTCAAAATTAGCACGAGCACAGACACCAATGGCCACAACTGTAAATAGGATTATGGATCTGGTAAACAACATATTATTTAGCAACAATAGTGTATCACTGACAACTTTGTTTTGGAAAGCTGCTGTAAGGAAATTGCCTTAGCCTGTCTTGCATCTACACTGACCTGCAGCAACAACATTCCCTTACCCAAACTACTTATTACAATATCCAGGGAAAATCCTTTTGGGGTTGTAAACGTGCAAGGTACACTCGCACACAAGTCAACTGGTATTTTACATTTCTCATTATGAGTGGTTAAGTTGGTGTTAATGGTGTGCCTGCTTGTGCCTGAAGCTTATGCTGAATAGACATGAGCTGTCTTGCACAAGGTGGGAATCCACAGTGACACTTGGAGTTCATTTACCAAAAAGTAGAGCTTATCTGTGTGATAGAGACAATAATCAATATTTGTCTATGTATTGATAATCATTACTGAACAGTGCATAACAGGGGCCTAGTTAGACCCTCTTGTATGACCTGTAACGGGATGCTTTGCTAGGTCACGATATTGGCTTCAATGCACTGCCTTTAGATCTACTCCTGCAGCAACTATGATTGAAGGACAACTAGACTGATGCCAGCTTGTAGAGGCCAACCAGTTGTGCCTATGTTACATGTAGTCAGCGGCAAACTGAGTTCTAAAGTTGTATTTGGGTATCTGGCTCTGTATGGTTATACAAAGTGCCTCTCTAACTCTGTCTTCTGAGTCACTGTGATTTTAGACAAGCCCATTGTAAGCGTGAGCACGATGTTCATGGGTCAGATCAAGCCAAGGAATCACAAGCATGAGTGTAGCTGTATCACAAGGTGGACAAGAGCCACCTCAACCCGATTGTGAAGCTTGAAGGAGGACGTCTGAAGCAGGGCCCCTAGCTCAGAAGGGGAAATCCTCACAGATCCACGGGGTAGGAGGGGATAATGTGTAATGCTGCTTACTGCTTACAGGCTCTGTTAAAAAATCAAGCCTTGACCCTTCAGACCTGGGAAACTATCGCCCTATCTTGTTGCTCCCTGGAGTTAGTAAAATTACTGAAAAATATATTTTTTTAATTTAATACTATGAAAAAAAGGTACAGTGTGGGGACCAGCAAGGTCCAAGTGACTTGCCACAAGAAGAAAAGTCAGAGTAGGCCCAGGCAAACAGGGGAGCCCACTGGAATGAAAGAAGACCCTCAAGAGGACCCGCAGGCTGGGAGGCACTGGAGTCGTAAGAGGACCTCAAGCAGCTCACCAAAGATGCAGGCCCACGGTGCAAGAGATGCGGTGAGGACAAAGATCTTAGTCACAGCCGATGCTTGTGGTTGATGACTACTTGGAGCCTGAAGATCTCTGAGGAAGAGAGCTAACAAGCCTTTGAAACGACAAGTCAACCCGGTGCACAGGGGTTTGGTTCCTGCAGTTCCGACGAGGGATACTGGCCTCAAACTCGTGGAGAAGACAGGGCAGGCCTCAAGGGAGTTGTAGAACCACCACCTGTGTTGCTGAGCCTTCTGGAGTCCTTGGGAGCCCAGGAGCAGCAGACCGGTTAGATTAGTTGTGGTGCTTGCAGATGCAGGGAAGTGACTCTTTCACTTCAAGGGATAATCCTTCAGGTGTATTGGATGTCCACAGGCCTTGGAAGGTTCCTGTATGGAGCACAGGCACAGACGTTACAGTGGATGAGCAGGACAACGAGACCAGCAGCAGCAGAAGTCTTCCCAGCTGCAGTCTCGATGTCCAGAGCAAACGTCCATCGAAGTACAGAGTGCCCAGACGGTTAAAGATGAAGTGGTGTCTGATCTGAATCTTGTCCCACAATGAATCTAGGGGCCCACCCATAGGTAAGCCCTTACGTACCCTAAGGAAAGGGTTGGGACAATTCAGGGGTCCCTCCCATAGGAGGGGCTGCACAATGGGGAAGATACTCCCATATCCTTTGTCCAGTTTATCGCCAGAGTGGCAGCCAACGGCTCCCTGAACTGGTTTGAAGTGGACTATGCAAAGAGGGCACCAAGTGTGCCCTTCAAGTAGTCTTAGTGGCACTGGCAAGCGCCCCTACCCTGTCCCAATATACTAAGCCCTGTCTGGGAGGAGGTCACACCTCCCTGTGACAAGATATCTATTGTTCTGCCTTCCCCTGCTCGAGCTTGGCTCAGCAGCATGAGGGCAGAAACATGTCTCTGGCCGGCAGCAGCCCTAGCATGCTGTCCGGTTCTGAAAGACTGGTACAGGGAGCACTGAGGGCCTCCCGGAGGAGATTCACAGTACATGGAGTCATATCTCTCACACAAACAGTGTGGGGGTATGATTCCAACATGTTTGATACCAAACACAGCATGGTTTGTTCTGGATAATTTGGAGATGGTCATTGTGTAATGACGCATGGCCACTCTATATATAATAATGGCTGATGTACTTACAACTCGGGTGAATGGACTCAAAAGGTTGTAGAGGTGTCCTGCACATGCAGGGGTACCCTCACACTTAGAACCAAGCACCCTGCCTTCGGGATTGAAAGGCATGCCTAAGGGGGTGACTTATATGTTTCAAGTGCAGTGACCTCAGATATAGAGAAACACAGGCTGCAATGGCAGGTCTACAGTCACACTTTGAGTGTTCTCTCATGAGTGGCATAATACATGATTCAGCCCATGGGAGGCCCCTAGTGTGCCTATGCCTTGGGTACCTCAGTGCCATATATTTGGGACTTACAAGTGTACACCAGTAGCCAATCTGGGATGTACCCAAGTCCTCACCATATCCAATTCAGGGGAAAAAATCACAGAGACTGGGGTCTTGATTAGCAGATCCCAGTCAGACTTGGCAGAAACATCAAAGATCTTAGTCACAGCCGATGCTTGTGGTTGATGACTACTTGGAGCCTGAAGATCTTTGAGGAAGAGAGCTAACAAGCCTTTGCAACGACAAGTCAACCCGGTGCACAGGGGTTTGGTTCCTGCAGTTCCGACGAGGGATACTGGCCTCAAACTCGTGGAGAAGACAGGGCAGGCCTCAAGGGAGTTGTAGAACCACCACCTGTGTTGCTGAGCCTTCTGGAGTCCTTGGGAGCCCAGGAGCAGCAGACCGGTTAGATTAGTTGTGGTGCTTGCAGATGCAGGGAAGTGACTCTTTCACTTCAAGGGATAATCCTTCAGGTGTATTGGATGTCCACAGGCCTTGGAAGGTTCCTGTATGGAGCACAGGCACAGACGTTACAGTGGATGAGCAGGACAACGAGACCAGCAGCAGCAGAAGTCTTCCCAGCTGCAGTCTCGATGTCCAGAGCAAACGTCCATCGAAGTACAGAGTGCCCAGACGGTTAAAGATGAAGTGGTGTCTGATCTGAATCTTGTCCCACAATGAATCTAGGGGCCCTCCCATAGGTAAGCCCTTACGTACCCTAAGGAAAGGGTTGGGACGATTCAGGGGTCCCTCCCATAGGAGGGGCTGCACAATGGGGAGGATACTCCCATATCCTTTGTCCAGTTTTGCACCAGAGTGGCAGCCAACAGCTCCCTGAACTGGTTTGAAGTGGACTATGCAAAGAGGGCACCAAGTGTGCCCTTCAAGTAGTCTTAGTGGCACTGGCAAGCGCCCCTACCCTGTCCCAATATACTAAGCCCTGTCTGGGAGGAGGTCACACCCCCCTGTGACAAGATATCTATTGTTCTGCCTTCCCCTGCTCGAGCTTGGCTCAGCAGCATGAGGGCAGAAACATGTCTCTGGCCGGCAGCAGCCCTAGCATGCTGTCCGGTTCTGAAAGACTGGTACAGGGAGCACTGAGGGCCTCCCGGAGGAGATTCACAGTACATGGAGTCATATCTCTCACACAAACAGTGTGGGGGTATGATTCCAACATGTTTGATATCAAACACAGCATGGTTTCTTCTGGATAATTTGGAGATGGTCATTGTGTAATGACGCATGGCCACTCTATATATAATAATGGCTGATGTACTTACAACTCGGTGAATGGACTCAAAAGGTTGTAGGGGTGTCCTGCACATGCAGGGGTACCCTCACACTTAGAACCAAGCACCCTGCCTTCGGGATTGAAAGGCATGCCTAAGGGGGTGACTTATAGGTTTCAAGTGCAGTGACCTCAGATATAGAGAAACACAGGCTGCAATGGCAGGTCTACAGTCACACTTTGAGTGTTCTCTCATGAGTGGCATAATACATGATTCAGCCCATGGGAGGCCCCTAGTGTGCCTATGCCTTGGGTACCTCAGTGCCATATATTTGGGACTTACAAGTGTACACCAGTAGCCAATCTGGGATGTACCCAAGTCCTCACCATATCCAATTCAGGGGAAAAAATCACAGAGACTGGGGTCTTGATTAGGAGATCCCAGTCAGACTTGGCAGAAACAGCATAACACCAAGCGAAAAGTGGGGGTAAGCATAAACCCAGATCCTACTTTCCTACAAGTATGAGTGGCAATAGCTGTGAATGAGTAAGAAGTTAGCAAAAGATGATATTATATGGAAGAAATAAGTGAGACAGAGGTGTGTGCTGTATGTGTGAAGAGCAAATACATTATCTGTGACTTTTGAGTGACTAAGGACCGATTCATGTGGCTTTAAGTATTAAGTAAGGATAAGTATAGATTGTCACTGTGGAGTGAGCTAATGGATATGTGAGGGACAGAATTACCAATAAGCGCAATGTTATCAGTTACCTAACGACACTTGAGTTGTTCTATACAATACCATTTTGATTTATAGTTCTGGTCCTATATATATCATAGTGTGGCAACAGCAAGGGTAGTAGAATCCAAACTCCTGGTAGGTAAAAAGGCAGGACTAGCCAGAAAAGAATGGCGATGTGGAGCTAATTGACAACTCTGGTGCAATGTGTGCATGTTAAAGGAGTGAGTAAGGAGAAATGAAACGAGTATTTATTGAAGCTTAAGAGATGGAGTTTATGTTAGTAAGCAGAGAAACTTGCGAGTATGTCAATACATGAGTAGACAAGCAAGGAATAAGAAATGAGAGCAGACAAGTGAACAGTGAGCTTATAGTGAAAAGCAAATGAGTGGGTGAATGACGTGGGCATGGGTTGGTGTATTGAACAAGGGGTGAGCTTGTATATAGTGCTTATATGAGGCACTACTCCCTTACTTCCGGGGAAGGGCAGAGCCAGCACAGAGCCACACGGTTCCACATAGCAGCCTGCAGGTGCACTGCTGAAAACATTTCTGGATGCAGTCTGGTGCTTTCAAAAGGGAGGAATCTACACTTGGAAGTATCCACATTTTTATTTTGTACTTCTTAACTCTCTCCTTGGTCATCATATCTGCCTCATAGGCCAGCCCCTCTCTCCATTAGGAAAAGGTTGATAAGGGTGCACATTATCCTCAGGGAAGGACCTCTAATTCTTACAAAAGTGTCTTTCCCAAGCTTAGAACTCTCTGCACACAGTAAAGGATATATTCAATGGTAAAATACTTCTGCATCTTATATCAAGCACTATCTCTTTCTATGGTTTCCTGCCCCTTGCATCAGAAACCAGCACCTACTTTCTCTACCCTACAAAAAGGTAAACTCTGCCTTTCATATTAAGATCTGCCCGTATAGGTTCCCTGTTAAGAGATCTCATCCCAGATTAAGCCCCTATTCATGTCACATCAGGATCTCACTGTGTGTTAGAGGTTTCTTTCCATTATTCTAGGTTCCGCCTTCAAGTTTGGTGGCCTATATATTAAGATCAGCTTCCAGGTTAGAGTTATCTGACTCACGTATCGTGATCTATTCTGATCTCCCTGTAGCACCTGTAGTCCTTGGTTCTGGTCCTCTCCCTATTATTTCAGGTTCTTTCTCAGGTTATAGCTCTCACTACCATTTATGTTATATACACTCTACTCCTAGATGATGACTCTATGCATCTGGCATGAGTGTCTGACCTAAGGTTAGGTGTTTCCAGGAAACCCCAATATTCTCTACAGATTGGGGTTTTCTGTCCTTCATATTAGGATCAGCTAGTAGATGTTAGAGATCTCTGACTTTATATTAGAATCTGACTTTGTGCCCTTGGTCTTTACATCAAAATCTGCCTGCATATTAGGGCTCTCTGGCCCTTATACAGGGTTATTTTACTACACTAGGGCAATCTGTTCTTAAACGAGATTTTGCCCTCAAGTTATGCCTTTCAATAAAGGTTTACATAAATAACCTTATGATTAATGTTATAGTGGTAACCTCAACCTCTATTGCTGCAGAATAAGATGTGAAATACTGAAGGATGTGGTAGGAATCGGATACTAATATCTATAATCTAATGCACACACATATAATCTCATTTGTGAGATGAAAAGTGTACAGCCCTATTCAAACCAAGGCCATTTGAATTATGTGAGTCAGAAGCTCCAGCATCTTCTGCATAGTTATGGATTCAAAGCATTTGTACATAATCCATTATCTGGTGCATGTGTGCAGATTTTAACAAAAAATAATAGTGTGGAAACGCGTGCTTCTGCACATTGAAATGCAAGTTGCAAAGACTGGTCACCATTCAGTTGCTAACTGCTGATTCTAAGTATTAAATTGGTAGTTCTGAGATGAAAACGTCGGTAAGACACTTTTAAAATGTATTAAAAATTACAAAAGTCAAAATAAAATTGCCTTACAATGTGCCATACTATGCCACATAATTTGTATCTTCTTGCCACATAATTTAGCCAACCATGCCAGATAATTTGGCCCCTCCCTGCCACAGAATTTCAGTGCCCTGATGAAAAACATACCAGAGGTTGACAAATTACTCATTTTAGGCACTTTGTACTTTAATGGTCTTGATTATTCCTTTCATTATAGTTTTACCGCAAAGTTTAAATAATGACATCCAAATTATCTTTCTGTAAAGGGAGGTTTAGGTTCTATATATCATTTGACTGTGGGCTAAGGAATGGGTTATGTCAGTGACAGCTAAACAGTACTACCTAATGAGCATCAACACAGAATGTTCCATCTGCTGTGATTGGCTGAGGAACACAGCCAAGTCCTAGCGACAGAGCTCTGACAAACGCACAGAAGAGCACCATCCAAGCGACGGTGATCAATGCTGAGGTAAGAGTGCTCCCAGATTTCTAGCATGAAAGAGGAACAGGAAAGAAATACACAATTTAAATAAAACACACTTCTGACAAATTATGACTGATTTATTTTATGGTAGACATTTACTTATGCGCTTTGAGTTTTAGTTTACAAGTGTATTTTCACATGAATAAAAAGATAAGCCCACTAGCGGCAAAAATATGTTTTGTAAAAGCAGGTCAAGAACTTGGCAGCCCAGAGAATCTGGAATGATTCCTAAATTATTTCATTATTATTAACTTATTTTAAAAAGGTTGAGGCTTGTCGGGTTTGCATGGCATAATATGGAGGACTTTTGTAAAGTAACCTGCACAAAAGATGCAACCAGAGATTGCAATACAATTTACCTATCATATGTTTGAATCAAAATATCACTGCTTTGTAGTCACTTTGAGAAGAAATACTGCATGTCACTTTAGTTTGAGACATCTGCACCCATGGCTGAATTGTAACTTCCAAAATATTTGACTACTTTTAAAATGAATTACACTCGAGTTCTGCAACATGGTCCCTGCAACTATAAACTGCAACCATCAACTTGCACCTTGAAATCATGCTATGAGTGTGCCTCAACAGCTGTGCTGCAGTCTCTAAATTCCAACACTTGCAATACAAATCAACACAACTGCTTCCTCAAAACTTAAAGCACAGGCTAGAATAACTACTGAAACCTGCACTCAAATCTGTACCCACAGCAAAATTCACAATCCTGCACTCTGTATCAAAAGCTAGGTATTCTTCAAACATATATATAAAGATTTCTATCTTTGAGGACAAATAAATAAAAAATGAAACATGCACTCACTGTACAATGGAGCTTAAATCCAGGTTGTGCCTCAACAGCAGTGCTGCAGTCTCTACATTCCTGCACTTGCAATACAAATCAATACAACTGTTTCCTCAAAACTTAAAGCACATGCTAGATTCACTTCTGAAACCTGCACTCAAATCTGAACCCACAGCAAAATTCACTATCCTGCACTCTGCATCAAAAACTCAGCTAGGTGTTCTTCAAAATAAAGATTTCTATCTTTGAGGACAAAAAAATAAAAATGAAACATGCACTCACTGTACAATGGAGCTGTAACAACTGTAGAATCTCTCACAAGTCAGTACAACAACTGAATGTCTTCTGCTTCTGGAAAATTCTACAACATCAGTAAATAGAGAAAGGACTACCAAATGGCTCCCATTGCTGGACAAAAGGGGCGGCCATCTTGAAATCAAGCACTAGATGTTTCCAAAAACCTAATGTGACAACAGAATAATATTTAGCTTTTGAATTTTCAGTCCCAATCCGTAAACGGTAAAGTGTTTTAACATAACATACGTAAGGCTACACGTTTATAGCTTTTTTTTTACAGCTAATGTTGTATTGCTTCTCTTAAAAAGGGGCAAAAGCATAATGAATCTTTGTTTTTTAGAGCACACCTACACACAAAATGGCTTAAAAGTGTGTATCTG
Organism: Lissotriton helveticus; assembly: GCF_964261635.1. Classification (NCBI taxonomy): domain Eukaryota; kingdom Metazoa; phylum Chordata; class Amphibia; order Caudata; family Salamandridae; genus Lissotriton; species Lissotriton helveticus. The sequence continues at coordinate 274,635,674 of NC_136063.1, forward strand.
CTTGGACTGGAAGTGTTTTATGTAGCCAAAAAGCAGTGAGGTACCGCCTGTGCAAGTGGCTAAGCTAAACTATTTTAAATGTGGCATTCATCTGAAATGAAATGAAATGAAAATGCGTTTTGTAAAGCGTGAATAGCTGCCCGGAGGCGTCCAAGCGCTGTGACTAAAAAGGTGTTCTTACAGTTGGGCGGATGACACAGAGGTTGAAAGGGACCTATTTATTGAACAAAAAAGTTTTCAAGTGTTTCCTGAAGGAAGTTAGATCTGGATTGGACCTTAAGTGGAGGGGTAAAGTGTTCCACAGCCTGGCAACATTCAGGGTGAAAGAACGGCCTCCCAATCTGGTCCGTTTAACCTTGGGCACGACAGCAAGAAACGCGTTGGCGGAACGTAGCTGTCTGCTGGGGAGGTAGGGGGTGATTAAAGTACGATTGATTGCTGGACCAGTTTCCCAGAATGACTGATGGGCAATACAGAGGGACTTGAAAGTAATCCTGTCCCTGACAGGGAGCCAGTGCAGTGTTATTAGTCCAGGTTTGGCGGAGAGCCTACGGGAATTTGAAGTAGGGTGCGGGCCGCACAGTTTTGAATAACTTGCAGTTTCCGCAGTGTGAAGTCAGGAGCTCCAAGATAGAGTGCATTTCCAAAATCCAGCCTAGAATGGATCAATCCCTGTACGACAGTTTGTTTGGCCTTGAATGGTAGCAGGGGGAGAATCCTCCTTAACATTCTGAGAAGGCCAAAACAGGTGGCAGATAGCTTGACAGCCTGATAGTCTAACGTTAGGGACCTATCCAGCCAGATGCCCAGGCTCTTAATGGCATTCTTGGGGGCTGGAGGGGGACCCAGACAGGCTGGCCAAATCGAGCCCACCAAGGATGGGGCCAAGCGGCCCAGCAGCATGGCCTCTGTCTTGTCCCCATTAAGTTTGAGACAAGACAGGGTCATCCAGCTGTTTACTTCGCTTAGGCAGCCCGTCAGATCTACCGTGGCCGCAGAGCCCTCTGTCCGAGTCAGAGAGACCACCAGCTGGGTACCGTCCGCATAGGTAACGATCTTAATACCATATGGACGGACGATCCCAGCCAGCGGCCTCATATAAACGTTAAACAACGTTGGGCTAAGCGAGGAGCCCTGCGGGACTCCACAGCCCAGAGGTCTGCTAGTGGAGGTGGTATTTCCCTCAAAGACTGAACAGTTCTATCACTCAGGAATGACCTGAGCCACTTCAACGCTCCTCCCTGAATCCAGATGTCATAGAGACGCTGCAATAAGATTTCATGATTTACAGTGTCAAAACGGCACTCAGATCGAGGAGAATGACTGCCACCGATCCCCCCATGATCTAAGATACCTCTAGTTTCCTCCAGAACTGCCAGCAAGGCAGATTCCGTCCCATGTTTGGGGCGGAAACCCATTTGTGAAGGGTCAAGCAACTGATTATTTTCTAGAAAATTAGTCACAAGACTGTTGATGTATTTCTCCAATATCTTGCTGACCCAAGGGAGCAGGGAAATGGGACAGTAATTACTGAAGTTATTAATGTCCATGTTGGGTTTCTTCACGAGTGCCCTCATCCTAGCCTCTTTCCATGCTGGTGGGACCGTGTTAGTGGAGATTGAGGCATTAAGTACCTCCAACATGACAGGAAGGATAGTGTGGCCAACGGCCTTTAAAGAGCTCGGAGGAGCAGGATCACAGGTGGAGCCTGATTTAACCTGCGCCATTAAAGTGGCCAGTAGGTCCGAGTGTAGCAAAGGGAACTCAGCCAGCACAGATGACAAGTTGCCTATTGTATCCTGCTTAGAATACGCCAAGATGTCTACTGAAGCGTTTGGAATGGTGGTTGAAAAGGATGAGTAGATGAGATCCACTTTGTTATAAAAAAAAGTCCGCTAGATCATTACAGCGAGCTTGTAAGTCTTCACTATTTACGGGGAGCTAGGGAAGTTTAGTGAGACTTTTTACAATCAGATAGATCTCCTTAGAGTTGAAGCTGGCTTCGGAAATCCTTTTTGTATAGTACAGGGCTTGTGCTTTCTTTATTTCCTTCTTGTAGTCCCTGATGGATTTTCTGTACAAGGTTTTATCTGGGTCAGTATAACCCAGGCGCCATTTCCTCTCTAACCTTTGGCACTTGCGTTTAATATCCCTGAACTCCTCAGAATACCAGGGGGCCGAGGTCCTAGATCTCTTTACCAAGGTTTTCTTAACTGGGAGTATGATATTCAGCGATTTGGTTATCCAGTTGTTGAATTCATCATTAGCTACTACGGGATCTACGTTAATAGATGGTGTTGTGGCTTGTAGCTCATCGGCCCACTTATCTAAAGTTCGGACCAGTTTCGTGCGTCCCGTAATCCTGGCATCAGAGCAGGGGGTTTATGAGTGTTCCAAAATCGAGGGACTAGCCAGTGGTCAGTCCACGGGAGCGCAGGGAACCTGCTTTGCATGTTTGCCCCATTTTTGATCAGTAATATAATAAGGTCCCAGAAGAAAAATATTGCTCTTTTATTTATGTTGCCAGATTCTAGTATGGCATGGAGCTGATAATTAAATATGATTTTCTGTTAATTTGTTAGCTTGGCAACACTGAGAGTGCGCTGGTAATAATTTAGGAATAGATAGCTCTAAAATTCTTTTGAAGTGTTTTCTTCATATATTTGTTTTTTGATATGTACAGTGAATTGGGAAAAAATATCTGTTTTGTTGATTTTCTCATTATTCTCAACAACCTCAGCATAAAAAAAAGGCAGCTACATCAGTAATATGCTCGGAAGATGGAAACTGCATTTGTGCTTCCTTAAGTCTAGTATTTATTTTCCCAGTACTTTATAAGTAGGATGTCCTGGATTTGCCAGAACAGTCACGATTTCTGCCCCATGTCACAGCAGATTTTAGTAAATTTAGCACATGCCCCAAATCGGGTCAACTGAAAATAAGGGAGTGAAGTTTTCACGCCATGCTTATCAGAAAGCAATTCAATTAACGCACATGGTACTGGATTTAAAAGTTGCATTTAATTTATTCCCTTAGGGGGACATGCATCAAGCCTGGCCGATTTGCAGAATTGGCCCGTTTGCGAATGGAAAAAGGCCTTTTCCAATGCAGGTACTTTTTGTCATTTGCTATTTTGGTAATCAGATTTATCTAAATTGCGAATGCATTTAGGGAATCGCAACTTGCGATTCCGTAATGCCAAGGCGTTTATGCCTTTCCTAAATACGAACTGTGCAATTAGGAAACGCTAATTACTATCAACTTCAAGTTGATGGCAATTTGTGCATGCTTCGAAAAATGCACAAAAATGCATTTTTCGAAGCATGCCATGTAGCGCACTTTGCTTCATATGCGCACACTTACTTTTTTGGGGGGGGTGCTTCAGGGGGGCCTTAATTTACGATTGCCAATTTGGTAATTGCAGTTTGCAAATGCATTACCATTCATTCCTATGGGCCTGCAGGCCCATAGGAAAGAAAGGAGTCACATTAGCTAATAGCGATTCGCAACTACCGAATCGCTATTAGCCAATGTTAAGGAATCACACATTTGATTCCAATTCCTACATGCATAGGCATTTGCACATGACCAGCATTAGGAGGACCAGGACAAAGGAGACCAGGAATATCACTATGGAGCCCAGGAGGAGCAGGCCCAGGAAGTCTCACACCAAGGCAAAGAAAACCAGATGACCAGGGGAATCAGAACAAAGAGGACATGAAAATCCGAGATCAGAAAAGCACAAAAGGTAATGAAAATAATGTTCTGTCTAATCACTTTTGCCCACAATGCCATCCCAGTTTGGACCCAGCCATTTGCAACCCAAGACCGGTTTCACCATGTTTGGGGCTCTTCAGTCATCTTTAGCTTGACTCCAGTGCGCCATGAGAGAGGACCCATGACTGAGCATACATATAGCCACTTGGACCATTACAACAAACTCACAAAAGGTGATGAGAGGATGCTTGCAATATATCTAACCACTGGCAATTGTTCTGGATAGCTTTCCAACCCATTGTTCTTTTGCCCACCATGCCACCTGCAAATCAATCTTGACCCTGCTTCAATAGGAACAGCACAATAGGTACTTATTGCTTCCTTACCTTTTCTAGTTATACACCCCAGAGAAGGTGTACAACATTTCTCGGCAACTATCACTAGTGAAAGAGTAGGTGATCCTGCCTATAATGACTGAATCTGTAATGTTACCTTAAATGTGCAAGATTTTAAAACCCAAGGGCAAGTTTGCACTGGCATGATATGATGATGCTTTCCTGCCTGCAAGATTGCTTATGGTGTCTGGTTTGCCAAATGACCATGGCCTATATTCTGAGTTGCCTAATTTCTGCTGTGCCATGATAAAAAAAAGCTTACTGAGTATTGCAGTCAGCCTATTTTATTGATGTTGTCATTGCACCAGTGTGAGACTCATATTGTAGGTTTCCTGGAGTCTGCTGACCAGGACAAGGGATATAAAAACAGCATACCATTTCAGAGTTCAAAGTAATGTCCTTTAATCCTGACGCGTTTCAGAGCACTATGGCTCCTTCATCAGAGGAAAATGGTGTTCAACAGCTTAAACGGCTTGAAAGTATTTATGCACATGCACTCATTTCATGGCTCACAGGTGTGCGGTTCTCCCGGCATGCTGGTACTTGTAGTCACTGATAGCAAGTCACGTATTTTCAATAGGCACCGTTGACAAACACCATCTGTCCAAAACATAACACTCATACCCATGTGGGCCTCCGGGCCGGAATGCTGCTTCTAATCAAGTCCTGTCCACTGTACCCTATTGCAAACACAAAACTTTTCATGTCAAAGGCCCCGCTCCTGCTGTGTCATCTTCCCTGCGGAAGGGCATACGTGACATACATATGCATTGCCCGCATGTGTGGGGGGTGCCGGGCGTGTAAGCGTCTGTAGAATACTGCTATGATACGATTTAATTTTTAAATGTGGATGTCTAACACGTTTCCATATGTACATGTTCGTGGTCTTTGGACCGTGATTTACAAGTTGTGTGGATATCTAGGTGTGTACATACATGTGCGTGTCTATGTACAAATACCAGATTACTTCACGTCTCTACGTGTGCTAGTTCCCTGTGCAGTGTTCATGCACGGTGTCTGTTTTAACATACGTACGCAGTTTGTACCCGTGTGCATACATTCACACAGTTCTGTACAAAGCTCTTCTGCACCTAAACAGAAGTAGGGAGCGCTATCCAATGTGACAGCAGCGTACATGCGGGCAGGGCGCTATATTTGGGAAGAAGGCACCCTAAAAGGTCAGAGACCGATCAGAGCAGCACGGGGATAGCGCTCGTGAAAGTCAAAGATGCAAATGCCTCTGGCCTGCATCACAGCGGATTTTCGATGGTATATTTGGGAAGAAGGCACACCTGCCCAGCCTCCACAACGCTCACGATTGTTTTTGGGCTGATGAATGAGTCACTGAATTTAAGCTTCAACTAGGGCACATGCTTTATTGATATCTGCAAGTGTTTCCTGTTGAGGTTTATTTTTTGTGCCAGGACCGTCGTGCCAGAATGAACCCTGCCCTTCATATTTATTCAAGAAGACCCCACCGTTTGACACCACCGTTTTTCCCCAACAAAAGTTCAAAGCCTAATTTACGATGGCGCCGGCAAGCTGCCAGCGCCATCCTGAAAAAGTTACTTAATTAGCTTCAACAGGAAGCTCCAACTGATAAAATAAAGCAGGCGCTCGAGCCCCTGCTTTATCTTATCTATTAGAGCTTCCTGTTGAAGCTAATTAAGTAACTATTTGAGGATGGCGCTGGCAGCTTGCCGGCGCCATCGTAAATTAGGCTTTGAACTTTTGACCGCGGAATCCGCCGCTCGCGGATTGCGGATTTTCGGTAAATTCGCGAGAGTTCGTGGACCGCGAATTTACCGAAAATCCGCAAAATCCGCGATCGGAGCGGATTTTGCGCTCATGCTTAGGCAGGGCACACTGTGCATGGATAGGTTTGTGTCTGTCTGTCAGTGCGTCTACTTTTTGTGCCTGCACAGAGAGTGCTGCGCTGCTGCTGTGGGTCCCTGCGAAGGGCGCCTGCGGTTCATTTGTAGTTTTGTAAGTGCAGCGACAATTTCAGAGCGAGGAAGGCTAAAAAGCTGGCAAGTGTTGAATACCCCGTGCACACAACTCCTCAAAGTGTCTGCCTTCTCTGATGAGCAGTTTACCTCACCCGGGCACCCAGACATTAGAGGCCGAGTAGGCACAGAGATCTCAGAGGTCTGGGCAGGCAGAGCGCAAGCAGATGAGCAGGGTGGCTGAAGCAGGCAGCAGAGAGGGCAGATGAAGGAGCAGGCAGAGTGCTGAGCAGGCAGGGAGCCCACGCGGAAGAGTAGGGTTGATGGATCAGGCAGCAGGGAGGACAGAAGCCTGAACAGGCAGAGTCCAATTTCATGGTTTTGTTTATTTTTTATAAAAACACCCTGTATGAACGTTGTAACATCATACTTTGTCAATTAGCCAGGATATAGAGTCATGCAGGGATGTTTATAGTATGAGCTGGGGTTTCATTTCCTGGTATATAGGAATTTCAGTGCAAATAGTTTTTGTCCTAAGAGGTAGGAGGTTTCTCAATTTATGATTAAGCCAGTGGTGAGCACATTTCAAGGGAGAATTTCTAAGCAAGAAAAACTGGTTAATGATATTAATGAATCTTATATTGCCTAGTGGCCCCAAGAAGCATGGACTGCCATTACCAATGATGGATGGTGTGTCTGTCATTACCAATAATGGGTAGTTTGTTTACCATTACCAATGGTTGATAGCGTGTCTTCCATTGTCACTGTTTGATAGTGTGTCTGCCATTGCCAGCGGTTTGTAGTGTAGCTCCTATTTTCCCAATAGGCTCTGCGCATTGGAATAGTACCTACAGCAGTAAAGGCCTAGGCCAGACGTTAACTAGGTCTACTACTGTCGATACTAGACTTAATTTTTGGGTTTGCCAGCGTAGCTCAGAGTTCGCTAGAAACTTTCTCGAATGTTCAAGGAGGAATTAACTTCCCTGATTAGACAAGAAGGGATTTAGTTTCTGACAACCATAGAACATGACAACTTTGCTCTCCCCTAATCAAGAGTCAATCTCGAGAGTCGTGTGAGCACAAGGCAATTATTTTACTCAGTCAGTACGTGCATTCTTAGTCTCATCAGATTGTAGAGAAAAGGAAGAGACGGGCGTGTTCAATAAAAAGGTGTTATTTATTGATCAGTCTCTTTTCTCGTACAAGAGAAATGGATCGATATTATTGCAATACTTATAGCTAAGTAAAGTGCATACATTAAAAGCAATAGTATAAAATAATACTGTAAAAACATTGATATGGTTTCTGAGCCATATGATGTTTAAAATGATTAAAATATATTTACATATACATTTGACTAAACGTACTCAACTGGTGTTTCTAAATACGCCTACCCCGTGTACCTGACCTAAGTCTAATGCGTGGGCGGGAATAGAAAGTTACAGTTTAAGTTAAGTTTGTTTTTGCCAAGTGAATAACTAAAGAATTCTCTGTGAGGGGTTATTCAGTTCTGTACCTGGAATTTAGGATGAATGAGGAATGGTATCTCTTTCTCTGCTCTCGATATTCCAGGCTGCCTGCGAGGGCTGCCCAGAAGCGCCGGTGCTGGGTCTCTCGGCTTGAGATAGCAGCGCGTCTCTCAGCGCGTCAGGAAGGCGGGGCTGCGCCAGCGGGGTCTGCTTCTGCTCTCGGCTTCGGCAAGGATGGCTGCTCCGTCTTGTCACCACGCGTGTGTTTGCATAGGGCAAGATCGGCAATATTTATACCTTAAAGGTGCCGAGATTGACGTAAGGATGGACATAGATACGTCAATAAAGATGTCATACGACTTGCTCGTTAGCACATTCTTTACTAAAGTTCTCTTGTGAAATCAAAACAATGGCCGCACGGATTTTTCCAGGTTGTCATAGGTTTGATTTGTTATGAGAACGTCGTATGCCTTATCAGGGGCTGGAGGAATGTCGCTTGTCTAATTAGATCTCAAGCGTTATGACCTAATCAGATAACACGTTCCTGTGCCGTAGTGTGACTGCGTCAGATAACGGTATCTGCATCATGGGGGCTGTTCTTGCCTCATGGGCTGACTGTTAGTTAACTTGATAGTTAGTTTAACCAGAATAGGGTCAGGAATAGGGGGATCGATTCAGAACCTATAGGAATACATGACACCCACTCCACGCTAACTATGGTCATAATTACTAATCTATGCATAGTATAACATAGTACAACATACTATAGAGTATAGTGTATACCTTACCACCCCAAAATACATAAATGCATCTTGAAATTTTCAAATATACTGAAAAATTGCACTCATATATATTGTATGCACTCAAGCTATGAATTAAATGCAAAAGTAAACACGCATTTGTATGCATTATTGCTTATTTGGTATATGAGAAATACACATGAAATGGCTCTTAATATGGCTATACAGAAAGGAAGTCCGAGACCATTTCATCACATAATAAAATATTTGTGAACATCCCATCGGGCAACTAAAGTTTATAAAGTATCTAAAAATAGAAATCTTAGTTCTCTAGGAATAGTTTCTTACTTTAAGCAGAAGACAAGTGTCCCGAAAATTTTGTAAAAAATAATTTGGGGCTGCAAAACTTGTTGTCCGTGAACTGGTGGGAAAAATTGTTCATGTGACTTTATTTTTAAAGTTGAAGGCCGAATTCAGGGAACGCCGTGTGCGAGCTTGCTCAAAAGTCTCTATTTCTGTTCTGGAGAGAACATCATATCATTAAGGCTTTCGAAAAAACTGTCAACAGCTTCATGGGAAAGTTCCACTAAGTCGGAAATAGGTGAAACCATGCATTCGTGCGCATGATTGTCTGCATTGACATTCTGATTCGCATTGCTGACAGAAGGTCGTACCTGATCGATGCTGCTTTCATCTTGAACTTCACTACTCTTCAATCGTAGTGGTGAAGATTCCACGAATGCCGTCATCAGGATTGGCAGCCTTTGAGGGCAGCACAAAGCGTGAACCTTGGTAGGAACCAACAATGTATCTGCATCCACCGCCGCATCTGATTGTAGCGTCAGACAGGTGTCTAACACGCATTCTTCTCCGCATAGCAGACACCTTAGTACAGGTAAAACACACCTTTGCCACATTGGTCGAAATGATAGAAACCAAGTCATGTTCAGGTCTCTAAGCCGGGAGAGTCCCAGGATTTTTGATATCCGGTCCCGGTATCCAATGGCTAGGATCGTATCTTCCATTGTCGCGAGAGTTTGATCTGTGACATGGGTTGCCATAACGAAAAATAAGGACTAAGAATAGGATTCCTGCAATTAGTCCCAGGATCAGGGGAAGTCCGCCAAAAATCGAATGGACGAAATCTGGAAAAATACCCAGTATGGCTTTGAATGGTGTCAATGCCATCGAAAATACTGTCTTAAATACCTTTGAGACCCCAGTGGTATCAGAAATATTTAAGATTTCGCTCAGGATTTCCGCGAAATGTACGGGGGAATTAGTTGATAATAATGTATGTATCTCTGCAGTCGTCCTTGCGACTTGTAGATCATACGTTTCTTTTGATGACGTGAGCCTTGTAGGCGTCTGAAGAAGCACTGTTTTCATTCTGCTTAAAGTATCTATTCGAATAGAAGTAATTTTCAAATTGGGCCATGCCCTTGCCTCCCTGTCTGGAAAGGAGCTGGGGAACAAAGAACGTCCACAGCACTTGACCTTCGCAGTCATAGTGACTAGATAAGGAGTCCCGGGCATAAGACTACAACATCTGCGGTCTACAATAAGAATGTAACTCCCATTATAGAGTCTTTGAAAGAATGGTTCTATTTCAGTTGCAGGTGCGCCTTGCTGGTGACATGAAAGGTTGTATGAATTCCCTTCACAGGCTCCATGCAAACTAATTCCGTTACACAGAAGCGTGCCGCTTAGTGACATAGCACAATTGTTGCCACTAAGAAACACTTTCTGTCCTTTATTACTGACACATGCATGTGAATAGGGCAAGTTCCAAGTTGTTTTAAGGTACCCCTTTCCCAATTTCTCGTACATGCAAGCCTGTATATATTTTTGGCAGTATTGAAACCTGAAGGTTGAGATTGGAATATTTATGATTCCGTGGATTATCCATTCACTGACAGGTCGTTCTGACATTGTCATTGGTAATCTTTCTAGTTTTTCAATGCTCAAGATTGTATAATCAGCACCCTTTTGCGCCATACCGATTTGTCTATCAGTAAGGTTAAAGATTTGGAATAGTGACGTTGTGTTGATTAAACGCCAAGGCACATAGCCTGAACGCAGATTTTGTAACGTCCAGCCAAGCTGTACAATAGAACGCAATTGTGACTGACCATGTTGTAATAACAGTAAGTCTTGCGATAATATATCGATTGCTGAAGACACAATGCTGTCCAATGAAAAAATTCTGGAGGACAGAGTCATTAACCCATTGTCCACTACAGAAAGTGATTTTTCCAAATTAATACGGTCAATTTCCCGTATTCTTTCTGCTGTCTCAATTTGAGTAACCTTCCAGGCCTCATTGTATGCTGCATATACAGAGGCTGCTATGAAACGCTTTTGACGCTGTTTGCGTGGTCCCATTATGAAATCACGCAAGTCAGCACCATCAGTAAGTAAAGTTAGGTGTTGCTTAATTTCAGGCAGTGTGGAAGTTTGTAGCCATTGAAGGCATAATTTGCCCACACTGTAGGTTGTTATTATCCCTGGGTGATGTCTTTGGGGATATCTAGGGTCTGGCCTGGTCATTTTGAACCCCTGTGTTTTATTCAGGAATCTGTCTTGACAGTTATTTGTATCTGTGGGCCAGATCAACCATTGTTTCCAATCAGGATGTGTTCTGTTTTGGTTTAATATATGGTTTACGTCTATCTCTTCATCTGTATCAGAGTTATTGCTAAACATTGTTGGCTTTGGAATAGACGGTTTATTTAAATCTTTGATTTTGGCTAAGCCAAGACAGGTGGTTTGTTGAACAGTGTCATTTAAAAATATCATTTGTTCTGGGATCATGCAAGCTCTAAACAAAGCTTCTAAACCCTGTACTTGCCATTCTTTTGTACCCCAAACACTTTTCAAATCAACATTTTTGTCCCAATAATCAAATCCAAAAGTATTCATTTTTTCAAAGAATGAATCTGAATATATCAATTTTGTGTTGGTTATCATGGTTTTCATCCCTGTCTTGTTTGACAATTTAAAATAAAATGTTTCAGCATTACTTGTGTTAAAACCTGAAAAATATGAATATTTGTCATAAACGGTTCTTGAGCTCCCTTTTGGAGGTGTAGCACAATGTTCCCATTGATTATAATTTAAAACATTTCTAGGTTGTGCAGATTTATGCAAAAAATGGTTACCATAGTGGTTATAGCAATACATACTATCATAATTTGTAGAACCTTGCAAATAATCATGTTTTGTAAATTTAGCAGACATTACTAAGTCAGACATCATGTTATTAATGCTTTCGAAGTCCCAATCATCAGCAAATGAGTTTGGTTTTGCAAAGTCACTCAAGGAGATCTTGATTTGGTGTGGATATTTCAGGATCTCGACCGGACCATAAATTTCATAGTCAGTGTTGTCCCAGGCTACCCCACCAGGTATCGGATTGGCTGTGAAGTTGGCTGAAGAAAGTTCTCTTTTCTCGACGTGTGAAGATGTGTGTGGTTTGAGGATCAAGTTGATGTTCTGACTTGCTGTGTCCATTTTAGCATATTTTCTCTCAATGAAGCGTCCCAAAGTTAATACCATGATGAGCCAAAGTATGAGGATAAATGCACCAAAACCCACCCAAAATTCAATCCATGGAGAAATCAGATATGTTTCTTTCAGTTGTTTCAAAAGTTCCTTAGCTTTGTCTTTAAAGGATTTTGATGATGGCTGTGTCTTTGATTCACTGAAGCCTTCAGAGGAATTATCGAAGTTGATGAAGTACCCGGATGCAGTTCTGTCAATTGTTCCAATTGCTTCAGGATTTTTGTTTCTTGCATTGTCACTCTGTACTTCATTGTAGATTGGTGTGTCTCTGCTAAATGTTTTTATTTGGGTTTTCAGAGGTCTGAGTTCTATTGCATTGTTGCATAGTCCTTGTTGTTCTTCTGTAGGCGTTTCGAATGTGATGAGCCTCTTCGTTAGGACCTCTGTACTGGTAGCAAACCTTGGTGTTCTGCTACTTATTGGGAGTCCACTTGGCCTACTGTTTGTTATCGGCCACATGTTGTGGTTTTACCAGGTCGATGGATACAACTCGGTTCTCCTTTTTTCCAGCAAGTGGCGGTAGTACAACCGATCTTGTCCCGTTGACAGACAAGACAGGAACTGCTTTTCTGTAAGAAGGCCCAAATTCCTTCTTTACCGCGATCTTCTCCCTGACTAGATCCCCGACTTTTGGAATCCAGACAGGTCTTGCTGGGACAGGTGGTGATTCTTCAGTGGTCGTTGGCTGTTGTTTCAACTGTATGTTGCTCAGGTCTTTTCTTGTTTTGTTTAAGTCCTGCAAAATAGCCAAACGGTCTTTGACATCAAAGCTTTTTTCTTTAACCACTGAAGTCTGACTGTCGAGGTCAGAGATAATCATTCTAGTTCCAAATAATAATTCGTACGGACTGAATCCCTTCAGAGAATTTCTTGGCAAGTTATTTAGACTACGTTGGACACTTATTAGATGTTTGACCCACCCAGCTCCCGAACCTAATATCCTTTCCATTATAGATTGCTTTCTGCCTTGGTTTTTTCTTTACACCATCCCGTACCCTCAGGAAGGAAGTGAGAAGATTCCCGCTGGACTGTGCTCATTTGGCCATGTTTCCCCCCAGGCTGGTGTGCCTGAGTGAAAACAATGGTCGAACGTAGCATGCTCTTAGCGTATATGCCATTTAGACTCGCAAATCTTTGTATAACAGTCCGGACGTCAGCCGAGTGCTGGTGATCTACATTATAAGTGGAAACTAGCCTGTATATGTTAATCGCAAGCCATTCTTTTTACTGGTGATGTTATCTGCAGTCAGATTCCACCGTATTATAATTTTTCTCTCCCCACTGCGATTTCTGTTGCAGTTTGGGCAGTTTTTTACAAACATGGTATGATGTAGGCTCATGCCTGGCCACCAGTACCGTGATTGTAAATCTTCCAGAGAATCTTTTAGTTTGAGGTGTCCAAGACCCTCACCCATATGTGCGTCTGCGATTAACAAGCTTCTCCTGTCCATGTTTGGAATCACTCTATCCCCCACTCCAGGGATTCGAGCAAAAGGGACGGAGTTTGCATCGATTATGTATGTATAATTGAGTGGATAGTTGATCGGTAACGCTGAGCAGTCGCCTTTTGATGACGTTTTCACCGCCAGCACTGTTTCACCGTCAATGTATTTTAATGTACGCTTTTTTCGAACTACGGGAGCCGATTTAGTGGCTGCCGCTGCGGCTGTTTCAGCCAATGAATTCCCTACAACGTAAACGCCATCACGCTGATGACTCAGTGAGTGAGTCACGTGAGTCTTTGGTAGTTCTTTTTGTAAAAGAGCTATTTGTTCCCAGAGCAGTTTCTGCTTTATTGGTGCATCTGTGTCATCTTTGTAACCGTTTTGAATCCATGTCTGCAAATCGCTGTTATATGATTTGACGCAGTAATATGAATCTGACACTATAAGTGTCGGGAATTCGCGATCCGCATTATCTAGCGCCATTTTCAATGCTATTATTTCAGTTTGTTTTTCTGAATTAGTTTCAACTGAGTGTGATTTTGTTAATAGAGGTCTTAGTTTACCTCCGCGCCACACTTCTTTTGTAATCTCACATGTGGGGTTGTATGCTTGTTCTCCCCAAACGGAGGGTTGAGCATGTCCGTCTGTATAGATTACACAGGCGTAATGTCATAGAGGCAGAATGTCGATTGGAAGAGGATACGTCTTTTCATACTTTAGATTTTTTAATTCTTCTAGTTCTGGATCAAAGTAGTAGTATACTTTGTCCGTTGTGATTGAATTCACCCATTGTATCCATTCCGGATTCAATGTTATTGTTGGTAAATTACACGGTGTTGTTAGTGCCTCAAAGGCTGATTCTGCTGTTCTGACTGTGATATGTCTACCGTCAGCTATGTCTTTTTCTCTAGCTATTGCGGTTTGAACTGCACGAATGATTTTTTCTGTATTACTGAATTTCTGTTCAGCTTCTGTATACAGGTGTGATTTGAGTGCAATTGGTACCTTTTCTCCCTCATTAGAGGTCAGGTATGTGAATCCGCATCTCCCTGGGATGACTCGAATCACAAGATTGCGTGTGTTATCACGTGTTTCTAATTTTGTTTTAATTAGCATGTCTGTTTGTAAGGATCTCAACATTTCTGTGTGTGTTTGAGTCCAATTGGATCTTTTAAAGTCTGGTTTAATCAGATCATAAAGGGGTTTGACCCTTTCTGCGTAATTTGCAATGTATGTTCTTCCGAAATTTAGGAAGCCTAGAATTGACTGTAGGTTTTTTAGTGTTTTAGGAGCTTGGATTACGGCACATTTCTCTAGGAAATTGTCTGCCAGGCTTTTACCTTCACTTGATAACTCATATCCTAAGAATAGGACTGTCAGATGGGCAATTCTGGACTTTTTAAAGTTGAATTTGTAACCCTCTGCAGCGAACCCAAGTATTATGGTGTTCACTCTTTTCAAGTGAGTATCCAAGTCATCATCTGTTAAGTAAATGTCATCGACATAAGATAATGCTTCATCATCATATAGTTGTAGTAATTCTGTTACTCTCGCTGAGAATACCCCCGGGCTGTTCTTGTACCCCTGGGCTAACCGACAGAATTGCTTTTGAGTGCCATTTACTGAGAATGCAGTTAAATATCTGCTCTCTGGTGCTATGTTTTGACAAAAAAATCCATTGGAGATGTCCAAGGTTGTTTTGTATTTTTTGCGCACTATGTTATTCATTAGTGCAGCACTGTGTGAGTTTTGCACTGCAAAAGTTTTGCAACATGTGTTAAGGTGTCGGTAATCCAAAACTAGACGATATGAGTTGTCTGGTTTGGAGACCGGAAACAAAGGATTGTTCATTTGTGAGGTGCAAGTTTCAATCACCCCCTGGTATTCTAGCTGATCTAGTATTTCATTTACCTGTTTTTTAGCTTCTTGCTTAATTGGGTACTGCCTTTGTGCAGTAGGTTGTGATTTTAACTGGATTTTGTGAGGAGGAGAATCCTCATCCCATCCTACATGATTTTTATATAAAGCAGGTGCTAAGGCCACTGCCCACTTTCTAGCAAGTGTATATTTTTTATGAATTGGAATTTGATTTGAGAAGGCAGGCATAATTACTTCTTCGCCATGAGGGCACTCTCTGACAAACTCTGGTGGCCAGTCTTTTTCAGCTAGAAGGATATCATAGCCCTTGGAGAGATTATCCCAAAATAGTCCCCTTATTTTCCTAGTCTTATCTCCCTCTATACGTAATGTTATCTCGTATATCTTGTGGGGTTTGCTAACTCTGGTGTCTGCAGTTTCCACTTGAAGATATTCATTCGTGTCCACTGTCTCCAGATGATTCATAAGGACTTTGCGAGCTATGCTCACCTCTGCTGCGCTGTCTAGCATTGTCTGAGCCCACTCTCCGTTTTTCAGTTGTGTCCTCAGTATTCTCGGCATTGTTAACTACCTTGATACTGGCTACCTTCTTTTTTGGAAATTGTAATTTCTTTTTTAGTTGAGCAGGTTCCTTGTCTTTGGACTTGGCGTGCTCTTCTCTTTGTTCTGATCGTCCTCTTCTTTCCAATTTCTGCGAGGAATTCTGAAAAGATTGAGAGGGACGTGTATCAATGTCTTGATATCTATCAGGTTTTTTAATATTATCCCTATTTCTAAGGTTATATCTATTCCCAGAGGGGTCACTCTGCGGTGACCTCTGTCTTCGGTTTGGAGATTTTTCTCTTCGCCTAGGAGACCTTCCTCTGGACTGGAATTTCTTTTCTTTAGGATTGGATTGTTTGTTTCCATCCCAGTTCTTTTTTGGTGAATTATTATTAAAAAATAATTTTTCTGGACTTTCAGTCAGTTGCGGTTTTACTGGTATTCCACCTAAACTATCTCTACCTAGTTCCTCATAAGATTTTTCTATGATTCTGGCAATTTCAGCTGGTTGGTCTGCTATATCTGTCTCTTTTAACCTCTGGCGGATCGCCACGTTTGCTGCTTCACCTTTTATGTTGGCTAATAATATAGCCGAGACCTGCTTGAAGTCTTTCAGTAATTTCATACCAAGAGTTAAAGCAGGTTCTGGACCGTATTCATCTTGAATTTGTTTTAGCATATCTGGTATCACCGAAATGGATGGAACACCGTGCGTTTTTGTGTAGATGGAAGCAAAGACTGTACCCCAAGTGTCACAGTCCTCAATGTGTGGTGCGATTCCCATTGGGAGACATATAGTCAGAATCCTGTGTTTTTCCAGCGGGGTGGTGTCAGGAAACACCACCTCTATTTGGGTGATTTTCTGTGCCAACCAGAATGGTATCTGTTCCCGTTTAGCCGGAACTTTTCCTAGGCAGGATTGGATGTTCTGTGGTGTGATTTTATTTGTGTTCCCCTGGTGAGGGGTCAGCTGTGGTAGTTTAATCGCTGGCTGAATTGTTGAAGTCCGCATTACATACTGAACTAATTGTCTGTGAATTTTTAGTAATTGTTTTAGCTGTATTAACAGCTCTCCTGTAGACATCCCTTCGATGTCTGGGTGTGGTGTGTATCCGGCTAAGACCGGCCACGTTGCTCCTGGTCTACCTAAAGGACCGAGCCTTGTAATGTGATTGTTATGTTTTAGGGCGCCATCAAATAAGAGCAAATGCTCTTGGAATTTGAGTGGTACTTCCACCTCCTCGAAAGGAGTGTACTCATTAGGAGGTTCCTCTATTTTGTAATAGTGGAAGTACTTTGTTACAGCATTTGCTGCTGGAAAATGTATCCATGAATAGTATACCTCTGTCTGCCGATATTCGTGTGCCTCAATTACGAATATGACTGTGCCACCTCTAGGTGTCAGTCCATTTTCTATGAGCTTTAAGGTTATAGATTTCCTTTTGATGACCGGGATGAGTATTATATCCCCGTCCGCATCTAGTGCTGCAGTATCAGCTGCTGCTATTTCAGCTGCTAACCTAACTGCTTCTCTTTCATCCTCATTGTCAGACATTTTAATGACAACAAGGTTATTTTGTTTGTTTGCAGATCAGGTTTCTTATGGAACCAAAGATTAGATGCACAATATTTTGGAACTGTTTATCCTTCAACGTTGACTATACCAAGAACCATACATAGGAGTTCCCTCCTGCGAGGTTTTGGAGGATATTACCTTTCACCCACTCCAGACGTCTTTGGAGTATTTGGAAAAAAGGGGTCTGAGTGAGAAAGCACGACTGAGTTACTCTAAATGTCTTACGTTAGTTTTATCGCCCTTTCCAAACACGTTGGGCGCCATGTAGTGTAGCTCCTATTTTCCCAATAGGCTCTGCGCATTGGAATAGTACCTACAGCAGTAAAGGCCTAGGCCAGACGTTAACTAGGTCTACTACTGTCGATACTAGACTTAAGTTTTGGGTTTGCCAGCGTAGCTCAGAGTTCGCTAGAAACTTTCTCGAATGTTCAAGGAGGAATTAACTTCCCTGATTAGACAAGAAGGGATTTAGTTTCTGACAACCATAGAACATGACAACTTTGCTCTCCCCTAATCAAGAGTCAATCTCGGGAGTCGTGTGAGCACAAGGCAATTATTTTACTCAGTCAGTACGTGCATTCTTAGTCTCATCAGATTGTAGAGAAAAGGAAGAGACGGGCGTGTTCAATAAAAAGGTGTTATTTATTGATCAGTCTCTTTTCTCGTACAAGAGAAATGGATCGATATTATTGCAATACTTATAGCTAAGTAAAGTGCATACATTAAAAGCAATAGTATAAAATAATACTGTAAAAACATTGATATGGTTTCTGAGCCATATGATGTTTAAAATGATTAAAATATATTTACATACACATATACATTTGACTAAACGTACTCAACTGGTGTTTCTAAATACGCCTACCCCGTGTACCTGACCTAAGTCTAATGCGTGGGCGGGAATAGAAAGTTACAGTTTAAGTTAAGTTTGTTTTTGCCAAGTGAATAACTAAAGAATTCTCTGTGAGGGGTTATTCAGTTCTGTACCTGGAATTTAGGATGAATGAGGAATGGTATCTCTTTCTCTGCTCTCGATATTCCAGGCTGCCTGCGAGGGCTGCCCAGAAGCGCCGGTGCTGGGTCTCTCGGCTTGAGATAGCAGCGCGTCTCTCAGCGCGTAAGGAAGGCGGGGCTGCGCCAGCGGGGTCTGCTTCTGCTCTCGGCTTCGGCAAGGATGGCTGCTCCGTCTTGTCACCACGCGTGTGTTTGCATAGGGCAAGATCGGCAATATTTATACCTTAAAGGTGCCGAGATTGACGTAAGGATGGACATAGATACGTCAATAAAGATGTCATACGACTTGCTCGTTAGCACATTCTTTACTAAAGTTCTCTTGTGAAATCAAAACAATGGCCGCACGGATTTTTCCAGGTTGTCATAGGTTTGATTTGTTATGAGAACGTCGTATGCCTTATCAGGGGCTGGAGGAATGTCGCTTGTCTAATTAGATCTCAAGCGTTATGACCTAATCAGATAACACGTTCCTGTGCCGTAGTGTGACTGCGTCAGATAACGGTATCTGCATCATGGGGGCTGTTCTTGCCTCATGGGCTGACTGTTAGTTAACTTGATAGTTAGTTTAACCAGAATAGGGTCAGGAATAGGGGGATCGATTCAGAACCTATAGGAATACATGACAGGTTGGTAGTGTGTCTGCCATTATCGTTGGTTGATAGTGTGTCTGCCATTACCATTAGTTGACAGCGTGTCTGCCATTACCTTTGGTTGATAGAGTGTTTGCCATTACCGTTGGTTGACAGCGTGTCTGCCATTACCGTTGGGTGACAGCGTGTCTGCCATTACCTTTGGTTGATAGCGTGTCTGCCATTACCGTTGGTTGACAGCGTGTCTGCCATTACCGTTGGTTGACAGCGTGTCTGCCATTACCGTTGGTTGACAGAGTGTCTGCCATTACCGTTGGTTGACAGCGTGTCTGCCATTACCGTTGGTTGACAGCGTGTCTGCCATTACCGTTGGTTGACAGCGTGTCTGCCATTACCTTTGGTTGACAGAGTGTCTGCCATTACCGTTGGTTGACAGCGTGTCTGCCATTACCTTTGGTTGACAGAGTGTCTGCCATCACTGTTGGTTGACAGCGTGTCTGCCATTAACGTTGGTTGACAACGTGTCTGCCATTACCTTTGGTTGACAGCGTTTCTGCATTACCGTTGGTTGACAGCGTGTCTGCATTACCGTTGGTTGACAGCGTGTCTGCCATTACCTTTGGTTGACAGAGTGTCTGCCATTACCGTTGGTTGACAGCGTGTCTGCCATTACCGTTGGTTAACAGCGTGTCTGCCATTATCTTTGGTTAACAGCGTGTCTGCGATTACCTTTGGTCGACAGCATGTCTGCCATTACCGTTGGTTGACAGCGTGTCTGTCATTACCTTTGGTTGACAGAGTGTCTGCCATTATCGTTGGTTGACAGCGTGTCTGCCATTACCGTTGGTTGACAATGTGTCTGCCACTACCTTTGGTTGACAGCATGTCTGCCATTACCTTTGGTTGACAGCGTGTCTGCCAGTACCTTTGGTTGATAGCATGTCTGCCATTACCGTTGGTTGATAGCGGGTCTGCCATTTCCAACAGTGGGCAGTGTGCCTGCTATAAGCAATGATTTCCAGTGTGTCTGCTGACTGTGTGGTGGAAGTCTGTTTACCACAATAGCGTTGGTTAACGGCTTGTCTGCCATTACCTTTGGTTGACAGCATGCCTGCCATTACCGTTGGTTGACAGAGTGTCTGCCATTACCGTTGGTTGACAGTGTGTCTGCCATTACCGTTGGTTGACAGTGTGTCTGCCATTACCGTTGGTTGACAGCGTGTCTGCCATTACCGTTGGTTGACAGCGTGTCTGCCATTACCGTTGGTTGACAGCATGTCTGCCACTACCTTTGGTTGACAGCGTGTCTGCTATTAACTTTGGTCGATAGCGTGTCTGCCATTACCTTTGGTTGACAGTGTGTCTGCCATTACCCTTGGTTGACAGAGTGTCTGCCATTACCGTTGGTTGACAGCGTGTTTGCCATTACCGTTGGTTGACAGCGTGTCTGCCATTACCGTTGGTTAACAGTGTGTCTGCCATTACCTTTGGTCGATAGCGTGTCTGCCATTACCATTGGTTGATAGCGTGTCTGCCATTTCCAACAGTGGGCAGTGTGCCTGCTATAAGCAATGATTTCTAGTGTGTCTGCTGACAGTGTGGTGGAAGTCTATTTACCACAGTAGCAGGGAGACCCCGATTCCTAGGGTTGGAGCTGGGCCTGAAGACGAAGTTGCTGTCTGGAAGATTTCCAGCGACTGTCATGTTTGAGATTTCCGCTGGAAGGGAAGGTGTTTGATGATGCTGTCATGGGAAGCTCATTTGGATAAAGTGTTTTTTTTTTTTTTGTGAAAATCTTTTTATTGATTTTTAGAAAACAACCATAAACGTGGTACACATGTTGTCATATACATACAGCTATTTCAATGTGTCATAAACATACATTTAGTGTTCGTCTTGCAAATCAATTATTTCCTGTTACATTGTTCAACGTTGTTATATCAGAGCAAACCAGTCAGATAAATTACACACCCATCATAAAAGAAATGAAACAATAGAAACCCAGGGACTAGAACAGGTCATATTGAGGAAAGGGTAGGTGGGCAAGGGGGCACCTCCACCACAACCCAACAGGTCAACCACTAGTGAGGCAGCTAGCACCCAAACCCTCCCTCAGGTCTAGTCCAGCTGGTGTAACCAACTCCTGATAGTCCACATTGACATTTAATAGTTCCTGCTCTCGAACAGGCTTACTCCGCCCCGGAAGGACTGCTCGGAGAGTGGGACAATAGATAACATTGCAGTGGTACCCAAATATCGCGGGGGCCTTGATGTAGGTGGCAGAAGTTCCGCATAGATCGTCTGCTGTTCCTGACAATATATTAGATCATGAAGCCACAGCTTAAACTTGGGTGCTCTCCCTCTTCCCCAGTGGCATGCCACTCCCCTTTTAGCTTGAAGCAACCCCAAGGCCACAAATTTACGATGTTCCGCCCTTAGCCGCTCCACTTACCCCCAATAAAGCCATCAGTGGGGACATGTCAATCCGGGCATTAATCATAGTGGACAGAGCCTGAAAAATCTGCGCCGAATACTTATATATCTCCGGACAGCCTCATGCCAAGTGCAGGAAGTCAGCGCCTTCAACATGACACCGATCACACGAGTCGGTATCCCTCAATTTGTATCTATACATTCTGGCTGGGCTGCCTATGAGGCAAAGAACATCTTTCAAAATGCTGTGCATCGCTCATAAAACTTTGCATAATACTGGTCCTTACATCCTGCGGAACAGAATCAAGCTCTATGCCCCAGTTCGGAACTTACGTTCACAAGCCACAGCTAAAGCAGTCACCACACGAATAAAATTATCCAGGATGGGTGGACGTGCCTTTTCGCACCTTGCCGCTAAGTGTTGGAATGACCTGCCTATCGATCTACGATGTACTGATTGTTACCTCACTTTCAGAAAAAAACTAAAAACTGCATTATTCCCTAAATAGAATGATAGTAGTCCCTGGAAATTTGCTTATGGTTTACTGTTCAATTTTAGCGCCGTGATATCCTTGTTGGATGAGTGTCGCGCTTTAGAAGTACATATAACAATAACAATAACAATAATACAGTCTTTGTAGGAATTTATAGTGGATAATCCTAAACCTACTGCTAGCTGAAATTCGCTCAGTCTGCAGCTAGCAGAATTCCCACTGTTTATCCGTCAGAGTTATACCCAGTTCGAGGTCCCACCTTTCCCTTGCCTTTGCAGGTTGCTCAATCTTCTGTGTGTGTACTGCTTTGTATAGTATTGACACCAGCCGTTTAACCTTCTCGTTCCGAAGTGTCAGCTGTAGCGGTGTAAAAGTCGGTGGCTCTGAAGGGAAATCAGGAGTAATAGAGCGAATTCCCTGCCGCTGGCGAATGTATAGGAAGGTTTCTAGGGGTGTCTGTGTTATATTCTGGAACACGTGTGCCACTGTGCGGAATACCCCTCTTGATACATGTCCCCCCAGTTGTGTATCCTAGTGCGATCTTTAAACTTGTGGAAAAGTGTCTCCTGAAGAAGAGGCATGGCGGGATGATATACCAGCGGTAACAATGGCGAGTAAAGCATAGGCGCATCCAACATCTTACTCACATGTGCCCAGGCCACCACCGTGCAACTCACTGTGGTCGGCGTCTTATCCCGCGTGGGGGTCGGAATGTACACCGCCGCCTCAATGGGGAAGGGAAGAGTGAGCCAATGCTCCGCCGCCACCTGGGGCATATAACGTGGTTGATGCACCCAAAAATGGGCATAATGCGCATGTGCGCTGTAATAGTTTAATTCAAAATTAGGTACACCAAATCCACCCTGAGAATAGGGCCTCGTCAATACATCCTACCGTAATCTTGCGGTTTTACCCCCCCCACACACTAATCGCGTCAATTCTGACCGCAACTGTTTAAAAAAGAATGACCCCGGGTGAAAGGGTATATTAAGAAACATATACAATAGTTGAAATAATATAACCATCTTTACCAAAGACACACGCCCGCCATGGAGAGAGGAGGGTAATCCATTTTGATATATTATCCGCAATTCGAACCATAGCGGTCCCGTAATTAAGACGCATCAATTCATCTCTATCCCTCGTCACACGGATGCCTAAATATTTCAGTTCATCCTCGCACCATGCCATCGGATAGTCCAATGGAAAGCGACTCATTGCATCAGTAAGGGGAAAGATACTGGACTTACCCCAGTTTATCTGGACCCCTGAAAGCAATCCAAACACTATAAATTCTCGAAGGATAATATTTAAGTTCTGTTGGGGGTTTCGTATGTAGAGTGTAATGTCGTCCGCATAGAGGGAAACCAATATCTGCCTCATGTTGCATTGCAATGCTCTGTCACGGTGGTGCTGACGCAATTTAGCCACCAGTGGTTCCACCGCGATCGCGAACAACAGGGGAGACAGGGGGCAACCCTGCCTCGTACCTCTCGTTATTGAATAACCCTCAGAAGTTTTGCCATTAATCACTATTCTAGCTGTAGGTGAGCAATACAACAAACGTATCCAGGAAAGGAAAAGGGTGGGAATCCCATTCGGGACATCACACCAAATAAATAGTCCCACTCAATGGAGTCTAAAGCCTTTGTGGCATCCAGGAAAACTGCTGCCAAAGGTAACTCCGAAGAAACGTTATTCAATATTGTGAATAGGGTCCGCAAGTTATGGGATGTTGCATGCCCGGGCACAAATCCCGACTGGTCAGGCAGTATTAAATGTTCCATGAGTAGACTGAGACGATTAGCTATGAGCTTAGCTAATATTTTAACATTACAATTGAGCAGTGACAGGGGCCTATACGAATCACAGTGGTGCGGTGTTTTCCCTGGTTTTAATAGGGAGACGATGATCGCCTCTCTCATGGAAGGGGGAAGACGCCCTACCTCCAGTGCATCCTCATAGACCTCACACAGTATAGGTTTTATAAAACTCGACTGGGATACCATCCGACCCCGTGGGCTTACCCAACTGCTTATGCATGATGGCTTCCCTGACCTCGTCAAGCTCGAACGGGGCACACACAAATGTCCGCTGTGTATCGTTCAACCACCCCAGCGATATATCGTCCAAATATGCATCTAGGTTCAATTTTCTCATCCTAGTGGTTGTATACAATGCCGTGTAGTGCTCAGTGAAGGCATTAAGTATGGTCACAGTGTACATATATACAATGCCGTCCAACCCTTCCAATTCTAGGATTACATTAGAGCCTCATGACCTCCGAATCGTCTCTGCCAGTGCCTTCGCAGGCCTCTCCCCCTCGCCATAGCGGCAGGCCCTCCAATACTTCCCTCAAAATCTCGCCTCTCTGCGAGCCTCATACATGTAGGCTGTGAGTTTCGATCTAAACTGAGATTGTGTTATGCCATCCGGCCTAGTAACTAATCTGCTCTCCAATGACTTAAGCTCGGTCTCAAGTGTACGTAACGTGTTCAAAATATCTTTAAGCATCCCAGCACCCTTTGCTATGCAAAAGCCTTGTAACGGCACTTTGAAAGCTTCCCAGATAATTTCTACGCTATCTACCGAATCCTTATTACGTATGAAAAAATCTTTGATCTCCACTCTGAGCTCCTCCTGAAACACAGTGTCTAGTAGTATGGTAGGTTGCAACCTCCAGCTGCTTCTGGGAGGACCATAATCTGTGGAGGACAATGTAAGCCATACCGGTGCATGATCCGAGTAAGTCCTGGCTAAGTGTTGCACTTGTAAAATCGCCGGACACAGCCCGACACTCAAGAAAATATAGTCCAGTCTCGCCCATGTCGCCGCCTGCGCAGTAAAGTGGGTACCCTCTAGGTCGTTAGGGTGCAAGTGTCTCCACGCATCTATCAGATTGTGGTCCGTGAGTGTGGAATGCAGCATGGCACAGG
Organism: Lissotriton helveticus; assembly: GCF_964261635.1. Taxonomy (NCBI): domain Eukaryota; kingdom Metazoa; phylum Chordata; class Amphibia; order Caudata; family Salamandridae; genus Lissotriton; species Lissotriton helveticus. Next base: position 274,660,414 of record NC_136063.1, read on the forward strand.
CTTTTGTGTAATGATGGGGAGCTGGTTGGGACCTATCGATATCCGGACTCCGCGCAATGTTAAAGTCACCTCCCCACACAATATGGTTGGACCCAATGTCCACAATCTATGCCCATAGTTCTGTAAAGTAGTGGGGGCCGTCCACATTAGGACCATAACAGCAGGCCAGGGTAACAGAATCAGACCCCAACCTCCCCCAAGTCAGGCAATATCTCCCCTGGGCAACCCACGTGGCTCCTGCTAGTGTGAACGGAGTGCCCCTCTTAACCATAATCGCCACACCTCTCGCATAGGAAGAGAAAGAAGAAAAGATCCTGTGTGCCGCCCATTTACAAGCAAATGTGATGCTACGTCTTGGGTTGAAGTGTGTCTCCTGCAGCATTGCTACGTATACCTGGTGTCTGTCAAGATAGGATAGTATTTGGCGTTTCTTACGCGGGTCACGCAGCCCCCGTACGTTCCATGTAATTATGTTTAGTTTAGTGCTATCAATGAGGGTCATGAGCTAGGCCTTGTACATCTCTACAGTGCTCCATCGGATAGCATTGCCGCTGTTCCAGATCTACCACCTTTAGTCGCTCAACAACTGCGGCTCCAGTACAACAAGTACATTTCAAAGTAATATTAATCTTTGTGTACGACCATACAGTAAATCCCTTAGATGTGCTTATTGACAACCACATGTACCAAATAACCCCCTCGAACAAACCCCCCACAGACCTACGTCTATTCAACAAGAACTGCAAATTCCCTCCCCCCACACACTGAAGCAACCCAATCTTGCCAGAATCCCACGTCCACCCTCCCACCCTGCATCCAAATTGGAACCCCACTTCCGTTACCCTTCCCTCATAGTTCAAAACTTGTACTTCCCTGGGGTAATACCCATAGGGGGACCTTCTAGACAGCTACGCAGTCTCCTCGCTCCCCTTAAGTTCTCCTCCGACGGCGCTGCCGGCCCTATCATGAGGAGGGGGAGCATGCCTTGAACCACAAAAACATGTAAACAATTGAGCCATACTGGAAGGATCTCACCTCGCATCAGCTAGATTGTCCGACCCAGCCTACCAATCCGTAATAGTTCTCTTGGATGTGTGCAGATTACTTTGCTGGAGTCAGTCATTCCAGATCCTCATTTTCATTCATGTCACCATTCCGCTGCGAGGCCTCCAGTCACACTCCACCCCGGTTTGCTCGTTTCAATGTTCAGAGGAAGTCTTCGACTTGCTGGGGAGACGTGAAGAATCGCTGCTTCCCTTGGTGCGTCACTCTGAGTTTGGCTGGGTAGAGGAGTGCGTAATCAATTTGCTCCGATCGCAACTTCCGCTTGACTTCCACAAGCACTGCGGCGCTCTTCTTGCACGATAGGTGTGAAGTCTGGATATATGGAAAAGGTGTTACCATCATATGTCAACTTCTGCTTGTTTCTCGCAGCTCTGAGGGCTACATCCCTGTCTCTATACTTAAGTAATCGTGCAATTATAGGTCGTGGGGGGCTTCCCGGCACCGGATGTGGACCGAGGGTTCTGTGTGCCCTTTCCACTATGAACTGCGAGGAAAATGCGTCTTTGCCTATGGACTCCAGCAGTAGTTTTTCTATATAGTCCTCCATTCTACCAGTATTTGTCGATTCTGGTATGCCTATGACGCGTATGTTGTTGCGCCGACTGCGCGCTTCCAAGTCCTCGTTTTTTGTGGCTATGAGGGGTAGCAGTTTATCTATTCTCATAAGTTGCACTCTATGGGTTGCAGTGACGTCATCTGATTCTGATATGTGTCCTACCGCCTCCTTAATGCTGTCTTCGTGGCCATCTAGCTTATGTGCAATGGCATCCATCCTAGAGGACATCCGGTCCACCTTGTCCACCACTGTTGCAAATCCTTGCCGCATCTCTTGTAGTATATTGGCCATGTCCAAGGCCTGTGAATTGGCTCCCCCTCCAGCGCGCTCAGCCAAGTCCTGCTCTTGGTCGTCAGCAGTAGATTTGCTTCCCTTTTTGCAGCTTCGAAATTTAGTTTTGGTTGACGAGTGTCGGGCTTCCCCATATTTCAGCAGGAGTGCGACGCCTTCTGCGTATGTATCAGGAGTAATCAAGGCAACCACCAGTCTAGGGTGAAGTGTGAGGGCCAGCCCGAGTCACCACGTGGCCCTTTCGTCGTCAGCAGCTGATCCTGCCCCGTACTCTTGTCGCGTCAGCTTGCTCTGTCCAGTGCTTCTCAGCTGCTCTGACCTCACTGGGTCAGCTACTTGCCCAAGACTGTGTCCCGCTGAAGCATCACCTCATAATCGCCAGCTGCCTTCTCCACCAATGTATGGCGATTCACGGAGCTACTTGAGCCCCTTCCAAAGCCCTGTAGGGCACAACGGCAGCAGGTTGCTAAGTCCGTAAAACCGCAGCAGCGTGCGACATCCAGCACCCACAATATGGTGGGGGGAGTACAAGTGGCGGCCCGGCAGTCACAGTCCCCGTCAAACCACCGCCCAATGCTCTGCCGCTCCAAGGGGGTTTATCGCGCCTGTCGCAGGTCGCTTCAGGTGCTGCGCACCGGCCAGTAAGGGTCTCACTCCTCTTGCACTCTCGTCTCAGCCGGCTATCCACGCACTGCCACTGCCCATCTCCCCTCTCGCCACGGGCATCACACAAACTGTTCCATACCGTAACCGAGGCGTGTAGGGGAAGAACACTGCTCAGTATCTTCGCGAAGCCTGTCTCCACACCTCAGAACGGCTCTCCTGCCAAAGGCGCTTTCCCCGCAGCCGCCGTGGTATGTCCGGGGTCCTCAGTATATTTATTATCCTGCACCGGTGTTCACTAGATCTTCACAGTGGGGGGGGGGGACACGCGCCAATCCTCCACCGCTGCGCAATGTGGGCTCCCCACAAATTCAGCTACACAGTCCTCGCCGCCTCCGTCAGTATGTCCGCATCCATCAATCACATCGCAACACCATTATGGCTCTCAGCGAAGTCTCTCGGGCAGTGGCCTCATGGAAACCTGCGCCGCCACCCCCAGCAGTACTATCTCCATAAATGCCTCCTTGGCGTCATGTTGCACGGGCAGTCCGCCTCTGCGCCGTGACTCGGTCGTTAGCGATAACACTAACTCACTGTGTTGTTGCCGGACGTGCGGCCTGGTTGCCTCGTGGTAATCCCCGACCTTTCCCAGCCACTGCAGCCGAGTCACAGCTCCATGCAGGTCAGGCGGGCGGCGCGGCTCAGATTTCAGGAGCCCGCTGCTCTGGTTGTCCGCCACCGATCCTTCCGCACTTCACTCCACTTGTAGCCGCAGGGTAGCGCCACCGATCTCTCAACAATTTAGCCCAATTAGCGCCCAATTGTTCAGGATAAGTGGAGGATATCAGTTCCAGGAAGCAGGAGCCTCACATCAGTGTGGCCATGCTGCTTGCGCGCTCTCTAGCGCCCCCCTCATTGGGGTAAAGTGTGGATTTTTTTGTTAGGGCTCATTTGACCTTTGCTAAGAAAATGTAAGTGATGTCCAAGATGGTTGTTGTGGCCTCAGGATGCATTAATGGTGTATTTTCTACTGAGGCCATTGTCAATGGTGATTAACATCTGAAGGATGAAAGGCTTAGATGGCCATGCTGGGATTCCAGGGCGATCTGCTGATTCCAGCTATCAGCAGTGAGGGCTTAACTTATTTCCCTTTTTTTTAAATCATTGTTATCTGTAGCCTCTGCTTTGACTTAAAGAGCACGCTTTAGTGCCCTGACTTCAGAATCCGTTAGAGTCTTTGAACTACCAGCCACCAAGAACCCTTTTTGTATGCGTGTAGTTGACTTAGAAACCTGTGAAGGTGGGCAAAAAATAGTCACTACACAACACTATTGTCAGGAAAGCACGGCCAACAGGGTGGCTACTGATGTGGCGCTTTCTGTACTGGATGGATGCAGTTGCTGCTTGTTCCAGCAGTCTCTCTCATCTCACCTGGTGGTACCACACATCCTCCTCATATTTTGAAAGCCCTTGTGTAGCAAACACACCATGGGCCATCTGTTTCTATTGGACAGAAACCATTGAGTGGTGATGCGCTAGCACCTTTTTGGTTGGTACTATCACTTCGTCTGCTTTATCTTCCTTGCAGTTTTCACAGTCATTAGGCTGGTGGACAGCCGGAAAACTGTCACTTTTGAAAAGTTCAATATTATGGAAATGTTCATGTGTATGTGTGTGTCATGAGCCTGTTTTTGGTTTCCGCGCCATTGTTCAATTAGGTAGACTAGTATTCTTGGAACATCCCATATTCACGAGAACATCAGAATACATCGGCTCTGCATGCAGCCATTGGACCTCGATGGGGCGAGTCGATGAGACGAGGTCCATGTGCCATCACGGGCTCAGCCTAGACTTGTCCAATTGAGATCGATGGTTCAGTGCGCAAACTGGGCTTTTGGCTTCTTCTCACATATTGACCCCACCAGTTGATCCAACTCACAGTAGGGCTTTGGTTCTCATGCACTGGATGATCGTCCTCCTCCAAGCCTCACAGACGCATTGCCTTTAATCCCACCTGTCTGCTCGCCATTTCACTACTGAAGCGTGAAGGAGAGCGCTGTCTAGATATGTGAATTTTACCTGTCTCCAGAAAAAAATTTATTTAGCAATTTTACCACTCTCTCCTTTTCTCATGAAGGCAAAATGTTCCAGTAGAGTTGCAGTCACTTCAGCAGGGTCTCTTATCTGGCAGTCGAGTGCTCGTAAAATTCCTTTGGCACATGATTGCAAAGTCCCTATCTCTATCTTCACGTCACTGGCTCAGATCTGGCAGGAGTCATCACTTTGCACGGGCCAATTTTCTTCTTCTTACTTTCATTTTTATGTTGAGCCTGCAGCAGCGCACATGCCCTGCACTGGCGAGACTTTTAGTAAGGGGCTTTGAAAAGCTCACCAGAGGCTCGTGCGTGTGTGGCCTATTGCTTGGCGTTACCCACACATGCGCCATATGTTTTGAATTATCGTGCCCAGACACAGGTGCGATAATTCAAAACATATGGTCTGGTGCTCGCTCTTGCGCGCGCGCCACTCACTCCATCATCATGGCTCATTAAGCGCATGGCTCGCGGGCACTCTTATAGCGCGCGCACATGGGCTGCGCGCCACTGCTCCTGCTAGTTTATAAGAATAAAGAGTGACCCGTTCAGTTTCTATGTGGTTGAACCGAAGTCTGTGCTCTTTACATGCTGTTTTAATTTAGCATCTCCTAACCTTCATGCTTCCGTCCTCCTCAATCATTTTCTGTCCACTCGCCATGTTGGGAGAGATGGCTCCATTTCATTTTTACCTCTGCCACTGCGACCTTCACATATGTTTTGGAATTGTTAATGAAGCAGCCTAAATATGCAAAGGGAACCCATGGTAATTAATTAATGTCTAAATAAAATAGTTTCCCTCGAATACAGCAGTCTTCAAGCACAACAAATCCATGTTCTATACTCGAACAATGGTGAAAGCTGCAGCGCTGGAAGACTTAATGGCCTGCTTTTCTTGTACGATTTAAGTGCAGAACTTTTCGTTTACATTTTGAGGATGGTATGGTGAGTGACTAGAATGCCTTGCCAAAACACCTGCAAAGACACTGCTCATAAATGGATAAACATATTCAAGCAACAGTCTCCTCAAGTATCCCTTCTGTCGCTCTTCTCCATTGAGGAGCAGAACATGTGGTGCATTTGGACCAGTCAACGCATGTGCTGTGTTTACTTACTTATTGCCTTTTTTAGAAACTTCTGAATGTGGGTTGAATGGGAGTATTTTTCTGTTTTTTCACTTATTTGTCCTACAGACACCACCCCAGACATTAGCTCAGAAATCTGAATAGCAAGTGTAGCATTTGGGATTTTCCTTTTTAAATATTCAGTTTTTTTTTAATCATATATTAAGGATGCATGCAAGGGCAAAAAAAAAAGAAATAGCTCACCTAGCACATGTCAAACATAACTTTTGTTACAAGTCCACTATTCACAGATTAAAAGGGTACGATGGGGAGTGGTACATGCATCATAAGAACAAGCCTTCCTCTGCCATTTCTGATGTGAGATTCATCACCTTCATACTCTTCAGGCGCCAGACTGGATAATCTCTCTCTCTCTCTTTCTCTCTCTCTCTAAATCTCTCTCTCTAAATCTCTCTAAATCACTCTCTCTTTAAATCTATTTTTCTCTCTCTCTCTAAATCTCTGTCTCTCTCTCTCTCTCTCTCTCTCTCTCTCTCTAAATCAATCTCTAAATCTCTCTCTCTCTCTCTCTCTCTCTGAACATCTGTAAAACTCTCTCTCTAAATCTATCTCTCTCTCTAAATCTCTCCCTAAATCTCTCTTGCTCTAAATCTAATCTCTCTCTCTCTCTCTCTCTCTCTCCCTCTCTCTCTAAATCTCTCTCTCTCTCTCTAAATCTCTTGTTCACTATAAATCTCTATCCCTAAATCTCTCTCTAAATCTCTCTCTCTCTATCTATCTCTCTCTCTCTATATATATATATATCTCTCTCTAAAGCTCTCGCTCTCTAAATCGCTCTCTCTCTCTCCCCCCCCCTCAGCTCCCCCCTCTTCTCAATCTTTCCTCCCCCTGTCGGCATTTTCTCGCTTTCAAACTCATCCAGAATCTTACATTATTTTTCAACTAGCACTTTGAAACCCGCAAGTCCTCTCCCAATCTCTCTCTCTCTCTCTAAATCTCTCAATCTTTCTCAATCTCTCTCTCTAAATCTCTCTCTCTAAATCTCTCTCTAAATCTCTTGCTCTCTCTCTCTAAATTGCTCTCTAAATCTCTCTCTCTCTAAATCTCTTGCTCTCTCTCTAAATATCTCACTCTCTAAATGTCTCACTCTCTAAATCTCTCTCTCTCTAAATCTCTCTCTCTCTAAAGATCTCTCCAGACTCTCCTTGGGCTACAGAAGTTTATGTTCAGTTTTGGCATAGAATGAATAGCCACATGTGTAATGAGTGTACAGTGGGGGTTTAGCTTCCCTTGGCATAGCCATTAGATCTCGCCTTTGGGACCTTATAAGTGTTTAGTTATCCAGCACAATATCCTTGGTGCAACAACATCAACTGTTGCATGGCTAAACACTTATAAGGTCCCAAAGACGAGACCTATTGGCTATGCCAATGCTTGTTTTCGCTTAGTTACAGCATTAATATGTGGGGAAAATGCATAAGGACAATTTTCTCCCTGCGTCTAGGCCTCCTCAAAATCATTGCATATCCGGACTCTGGTTCTGTCTGAGTTTTTTGATTCTTGATTAAAATGTTTACTGAGACTTGGAATTAGCCTGATTTGTAATTGAAAGTAAAAGTTTGCAGGTCGAGCACTTTGGTGATAGAGATGAATTTGGAAAGAAAGATTTCAACTTGAAACACTCCCCTCACTGTTTATTGCGCCGTTTACTGCTACCTGGCTCACTGTCATCAGTACTTAGTCCAGTTGATGATGATACACATAACTATTACAAATGGGTGATGGATGTGTAATGAGTGCAAAGTGATATCTGATACCCTAGGGCAAGTTTGCATTGAATGATATGATGATGCTTTCCTGCCTGCAAGATTGCTTATGGTATCTGGTTTGCCAAATAGCTATGGGTTATATATAAGCTGAGTTGCTTATTTTCTGCTGTGACATGATAAAAAACACCTTACTGAGGATTGCAGTCAGCCTATTTTATTGATGTTGTCATTGCACCATTGTGAGACTCATATTGTAAGTTTCCTGGACTCTGCTGACCAGGACAAAAGATATATATATATTTGCAGTTTATGTCCCAAACGTACAGGTAGCATACAAGACTGGACTACCCCCGTACAAGTTATCACCAGATCCACTGGGGGGGGGGGGGTTTGCTGGGGGTTATATTGCTTATGGTTTGGAATAATGGCTACACCTCAAATGTCAGCCTATTACAACATGGAGGTCTACTGTATGTCCATGGACTGAATGTCTATGTGGTGTGTGAGCCAGAGTCTCAGGTGCCACTTCTCAGCCACTTCTTACACTAATCATTGTCATAGACATCCTTCCTACTGTCTTCTGTGCTCCTCATCTATAAACTGTTATAATTATGACAGCTCTCTTCTACCTCTGACATATCATCCCAGTCTCTGACAGAACATCCCAGATCTATCCTCAATTCTAAGCACTTTCAGATCACGTCAAGCTCTAGTACTTTCCTCTCTTTCTACAGCTGCGCAGAGGTGAGCACCGCTATAGTAAGGAGATGAAAGAATGTGAGCACTGGCCGGACAGAATTCATCCTTGGAACTGAATAGCAAAACAGTGAAACCACTGAGACGTTTCCACATCACATTGTTGTGTGCAGAATCGAGCCTGTGCTTTTAATTTTCACATTTTTTGTTTTTGACACACCAAAACGTTTGGCAGGTGCTTTCCAGTGAGAAAATAGCACTTGAATTGAAATTCTGAAGCGTGTACACCTTCAGCTATCTCACTGTAGGAGGGACATTCCCAGTCCCAATTTTGAGAAGTTGAAATGACTATTTATAATACATATCTTTTTTTATGGTTGGCCCTATGTTAGTACTTTTCATAAAAAATACACATCATTGGAGTCTTCAAAACCCCTTCTTCTTCCGAGCCTATGTCACACAAAAAAATCCCCCTTTTTAAACTCTGGCTGTTAGGATTTATAATGTTTAGAGCTGGGTTTCCAGCTATAAAAATGTTGTTTTTTTTTGCAAAAGTGATAAATTAAAATACACTTTCTGAAGGTTAGAAGGATATATTCAAACTCTCCTAGACTTCTACTGACAGTATGGGAACCTACAACATCACACACACTTTAAGACTTCTATTGATATTATGAGGACCAGGAAGACACACCCCTGATCTGATTGGTTGCTTTCTGTCCTTAGCAACTGCACTGTCTGTGTGTGTAGAGAGAATATTTTTGTGTGTATAGGAGGGCATTCATCACACACACTGTCTGAAAAATAGGAATTATGAAGCCCTCTCCAAAATTTCACTCAGACAGCTGAGAGAGATCCCCTCAGTATGTAAGCACTGTAAACGTTATGAGGACCGGCTTTCCGGTCCTCATAGCGCACTGGTCCTCATAGCGTTGGTGTGCAAACATGTTCTGGTCCTCATAAATATAGATATACAAACACGCACACACACACACACACACACACACACACATTTTTAGTTTTCTTAATAACTTTGTCACTGTCTGGATTTGTGTCAAACTTGCCAAAAATAGTTGATCAACTTTGGGATCTTCATGGTCACTCCATGTAGTATGACTCTAATCCTATTTCTTTTTTCTCAGTCAAGGTGTCCCAGTCATGGGTATGTGCAACAATTTTGCGGATAATAATGGGATTTAAGTAGCCAAGGTAATCCTCTCTAGTTATATTGCTGCAAACATAGGGAGGCTGAAGGTTCTAACCTTACTTACGCTTCTCATTCCTCCAAAGTGTTTATTCTTGGTGTAAATCTGTGCAGTAGTTTTTTTAAATTAGCATTTTAAAAGTGCTTCAATCTGGGCACAGAGAAGTTACAATATAGTGATATAAGGACCATAAATGTGTTGACCTCTAACTCCAGGTCAAAAAATAAAGGCATTCCATTGGACGAGGGAGGTTTATCTCCTGTTGTTGATTGCGGATTCACCAATCGCCATCCACTGGGCCTGGCAAAATATGAAAGGGCAGGGGAGCGTGCAGCCCTCCTCAACGGGCATAACTGAGGCCTATGGGACCCCATCCCACATGGCCAATTACAAATTAAAGAGTATGTGGCTTGATGTCCCCCGCTCCGAACCTGTAAAGGCCCCTCGAACCCTATCTCCCAGGGGTTGAGGTATAACTGTTGGTGGAGGGGTTGCTCATGGCCCCCTTCCTAGAGCCTCTACGGGGGCTTCCATTGTCCCTTTCCCCTTGTTATTTTTCTTGTATGTACAGTTTTTCAACCATCATACGCGCCCACTGTTCTGCTTGCGCTCCTGAACTGACCTGTTAAGTGGTATGCTGCACAGTATCAGTGGTTTGACAGCTAAACCTACACGGTTAAATTTGTGTGTTTTGAAATTTCAATAAAGAGATTTAAACCATAAAGGCTCCAGGGACCCCAACCGCCAGGGCCAGCTCTACTGAGGTTTCCCGGGGTGCCCTTCCTTGGTACTCCGTTTCCATTCCCGTAAGAGTGCGGGCAGGGAAACTTGTTTTCTCCCACCTGGCAGGAACTTTGAGAATGCTCTCGCTGGGTGGGAGGAGACTTTTGTTTCCCTGCCCACGCTCCCACGGGCATGGAAACTCAAATTGGTCCTACCCTGTGGAAGCAAGCTAAAATAGCTGCAGGCAGGAGCTTTGCTGGCCCCTGAAGCACCCGAGATGAGTGACTGCAGGGGGTTGGGGGGTTTGGGGGATGGGGTGCAAGGGCTCGGCGAGGGGGCCTTGCGCCCCCTCTTGAATAAATTTAAAGAAGGGTGTCCCGGGAGAAGTGTGGCTCACTGGTTAGAAGTGGCAGACCCTGAAGCAGAGATCGGCCCGGGACCAGGGTTCAATTCCCGATGCGGCAGGGTCTTGGGTCAATGTCCGCGGACTCGATAATTCTCGGCGAGGTGCCTATGCTAACCATGGGTCCCACTCTGCAACTCTGGGCAATAGCTTGCTTAATCTCTACAACGGCCCCATCAACGCCGGGGATGCCTGGCTTCACCTTGGAGGTGCCCTGGAGGGACCATCTCACAGGGAAAGCCAGGACGGGTTCCCCAGCGGTATACAGCGCCAGGACACCCCGGCATGGGGTAACAGTGCGCTTCACAAGTATACTTACCTTTACCTTTACCAAAAGGAATAATAAGGTCTCATTTATTTTTCACTGTTCTTTTGAAGGAGTGCCCCATAATGCCCTTTAAGGGCTTTTTTGTTATATTTGTTTAGCTTAGTGGTGCCTCTATAATAGGGGGGGGGGGCACAAAGCCTTTATTAATGTGGTTGGGGGCTGAAGGAAGTCCAGCACACCCCGAGCAACATAAAAAAGCTCATTAAGTCACCTAGGTCATTAAATCCATGATCCCGGGAGAACTAAAATTATTGTTTTAAAGCACTCCTAGCTGGAGAGCAAAGACCTCTTATGGTTGTTTTTATCATTGCATTTTCTGGGTCAAAAAATGATAAAAGAAGGTCTCAGAGACATGTTTAAAAAACACCAATATGTGTCTGTCATTGCATTTTAATATTTTTCACCCACAAAATGCAATAATGAAAACTATGAATAGAGTCACTGGCCTGTGTTTTTTATTAAACATTTTAATAGTAATCAATGTTAATAAACATTATATTGTCTGAATTTCTGAAATATACTTTAGATTTAAAATATTGTTGATTTTTGGTGAAAGATGATAGATCTGCTTTATAAATATATTGATATGCTTACCCTTTGAATAGGCTCATTTTTAATATTTTGGTGTTGGGACTCTTTCACAAAGTCAGTAAATGTGGCCAGGACCTTCAAGACCAACCTCACACTGTACATGCCAGATGACCAAGGTTGGCTACTCACAGGCCAGGCTATGCAGCCACCCCCACGCTGCACATGGCGGTGTACTGTGGGCGGTTGGATGCCCACAGGAGGTTGGACACAGGCCCTGCACCAACCCAATGACGCATATAGCCAAAGGCCATGCGAGACAGGGGATTGGCTTCACGCATGGTAAGAAAATATCATTCTATGTTTAAAAAAAGTTCTAGAAATTATCTGAATAAAAACAAAGGCTAAAGTGACAGTATAGTTAAGTGAAAATATCAGTCACAATGTAATATTTTAACCTGAAAAAAACACTGAAATTCACCAGTTATCGTTATCTCAAGTAACTATAACTCATGCTGTAAGGTAACTATATTTCGCCATGCAGGGCTAATTATTCTGCATATTACATCACTCATGACATGTTCTATGACATCATTGATAAAATCACTGCAATATTTAAAATGACATCATTAATAACAAGGCTGTGCATGGCAAGGGCGCTAGTTATTGTTACCTTAGGGCATGAGTTATATTTCATTATGTTCTCGCAGATATTTTCACCTAACTATAACTGGCACTTTTTGACAAATACTCACTAAACTTTCCCAAAAAATTCTCATCCACCTCAGCTCCTTTCTGAAATGTTTCAGGGTGACCTGTCAAACGGGGGCAGAGAAAAAGGTGGGGAGGTCCCAAAATGCGTTTTCCCCATTCATTTTTCCATAGGAATATTAGAGACAGCTGCAGCCGAAACAGCTGAATGGAACTACACCAAATTTGGCAAAAGCTAGATCTTGGACCAGAAAGTATGATTTGGAGAAAAACCATTCACTAGTTTTTTTTTTAAATTACGGCAAAAGTGTTTTGAATATTTCATGCCACAGAGTATCAGTGGCACCAACGAATCTCTTTATAAGACCTGATTATTGGCTGACACTACAAATGTGGCGGCAGACATCTTAGGACTCTGGGTCTCAGTCCCCTGTCATAGGAAAAAGTTTAAAAAGCATAATGGAGGCAGGGTAGAGATAAAAGCGATAATTGTTTTTATGGGCTCTGCAGATCCTTGGTGGATCTCCAGCCTTTTCCAAAAACCTGTGCGACTCCCCTTCCCATGCCTCTTAAAGGTCAGCAGAACCCATCCCAGGGGTCAATACATTTATTAAGGGTAAGGGGAACTTGACCCCATGCCCCTGGGCCCAAATACTTTATAGAGTCCCAGGGATCCCATTCCCCAGGACACAGTTGTTCACTGCCCAGTAGAGTGCGGAGATACCCTGCTCACACTCTCCTGCATGGGGAATACAACTTTCTCCTGCCAGATCAGGAGCAACAAAAAATGCTGCTCTCATCCGGGCAAGAGCTTAGTCATTGAGACGGCTCTTGCTAGCACAGAGTATGGTGCTGGCTGGGGCTGCGGGGGGCTGGAGCTTCCCTGATGGACTCCAAAGAAAGCTGACTTGTGGATGCCTTGAGTGGGCATCGGGACACTCACCAAAAATGTAACGGGTACCCAGTTCCTACAAGGGAAGCCAGCATAATGCTTGTAGGAGCTGGGTACTGTTTACATTTTTGGTGTGTGAGTAGAGCCGGGGAGGAGTGGTTTGCCCACTCCTAGTGTGAAATGACTGGTTGGCTGGCACTCGGGCCGTCCAAAACAGTCATGCACACTTCACTTGTTCTTCATGCAGGCTGCATTAGAAACTGCATGGAGAACATGCCCAGGCCCCCATTCCCTAGATGAGTGCCGATCCATGGCACTCAGACCAATCACAGCACTGCATTGCAGCATTGTGATTGGGTTAAGGGAGGGAGCCAGGCTGCTTCCTGTTCCAGCCCCAGAGAGAAAAGACTGAGACGATGTGCAGGAGAGCAGCGAGAAGGTACATTTTAAAACCTTTTTTTTACATCACCCCTCATCCTCACCCCGCCCTGCTCCACCACTCTCAATCCTTGCCAGCCACTACTGGCAGTTGTTGAAACAGCTTTCACATTTCCACAATATTTGCTGTGCTCTCCATGATCATGGGAAGATAAAGTTATTTGGAAGCATGTGATGCAGTGAGCTGCCGCCGATCGGATCCCCTTCTTGCGTCACCAAGACTACAGAAGAGTGGGAAAACTTAAGCTGCTGCCTCTGAACACTGTCTCAAAAGTAGGGGTTCCTCAACAAGCCTCTTATCTATGCTCCTGGTGAAAGCAACAAAAGACAATGGCAAAGAAGACTGTTCGCCTGAGGTACCATAGAACTGAAGATCCCACATAGAGGAAAAACTCACAAAAGCGTTTACTAGCACCGGAAACAGTGCTATAGGAGTACTATTGAGCGTACTTATACATGAATTTGTGAATCGACACTGAAATGTCCTACTGCATATTATTAAAAGTGCAAAAAGGCACAGTCCTTTAGATATGTACTAATTTTATATGAATGTACCATACTTATATCCCAAACATCCCGGGGCCTACAGAACCTACTGGACACGTTCCAGGCATACTGCAGCACAAAGGGCCTAGAGATCAATGCAAAGAAAACAAAATACATGGCTATAAACCCTAACAAAATATTTAAGGGAAATCGGACGCTAAACGGGCTCAAATTAGAATACATACGGAATTTTAGCTATCTGGGTGTTTCCTTGGATTCCAATCTAACCTGGAAAAGCCAGATTGAAAAAAGTAAAATAGTATTCACGCAAAATCTGTTACCTATAATGAAAAGACATGGCAACAGTCTAACTAAAGCAATTTCACCAGCCTTAGAGATTTTTAAGTTTAAAGCACAATCAGCAGCACTTTATGGGGCAGAATTATGGGGACCTATGTGCAAGAAATCTTTTAAAATTGTTGAGAACAAATTCCTTAGGGCTTTGTTAAGACTACCGGTCAGTACTCCGTTGATACCACACTTTTTAGACCTTAATCTGAAACGTACTGACCACCATGCAATCCTGAGACCCCTGATGCCCTGGGTCAGACTCTGGTCGACCCCATAGCTGACAGATTGCAAGTATGGTCTAAAAGACATCATGGAACTTGATTGCTGCAACAAAGTCTTATGGCTTAGACACGTAAGTTCCTGGCTAATAAAAATTGGTTTGAAACATTTCTGGAATGAACCATCTTTACTAAATCAAACTTCGAAGAAGATCTTAAAGTTGTCATTCTGGGCATACGTGAATTACGATGTGATAAATGGAACAATTCATGGATCATTAACAACTAGTTTTTTAATGTTCAAAGACATAGCTCTCTTTGAATGTTTTCTTGATGAGGTGTACCCACCATTAGCCAAGACACTCTATATGAAAGATAGATATGGTATCTTGATGACAAATGTGAGTGAATCAAGGTGGTGTCAAAATAGTAACAATCAATGTACCCTATGTCATAATCAGGCAAAAGAAGATGATTCACATATTTTGTTCTTCTGTCCGATTTACGTAGTGCCTAGAAAAAGATGGATCAAACCCCTTTCCCTAAATGTAGGCACAAGATCATATAAAGAGGCTAGTAGAATTTTGAAAACTGATTCAAGCCAGGTTACTGTTTTCGGTATCAGTAGATTTCTGTTAGCTATAAACTTTATAAGAATGAAAATGGGTTTAAAATTATAAATGAATTTACTCGTTTTAATCCATGAGAATTATTATCTCTTGGGCAAGTGCTTCATATTATTGATAATGCTGGTTGGCTGTGTAGTCATACATGAATTTTATAAATAATTTGTATATATACACACGCTTCCTACACTTTTATTACTATTGATATCTCTAATGTAGTTACATTTGCCCATTACTGTTAGTGCTGGATAGTTATATATTTATTTGTGTTTTTTATATAAATGCCTTTTTACACTTTTAACTATTTATGATATTTTAAATGTGATTTATCCGCCCCTAAAAATTGTGCACGGGATTGTATTGTTCTGCTTTTCTAATTGTCACCACCGCTCATTATGTCTATTATGTCCAATGAATTACGTTCCAAATGTAATTGTACATGTATTTTATGCATCTTTTATGGTACAAATGTACCAAAATAAAGATTTTTGAAGTTGAAGTACTAATTTTAAATAAATATTCACTGAATAATCCTATTTTAGATATTTTGGGAACAATTCACAGAGGCATGTAAAACTACAGAGAAATGACTAAAGTAGTACTTTTTGATATACTCTTACATGCACTTGTGACTCTTCTTTATTCTCTAACCTTCCACAATGTCTCTCATTTCGTTGGTATTTTTTCCAGAACAAATTCGGAAATATGTTTTCACGGCGCCCTCCTTGCGACACGATGGATGCGCCGTATTTATTGGGCTGGACTGTTCCCATTGGGCACACGGTCAAGACTGATTTGCATATGGCTGGGATTAAACTGGAATGGCATGGTGAGCAAAACAACAATGGATTTAGGCCCAGATCTCTGTACTGGGGTGAATGTATGACATTGATCTGCATTCTGTCCATCAATTGTTTTTGCATTTGTCATCCCGAGTGGGACGGGTATGCCCAAACGTGGGTCCCATGCTCTCCATGACACTGCCGTCAAGCTATCCTGGCTGAAGAGGGGTGAAACCCCGGAACAGGTCCGAGGATGCTTGTGTCCAGTCCAGGGAGGACCTGGCCTGGGAGTTCGGGTCGGACTGGTCCCATTGGGCACAGGGTCAAGACTGACTTGCATATTGCTGGGTTCAAACTGGAATGGCATGGTGAGCAAAAAAACGATGGATTCAGACCCAGATCTCTGTACTGGGTGAATGTATGACATTGTTCTGCATTCTGTCCATCAATTGTTGTTTTTGTATTTATTGTACAGCACTCCATGTTGCAAGGAAAGACAGATACATCAGGAATCCTGACGCATCTGTCGGCGCACAAGTCACGCATTTGCTGGAGTTGTGTCGCTAACATGACGCAACTCCAGCAATGCGTGGGGAGGCCTATCTTTAATGCACTGTGTCACCCTTATGTCTAACATGAGGCAGGAGTAAGGTTTTGACATAATGGCACCCTAGAAGTGACTCACTGAAATCTTATAGATTTTAATGCACCACTTCTACGAGGCTTTGATGCTGGGGATTGCCCATCCTGTATACATTATACCTGTATACATTATACCTGGCGCAGGTATAATGTGGCTCAGGGGTTTACAAAGTGATGCATCTGCCTAGACGCATCACCTTGTAAATATGGAGTAATGTGGCTCTATGTTTACTCCGCCGCTGCGTCACGAACACTGCAGCAACAGCGACGCAAAAGGGTCTCAAGGGGCTCTTAAATAAGCCTGAGTGTTTTTGTTTGCAGTGTGGCATAATCAACCTTCCAGAGTATCCATGTATTCCCACTAGGCGACTCTCAATTAATGTTGTAATTGACTCTGTCCTTTGTAAGTCGGTCCACAGAGAGCTTTAACTACTTTTGTCAGAATAAATAATGCAAAAAAAGAGATCTATGTGACTGCAAAAGGTAATGGTGACAGAGAGATTCTGGGGTTCTGGTAGACGTTCCTTTAGCATCGTTGAAGAGAGCTACTGCTCTGATGACTAGTATGAATCATGTACAACAGGCATCGGAGGGGCACTAAGGGGCATATTATCAAGGAATGGCTATACAATTATCGTCGCTTTAGCGGCAGGAAATTGCTGCTAAAACGGCGATAATGGGCTTGATAATATGCCGAAGAGAATTTCAATAGAAGCCCATGTTAACATCAGAACATGGGCTTCTACTGGAATTCTCGACAGCATACTATCAAGCCCATTATCGCCTGTTTAGCGGCAGTTTCCTGCCCCTAAAGCGGCGATAATTTTATAGCCATTCCTTGAAAATATGCGCCTAAATTATTTCACTGCAAGTTTTGCACTCTAACAGTCATCCACACTGTGCCCTAGAGACTCTTGCCTATGACTCTGCACCACATCCTAGAAACACTAAGGGTCTCTTTTATGATGATTTGGCGTAGGACAGCGCAACAAGGCTTCTTGCCACGCTACCCTACACCAATGTGAAAGGGCTGGAATGCACCGTATTTAGGAAATAGGGTGCATTCCTGTCTTTTCCCCATGTGCTGGTGCACAATTTGCTGCCTAGCATCAACATAGGTATCCTTGCACCATGGTGCAAGGAGCCTCAGTTGTAAGCAGGATTACTTTTTTGTGTTGAAGTGGACACCTTCCTGCACAAAAACAATCCCGAGAGGCGTTCTTTACTTTCCATGTGTGCTGCAAAATGCAGCACACATGGAAAGAGGAAGGAAAAAACATTGAGAAATACAAAAATTTCTCCTCCTAACACCTGCTCTGGGAAGGCGTAAGGTTTTGGCGCTGCCCCAGGTCTATGTGATTAAGTAAATATGAGACAGCATCAAAAACCATGGGTGTTGCGTGGGAAAACCCACCACAACGCCCATGGAACGCCTCCTTGATGTAGAGTAAGGAAAGGCCGAGACTTGCACTGATTTGTCTTACTCCATATCTATGAGGCGATGCAAAGCCATGCAGAGTGACTGTGTGTGGCCTCATAGACATGATTGAGAGGCTTGTGCCACCAGAGCGTCAAAAAAAGTGATGCTCTGACAGCACAGGCCTCTCTGAAATAAGCTCCTAACTCACTACAATGCACTGCATCGTCAGGACATTAACCTACCTCAATCCTAGCATATTTGTAACACTAGCCTATCACACTGTAAAGCTCCACATGAACAGAAACTTAGCACAGGGCATTGCATCTTAGATGCACCAACCCACAGAATTGAATAAAATCCCAGTAACATTGGTACACCACACAGCACTGAAACTCACTACACAGTTCTTAATCCTACAGACACTTTCTACATTGCATCCAAGTGACACCTATTTAGCTCACTATACTGTATTGAGACGATATTAAGATATAATACTGCATCCTAGGGACATCAGACCATGACATTCAACTCAATTGTGCTGAAGGAGCAGTAACCCATCAACTTTCACTACATCACGGGGACACATCCATCACACTGCCTTCTAAGAACACTTACCAATGCCACTTCAAGTGCACTATATCACCACATTGTATATATCCTACGCAGCACAACTTTCTTCTCAATCCTAGAACTTATTTCTACGAGCTGAACTAAGGGCCAGTTGTACTTTCTGTGCATTGCCCAGTGCTACATCTATCTGGTGAGCCACCACCCATGTCCTCTGATGGTATGTCTTGGAATGTAAATTCTAATTATTATTATTTTCTACAGAGAAATTTGTCTCCATTTCTAGTAAGGTTTGTAGCAGGAACAATTTATTAAATAGTCTATTTAAATTGACTCTTGTACAAGTGTTGTAGAAATGATTCCCTCTTCCAGATTTTAACTGTGCCAGTAGAAAGATGGTATGCTTCCAGAAATCCAATTTCAGTAGGGTTAATAATACACTCTCCATGTGGAAAGAAACTGTCATAACCAGACTTGGACTTTTCCCTTTCTCCAGCATACCCTTTCCTTATGTTTGCACATTGATACAATTGACACCTGCTTATGATGCATCATTATGTTAGATTCGGAGTCATTAACATTTCAGAATTTTATTTACTAAGTGTTGGGATGCAAATGTCCACTGGATGGTACACAGGTGTGTACTCCTACCCTGAGTGACCCAACTGCAAGTGAAACTGGTATCCTGATCTTTGATGGCTCACTCAGCACATTAAGATAGTGTGCACGCTGAGACCTTGGCCTGTACACAGCGATTCCAAGGTTACAACCTGTTCTGGGTCCTAAAGGGGTTCAGAAAGCATGCCCTCTTTAATGGCAAAGGACTACTGTCCATGTCCAGGTTGAATAACATGAAGCGGAGGTGGTAGCATACTGATTTTTCTGGATTAATGATACTAACAGACCTTTTTTTTGTTTTAGGAGATGTGCAGCCGGCTGGCCCCACTTGTGTAAAGTTGCACTTAGATTTGACACCAAGCCATTTGTGGTGACATTACATGTGGTGTGTGTTTGTGGAATGTGTGAAAGTAGGATGTGGATGGTAGCAAGAATCCGTGTTGTGGTAGAAGTCTAGATGTCTGATGACTGGGACAACTTTGATCCATTTGAATAGCCCTGGTTTAATATAGCATAGAATGGAGGTTAGGATAAAGCTTCCAAGATAGTGGATTTGTATTTCCTGCATTTCAGGATCAGAAACGAAGAGGAAACCCAGTTGCTGAAGTGAATGAGGATTGAGACAGGCTGACCTTAGAAATTCTATGAGGACCTTTCAGCCGGGGAATGCTGATTAGTCCTACCTGAGCACTGCCATTTGCTGAATAGTAGTGGAGAAGGTACATGTTAACATATTCTGTTAAGACGGAGGAAGTTTCTAGGAAGTGCAGGAAAAGCTAAAAACAGCTATGGACAGAATCTTCACACTTCATTTTTTTTTAGTTTAGAACGCTTTATTGAATAAATTAGGCAAAGTAAAACATCAGTACAACTATAGGATTGGTTACAAATTGCAAGACAAAGTATATGAGAAAGTAGAATCCAAGCCAGAATGTAAAGGCTATACATATTACAAAAAGCATTTTTTGGGGATTTGTTTTGTTTTGTTTAGGAAAGAGAAGGAAAAATAGAAAGGAAGAAAAAGAGAGGGGGAAGAGAGAGTGAAGAAGAAAGAAAGCAACATCTCACATATAATTAAAGTATAACAATTTGCAATATAATGAATTTTCAAACATCATGTCTGGAAAGAAAATCATTAAGCGGTAACCATAACAAATTTTTGATTAATAAAGGTACAGTGGTGGCATAAGCGCGATCAAGTCTGTGATTATGACATAGCAAGTTCCACCAAGCATTATACGAGATTTTAGAAGTATCCTTCCAATTAGTTGTTATGATCTGAAAGGAAATAGCTATGAACAAATCTATAAACTTTCGTACATCACTTGAAACATTCCAAAGAGGTGAGGAGCCAGCCAAGAAAATATGTACAATGTCAAAAGGTGTATTTGTATTTAAAATATCATTAAGCATAGACCATATATGAGACCAAAGGGATTTAACTACGGGACAATAAAAAAACATATGAAGGAGATCACTATTATCATGTGAGCAGGACCAACAAGACTTGGAATCAATTAAATTGAATCTATGAAGATCGGAAGGGGTAAGAAAGAATCTATTATAGAAGAAATATAAAGTATGTGTAGTGCTTGCAGAGCAAGAAACTGTGTGAATTTTTAACCAGATAGAATCCCATGTTGAGAGAGAGAATTCCTGAAGTAAGTCCTGTTCCCATATGAGTTCTAGTTTTGATTTGACCCTAACAGCCTGTGAAATAGAAAGCAGCTTATATATAGCAGCAGCTTTGAGAGGGGTAGAAAAATCTGGTGAAGGGGAGAGGGTCGAGTCAGTAACGGGATGAGGGAGATTTTGGGAAAGTACTGAAACAAGGGCCTTTTTTAATAAGGGGTATTGGGAGGAATATGTGTCTGAGAGCTGAAAAGATTAGCGAATATCAGGGAAATCTTTCGGTGAGTTGTCTTCTAGTAAGTGGTCATAAACGAGAATTTCTGTATCAATCCACTCCTTCCAAAATAACGCCCTATTAAGAATTTGTTGTACCAAATTGGGGTCTGTAAGTGAGAGTCAATAGATAGCATAAAGAAAACAGACAGCGAGAGAGCTAGCGCTTTAGAATGTTTAAACAGGGGAGTGATAAAGCGTTTTGGGGGCTGAGATAAACGAGTAGCAGTAAGAAAAGAAAAAGGTGAAAGTTGTGCCAGTTCAATTGAACTCCAAGCTGTTGTGGTAGGGCAAGGGGAATCTGAAAGAAAGGGACAGATCTGTTTTAATTTAAAAGCGTAATGGTAACGGCTGATATTAGGAAAATTAATTCCACCTAGACCTTTAGGTTGTTGAAGTCAGGACAAAGAAATCCTGGCTTTGCGATTATTCCATAAGCGGGAGGGAGATGGGAAGCATGGAGAGATAAAAGTTGACGATGGGGAGGAGCATCATTTTAATAGTTGAGAGTCTTCCCCACCAGAATAGAAAAAGGGAGGACCAACCATCAATGAGGTTAGATAGCTTTTTCAGTATATCTGTATGATTAATATTAAGGGTTTCTATAATAGTGTTTGCATAGAGGACACCTAAACATTTTATGTTTCTAGGATTCCATTAAAATCCAGAACCTTGAAACATGTGAGTGAGGCAACATTTGTTTAAAGGTAAAACCTCAGATTTATCGATATTTAACTTGTAACCAGAAACTTAAGAGTATTCATTTAGTAAGGAGAAAATAGAAGGCAAGGGTTAGAAATGTATAGAAGAATATCGGCAGCATAGGCATATTTAATATCAATATTCAGAAATTTAAAACCAGTATAAGAAGAGGAACGCCTCATTTTTTTAGGGCTCGCCTATTATATCCCGCAGGGATTAATAGGCGAGACTATAGGGGCTAAACTAAGAGCTAATCTAAGCTCTCAAAAAAGCGGATTTCAAGAAGTGCATGTGGTCTCGTGAACGCGCTTCTATCCGCCTGCCTGCCTGCCTCGCATCACCACATCAAAGCCAGCCATCTGTTGCCTGCTCCGCCCCCTGCTGCATCAAAGGCTTTCATTTCGCGGCCGCGTTCTTCACACTTTTCACGGCCGCCAGGCCGTGTCTTGCATTTCTCCTCCCCCTCCCATCCCTGCTGTTGCTGCCCACGGCCTCCCCATGTCGCACTTTCATTTTAATGGCAGCTTTGCTTTTCTTTATATCGGCTTTCCTTTCCATTTATCACTGCTGCCTTACTTTGAACGTTTCACAGCTTGTTTTAATTCTCGCTAGATACCTTACAAAGTCGCGCTGCAGGCATCCTTCGTGCTGACCAACAAGGATGGAGCGGTCACCCCTAAGTTATCCACACACTCACTCATTCATCCATCCATGCGCTGACTCACTCCTCCAAACATGAACTCGCTATAGCAGCATTTCAAATAGAAAACTTGTCGCTGCAGCGATCAATACATACAAAACCTCCCTTGCTGCACCCAGAGACCTCACAGAGGCCAATCTACAAGCAACACGCTATACATCCTACACCACAAAGGGAGCCCAGGGAGCCACTGAAAACTGTAGCGCTTCTGTGACATGGAGAGGGCCATGAAGTGCTATACATACACCGAGTAGCCACTTAAGAAGCAAGGAAGCGCTTTAGGCCACAAGGGGGTGCGGGTAGCGCTATGTAAATAATATAAAATACATCTGATGCTCTGAGGAATGGGACAGATTTTGGGGGGAGGGGTGTTGTGCGCCATAATGCCTCCGCCTCCTTAACCTGGCACTCGGGGCAGGCAGTAGGCAGGCACCGAGTGATGTGCTGAGAGCTTCCCGGGCACTCTGGCCCACACGTGGGCACAGGCTGCTGCATGGTGTGCAGACACATGCCCCCCATCTCTGCCAGCAGCCAGGGGTTTAACACAGGCCCCCGCAGCCCCCTCAGCACAGTGCTCGTTATTTTTGCATTCTGACATTTTTGTTTCATATTTAGGTCCTCGATGCTCTCCCAGTCTATAGTACTCTTTACAAATGCTCTTAACATAACATATCCAACCAATCTGAAATCAAAAGCGCTCAGGGATTACAAAGGACTGCTCAATGCAACCACATTTTAGGAAAACAGCTGCAGTCACTGCTTCTTTTTAAGTCTCACAGTTACCAGGTTACCTTTAAGATCCCAGAGACAGATGAGAGGCATTTCCGGTGACTTTTCTAAACCCTAGCTTCACCAATCGTTAGCGCCTGGTTCGCAAATATTATCTTACTTTAACAGAAAAACCCAATCGTGTGAATCTTGTTTTCAAGCTGCTCAATTCAAATGTGAAATCCCCTATCACGTTACCATGAAGGGATTTGTGCTGTAAAAAAACACGTGTTTAATCAAATAATTGAAGGGAGTCAGAAATTTTAGGCAAGATCGCCTAACCCCTTTGTTCCACCGTGTCCTGTGGGGTGATGCAGGCCAGAATCAGTGGCCCACATGCTGGGTTTGGAACCAGCAAATCTAGACTGCTCGCTGCAAAGTAAAACAAGCATTTGCAATGCAATAGGTCTGGCATTATTAAAGTTTGAGCTATTGGTGTTGCATTATTTAGCAATGCCAATAGCTCAAACTTTAATAATGTGAGACCTATTGCATTGCAAATGCTTGTCTAGAAAAGGTTCTAAGTCAAGGATGAAAAGAAGAGGGGAAAAGGGACATCCTTGTCTAGGACCCCTGTGGAGAAAGAAGTAATTAGATTGAGAGCTGTTGACCCAAATGGAAGTAGAGGGGGCAGAGTATAGTAGTTGAAAAAGCTGAATAATATGGGGACTAAAACCATGCCATCTCAATGCTCCAAACATAAAGTCCCTGTCACCCTATCGAATGCTTTCTCAGCATCTAATGGGATAGCTGCAACCGGAGATAATATTAAGATCAGGGATAACTTTATTACTGTGTATGGCAAGAATGTTTGGCATACATTTTACAATCAGTATTAATTAAAGAGATGAGTCTATAATTGTTACACATGGAAGGATCTTTATCTTTTTTAGGGATCAAGCATGGCATTGCCTGAGTAAAAGAACCCGCAGATTTACCATTAGTTAAAAAATTGTTAATTAGCGACAGTAAATGGGGGACTAAAATTGATTGAAAATGAAGATAAAAGCGTACAGTAAAGCCATCTGGGCCAGGAGTTTTTTCCTTGGGCAACTAAATAATAGCATTGACTATCTCTTTGTCTAAAATGGCAGTATCTAGAGATGTGAGATCTATAGAAGTGTCGGGAGGTTTAGGAAAGATTTGGAAAAATGAATCAATTTGCGCACATGACGGAATAGATTCTGGAGTGTATAGGGAGGTATAATACTGAACAAAACAGTCAAAAATGTCATCATTTGAAGAATGACAAACTCCCATACTATCTTTAATACCAATAATTCTGGATTTTTGCTTCTTAATTTTAAGATAGTTTGCAAGAGATTTACCCACCTTATTCCGTCCACCATACATCTTTGCATTGAATCTAAGAAGATTATTACTGGCAGAATCCCATGAGTGTTTATTGTATTGCATTTTAGCTTTAATAAGAGAGGATAGTGTGTCCATGGAGTTTGTTGTGAAATATTGATGTTCAAGGTCTTTAAACTGTTTAAGGATAAGAGAAGACTGCAAGAGCGCTTTCTTCTTCTTCTGAGCTACATAAGCAATGATAAATCCCCATGCAGCAGCCTTAAAGGCATCCCAAAGAGAATGAAATTGAGGGCTAGAATGAAGAATATTAAGGAAAAACTCTTTCATAAAGAGAGTAAATTGTTCAACAAATTGGGAATCTAAGAGGAGGGAATTGTTAAAGCGCCAGCGACGAGAGGTGGGAGGGGGTGAGGGGTAATCCATATCTAAGATGACAGGGGCGTGGTCAGAAATGAGGATGGAGCCTACTTCTGAATTAGTAATGAATTGCAAGGTGTGTTGTGTAAGGAAAAGTAATCAATTAGAGAGCTAGATTTATGAACAGGGGAAAAGAAGGAAAATTCTAATGTATCAGGATGGGAAATTCTCCATGAGTCTATAAGGCCTCTAGAAGAAATGACTCTATAGAAGGATTTTTGCATCTCATATCTGGTTTGTGATTTCCAATCTAAAAAGGGGTCCATGAGTTGGTTACAATCCCCACGTACAATTAAGCTGTCAGCTGGATGCGAAGAGAGAACAGTAGAAAATGTGTTCCAAAAAGCTAAATCAATGCCATTAGGTCCATATACATTACAAAAGGAAAGATGAATATCATTATCAGTAGTATTTAAAGACAACCATCTACCATTATTATCATGAAACTCATTTTGTAACTGAACATTTAACGATTTGTGAAACAGAATAACCACACCATTTATATTATTCACTGCCGGAGAACAAAAGATTTCTCCTACCCAATTCCTACGCAGTAAAGACAAATCTTGTAATTTAAGGTGTGTTTCTTGCAGCAATGCAATCTGACATTCAGTCTTGCCAAATGAGATAAAACTCGCTGTTTTTTGACATGGTTGCGAATTCCTTTAACATTCCAGGAAATAACGCAAAGACCTTTCATGAGAACATATTAAGTAAAGGTAAGCATAAGAATAAAGAAAGGTGAGCTAGAGAGAGTAGAGAATATATTAGCGAGGAAGAGAGTGGAGAAGCAAAAAAAATAGAGAATAACCCAAGAAAAAGGTATGCATAAGAAATAATCGCAACAGGAGCAACATAAGAGAAAAGTACGAAACCATAGGTTGAGATAAAATAAAAGTAGAAAAGTTAGAAGAAAGTGAAAAGAAGGATAATGTTGCCAGAAAAACAATAGAGGGAAGAAAAAATGTGTGAAAGTAACTAAAAAAGAAAAGATGGCAAAAAGCCAAGGGGCTTTAGTCATGACAATGAAATAAAAAAGAACAAGGAACATTTTTGAAGGAGGGGGGGAACGGCAAAACCAGAACAGCCACACCACTGGGGGGGGGGCAGGGGGGGGGGCACAGAGAAACAAATATCACAAATACAAAATCAGATGAAAAGGAAGGGGTAAAGCAGTCCAAAACTGAGAAAAAGAAAAACAAGTGTAACAAATGAGACAAGGAAACAAGTGCTTACCAGAGACAGGGGGACAAGTCGACCGGAGACATCAAACAAACAGACAAAAGGATGGTATATGCAGGAGTCTTTAACCACAGCACCAGAAAACCTAAAAACGAGTAAAAGGAGAATGAACTTCGGAGATCAGCTGTATCCTCAAAAGAAAAGGTTCTGTCCTTGTAGGTTACTTTAAAGAAACAGGGGTGTATGAGGCCATAGCGAGCATTCATGGATTTTAATGCTGGCCGGAGGTCAAGAAATTCTTTCCGTCTGCTGGCAGTTGGTTTGGATACGTCCTGACTGAAAAAACCTTGTGACCTGAACAGTACATTTGTTTATGTTGTTTGGCAGCCGTTAGGAGTTCCGTAAGATCAGAGTATAACAGAAAATAGGTGATGATAGCTTGTGGTTTGGTGGAGGAAGATGCAGTTTGAGGCCCTAATCGATGTGCTCTTTGAATATTAAAATCTGCTGATTTTGATAGCCCAACAATCGGCAAAACCTGAGTTTTCAGAAATGTGATCATGTCGGAGCCTTCAGATCCCTCCGGGATACCATAAATTCGAAGATTATTGCGCCGGTTCCGATTTTCTAAATCCTCAGTAGATTTCTTAAGTTGATGAACCTCCTTGGTAAGGGTCTCAACTTTGGCCACAACATCCTGTGCGTCACTCACCTTTTGTTCCACATCAGATAATCTCATATCAAGGCCAGACCATTTCTCTTCAATTCTTTGGAGGGAGGTGATAGTTTCCAGCATGAAGGGGCGGAAGAGACGTAATTCATCCATAATGTCCTCCAAAGTGATGGGAAGAGGGGACTTAGTTGGAGAGGAAGGGTCTTTTTTGATGTGTTTACTATTGTTGACTGTAGAGTCTTTCCGACCTCCAGAAGAAGTCCTGGCATTAACATGCGACTTATTAGAGAGTGTAGTGTAGTTCCTATTATCCCAATAGGCTCTGCGCATTGGAATAATACCTTCAATAGTATAGGCCTAGACCAGACGTTAACTAGGTCTACTACTGTCGATATTAGACTTAAAGTTTTGGGTTTGCCAGCTAGCTCAGAGTTCACTAGAAACTTTCTCGAATAGGCAAGGAGGAGTTGAACCTCCCTGGATAGACAAGAAGGGATTTAGTTTCTGACAACCATAGAACATGACAACTTTGCTCTCCCCTAATCAAGAGTGTATCTCGAGAGTCGTGTGAAAACAAAAGGCAATTTATTTTACTCAGTCAGTACGTGCATTCTTAGTCTCATCAGATTGTAGAGAAAAGGAAGAGACGGGCGTGTTCAATAAAAGATGTTATTTATTGATCAGTCTCTTTTCTCATACAAGAGAAATGGATCGATATTATTGCAATACTTATGGTTAAGTAAAGTGCATACATTAAAAGCAGAAGTATAAAATAATACTGTAAAAACATTGATATGGTTTCTAAGCCATATGAAGGTTTAAAATGAATAAGATATATTACATACACATATACATTTGACTAATCGTACTCAACTGGTGTTCCTAACTACGCCTACCCCGTGTACCTGACCTAAGTCTAATGCGTGGGCGGGAATAGAAAGTTACAGTTTAAGTTAAGTTTGTTTTGCCAAGTGAATGACTAAAGAATTCTCTGTGAGGGGTTATTCAGTTCTGTACCTGGAATCTAGGATGGATGAGGGATGGTATCTCTCGTCTCTGGTCTCGATATTCCAGGCTGCCTGCGAGGGCTACCCGGAAGCGCCGGAGCTGGATTTCTCGGCAGGAGAAAGCAGCGTCTCGTTCTCAGCGCGTCAGGAAAGGCGGGGCTGCGCCAGCGGGGTCTGCTCTGCTCTGGGCTTCGGCAAGTCTGGCTGCTCCGATCTCGTCACCACTGCGTGTGTTTGCATAGGGCAATATCGGTAATATTTATACCTTTAAGGTGCCGAGATTGACGTAAGGATGGACATAGATACGTCAATAAGGATGTCATACGACCAGGTCGTTAGCACATTCTTTTGCTGAAGTTCTCGGTGAAATCAAAACAATGGCCGCAGGGTTTTTCCCAGGTCTGTCATAGGTTTGATTTGTTTTGAGAACTCCGTATGCCTTATCAGGGGCTGGAGGAATATCGCTTGTCTAATTAGATGGCAAGCGTTATGACCTAATCAGATAACACGCTCCTGTGCCGTAGTGTGGCTTTATCAGATAACGGTTCCTGCATCATGGGGGTTTTCTGCCTCATGGGATGGCTGCTAGTTAACTTGTTAGTTTGTTAACCAGAATAGGGTCAGGAATAGGGGGATCGATACAGAACCTATAGGAATACATCACAAGAGCGCAAGATCCATGTTAAAGCTTTCAGGAAGAAAGTCTAAAAGCTAGGTGAGAAATACAAGTACAAGTCAACCAGAACAAAAAGCTGCGTAAATCAAATATAGTCCACTTATAAGGAGAGCATTTTGGAGATCTCCGCGTGTTGTTGACAGGATGCGCTGCATAACAGTTGAATACAGGAAGAGGATAGTGCCGACACAATGACTACAGCAAAACTAACGACCATACTACCAATAAAGCTATGCAGAGTTGAATGCCAGGCAAAAATTGATTATAGAGTGGCATCAGTAGTAATATTGAGTGGAACTCAGAGTCTTCAAGGTGTGTTCACAACAAAGGCCACGAGCTGAATTAAAAGTAACTATACTTCAAGGAATTCACTCGCTGCAGAGAAAAATCCCCAGAAGAATAGGCTTCAAGAGTGCACATATTGGTGATAACCTCCAAGCAAACAGAAAAATTAGGCGGGTTTGTTGTAATGTGGCAGTTTTATTCTATGCCAGATACAGCGCAGATCATTCTGAGGGGGTTCACAGAGCGCCGCAAACGGGTCAGAAAATAGCCTAATAGCTCCTGGCAGTTCACACACTGCGTAGAGTGTTGTGAGGAGTTAAATGCGCAGCCAGAAAGAAAAGAAAAAAAAGAAAAAAGTTCTCAAACAGTAGCAGCAGAGGTAACACCAAAGGGGATGTAGAGTTCTCTATGTGATGTGTGTATTAAACCTAGGCATTTTAGGGCAACATAGAGGGAACCAAGATTGCAATAGAAGACAACAATTAAGACAAAAACTGTTAAAAAGTTATATTATCTTTGATTAAACATACATGTATTAAAAATTACAATTCATATTTAACAAAACTAATAATGCACAGTTAATTACATAAAATCATATACAATTTATCAGAATAATCAAATTAAAATCAAACAGTGGCATTCATTATTGTCTACGCGCGTTTCGGCGCTGGAAAAACGCCTTCTTCAGGAGCCACGGATATTTCTGGAAGGAAACATAAATAAATATAACTATTTTTCTTTTTACAGTAAACAATTTCATAAGTTTAAAACCATTAAAAAAACTCTTTTTCTAAATACGTGTTCTCATCTCATAACAAGGCAACCTTTTTCCCTCTTGATATGACAAACTTGGCGTACATAAGTTGCATTTTAAGAAAATTAGTGAAAAATATATATGAGCAGTTGCATTTAGTGGAACCTGAGGGACCCTTATCCTCTAGTTCCAAACATTGCCACTATAAACTATTCAGGTATATTAGCAATATTTAATTATAATGTTGGAAATTTGGAAGTGAGGCGGATGTAACCCTGCTCCACTTAAAGCCAAGATGGGTGAGGCATATGGATAAATGATGCCTAACTAGACGATCCATTTTATGAGACACCTTTTTATATAAAGATAACAATGCTATGTCGCAATATTCTGGCTTATTAAAGAGTATTTATGGCCCCCATAAAAGACTTACTTTAAAAATAGTAGATGTTGTTTTCAATTATCAATATTCAATATTGTGATAACGTTGGCCTGATTTTATGAATAGATACAAGGCAGCCTTGTTGAAGGTATCACAATCTGCACCTAATCGTAATTGATGAAAAGATAGAGGCAGTTATTATATGTCTTTATTTATAGAAAAGGAGGGGGAAGGGGATCATTTTAAAATTAAAGGTTCAAACGCCCTATACAGCGACTCGATATTCACAGGAATGAGGCTATTACATTGCACTCACCAATTAAGACTTGTCAGTCATGGTATCTTTAAAAATATAATCCTTCACGAGAACGAGGCGATAGCGGTTTACTGATGTATTTTCATCGAGATGATGTCTTTGTCTCTTACCACTATTATATCTAAAAAGCATACAAGGAAATATTGTTCTATTTCAAGTCATAAACTAATCGTAGAGGGCTAGATTCAAGGGAGATATGCAACGGTTTATTTCTTTTTATATATTCCTTTAATTAAAATCTTGCGCAATCGTAGGATAGTCGGTAATACTTGTTTCATATGGCTCAAATGATTCTCCTTGATACGAGATATCTAAAAACAACGACACAGACGTATAAATGTACTTAACTGCGTGTGTCCAATATGAACAACGGCTACCTTATAGTTACTTAGTGATATCAGTACAGTCTATACTAACCATGAGGGGTTACGAGATAGTCCCCTGGGTGATCGTAGTAAATTTAGATTACTTCATATGGATCAAACAACGATGTATACTGGAGCGGGATTTCCTATTTTGTAGTTGGCCGCTGTAGCGCAGGCTCGAAATATGCGAGTCTATGTACACAGAGAGAAATAAAAATATAAACGGTTGTAAGTTCAAATTCCGACCGCTTCTGTATCTAGATTTAGCAAGTTTAGTCAGTATCCTATGCTACCAGTCACTTACCGAGATGCAACCATTTCTAAGGTTAACGGGAGCCCGGACAGGAGATGGCTGATGGCGTCCTCTTGGCGGATAGAATCGGCAACACCCACGTAGAGCCTGACTCGATTTTAAATATGCTCCTCTAGACGGTCATGTGTTCTGCCTCGCGATAAAATTTAAAGGGACAGCGTTAACTAGATGGTATATGGGGCAGGTTCAAAGAGATTACCGTCCTGACTATAGTCATGTGACTTACAACGCGGTGAAATTAAAAGTGACAGTGTCGATTAGATAACGTATAGCGTTGGATCAGAGATACTACTGTTCTATAATAGAAGGACAGGGGAGCGAGCATAGCCCTCTTTGTTTAGACCATGTTCGATCACATAGGGATTCAATGTTATTACGTTTTAATTAGTACTGAACATCAAAATAATGATATAAATGTATATACTATACTCAGGATGCCAATTATTTTGTATTCGTATATCTTATTAACTATGTATTTTGCAAATATGATTATATTGCTATTCAGCTCAAAATGACTCATAGATACTCAACTTCGAAAGCATGAATTACAAATGGTCAGTCTCAGTCCAGTGCATGGTTAAATATGGTCGTGTATATAAACCTATAACCATGTAACATAATGAGGTACCACATTAGATGGATTAAAATATCGCATTTTCCCATGGAATATCTCCGTTTAATCCCTGTTTGAAAGTATTTAATACAAAAATCCAGTATACTTCCTTCTTTTTACGGATTGCACACCCACCCTTGTTGTCAGGTGTCCTAATCCTTTCAAGGATGCGCCATTGGAAGTCTTCTGCTTTGTGATTGTTCTCTAGGAAATGTTTCACTAAGGGTGCTGAAACTTTATTTGTTTTGACAGCTGATCGATGTTCTGTAAGGCGTACCTGGATAGGTCTGCAGGTTTCCCCAACGTAGCCTAGACCACAGGGGCATTTTATAAAATACACAACATTCGCTGTTTTACAATTCCATATTTCACATGCTTTGGTCGAAAAACCATTGTGGGAAAAATGTTCGCCTCCAAGAATGTTGGTGCAGGATTTACATGACGAGCACTTAACAGTGCCACGTACCGGAAGATTATTTAACAAGGACCTTTGATTTGATCCAAAGGGAGTCAGTTTCTTTCCAAATTTAGAGTGGACAATATAATCCTTGATATTTTTATTCCTTTTATGTGCAAAAAGGGGTTTAGCCAAATTATTCTTAGATGTAGGGTTGCAATTCAAGATATGCCAATTGGCATTAATGATTTGTCTAATGCGTTCTTCCAAAGTCGAGTGTCTTGTAACGCAGACAAGTTGGTCATTATTAGCTGGTACTTTTGATCTTAATAAAGCATCGCGATCATAAAATCGCGCTCATTTATAAGAATTTCTGACAAGCCTGTGTGGATAACCACGATCCAAAAACTTCTTTCTCATAACAGACGCCTGCCTATCATAGTCACTGAGATTCGTGCAATTTCTACGAACCCTCAGGAATTGTGAAAAGGGGATGCTTTCACGTTGACTCTTGGGATGGAAACTCTGAAAATGTAGTAACGTGTTGCGTGCCGTAGGCTTCACATATAGATCGCCCTCTAATCTATCGTTCTGATTCTTTATTAAAAAGGTCTAGAAATTCCACCTGCTCAGTACTGTACTGAGCAGTAAACCTTAAGTTGACATCAGTAAGGTTAATCCATTCCAGGAATTCCATTAGAGATTCTCTCCCATTGGTCCAGATAAAAAAGATATCATCAATGTATCTGGACCAATGGGAGATAAATTCGAAAAAGGGGCAATCTCAATTTCGATAAATTTATTCTCAAAAGCAGACATGTAAATGTTTGCTATTGATGGTGCAACTGATGCACCCATGCTTATTCCCTTTATCTAGTGGTATAGCAAATCTCCAAATTCAAAAATGTTCTCTGTTAGAACGATGAATAGACAATAAATCAGGAATCTCTTGGGACAAATTATGTTATGTTTGTCGATAAACCAATCAGTTGCTAAAATAGCCTCATTTAAGGGGATGTTGCTATAAAGAGACTCGATATCCATGGTTACAAGAATATCTCTATTGGCCACAAAACTCAGATTTTCCACTATATTAATCATGTGGCCACTGTCTCTAATGTAGGATTTGATCTTTGGTATGTGAGGTCTTAGATGATGATCGCCAAATTTAGATAGGGGTTCTGTTATAGTTCCAATTGTCGAAACAATGGGTCTATATGGTGGATTATTCACATCTTTGTGTATCATTGGCAAGGCATAGATACACGCTGTTTTATTCTTGTTAGAATTTAGAAAGTCGTGTTCTTTAATGCTAATTTCTCCATTCACTAGTGCCTCGTTTGTTAAATGTTGTATCTTTTTAGATATCAGATGTGAAGGATTAGAATTAATCTTGAGGTGGAGTTATCGTTTAACATCTCAATCATGTTATGTTCATAGGAGTCAGAATCTAAAACGACAATTCCACCACCTTTATCACATCCTTTAATCACCAGCTCTTTACTTTCTGATAGTGTTTTAAGGGCTAGTGATTCCTCTTTGCTAAGATTATAGGTGGGCTTTGGAATAAATCGGAGTGTCCTTTCAAGTTTTTGAAGGACCACCCGTTCAAACGCCGCAACCTCGGGACCCAATTGGTCTAATCCAGGGCTGAATGTCGATGGTAATGATAACTCGTTTTTGCCATTAGGTTCATTATTGGTCTCTTCACTTCCTTGAAAAGATTTCTTTAATCTAATTTTACGAAAAAATAAAATAATGTCTTGGTACAGTTCAAAGATGTTGGCATGTCCATGAGGTACATATGAAAGACCTCTAGATAATAGAGATTCACTTTGGCTATCTAATATAGTAGATGTTGGCATGTGCATGAGGTACATATGAAAGACCTCTAGATAATAGAGATTCACTTTGGCTATCTAATATAGTAGATGATAGGTTAAAGATGGGGATTACATCCCCTGACCCCAATATTGACGGTTGCGGGTCTCTCTGATGAACTGGGGTTCCTGTAGTTGATGTTGTTGCTGGTTCATCTGGAAATTTCCCCTGTTTTGACCTTGGAACCTCACTCTCGGGCGGCCTCGTCGAGGCCCCCGATTGGATAAAGAATGCCGTCGTTGAGGTCGAGAGCCTGAATATGAATTAAAGGCTCCTTCTTGTTCGTAGTTATTACTCGGGCCCTCTCCCTACGAGTCCGATGTCTCTGAGAAATTATTTACTCTCTGCGGGGCACTCCTAGTATCGTCAACATAGTGGTTTTGTTGGTAGAATTCCTTCCTTAGATATGGATAAGCTGTTTCTTTGGTATAAAATATCTTGTCCTTATTTAACTTATCAGTTTTTCTTTTATTTAGATAGTTACTAAAAGACTCAAGTTCTTTATTGGATTCCTCTATTCTTTTCATGGCTTCTTCTACTCCATTTAACTGTTTGAGCTTTTCTTCTAACTCATCTATTTCAGATTTGATGGCAGCAGCTAACCCTCTTGATCATCAAGTCACGTGAGCATCTACTTGCTATTTGGCTCCATCTTTCAAGGAAAGGTCTGTGATGAACAAACAGACCCGGTACATTACGTACCCTCAAACCATTAGGAATAATACCTGTTCTTAGATAAGCTAGCATGAACTCACCGTGTGCTTCCATCCGGATGAGTTTCTTTTTTAGGTCTAAAAGTTTATTCTTTTCATCATCGTTTTCCCTGTCCTAGGAATTGTATTTACTTTCTACAGGGGGTCCTTGTTATTTACACACGAGTTCTCTATGTGTACATATGGCAAGAGCAATGAGCTGAGGCAATAGTGACTGCACCCGAGTGAGAGTACATGCTGTCCAGAGACACCTAATAAAAATAAGCCACAGAGGTGCACATTTAGTAAAAAGCGCCAATCAAACAAAGAGACTAGGCATATTTACTTGTATTGAAGAGGTCCCTCTCTGTGCAGGTCACAATGTAGGACATTTTGACAGGATTCACGTGGCTCCGTTATCAGCAGGAGCAAAATGGCGGCCCTAGCATCAGGGATTGGCAGGGCAAGCCGAAATCCATACAAAACGGGCCACAGCATCTTCAGTGCGAGTCGGAAACTCGCCCACCGGCTCCTGGCGGTTTTCGACAAAATCGCACGTAATTTCAAGCAGCTGCTGCACTGTTGAATTGACCCTTTGTGAGGCAATGCGTCCCGGTGCTTCAGAGCCTCCTCAAGGTGCGGACATCTTGCCGCCGCTGCAGCGCGCCTCCTTCACACTTCATTTTGCCCATGTTTTTTGATACTCCTGTCTCCATACCTGCTGTAAGAGCCATCACCTTGCACAAAAGCTGTGTGCGAGGTGCATCCAGAAAATTACATTTGATTGGGAACCACTTTAACCAGATCCAGAACTACAGTGAATAAACATCACCTGTCTGGAAGGTGAGTATAAAGATGGGATTGGAACCATCAAACCTTGTTCCAGTTCCAATTTCTTCTTGACCAAGGTAGGGAGTGATCCGCAGTGTACTTGAAGAAATGCTGTGATTTAGGGCTGGTGTCTGCAAGGCAGCCAGTCTCCAAGAGGTGAGGGGACTTGACCTGAAGTCTGCAGAAACTTTCTGGAGAACCTGAGGAGCCGTGGAGAAGCTGCCTAGCATCTAGAAGCCTTTCAGTCGGCTTAGAGAGGCAAGGAGAGTGCCTGACCCTGCAACAGATGGATAAATTGCGCACAGAGGAAGGCTTCGTTATATATGAGTGAGCGTTAACCTTCTAACAATATATTTTCATGGAGTCGTTCAATAAACTGTATACATATCCCAAATATCAACAGCTGTGTCTGTCATGTTCGTAATTCCATCATCAGTTTCAGTACCCTGACTGGATGGTCAACACAGCATCAACAGATCTCTTTTTAGAACACAAATTAATCACCAGCAGATTTCTGCTTTGGACACTGCTCGCTCACAGTTTGTTCAAGAGTTTTCCAAAAATACACATTCTGATATTCTCCAAGAAATTTCAGCACTTCATTTTAATTCCCTGATGCTCCTAAAGTTTCATGTAAAGTGTTAAAATACAAAACGTAATCAGTCAGGTGCTCGGTTAACTCCTGGTCTTGCCACTCCTAGAAGCCAAATTTCCAAAATCCCTGCCTTCAATCAGATCTGTGTCTGCTTTAATAAGAGTGAATGGTCTGAGATGCTGTGCACTTAGTATTCCTGGACCTGTCACAGATACTGGGGTGCAAAAATATAATATACTCTAAAGTGGGAGATACGTGCCTAAGTCTGTGATACATTTCACAAGACCATCATGATTTACTCAACCATATACTAATGACTTGCTGGCCCTCCTAAACTCCCCCTACTGTCACAATGTACCCCACATTGCACAGTGCACAGTGTGCCCACCCACTCTCAAGCCATTGTAAGTAGGGCTTGAGAATCTCATGAATATTCAGCATGAGCTAATTGAATTTCCTCTAATCTATGAAGTGGCATTCATTAACTATCAAATTGGTTTCTTCCCGCTAGCTCAAATCTGACTTGTGCTTCTGGATTAACTGAATAAACACTCCCCATTTAACTTTGAAAATAAAAATCTCCAGAAGGTACCAGAGAACACCCCCCTCCTCGGGGAGGGAGTTCAGGGGTCACAAGGGGGGGGGGTGGCAAGGGGAGAAAAGAAAAAAAATGAGTCCTCATCTCGCATTAGCTCACAAGAACTCCAAACTGAGCAGTTTAGTACAGTAGGGTGCATTAGCGTTGGGATATGTAGGAGGAGATGGAAGATATTTGATGACCTGTAATAGTTTGGCATTCATTTCTTGGAATGTTAATGGCCTCCGATGTACTCGGAGACGTAGGCTGATTTTAAAATGCCTAGAGCAATCTGCGGCTAAAGTAATTCTGCTTCAGGAAACTCATCTGAGTTCTAGTGAAAGTAAAGAGGTTTTTGGGAAACTCCGATGGATTGGAGCTTTCTGTTGCTCTGAGCAGTCGGTGGCAAATAAAGGAGTGGCAATCCTGATTAAGGCTGGCAATGGAGGTTCTATTAGGTCATCCATAACAGATCAGTCAGGAAGATGGGTCCTAGCGCATGCAAACTTCAGTGGAAGCGATTTGACTATTGTCTCTTACTATGGGCCAAATACCGACGATCCTGCCTGTTTGCTGAAAGTACAGTCCAAACTGGTTGAGGTTACATCCCCGGTGGTTATTGGAGGAGACTTCAATGTCCTCCTCGAACCCAGACAAGATCGTTCTAATTATAGCCAGCTAGTCCCTGCTCCGAGATCCCGTCGTGCCATGGTGAATATGATTCATGAGCTGGGTCTAATTGACGCTTGGAAAGTTAAGAACGGTATGGTGCCGGGCTTCACATATTTTAGTAAAAAACATGGGCATGCCTCAAGGCTCGATCACATCCTTGTGGATAGGCTATGTCTAGAGGCCCTGGTGGACATAAAAATTGTACCCAGCATTTTGTCTGACCATGCCCCTATCTTGTTTTCACTCATCACAGGTAGGGCTAGAGGCACAACAACCCCCAGGTGGACCTTAAAGAGGGCAGCCTTAAACAACCAGGACATAGTCACAGCAGTAGGTACGTCCACCACTAACTTTTTTCCCGATAATATTGGCTCAGCTCCACTCGAGGTTGTTTGGGATGCATAGAAGGCCCACATCCAAGGTCAGTTTCTCAGTTTGACTAGCTCAAACAATAGGAAGGAGGCGATTAAATTTAAAACATTGGAAGACAAAATTGCATCCCTAGAGATTTTAAGATTAAGTGCCCAATTGGACGACTTACCACAGGTTTTATTGGAATTAGAGCGCCTCCGGTTAGAATATCGAGGACTGTTAGATTTAAAAGTTAAGACACAGTGGGCTCTATGGAAAACTATGAGTATGGTGAGAGAGCTGTGGCGGTACTGGCCAGTAAGATTAGAGCAGATTGAGTCAGAAATAATATTAATAGGCTAATTATCGATGAGCAGGGCACTATATCCTGTCATCAGGAGGACATGGAAAAAAATTTCTTTTCCCTCTTTTCCGAACTATACCAGGAAGAGTCGTTTCCAAGTTCTGTTAACACTCTGTGGTGGTTGGAGAGTAAGGCTCTTCCAGGTTTGACTGAGGAAGGCCGCAATATGCTGAATAGCTGCTTTACAGAGTAAGAAATTAAACTTTCCATAAAAAAAATAAACAATAATAAAGCAACGGGGCCCGACGCTCTTCCTGGCGAAGTATATAAAGTACTTCAAGATCTCCTCGTGCCGAGATTATGTGATCTGTTTAATTATATCTATAGTCCAGAGGGCAGGATCCCGCCTTCTTGGAAGGAGTCCACAATTGTGCTAATTTTAAAACCAGGGAAAGACCCCCTTAAGGCGGACTCCTATCGGCCAATCTCCCTGATAAACGCGGATTATAAGATCTTTACCAGCGTTTTGGCAGGGAGATTGGCCAAGTTGGCTCCATCACTTATTAACCCTGATCAGGAAGGATTTATACCTGGTAGATATATTCAAGAATTAACCCTACAGTTGATTATCAGTATCGATCTTGCAGAGGCACGGTCGGAGCCGCTAGCGGTGGCAGCATATGACGCCGCAAAAGCCTTCGACCGTGTCAATTGGCAATTCCTGTGGGATGTTCTCAGCATAATGGGGTTTGAAGCAATTTTTATTGAAGCACTGAGAGGATGTTATGAAGGCGCCTCGGCTGTGATTTTATTGAATGTTTTTTTGACACCACGCTTCAATATCGGGAGGGGAACTAGGCAGGGGTGTCCCATCTCGCCCCTCCTGTTCGACCTCTATATCGAGCCGTTGGCACAGGTGCTGAGGATAGACGAACGAATTACACCCTTTAGAATAGAGGACTATAGCTGCCAGCTGGCGCTGTATGCGGATGATTTGATGGCGTATACCAGCAATCCGGTAGAGGTATTCCCTAGAGTCGAGGAGATAATGGCTGAATACGGTCGGTACTCTGGTTATTTGATTAATAACTCGAAGACAGAAATAATGTGCTGGGGAGTCGACCAATGGGAGGGAGCCCAAAGCAGCCAGTTTAAATACTTGGGTATATGAATAACAGCTGATTTCAACAATATAGTGAAAATTAATGTAAAAAAGGTGACTAAGGATATCGATAACCTTTTTTGGAGATGGCAAAACCTTTCGCTGACAATATATGGCCGTGTAAATCTGGTCAAGATGGTTATTTTGCCCAAGCTGACCTACTTGTTCAATACGATACCCCTGACTTTTCCTAATAAAATATTGGAAAAAATTCAGGGGAAGATTGGTAGTTTTATTTGGGCAAATAAGAACGCTAGGATATCATGGAAAAAATTGAAAAGAAGACTGTTAAAGGGGGGACTTGCGCTTCCTGATGTACTATGGTATGCCTTTGCTTTTCAGTTAAAAAATATTCGAAGCCTCCTTACTTCCCCGGATGTCTCCAATTGGGGGCAGATCCTCAATACGATGGTGGATCAAGAGGGAGGTGGGCCTGGGTTTTTGTATAAATTCGGCGCACCAAGGTTCTACAAAAAGGTACACCGTAAGGTATTAAAATCTGCCTTACTACTCTGGAGTAGAGTAAAAGGAAGTTGGGGTATAAAATACTATTCAGACTTTGCCCCAATATGGGATTCTCCCGGTATACCATCTTGTCTCCAGGATAGTCTGTCCCTTCCTGTCAGGAGAGCAGGAATAACTACTTGGTCAGACTTGGTAACAGCAGAGGGAGTACTCCCTTGGGAGGTTTTGAGATCAAAAATTGGGGACTCCTTCTCTAGATTTAAATACATCCAACTCTGTTCCTGGTTTTCCGCTGAGAAAGAGAACATCGGCGGTAACTGGGACATTGAGCTTGCTCTCCAATCCCCAGGCTGCAGGAAAAGGGAAGTGGGACTGTGGTACAGGAAACTGATTGAGGCAGAGGAATTACAGGCCCCCTCATTACATCTTGTTTGGAGCTCGTCTAGTTGGAGGTTGTTTCAGCCACCCTTTACGATACATCTCTCAAATACCTATATAAATATGTTCGGTCTGCCTCTCTCAAGAAGAATCATTTTTATGTTGTAAATAGGCTTTAATATACGCCAAAAAAAATCGCAGTTTGTTAGCCCACCCCCTTTGTGCACCAGACATCCACATCTTTTATGAATGTTCTATTTTGGGTAATTTCTGGGGTACTGTGGAGAAGGCATTGGAGAGTATTTTTAAGGTGAAACTTAGATTGAATGTAGTAAGGGTTTTGTTTGGTTTGGACACTGATATCATTAGTGGGTACAGGGGGGCACAGGTTGCTTTATTTTTCACTCTTATACTCATTGCACTTAGAGAAATCTGCAAGCTGTGGAAAGATGCTAGTCCTCCCCTGTATGAAAACTGGCTCCGGGCTGCATTGAGAATGGCACATTTGGAATCTAGAATGGCATATAACACTAATAGTATTGTTTGGCAACCTTTGATAGACTGGGGAATAGAAATGAGGCTGGTTTAAAGTCCTGAAAATGTCCTATGATTACACCAGGCCCCAGAATAAAGGGGTAGCCGGGATGGCTCCAGGCAAAGTAAGAACTTCAGCCCTGGGCGCCCAGGACGGAATAGGGTTGTTAGTGTTCAATCATACTTGCCAAGGGTGAGATGAGGACAAAAAAAAAAAAAAAAAACAGAGAACACCCTTTCTGTTGATCACATTTTCGTATATTTCCCTACATGTAAAAAGGTCTTGTTTCCAGCACACAGCATCCAAAAATTCAATACTTTTTGGACACACATGGTCTTCCACATCCCCCACCCAAAACCTATAATCACCCAACACTGAACACTTTGGTACAAGAAACTATCCACCATCTCAATGTATAAAGTGTCCACTGCCTCAAGTTTCTGTAACACTTTGAAGACCTTGCACCAGAACATTGCAGCAACACTCTTCGCCACTCTATCTCTTGATCAACCGTGGTGCTCAACTATTCCATATATAGGGTATACTCTTCATCTTCAACTAGATCAACAGCACCTCAGGAAGGTTATATCCAGAGATGGTAGTTCTAACATCAACAGAAACACAACTTG
Source organism: Lissotriton helveticus (assembly GCF_964261635.1). Classification (NCBI taxonomy): domain Eukaryota; kingdom Metazoa; phylum Chordata; class Amphibia; order Caudata; family Salamandridae; genus Lissotriton; species Lissotriton helveticus. The sequence goes on from NC_136063.1 coordinate 274,701,351, forward strand.
GTTTTCAGTCATTCCTCTACAGCAATCTCAACAAGACAAGTTGCATAGGGCTAAAGCTCGACCATCAAACACTGCAGGCAAGTCTAAACTCACTTGATTCCGCCAGCCATCATTCTAAGCTCCACGTTAGTTTTAAAGAGAGAAATGGTCAATGTTACCCTTCCACCTAAGGCTTGTCTATGCTCCTCAAGTTAAGTAATCTTTTTGGGTCTACCCGATTCAACTTCATATGCAGTTTCATGGGTGTGTTTTCAGGTTCCATTACAGGAACTGGCTGTATCGCATGTCTCCATCTTATTGTGTCCATCTCTTCCATTCACTATTGGGCAGCTCAGTTAACAAGATGGGGTTGTAGACTGCTTTCAAGCTCTGCAAGTTGTTACGGTGGTACCACTTCTGCAGTGGCGGCTGGTGACATTTCAAAGTGGAGAGGCATAAAAGTTGTGGATGAATTTTAAGTAGCGAGCAAGCAAAGTAAGTGAGTTATAAAGATATTCACACCACAGGCACATTTAATCCTTACTTAACCTCTCTGCACCAATTTTGGAATAGCCCATTAAGGAGGTCACACAGCTATCAAAATATGTATAGCAAGAAATGAAAAGAAAGTCTGTGCTCACTGGTGAGTGGAGTGAGTATGCTGTCTGAGCACAGGAGATAGAGAAGTGGAGGAGTTGAAAGGAAGTACGAGAAAAAGGAGAGTGAAACTGTGTTGAAGAGGAAAATGACTATGTGACAAATATGTTCCTTCAAAATTTCACATTGTTGGCAGGTTTGTGGTGTCACAGAGAATACGCAACAACAAATTAAATATTATTAAAGGTATAAATAATGTTCTTACATCAGAGAAAAACTTCCCTTGTTCAGCAGTGTGCAAAGCTAAAACAGCGCCAAGTCAAAAGATGGATTTATAGGGAAAGGAATGTAATGGAAAACAGTGACCTTGCTCGCCAGTATTTTAACAGAATTTATGGGATCCAAGGAGGCAAACGAGCCCCTCTGAGCAGTATATTTGGGCTGCTTGATGCAGAGAGATTTAGCCCTACAAAAAACAAGCACAGAATCCGCCTACCAATTATGTTCTTATGACCTTGAAACTTGCATATGGTGGAAGAGGCCTGGAGACTCAATCCCACAAAGGACTTGCCTGAAGCAATGGCTGTCTGTGTAGTCCTTCCTTATACTACCCTATATCCTCCGCACCAAGTGAATCGAGAAAATCTGTTTTGGAAGAACAGTCATGAAATTGACAGGGAATGGCCAAGAAAGAATTATTACTAATTGATCAGTATCCCATTGTTAGTTCAGTTCAGAATAGATCAAACAAAAAGACGGGAGAGGCCTAAACATAAGGTCATGGTGAGTAGCAAGCGGAACCATCCCAGGTCCTTCTGGGGATTACAAGAAGGGCTGCAAGACTACCAGATGTTCCCAACACTGCAGTGTTTCTTTGGTTGGGGATGATGAAGCGCAAGGCGCGCAGAGGGCCCCCTGGCCTTCACTCACATTGGTCCGGGCCCGCGGCCAGGAGGACATGGCAGCGGTGGTTCTCAGTGACAGCACAGAGGTGCCTGGTGAGGGATGCTCCACCTGGAACGAGGCTGCAGCTGCACCGACGCGCACTGGGCCAAAACTTCCCTGCAGCCTCTTTAGACTATGAGTCGCCTCCTCACAATGGCCATGGATGCCTCGGATGGCTCCATGCAGTACTTCTAGCTGCAGAGTTAGATGAGGGCACAGCGGATGAGTGACTGCCATACGCCAGCCCTTCTCTGCACCAAGTGGTGGGTCGGTGACGTGGGGACTCCAGCTGCTGGGGCCTCAAAGAGACAACCCAGAGGGCCAAGGACCGGGGCGCCACGAGGCCCAAATACTTTCTCATGGGGGGGTGGAAGCCCAAATATCTCTAGACGATGTTAGATCTCAGCAGGAAGACTGGGCCTACAGGATTCTTTTTGCCGTCTCCCTGCATTTCTGTGCTTAAGTAGTTTATTACAGTTAAAAAAAGCATAAACATGAGAAACAAATAACATACATGGATTTACATTCACCAGTGTGCAACATTCATTCCCCTGAAGATAGTATATATTAAAATTGCGTTTCCTCCAACCAAAAGATAAATTGGCCCTCCACACACACAAACACACACAGAAGCAGACACACACGCACATGCTTACTTTGATTTTGATTAGCGATCGCGTCAGCATCATCTAATGATTCCACACAGTGGACCAAGAAACACGACAGGACGATGCCTCTATTCAGTTTTAAAGTTTCTGTCCTGTGCTGCATCTTAATTCTTCAATAGTCTTGCATGTGGATGGACATGCAATGGTGATTTCAGAACACTACTTCTCTCTCCTGGATGGGGAAAAATAAGCCCAAGCTCCCCAGCCAATCCAAGCAGTGCACTTATGCAGCATATAATACTAAACAGCATAGGCGCAGTGCTAAGATTGGCTCAGGCATGAAAGCACACGCTCCATTGAAGACTGATGTGGCTGTGTCTTTGCTGACAGCCCCATGGTAGTCTTCAATGTGGGAGTGTGAACTACGCATGTCAGACTGGCCAAAGGGAAAATACCAGCCAATCTGACATGCGCACTTCAGTTTCAGCCTCAGCTGCTGGTCCCACCCACTGAGAACTCCGTAGCCCCGCCGCATCAGGAAATAAAATTAATAGACAACATACGGGGTTGATTCAAAATTTCAAAATGAGCCTGGGAGGTAGTGGCTTGCAGCAGTAGGGGGTCAACGTCCCTGCCCCCCTATGAAGGAACCGCTGCTGCACTCATGGACCTCTTCTTTAGAGTAGCGGTCTGTTCTCTCTCCAGCCAGACTGGTACTTCCTCTGAAGGGCCATCTTTTTTCTTCTAAAATCTGGAGCCTGCCTAGTGACACCGTCAAGTATTTCACACCCACTTCCTTAAAAGCTTGCTTTGCAGCATCATGGCGTTTTCTCAACTGAACTTCCTGCTTGAAGTCAGGAAAGAGTGATTCCCTGGTACCAAAAGATATTGGGGTCATCTCTCTAGCTGCAAGGTGGTTAGAGACTCCATCTCTGTAATTGAGAATGCTTCACTAAAAAACTCCATACATACCATGTTTGGGTATAGATCCACTGTCTAAGACCTCAGAAATGGTTTGGCTTAGTTTTCATTCGAATGTCATTTCCTGACTACCAGACATAGCCTTTTGGCAAGGTGATGGTTCTGGCAACAGGTAGAAATTATGCTGAATATAAACTTCCTTACCTTGTTCAACAGATACCGCTGTCTCAACACCCACCCTTAACATCTAATAAATGTTAGTGGTAAGGAAGAACAAATCAGCATCCCTTTGCTTACAAGAACCTCACTGAGTTACTAAGGGCAGCCCTGTCTTCATTCTCCATCACTTAAATGTCTGAATCTCAAACATCCAGCTAAAGGAATGCAGTCAATATACTTTCACTATCTAGGGAAGCTGTAGCCACCCTCCATCCTATGCGGTGGTAGAGCAAGAGGCCTCCCAAAATGGATCTCACTAGCCGAAGCACTCAGACTCTTACCATACACAGAGTCCTACGACACATACATGCTCCAGATCCATCGCTCTGTAGTGTAGTTCCTATATTCCCAATAGGCTCTGCGCATCGGAATAATATATCCGATAGATGTGACGTAGGACTTATGTCTACTAGGTCTCTATCGAATATATTAAACTTAATTGTGAGTGCCAGCTAGCTCAGAGGTCACTAGAAACTTTCTCGAATTCACAAGAAGGGATTCGTTTCTGACAACCGCATAAACATGACAACTTTGTTTCCTCAAGATAAAACTGATCTTCAGAGTCGTGGAAACAATAGATAGATATTTTACTCAGTCATTTGTGCATGCTTCGTTTCACTAGCGGTGCAGAGAAAATAGAGAGACAGGCGTTTTCAATAAAAGTATTTATTGAACTGTCTTCTTTCTCATGCAGGAGAAATGAACTGCTACAATTGTAATACTGGCTGTAAAGTATAATGCGTACAGCAAGAAGAGTATTATAAAATAATACTGTAAAAGCATGGTATGGTTTCTAAGCCATAAAATACATACATAAATAAATAAAGACTAAAATTATTCAACTGGTGCTTCTAAAATACGCCTACCTCGATGTACCTAACCTAAGCCTAGTATGAGGGAAGAAGTAAGTGAGGTGTAGCATAAGTTTAGTGTTCTTTTGCCAAGAGTCTATCCAAGATTTCTCTTAGGGTCTAATCAGCTCCGTACCTTGGTTTAGAATGAAGGAGGTCAGTATCAGGACTCTATTTCCCAGCACCCCGCAAGGGGAGCTTGGAAACACTGGAGCTGGATTTCTCGGCAAGAGAAAAGACAGCGTCTCTCACAGTGCTTCTGCTGGAGGGTCAGCTTCCTTCGGCACTTGCTGTAGCGAGATGCATCGGGCAAGTAGATAGTCGAACTGCTCCAAACCACCGTGTGTTTGCTTGGGCAATTGTGGGCATATTTATACCTTGAAGGTGCCGAGTTTGACGTAAAGGTGGACATAATAACGCCATCAAAGAGTCTCAGTTCTTTGAAAACTCCATGAGTTCTTGGACAAATCAATATTCAAGCAAGGGAAAGTCCCTAACTGCTGAAGCCGAGTTTTCCAAGAAATCGTTGTGGATTTTCGGAACTAGTGGAAGTAGCCATGCCGTATTTGGACTGCATAGGCTATGTCTAAATATGGTTATGATTTCTATGCCTATATAAGGACAAGGTACTCTATACCTATATAAGGGCATGAATCGGGACAATTACACTAGGGTCCTAAATTGCTATACAACAGCACATACATGTGCTTGATATACATATGAAATATCAGAGCAATGGTTTAGTGTTCATCTTAACGTGAAACTTACATAGAAAAAGGGAAGGTCATAGCAATGAGTCACAAAATGAGATGCGTCGCCACCACCTCTTAATGTAACTAATCCATGACATGGACAGTAGCGCTATGAGCAATGAGGGCACGCTTGGGTCCCCCGTACAGGTGGCAGAACAGTTTTTGGATCTTGTACTATCATGGACAGTGCTGGACTTCTGGGCCCACTCTAGAATAGCGTGGTCACACAAAAAAGTCAGGAATCTTGCATCACATGCAGTTGGGCGCGTAGAGCAGGGGTACATGCTTGTTTACCATATATGGGACATTCCAGTCCCAAAACCTGCTGCCCTTATTTGTCGCTGTTTTCCTATTTTTCTTTTCCTCCTCATTTCTCCCTTTTCTGCATTTCTCGCACTGGGCTAAAGTTTGATGATGGAAAATTAGCCCCGATCTTCAAATCTTAGTGTCATTTCCCACCGACTGCAAATGCCTGCACAAATTAAGCACTCCATTCAACACAAGATGTAGGTTGGCATGCTTTATCAATGCTGCCAATATCAAATGAGTTTGTTCTTATACAATAGTTCATCCCCAGTTCGGTCTTTGTTCTATCCCTACTTTCACACACCTGCACCTTTTCAGAATCTCTTGCATTTTGTTACTGACCTTTGGCCTCGCACACATGCTTGAAGGAAGATTCCAGCATCTACCACTTCCCTATAAAGTAGCAAATCTTATGTCCCCATTGAGCCTTCATAAGGCAAAGTTGGATCTGGCCACATTTCTACCGAAGGTTTGACCTGTACTGTTAATATTTGGCATCTTAAATATGTATGCTAACATTCTCTGTGCTTTGCCTAAATGATTCTTTTGAAACTGCTTTAAAAAAAATGTGTAATTATATGTAGTTTATTTGAACAGGTACAAGGTGTACTCGTGCTATTCATTGCTTCCTCATCCACTCCTTGTGTGTGAGGTAGCCCTGGGAACAAGGGTGTTTTCCTTTCTCCTTCTAGTCGAAATAGCATTTCCTTACTTTCTGAAACGTTTGCAATACCTCTAGTCTCCGTAGCATCCCAAAACCTTGATCCTATCCTTTTTTTCTGTCTCCACTCAAATAGTATGGCCTACGCTCTGGGGCTATTTATTCTTTTTATTACACTTCCGTGTGGTTTCTATGTTTTCGTGTATGTTTCATGAAGTTCTTCAGACAGTATGTCTTGGTGCTGCACACAGGGCTGCAGTCTGCTCTGCTTGGATGTCCTTGCTGGGGTTGGGCGAGTGGTGCTGTGGTTCTGTGCGCCATTGAGATAATATATGTTAGCAGGTTTCTGTCGCCAGCTTCCATTTTGAACTTTCCTTATGCAGGCTGGCCAGAGTTGTGGCATGCACAGCCCTTCCTGCCCTTCTCTGGCTCCCATGACCTACAAAGGTGGGTTGTTCTCAATTCCTCAGTCCCTGTTGTAGCAGGACAACAATGTTCTTGTACTTCTATTTGTTTTTTTTTGGGGGGGGGTCATGCTTTAGGCGGCTTTTCAGTGGTTTGCCCAATTCTAAAAGACTGTGAGCTTACAGATGTTTGCTGCTATTGTTCAGGAGAATCCATCAGCCATTTTTAATCACACGCACACGGTCCCTCTTCTACTCACCACACATAGTCACCCTCCAAAAACATCTTTTAGCTTCACGACGGCAAACAGAGAAGACGTCCGGCAAAGACACCCCCCCCTGGGGGGCCCGTTGGGCATTGCAGCGCTGGCCCAACAAGGAGCTGCCCTATGATGAAGCATGACACCCCTTGGGGTGTGTGAGGGCTCTAGTACGTTATTGGAGCTATCCCCGGACAAGCACGCACTGTCTTGTCCTATCTAGCACTTGTCTGTAACTGGCATTTACAACCAGTGCCATTGACAGCGCTGACAGTGGTACTGGGTGATGCAAGTGGCAGCGGCCTCCTGACAAGGGGCATGGCACTTTTGTTTCACAAATTAAGCAGTGGTTTACACTCAGTGCCATGTTTTCCGGGTATCTGCCTCTGCACCTGTCAAAGACTTTGGACACGTGGCCAAGTGAGTTGAATTACCTGTCATAGAAGGTCTCGCTAATAATTAAATATTCAGTTGTGTTATTGGTAAAAAAAAAACATAATATCCACATGCTCACTCTGGAGACCCTGCTGCAACTTCCCCTATTGCTGGTAGCGCTACCTGACTGTCTGGCTCTTGTTAGCTGTGGTTGGACCCCGTCTGTTTTTGTTGGCCGCGTCTGACGCATTTCCTTGTAGGTCTCTGCCAGCTGAACGCTCTCCAGGTTGCTTCCGGTTCAATCTATTCTCTGGTGGTTCCAGGCTTGCCAGTGGACCTGCTCTACCCTGCTTCGGCAGTGATGGATTTCTCTGCCGGGAAGGGTGATGAGGTCATCTGCTTCGCATTTCCGCATTGGCTGGGCGACAGACGTATGTAGATGCTTAAGGTTCCCGACGCACACCCTGATGGGGAAGAGTTCAAGCACCTTTGTGAACACGTTTGATAAATCATAATGTGCGTGAGTAATTTAAACAGAAGCTGATTTATTATTTATCATGGCGCAAAGTTCTATCCAACTTGCTATCATAACGCATACCCAAATACAATACACATTGGGGCACATTTACTACTTCTGGCGCATCTCTGCTAATCAGCAGGGATGCGCCAGAAGAGTTGTGATGCATCTGCCCACCCGTGCACCACCACTGATTCGCCACATTGGCGCACCGCGGCGCACGGATGGGCAGGTGCATGTCGCATCCCCCCCCCGCGGAAAGGCGGCGAATTGCTGGAGTTGCGACGCAGCTTCAGCAAAGGCTCGGTGGTGCCCAATCCCTAACATGCTGCGTCAATCCTTAAGCCTGCTTCAAGCAGGCGCAGGGTTTGACGCAGCATGGTCTTAAAAGTGACTGAGTGAAATCTTGTAGATTTCACTCATCCACTTTTAGGAGGCGTTCCTGCGCCGGAACGCCCCCCCTGCACAGGAACGCCAACATGTGGCACAAGGCTGTACAACGTGACGCATCTCCCAGATGCGTCATGTTGTAAAGACCCCGTAGCATGGCGCTGGCATTGCGCCGCCGCGTCACAAAAGTGACGCAACGACAGCGTAAAAGAGGCGCAAGGGGCTTGTAAATCTGCTCCTTAGGGCTTATTTACAAGCTCCTTGCGCTACCGGTGCGTCACATGTAAAATGGGAAAAAGTGACGTACTGGTGACGCAAGGGGCTTGTAAATAAGCCCTTAGGGTGCATCAGGCCCCAGTAGTAGGACAGGCCGTGGTTCCCGTGGTCCATGATGTGTTGTGGTAACATCCATGGTTGGGGAGTAGCGACCCGGGTCCTTTGCCTTCCGGAACTGTGGCGTCACTGCACCTGCTGTAACTTTGCTGGCTGAATTCCTGCACATAGCGGTTTCATGTCATGCTTGGGGGCGGACTGCACTGCCTCGTGCTCCCTGTCACATGGCTGCATCTTTCCTTTTCTGTCTTCCGGAAGAGGCGTTTCCCTGGTCATGAGATTCAGGCCTGTCTTAACTCCGAGTGAACTCCTAGGGTGCTCTGTCAGCTTCAGCTTGTCCATATCTTTGTGTGCCTCCCCTGTGCACTTACAACCGTCCTTTTCATTGCACTTTGTTGGAGGGCACGGCAGTATGCAGGGCTGTGCCGCCTCTGGCTTTTCCGCCCTCAGGGCCTTTCATCCTTATGAGGTCGCTTCTTGGGTACCTCTGTGTTGTGCAACCCCTCTCCTCAGTTATTTGGTGACTGACTGGATGCTCTTGGGTACGTGTGCTTCTTTATTCTCATGCCTTTCCACAGGTCATGACCTTGGCCTGTGCTTCCCTGAGTGCAGCATGGCTCCTGTGACCTTTGCACGCAGGCTCCAATAGCTTGTTCCGTTTCATTGGGCCTCTGTAGGGTTCCATATTCTTGGTAGCTCGTGCACCACCATCACCCTCTTTTCATTGTGAATCCTCGGTCCAGTCTATGTTGTGAGACTCCTGCTGTGCTCCTTGTAGCATTCTGGCTCTTGGTCTTGTGATGATCCCGTGAGGTCATATTGGTCCAGGGTTCTCTCACTAATATTCTCTCCCAGCTGCTGGGTAGGGTCCACGCCGCCATTATTTGGTGAGCTCGGTGGGGAGGGCAGTGCTTTGCAGGTTGTATGTCAATACAACGTGGTTGTTACACCGCACTACCATTACAACGCGGGCTTTACAACGCAAGTCGTTACCACGACTTGAGCTGTAGGGTGCTGGACTTAGGAATAGTAAGATTTACTATTCCAACACCAGCCTACGTACAGTAGGGAAGGTGTTGGAATAGTAAATCTACTATTCCTTAGCCTAGAGCGCCCTCCAGCGCAAGTCGTGGTAACGACTTGCGTTGTATTGCCGCGTTGTAATGGTAGCACGGTGTAACAACCGCGTCGTAATGGATGTTCCCCGCTTTGCACTACCATAGAAGCTGGCGTCCTGGGTCCTTCTCTGTTTTTGGTCGGTTCATTCCAGGTCTAGATGATGCTGCACCACTCTGGTGGCCTGAAAGTGGCCGTGTGTCTTAGTGGCTGGGCACAGGTCTAGTACACCAGGGTCATCATGAGTTCAGGCCTCATCAGGGCATTGCGCACTACTTCTTTGAACTTTACACAATTGAATGGAGGTTGCATTATCCACTGCAGCTCAGTATCCAAGTGGTTTTAGTTAACAATGAAGGTGGGGTATCAAAAAGGTTATGATACAAGGTCAACTGTACTCTAAATGTTTGGATTCCTCCTGATCTTCTCTCCTCTCTTATCTGAGGGGCTTGCTCCATTGATGTATTTGCTTCCATTAAGGCTGCAAGGGTGATTGGCGTGCTTTGTGCCTGGTTCCTTGCACTTGCTATAGTGCCCTGTTTGCATTCTCTTAAACTCTGGATTTGCTCTGTTTTCAAATGAGTCTTTGTCCTCATTCTTCTTACCTTCCAGGGCACTTAGCTCTGCCTTTCAAGGCCTTGTTTGAATTAACACAATTCCTAGCAAGGTTATGTCTTCGTGCTCTAATTCCTGGGACTTCAGTGGCTCTTCTGACACTCTTGTCGCCAATGTTTAGTCTTTCGGTTTGCTACCCTGCTCCCAGATCAATCTTTCTTACCCCTGGTCTGCCCATGTGGCTCTATGGCCTTTTGAAGACTCATGTTCTCTCTCTGTCCTTGGTCATCTTCAGGCAGTCATTTCTCTGACCACTCTGTCTGGTCTTGTTGGCTTCATTAGCTCCTACAGGGGTTGAGTTCCCCTATTAGGCAGCCTCTGATCTTGCTCCAAGGATGAAGTGCTTTTTGCCTTGGTATTGACTTGCCCTTTCCAGTGGAGATCTACAAACCCATAAAGATAGGTTGGTTTGGTGTGTCTCATGTAGGGGTTGATTTATCCGCTGTAGCCCACAGGAGGTGTTCCACTGGTGTCTGGCTCTCATATTGTGTGACCTTGGGAATATGTGTTTCTGGTTGCCGGTTTTTGACTCAGGTTCCTTGGTACAACCTCACTTACATAAGGAACCAAAAGGAGGCAGATGGGTGAGGTTGTAAACCCCATTTACTTACTGACAATCTTCATTACTCTGAGTCCTAGTCTTCGTCGTCACACTCCTAATTCCCTTTCTTCCATCTCCTCCAGCGGCGCCCTCTACTGGCGCCATCTGTCAGGACTACAGGCTGCGTTCTTTGGCCTACAATCCTTCAGGCTTGGCTTATGCCAGGATGTGCTCTCAGAGGTTGGCAGTTTTATCACAAGTGACACTTGAACTTGGAGTAATGAAGAGTACTGGTGAGTAACTGGAAAGAAATGAAGAGCTGTTTTTAGGAAATGTACCTTTAATATATCTCGTGGCATAGGGTAAAGCTAACAGTACACTGGAGTTACTTCGTAGCTCCCTTTTCTGCGCTGCACTGATCTGCACCATTTCATTTCCCAATAGGCTTGATGAGTTTAAAGTCCTGCTGGGAAGGCAGCGCCTGAACAGTGCCAGGTCACAAACGTCCCTGCGGTGATGCGGGGGGCTTATTGGGAAGAAATCCTTCTTAGCATCGCATACGTTCCTTTGTTTTAACTGCATTTCAACTGACACTTTGCATTACTGTTAGCATTTCTATTTACATTTAGTGCAGATTTCCACAATCATTTAGAAACAAAGACATGTTCCATTAACATCGCTGAGACATCTCGCTTACTAGGTACCTCTAGGTTGCACAGTAGCAGCTTGTTTCTAAACTGCCTATATGTCACTGAAGTGGCATTTTTGCAATATTTTTTTTTTTAGATAAGTTACTGTTAGGTTAGATACCGTACTAATGTAAAGCGCCAAAAAAAGGCAATGGACACTTCAAGGGGCTTGTGCCTAACTGCTGCATGCACCAAACGCAAAGTTATCATAGAACTCTTTTGAACTGTCGGGTTTTTAATACTTTCAGTGACCAAGAATTGATTAAGACATACTAAGGTATCTAGCCAAAGTGCTGTCAGTGCGTGTGGCGTTGAACTGTCATGCAATCCTGGTAAATCGCAGTCTGTATATCTGTGTTCCCAGTATGGTTCTGTGATTATGTAATCTAAGTCAGGAATGGCCAGCAGTGGTCTATGGGGGGATACATATATACCAGATTCACATGTGATGCATTTACATAGTATGACTATAACAGGAATCCAATACCTAGCAGGTGGATATCGATAAAAACTTTGATCTAATGAGTGAATATGTCATGAGTTACTTTACTGTTGACTCTATGAATCAGTCACTTTATGAATCAGTCACTAAGTTCAGCCTATCTATTGACTTGTAGTCAGTTGAGGGTCAGATGAATGGGTGGATGTGATCTCACAAGCTAATATTCATGGTTCAGTGCATTATGAAGATGGATGAATTGTGGCTACCTGAATTCATTTTTGTCGAAGATAGGCCGTGGTTCACAAATGTGTGTCTTGCCTGGATAATGTGATAGCTCTGACAAAGGAACACGGGGTAGGCAGAGATAGGTCTTGCTGGATAATGAAAGGTATTTGCTGTTTTAGCCCCAGATCACCTTTCATCATCAAAACCCCCTCCTTCTGACCAATGGTGATGCCTTGAGGGCATGGATTGGCGAGTGTTATTGTATGAGGCGTAAATCAGGTGTAAAATCAGAGAAAAGATCTATAAATGTGGCACGATAACTACCATCTCTATTCTGGACACCTGTGCGAGACAAACCAAAATAAACTTCACCAACAAATTTGCTTGTAAGGCACTGAACGTGATAATTGGCCCTTTGACGTTCCAGACAGTTTTTGAGAAATGGCAGTGCTTCATTGAAGTGCACTTGGTAAACAAAACTAGCAGCCGACTAGTGCAGAAATGTGCAAAATACATGGGGCAGGAGTGAAGCTCTTTGGGAAACCTGTACTGGCCTAAGGTTCTGTGGTGGAAATCCCCTGCCCTGTCCTGTTGAGAACTAAAGGTGTAGAAAGGAGGCAGCCATGCTGCAGTGGTGTCTGTCACTCGATCCAGAAGATAAAGTATTCCAAGTCGGTAACAAGTCCTCATGGACTACAGGACATCCACCGACAGAGCCTACAAAATACCCTTTGGCTATTGACCAAAGTACCTTATAAAATATACCTACTGCATTGGAAACTAATAAAAGTAAGAAAGGTATCTGAATGGAAAATCACAGCTCTGTTGTACCGTCCTTTTGGTTTCGGAGTGGCAGGAAGGATGCATTACTGTCATTACTTTAGTATTGGACCATGTTCCTTTAGTGAGTGGGCAGACTTCGCTCTGTCCCACCGCAGCTCTGATACAAATGGAATTGTCAGGACAGGCTCCTGGAGTCTGCCCACTTCTCTATCTGGAGCCTGCCAGGGAAATATAATCACACCGCCAGACCTTTATGAAGGAGAAATCGATAGATTCGTCTCTATTGACGGCATTTCCCTGAATAAACAGGAGGACGGGCTAAAACAGTCAGGGGCAGCTTTCTGGGACAAAGGTTAATTAAACACCCTGCAAGATTCCCAGGTTCACAAGGTATGTTTAGAAAAGGAACAGGGGTTTAAAGCGCTACTGTATTTTAGCATTTGCTAGGTCCAAAATGTAATATTTGTCTCTGCCTATTACTTTAGCTTTTTGATGCGTGAGAGATTCAACGTTTCTTGTTGCAAATAAAAAAAATTATGTTTACACAGGCAAACCTTTTTTTTTGCTGTTCTGTGTGGCGCACCCATCTGCCGCTGCTACAAACCAATAGGCCGGATGCTATGTCCTGACAGGGATGACAGCGTGAAATCTGCTGCACAGAGTCCGCCGACACTGCTGCTTACCCTGCCTGCTGGTGACACCCGCTTCCTGTAATTCACCCAACTGTTCGCAAATAGCTTTCTGATTCCCTGGGCTTTATTTATTTGTTTGCACTCGGAGCTCGCCTTCATCTGTGTTTGCAGTGGGAGCACACCTTCATGTGTGTTTGACACTGGGAGCACACCATCATCTGTGTTTAACACTGGGAGCTCACCATCATCTGTGTTTGCACTGGGAGCACACCATCATCTGTGTTTGCACTGGGAGCTCACAATCATCTGTGTTTAACACTGGGAGCTAACCATCATCTGTGTTTGCACTGGGAGCTCACCATCATCTGTGTTTGCACTGGGAGCACACCATCATCTGTGTTTGCACTGGGAGCTCACCATCATCTGTGTTTGCACTGGGAGCACACCATCATCTGTGTTTGCACTGGGAGCTCACCATCATCTGTGTTTGCACTGGGAGCACACCAACATCTGTGTTTGCACTGGGAGCTCACCATCATCTGTGTTTAACACTGGGAGCTAACCATCATCTGTGTTTGCACTGGGAGCTCACCATCATCTGTGTTTGCACCGGGAGCTCCCCATCATCTGTGTTTAACACTGGGAGCTAACCATCATCTGTGTTTGCATTGGTAGCACACCATCATCTGTGTTTGCACTGGGAGCTCACCATCATCTGTGTTTAACACTGGGAGTTAACCATCAACTGTGTTTAACACTGGGAGCTAACCATCATCTGTGTTTGCACTGGGAGCTCACCATCATCTGTGTTTGCACTGGGAGCTCACCATCATCTGTGTTTAACACTGGGAGCTAACCATCATCTGTGTTTAACACTGGCAGCTAACCATCATCTGTGTTTGCACTGGGAGCCCACCATCATCCGTCTTTGCACTGGGAGCACACCATCATCTGTGTTTGCACTGGGAGATCACCATCATCTGTGTTTGACACTGGGAGCTAACCATCATCTGTGTTTAACACTGGGAGCTAACCATCATCTGTGTTTGCACTGGGAGCTCACCATCATCTGGGTTTGCACTGGGAGCACACCATCATCTGTGCTTGACACTGGGAGCTAACCTTCATCTCTATTTGCACTGGCAGCTCACCATCTTCTGTGTTTGCACTGGGAGCTCAACATCATCTGTGTTTGACCCTGGGAGCTAACCATCATCTGTGTTTGCACTGGGAGCTCACCATTATCTGTGTTTGCGCTGGGAGCACACCATCATCTCTGTTTGCACTGGGAGCACACCATTACCTGTGTTTGCACTAGGAGCACACCATCATCTGTGTTTGCCCTGGGAGCTCACCATCCTCTCTGTTTGCCCTGGAAGCCCAACATCATCTGTGTTTGGCCTAGGAGCTCACCATCATCTCTGTTTGTTTTTATTGAACTCCTGGTGACTTTGCTCTTCATGTGTACGCATTAAAACAACACAATGTTTGATTTTGTATAGGATTAGTTGAGAGAGGATATGATGTATTTGGGATGAAGGGTGGCACACATGGTTTCAAATGCATCAGGATTGTGCAAATATGTTAAGAGCATTGCCTAAGTTCGTGCACAGTAATTTCCCCGTATCTGTGTTCTCTCAAGACGCTTAGAGTGGTTCCTGGAGGGAGCAGCAGGGTCGCTACACTGCAGTAGAAAACATTTTCAACCCATGCTTCAAGATTTGTCGAAGGTGTATATCTGAATCCCAAATCTTGGTTGGTTTGAAAGGCAGCCCTTACCCACAAGCCCTGGCATGCATCATCCTCGGGCTCTGGGAGGGAGCAGCAGGCTACCCGCTGAAGCCTCCGTCCATTGGCTGCTGCTGAGACAGGGGTCAGCGGAAGAAGAAAGGGAGAGGAGGACCAATGGGAAATGTGGATGTTGTTGCATTTCCCCTCTGGGTATTTATGTTATTTATTTATTTTACAGTTTTCTATAGCGCGAACATGACCCGTGGGTATCAGAGCGCTTAACATCCTATGATATGGGTTACAAACACAATAAATATAAAGCAATAAGATCGTAGTAGTCTGATATAGGGGAAAAACAATGATGGGATGGTATTAATTGAGACTTAAGTTACAATGTTCTGAGGTAATATTTCTTTGAGGTTCAGTCAAATCCTACTTCCATATTGGGTATACGGTCATATAATCAGCGGCACGTCTTCGGTAGAGTTTGTCTAGTTATGGGAGGAACTTGCTCATAAGAAAGTTCTTGATTTCTTTCTTGAATCTTATAGTGTTTGTAATTTTTCTGATGTTTGCAGGAAGGAGTTCCATATCCTGGGAGCTACGCCTGAGAATGTTCTCTCATATGTTTTTTTCTTCTTAAAGATAGGTGGTTTCAGGAGTAGATAATTGGCACTCCTGACTAGTTTGTTTCTTCCTGAGATTTCTATTTTGTGGGCTAGATATTTAGGTGTGTTGTGATGAATCGCTTTATGGGTGATACATGCCATTTTCATCTGTACTCTGGCTTCGTACGGTAGCCAGTTTAAGGCCTTCAGGTGAAGCGAGATATGATCAAATTTCCTTGATCCTGTGATAAGCCTTGCTGCTGAATTGAGGCAAGCTTTTAGGGGTGCTGTTGAGATTTTTGGAAGGCCAGCAAGTGTAGTACACCCATATTCTATCCTAGAGACAACCCGTGATTGCACAGCCAGTTTCAAGTCTGTCTCCGTTAAAAAGGATTTCATCTTCCTCAGATAGTTCATATAGAAACGGGCGTTTTTTGCCATAGATTTAATGTGTGTTTTCATATCAAGGTTCTCATCCAGTGTGATTCCGAGAGATTTCGCCGAATCTACTAGAGTTGGGATGCAATTTAATGCTGTAATCATTTTGGACCATTCTTTCACTAAGGAATGTTTTTTTTTGTGGTGTGATGAGTAAGAATTCTGTTTTGTTAGCGTTGAGCTTGAGATGATTGTTAGTTAACCATTTTAGCGATATTTTGAGGGCGTCGTTCATTGTGGTTATGTCTTCCAAGCTAGCAATCTTGATGTAAAGTTGCGTGTCATCTGCGTGCATGTGGTAGGATATTTTCGAATTCCGCAGAATTTCTGTGAGAGGTTCGATGTATAAATTAAACAGTGAAGGAGATAAGGTGGATCCTTGCGGTACTCCGAGTGTGTTAGGGCAGGATGGCGATAGTGCTTGGTTTACTAGGAATCTCTGAGTTCTGTTGTTTAAAAATGATTCGAACCATTTCAGTACCGTGCCAGAGATTCCCATCCTGTCGTGAAGTCTGTTCAGCAATTTTTCGTGTTTAACTGTGTCAAATGCTGCTGACAAGTCTAGTAGGATGAGTAGACAGGATTAATTGCGATCAAGAGCTTGGAGAGCATCATCGACAATGTGTAGGATTGCTGTTTCCGTGCTATGATTTGCTCTGAATCCCGATTGACAGTCATCTAGCAGTGAGAAGTTGTCGATATGTTTACTCAACTGGTTCTGTACGCATTTGTCTATGAGTTTAGCAAGAAAAGGGATGTTGGTCACTGAGCGATAGTTGTTTGGACCTGTTGGGTCCACTGTGGGTTTTTTGATGATAGGGACTACTTGTCCAGTATTCAGGCTTTCTGGCAGGCACCCCTGTGATAGTGAGGCGTTTATGATATCTGTCCAGATTGGGATCATAGTATGGCTGATTTCTTTCAGGCATTTCGATGGTAGTGGGTCGTTATAATGGTTGTTGGGTTTCGTGGTCGCAAGTGTGTTAGCAAGTTCCTTATGGTCTAATAATTTGAAGGTGTTCCAGTGTGCTTTGTTTTTAGTCGATTTGTTTGCATAATTCAGGTCAGATAGTGCTGGTGGCGTGTTGTCTTTAATGTTATCTGCGGCGGTCTTAAGTTCTTCTTCCAGCTTATTGGCTTTGTTAATGAAGAAGGTAGCAAATTCATCGCAACTTAGTTGTGTTTTAGTGACCTCTTGGACAGATTTTGCCAACTTGTTGGATTGTTGTTTTATGATTTCGAATAATTTACGTGGTCTGTTTTTGGCGTTATCCAATTCTGTTCTGATGAATTCCTTTTTTGTGTTGATGATCTTCTTGTTATATTCGTTTCTGATTTTTCTAAGTGATTTCAGTGTAGGGGAGGAAGGGTGTTGTCTCCATTTTCTTTCTGCTCTTCTCAAATTGCGTCTTTCTTCATTCAATATTCCGTTGAACCATGGATTTTTATTCTTTTCCGTAACTCTTTTTAATTTGAGTGGTATGGTGGCATTGACTATTTCCGTTACTGTGGTGTAGTAATGGTTTGTTAGATCGTTCACATCTTTCAAGTTTTCAGGTGGGTTTAGGTCTCTCTTGCATCTTTCCGCTAGCAGATCCAAATTTGAGTCCCTGGTGTCTCTAATCCATCTTTTCATTTTGGTAGTTTGAGTCGTTTTTATTTTCTCCCGTGAAGGTATTCGGAAGGTTATAGCGTGGTGATCTGACCAGTCGCACTGTTCAATGGAGAGGATTGCGATGTCCTTCTTCTTCGAGATAATCCAGTCCAGCGTGGCTCCTTTTGAATGAGTAGGTTGAAGACATGCTTGGGATAGTTTTAGATCATTTAAAAATTCTTTAAAGGCGTTAACCTGTTTGTCGTTGTTGTCGTTCCAACGAAGATTGAAATCACCTAAGAATATATTATTAATGTCGGAGTTGGTGTTAGCAGTGATGATCTCCATCAGTTGGTCAATGAAGTTCATATTGTTTCCTGGTGGGTGATATAGGGCATGTAGATTGCAGATCTGTTTATTTGTCGCTCTTATGTTGAGCCCTAAGTATTCGCATGATTCGAGGGGGTCGGATTGAAATTGGCCAACTTCTAGAGTCGATCTATGGGTAGATGTTGTTCCTACACTGATGTTGCTAAGCTGCCCCCAACAATCCTGAGACTTGAGCATTTAGGTAGAGGGAGTTCGGTGCTCAAGGAATCTCGCTTTAGCAAAGGAAAATAACCACTGAACAAGCAGTGGAATACTGGTTAGATGCATATGTTTATCAGAAATAACGTTTAGGAGAACTTGTCATATTTCTGATGGCAGTGATGACTTTATGATTTAGAGTGGAGGGGCCAACGTAGTATGGTGAAATAAAGCAGAGCACTCTAATCCAGCAGCTGGTCACTGGTGCAGGTCCTAAAAAGGAACACAGTCACGACCACCACATAGGAAGACTTAAAATGTCTGAAACTGGCCTCTCCCTACAAGGAAGACTGCACCTAACCATGACAGGCTTGTCTCGTTTCCATATGGTGCCCATTCAGGTAAATAGTGTCACAGCCTATGCTCAAGGTGAGTGCAGAGGTCTAAGGATTTCAGTAGCAGCCTTCACTGCTTATCGGAAGGCACTTCTTCCTATTATTTGTTGGGCTTATCCTATAGGGATGCTCAGAATGTGGGCAGCAGATAGAATACTGGTGCCAGCTTTCATCGCAAGTGCATGTACATAAGAGGGTTTGACAGTCGTTTCTTCGCTAAAAGAATGAAGACATGTGAAAAAAGGGTCAAGAAGAAGGCGATTAATAATAGGGAACGCATCTCATTGTGCAGTTCAGGGTCACTGAGAGGTGTTATCAAAGAATTCCTCTCCTATCTTAAAGCAATGCTTGGTCCCTTTTGCCTATAGCATTCTTCAGGTCATGATAGTGTGTCAATTCGCTATCCCTAGGCATAGCAGTGACCAATATAATGGTTCAAAAAAGATCGTTCTGTATAGGAGAAGTGACAGAAGCACACAGATCAACTCAGCAGTAAACCACAGAAGTATGGCCGGCTCTGGGCGAGTGGTCCAGGCTTACCTAGGGGCCAGGACTGAAGGCCAAAGAGGGCTACTGATGCTAAGGGACTCCATTTGGGCACAGAGCAGTGATCAAGATGGCTTCAAAGAAAGGTAGCCTGGTGCACAGACAGTAGACATAGGTGCCGCATGATGTGATGACTGAGGAGATGCCTAGAAAGAGCATTATGAAGGTGGCAGTGGGATGAGATGTGACAATCTTTCTAGTTATGAGTGCAGGTTTCTTTCCACCTTCTTCCATTTGAGGTAATCCGGCTCAACCAGTCGCCTCTGAAGAGCTACACCAGATGAGTACTCGAGTCCATTTCTTTTTTGCAAAAGATGGGGCTGAAGGATGTATTCACTGGAGCAGTGATATAGCATTACGGTCCTATGATATCGCTACAAGTGCGAAAAAATACCAAATATTTTTATCACAAGGAAATGCTTGACCGATTACCCCTATATGTGGAGTCGTCATCTAGAGACCTAGGCTGTAAGGAAGCAGGAAGCCCCTCTTTTTGGTTAGTATGTGTAGAAGAGGGTCAACATAGTACATTAAAGCAGGAGTGTTAAAATGATAAAGTTGGGCCAGTTTTTGCCCCCTATGTGAATTCATGACAGGGCAGCATCCACATTTGTTAAAGCCTCTCCTAGTGTGCGTAAAGTAGTAAGCATGGAACATTGTAGGTAGTAGGTGAACTACAGTAGACCCTGTAGTTGTGGGAGTCAGTCTAGCCTGAGTGGATGTGGACAGTATATTTGGACTAAGCTGCTGTTGCAACACCAGTCACCTGGTGGCACCATTTGTGGCCCAGGAGAGCAATGCTTTGGAGCTCTGACAAGCAGAGGCAGGGCCATGGCATGCTTGAAAGGGAATGAACTCTTCAGCTGAGGCCAAGATGGTCATCACTGGCATCAGAATCGGCACACAAAGAGAAAGTACAGTACGTACGTTCCATCAAGGCACCGTTTCATTTTCATCCTGTGCCAACAGACGACCTAACTGCATTAACTACTCGGACGCTGTCAGTTCAAGACAGCTCAGCTACTAGGTAATGAATAGGAAATAAATAGCTTAATCCAACCTACTTTACAATCAATTGTTGGTCTTGTGCCTCTTATTATCTAAGTCTATCACTAACTTAAGATTGATGTTCAAGTGCACGATGACTGCATGTGTGTGTGTATGTGCACGTATTTGTGCCTCTGTGTGTGTGTGTGTGTGTGTGTGTATATATATATATATATTCACTGAAAAAACCATAGGTTATAGACCATATATAGTTAGGAATTAGCATTTACAAAACCTTGAAAATTCACTGAAAAAACCATAGGTTATAGACCATATATAGTTAGGAATTAGCATTTAAAAAACCTTATTTTACTCACACAAAACCATTGAAATTCCATATATAGTTAGTTGTACTAACTATATATCGCGCACCCGCAATCCACTGCTGATCATGTCACATATTACATCATTCATGACATGGTCAGTGACATCACTGATGACATCTCAAATGACATCACTGATGACATCACTGATGACAACATCCAGTGACTGTATTTTTCTGTAAAGTTAAAATATGTCTTGAGTGGATGTATAAGTGTCTGGATGAAGGATTTAGTAGGTGCATGACTGACTGTATGAGTGAGTGATTAAATGTGTCTCACTGAGTGCATGGGTTAGTGACTAAACTGTCTTAATTTGTGCATCATTATGTCTGTTGTTCTGAAAACTGCTGCATGTGTTGTTCAGTAGCTATATGAGTAACTATATGGGTTATTGATTGGTTGCCCAAGTATTTGTATGGGAGACTGAGTGTGTGTGTGGGTGGCTGGGAGGTGTATGACTCTGTGCATAGATGTGTGAGCAGTTGATTCACTAGATGTATGGGTTCAAAAGTGCATGTGGAAACAGCTGTATGGGCGGTTGACTGTGTGCATGAGTGTATTGGTGAGTGAATGGATATCTCAGTGCTACATGTCAAAGTAAGTACATATGTAAAACATAGTACATGTGAGAGTTGGCATATATAAATAACTGTGCATAAGAGCCAGTGAATGTGTGAGTGGCTGTATGGATGATTGTGAACTTGTATTAGGGATTGTAAAAGAGAGTAAATATGTGTTAGTATATGTTTGAATAAGTAAGGTGTGTATAACTGTATAGTTGAGGAAATGGAGGTGTGATTGATTGTTTGCATGACTGACTAGGTGTGTGTGTAACTTCATGGATGAGTGACAATCTGTGAGTCTGTGTTTACACTGAGTGTATCTAAGGTTATATTAGAGTCTGAAGAGGTTCATCGTATTATCACATGAATGATGTCATCAGTGATGTGATCAGTAATGTCATTTGAGATGTCATCAGTGATGTCATCAGTGATGTCATTTGAGATGTCATCAGTGATGTCATCAGTGATGTCACTGACCATGTCATGAATGATGTAATATGTGACATGATCAGCAGTGGATTGCGGGTGCGCGATATATAGTTAGTACAACTAACTATATATGGAATTTCAATGGTTTTGTGTGAGTAAAATAAGGTTTTTTAAATGCTAATTCCTAACTATATATGGTCTATAACCTATGGTTTTTTCAGTGAATTTTCAAGGTTTTGTAAATGCTAATTCCTAACTATATATGGTCTATAACCTATGTTTTTTTCAGTGAATTTCAATGGTTTTTTAATAGCAAATATCATAAGCTGTCGAATGTCAAGTACGTGGTAAGAAAAAACATTTTCGTGTTTATGCACACTAATCTGCTTTGAATGCTGCCCCCCCCCCCCTCATTTCTATTAGGAGTACTCTCTCTTTGCAGATAGTGAAAGGTAGTTAACGCAGGCCTTTGCCCCCGTTGTAATCCGTCGTGCCTGCTTCTCTCTCCATTTGATTGATTGTTATCCAAGCATTTACTGTTTTAGAATTGGTTCTCTTTGGTTCATTCTCTATTTACAAACAAGCACAGAGTCGCAATACTCTGTTTAGTCTTTGCAGATAGCGAAAAATCGTGTAAAAAAACAAAAGGAATCGAGCAAAATCAGTAGGCCACTAATGGGATCTCTTTTTGACCTCGCTAAAATAGAAACATTAGGAACAACCCCTCATGACAAATACGAAACTAATGAGATGAACTGAACTCCACACCATAATGGCTGCAATACAGCTCGGCTCCGCCACCCACCCCGCCCAAAATAACGATAAACTCTATGCAAATATTACAAATATATACAACACACCAGCAAAGTAACAGGGTAAAACATTTTATTAAACAACTATTTACATAACTATTTTATACTTTTTGTTGCCCGATCCGGCTAGCTCAATCGATCGAGCATGAAACTCATGCACTCTGATGGTTCAAAGTTTTGAGGAGTGCTTGTAACACTGTCTGAAGCCTATTTGCACTTGCTTCAGCTTCACTATTCTCAAAGTAAAGTGGGGGCTGTTTGAGGACGTGACTGCATTTGTGAACAATGTGATGCGGTGCCACCCTGAACCGCTTGACGGAGGCCCCCGAGGGACGGTGTGATGGCGCGGACTCGGAGGGGACGCTTGGCTCCGGCTCCCTCCCCAAGTCGTGTTCTCCTGGTGTAGCCTGAGATCGCCCCCGACATAGGTGGCCGGCTCCCGGGATCAAGCGGAACTTTTTGCCTTTGGGTAACTCTTCCATTCTTGACCTTGTCCCACAATCCGTTTCACCTAAAGACACGCTGTAGTGGGGCGCCCCTTTACCATTTCAGTTGCCATTCCGCCCGCTTTTGCTACACTGTGCCTCTTCCGCTATTCAGATGTTTACCGCCCGCTCTTTCGACTACAGCGTCTCGCTCACCATGTAGTTGAGTTGCACCCGCTCTTGCGGTGCAGCGATAGGCGGCTGCCACAGGACTCTCAAAATGGCGGCCGGCTCTTCAGATTTGGGCGTGGTCCACTAAAATTGCCCTGCGACACCTTGGAACTCGGACGCTTGTCTGCTAGAGATTGGGCTCCATTCTCGAAAGCGTCCCCTCAGCCTTGAAGATTCTACAAAAGTCTTGGGGGCCCCCGACTCCCGCAGGCTTCTGGTGGGGAGCGGCTAGCATTATTGCTCGTGGAATGGCCACGACGGAGCTACGAAATGGTGGTGCTCTCATGCTAACGCCAGCTTCAGTCTGAAACATCCAGAAACACTGTAGACTACCAATTCGATCAGTTCCGGTAGCGCCCCAACGTGACCCGGTAGAGAAGAACTAGCCCTCCCCTCTTTGACTGATGGTTCTTGTTGCCTGTCCCTTCTGTTGTCATTTCACAGAACTATTTAGCCTGCTGAAAGGGGTTGTGTTCCGACCGCTGGTTGGTGGAGACATTTTGACTATATTCTGGACCTGCGTTGTCGCGTAATGCGTCATATGACGCGCCGCGTTAGCGCATCCGGAAGTGATCTGGGGCGCGACGCGCAGCGCGTAACGTAAGCATAACAGGTCATGTGACTTGTTAATAAAACTTTTCATTGGTTCATTTTACTTTTCTTATTCTAATGATGAAAGGCTTGGTCATTTGACCTAAAAATTACGCTTTTTATTACTTTCGAACATTATTTTTTCTTAAATATATGTTATAATGTTCCAGGCTAATGTACTTTCCCGGAAAATTTACAACTGTCCTGCAAGTAAAATATATTCCTTTTTCGAGAAAAAGGGCGTTTCTTCGTCCCATGACGGAGCCGTTGAGCAAAAGAGGGTCGGCCTGCTGTCTTACTCGCCGATACGCCTGAATATGAGATTCTTATCGATCACTTTATGTTGCAGGAGTAGAAAACACAACAGCCCTTGACCATTTATCTTTACTGCGTTCCTGCGTATTATACCTTTTACCCTTCATGTAATTGTTCTGCTTTATTTCACTTGCCTTTTACTGATTCTAAAACAGTGACTATTATTAAAAACTTTACCAATGTATATACTACTATCATGTTTTCTTTTAAAAACCTTTATTGTGAAAATGTCATTATACAAATACGGGCCTATAACCACGTGGGCCGGCCACGGAGCAAACTGTAATCGTATATGATGAGTAGACATTTACACTGTAGAGGAACGTAACGGGCGGGCCATTAGGTTGAAAGAACTAAGGTGTCTAACAGTTGCGGAATCGGTGGACGTACATTTTATAATTAAAATACGACAGGGCCAGTTACAATAAAATTATCTAGATATACATTTGCGGGCAAGTACCATGGGTGACGTTAATTCGAACTTTCAATAGTACAGTAATCAATAACACATCAGAACTTAATATCAATAGGGATATCGAAATATTCAATCTATTCTCATCCCCGCCCGCCATGTGCTTCAAAACTGCATACGTATCTCGTGATATCAAGGTTGTGCAACCAGTACACAACAAGGAGTTACGAGTCCCATTTATTCCGGCGCCATTTTGGGCGAGGACGGGCAGGTCCAGGATATAGTCAAAATGTCTCTACCAACCATCGACTATGATGATGTTCATATGCTGTATTTATTAGAGTAACACTCATCTGTCCACATGAAATTAATTTGCCACAATCTAAACATGTCATTTTAATCTTTCCAAAGTTCTTCTAAATATTTGGGACCGTTTCCCTTGCCTCTGATGCTGTCAGTGCCACTTCTTTGATGAATGTACTGGCAGGTCGGGGGTTCTCCTCCACATCTCTCTTTTATGCAGCACTATAATTAATCGGTGCCACCTCTCCATATGACGATGCATGGTATAGTTACCATAACTATATTTTTTTTCGGTTCCTCTGGAGAGTACATCGTGGCAGATGAAGCGTGTAACGTACCGGGCATTTACCTTTTTTTGCATGTAGAGGAAAGGAAAAAAAATTCGAGCGTCCGAGTTCTAAGGTGTCCCAGGGCCATTTTAGTGGACCAGGCCCAAATCCAAAGAACAGGCCGCCATTTTGAGAGTCCTGTTGCAGCCGCCTGTCGCTGTAGCATCAAGAGCGGCCGAAACTCAGCTGAATGGCAACTGAAACGGTAAAGGGGCGCCCCACTACAGCAGACGAGCCTCCACCTAGGAAGGCCCGTTCACGCCGCCTCCCCCCCCCCCTCGGGCACCCCACGCCGTTATTCGGAGCAGGATTGTAGGATGGCCACACCAGTGCGGCAACTTGCTAGACACCACCTCGGTGCTAACCGAATCTCAGCGCCTTGTGGTGTCTTCTATTCAGAAAATATTGTTGCGCTGCCTTTGGCCCCATTCGCACATCGGTCCGCTACTGACGCCATCTCACAGGCCAACGGGGCGCCCCACGCCGACTTTCAGCATTGTAGGATGGCCACACCAGTGCGGCAACTTGCTAGACACCACCTCGGTGCCATCCGGATCTTGGCATCTCAGCGCCTTGTGGTGTCTTCTATTCAGAAAACATTGTTGTGCTGCCTTCGACCTATTCGCCGCAAGTGCGCACGCAACTCAGCTGCATAGCTTGCTAGACACCACCTCGGTGCCATCCGGATCTTGGCGCGTTGCGCTGCCTTTGGCCCCATTCGCACATCGGTCCGCTACTGACGCCACTTCACAGGCCAACTGGGCGCCCCACGCCCACTTTCAGCATTGTAGGATGGCCACACCAGTGCGGCAACTTGCTAGACACCACCTCGGTGCCATCCGGATCTTGGCATCTCAGCGCCTTATGGTGTCTTCTATTCCGAAAATATTGTTGCGCTGCCTTTGGCCCCATTCGCACATCGGTCCGCTACTGCCGCCATCTCACAGGCCAACGGGGCGCCCCACGCCGACTTTCAGCATTGTAGGATGGCCACACCAGTGCGGCAACTTGCTGGACACCACCTCGGTGCCATCCGGATCTTGGCGCGTTGTGCTGCCTTCGGCCTATTCGCACATCGGTCCGCTACTGACGCCGCCTCACGTGCCAACGGATTTTCTATCTTTTTATACCCTATGCCGCATAACAGGTCATGTGACTTGTTTATAAAACTTTTCATTGGTTCATTTTACTTTTGGTTTCCTAATGATGGAAGGCTTGATCATATGACCTAAAAATAACACTTTTCATTGGATGAAAACTTTTTTTTTTCCCCAAACGATGAAAGCCCCACCTTGTTTCTGGATGTTTCAGACTGAAGCTGGCGTCAGCATGAAAGCACCACCATCTCGTGGCTCCGTCGTGGTCATTCCGCGAGCAATCATGGCAGCCGCTCCCCACCGGAAGCCTGCAGGAGTCGGGGGCCCCCAAGACTTTTGTAGAATCCTCAAGGCGGAGGGGACGCTTTCGAGAATGGGGTCCAAGACCTAGCAGACAAGCGTCCGATTTCCAAGGTGTCCCAGGGCCATTTCAGTGGACCAGGCCCAAAAAGGAAAGAGCCTGCCGCCATTTTGAGAGTCCTGTGACAGCCGCCTATCGCTGCACCGCAAGAGTGGGCGCAACTCAGCTGAATTGCGGATTTTGACACAGTGGACCAAAAGCGGACGGAATGGCAACTGAAACGGTAAAGGGGCGCCCCACTACAGCAGACGAGGCTCCACCTGGGGAGGCCCGTTCACGCCGCCTCCCCCCCCCCCCGGGGCGCCCCACGCCGTTATTCGGAGGGCGGCAACTTACTGGACATCACCTTGGTGCCATCCACATTTCAGCGCGTTCTGCTGCCTTGGAACTATTCGCACAACAGACCGCTACTGACGAGCCACCCCCCGGGACGCCCCACGCCGGATACCCAAATCAGTGCGGCACCCAGGCAACATCACCTGGGTGCCGTCCAGAAATCTGGACGTTATGCTGCCTTGGGACTATTCGCACAACCGACCGCTACTGACCATTGTTCCTTCTTTTTCCCTAAAAATGTTTAAATGTTTTTACTGTTTTTGTTTTGTTGTATATATTTATAAGTTATTAAAGTTTTATATTCCTACTACTTTGTTGGAGTGCTATATATTTTTAATGTGACACATAATTGTAAAAACTTTGATGTACAAAGAGTCATCCCTGGAATCTTCCGCTTCAGGCTCGGTCCCCTCCCCAATCACAATACAGGATGGTTTTCAGATAGTAGGAACGCGTGTGGTGTGACGGATCTCATCGGGTGTGGGCCTTGATCTACTATAACTCCTTTGAAGAGGGGTGATTCTTTACAGCTGGGGCCATAAACTACATCTGCAGGGCTAGCTGATAGCCTGGGACCGGCCTGGACAATCGGACACAGAGGAAGAGGAGTGTCAGAGGGTGCGGTAGTGAATAGGGCGAAAGGGAGGTGTCGGGCGGGCACAGGGTGTGATTCTCAGGGAAGAGCAGCGCAGATGGGGGGAGGTTTATTGCCCATGCATAAGACAGAGAGCGGGGGTGACCAGTGCCTGGGGAAGATGCTTGCGAGGGTGGGGAGCCATGCTACGGATCGACAGCGTGCAGAGAGTGGGTCTGGTCAAGGCATCTAAAATGGCTGCCGTGCACGACAAAAGTGTGGCATTTGAAAAAAGGCAAGATGGCGCAGACAATGTTTTTCAACACTTCCTCATTTCCTTCGAATCGAACGTTAACAGACGTGGGGGCATATTACCAAAGTTAAGCGATATTTATCCCTAACGATGCTTAGCAACGAATTTTTTACCGCTAAGCATCGTCAGAAATTATCGCAGATAAACCTTGCTATTATCAAGGTTTATCGCAAATGCCATAAAAAACGGCCGCAATGCATTAATATCGCAGAAAAGTCAGCGATATTCATGCATTACCGAGCTAATGCTCTTAGCCATGTTATCCACCTCCCATTGGATGACATGGCTAAGAACTGCTCAGGACAGGTGTTACTTTTTGGAGATATTCGCGCTTAGCGCGAATATCTCCAAAAGTTGGTAATAGGAGATAGCGATGTTAGCGACTGTTTCCAGTCGCTAACATCTTGGCATGCCCACTTTGCATGTCATTAGTGATAAATATCACTGACATGCAAAGTGGAGCCCAAGATGGTCGCTATCTCCTACTAGCGGTCGCTAACTGGTGTTAGCGACAGCTACGTAATACGGAGATAATTTTATCTCCGCTTTCTTGGCTTTTAAAGCCAAAAAAGCGGAGATAAACCCCCTTGATAATATGCCCCGTTATCTCTCCCACACTACCGGTCCCCCTGGGCTTAAACGCCGAGATGGTAGGGACTGCATCCCGTGGAGATAGGCCGACACGTCACTCAGCAGAAAAACAAGTCTATAAACATACAATAAGTTAAAAGTCAACCATTCTTCTTTCCTTGTAGTACGCTCCCCAGTCCACTTCCCGTTAGGCTAACCGGGCGCACCCCACCAAAAAAACGATTTATTTTTTTTTGCCCCTCCAAAAAGAACCAATTTTTGCACTCTATACTATAAGTCTTTTTTTATACTACAATCACTTCGCTACAACCTCATAAATTAAAAATAAAAATGAATAATGTCTCAAACAATTTTTGATTTCTAAATATAAATTTATTCTTCTGAATTTTCATAATTTGAAAGAACTAGTAACATGTCCTCATCAGGAATTTCCTCTTCAATCATCTCATCAGAAATCTCCTCATGAAAAGTCTGCAATGATGATTCTTGTGACTCTATGGTCTCCAAACATTCGATAAATTCGCCGTCAAGAGATTGATCAAAAAAATCATTCAAGTCATCTCCTCCTTGTGAGAATATTTCATTATTGGTGCTGTCAATTTCAATAAATGTAGTGGATAATTCAAAAGAAATTGCCACGGTCTCTTCATTGTGATCCATTTTATTTTGAAATTTCTTGCTGTAAATTGCAGAAAAAAATAATCACTTTCATTTATCGTTTTTAGTAATACATAATATAAAACTAACTTTATCAAGTATTTAGTATAACAGAAGGACTGAAAATGAATAACAGAAAACATTTTTCAAATTATCTTAAAGTGTCAAACATAGTTCCCCTTACAAATTAACAACTCACCTTTTTGAAAGTAGGAGAAGTGTTAGTACTGTGTAAATCAAACACCAGAAATTGAGCACCAAAAATTCCTCACAAATGTACCTCAGACAGTAGTATCAGAAAATGGCTGTGGTTTCCTCTCATTTTTGATATATACATAACCAATTAACTTTCATCACACACAAATACAAAACCAAAGTAACATTTTAATTGGTTCTAAATTTCAACACTTTCAAATGTGTTTTCCCCATGCAATTTTCCATAGGACATTTAGATACGTCTACAGCCTGAATGGCTGAACGGAATTACACCAAACTTGGCAAAATGGTACATCAAACCTAAGAGGTCAGTGAGGATCTACTATGCCCCCTTATGGTCATTTGCCCCTTCGCTTTGGCCTCCTCTTGTCTCTCGATCCTACCGAGAGACAAGATGGCGGCCGCTACGGACTGTTTGGAATGTTTACAGACGCCGGAGAACCAATCAGCTTCGCAAAGCTACGTAACGCGAAAAGTACGCGAAGCGGAGCGCTGTTACAGATATATATCTTTTTTTGAACGTTAATTTCTCAAAATCCACTGGAGCACATATATTGAGACCTAGCAAAGGCACATCGGGCTACCAGTCCCTACAATTTTGCCAAGTTTCGTGCAAATCCATTCAGCCGTTCGATTATTATTATTTTTTTTTTTGCCCCGCGGGGCCCTTTTAAAACCTCCACATCAAACCTAGGGGGTCAGGGAGGATCTACTATGCCCCCTTATGGTCATTTGCCCCTTCGCTTTGGCCTCCTCTTGTCTCTCGATCCTACCGAGAGACAAGATGGCGGCCGCTACGGACTGTTTGGAATGTTTACAGACGCCGGAGAACCAATCAGCTTCGCTTCACAAAGCTCCGTAACGCGAAAAGTACGCGAACTGGAGCGCTGCCTGGTCCGCTGTTACAGATATATATCTTTTTTTGAACGTTAATTTCTCAAAATCCACTGGAGCACATATATTGAGACCTAGCAAAGGCACATCGGGCTACCAGTCCCTACAATTTTGCCAAGTTTCGTGCAAATCCATTCAGCCGTTCGGGCTAAAAGTGAGGCCAACCGCCCTATGGAAAACTCAATGTTAAAAACACGTTTTGGGACCCCCCTTTTTTTTCTCTGCCCCCCCTTGACGAAACCCCCCCAAATTTTCAGGGGCTGCTCAGAAACAAAATGTTCCATTTTCCTGAAAATTTCAGCCAATTCCGTCCACAAACGCCAAAGTTATTAGACATAGAATTTTCAAAAATCCCATAGAGAAAAAATCCTAACTATATATACCTACTGGCGACCGCCAGTAGGTAATAGGTAATATATATATATATATATATATATATATATATATATATATATATATATATATATATATATAGATATATATATAGATATATATATAAGATGAAGTGAACAAGGCGGACTTGTCTGCCGAAACGCGTCTGATCGCATGTATCGGTGAATAAAAACCTTTGATTTGACCCACGGAGTCGATGCCTGTTCTTCTGAAGCCTAAGTCAGGATTGGGATAATATATATTTATATATATATTTATATATAGATATATATACATATATATGTATGTGTATGTATGTATGTATATATATATGGTATAAATGCGGGCGGGAGACAGGCATTTTTTTAAGTTAATGTTTAAAAGCTATCATTTCTAATAAATACATCTCAATGTAGTTATATATTATGAAGCAATGAAATGCATCTGCATGTTAACGAATACACTTAAAAAAAAATATTTGATGCAACATTATCATATTTGAACATGGTGTTTGTTGTATGACTTACATGTCAAATATTTTAAGATCTTAGTTTATTCGCGGGCTGTTAGACCCAAGCCAGACCCTTGGTTCAGCTCTTTCTCAGCTCTCCCTGATAATTTGTTGGTTTGCACACCTCCACCCGAAGACAAGCAGACTTGCAGTCAAGTTCACCATCCCTGGTAGTTCTCCTCACTTCAACAGCAGAACACCACCAGACTACAGATTAAGAATTGTATAGAAGAAAAAATAATACAACAGGCTTTGACAAACTATGCACCCAAGATCTGGAACAGGCTCCCCGTATCCAACAGGACTGCCCCAAAGGTGCTCCAGTTTAGAAAAGAGTTTACAACTCTCTCTTCAAAGAACTCCACAACTAATCTTCCTCTCCTATTTCTCGCTGCTGTTAAGTTTGGCTTTAACCAAGTACAACGCTCTACTGCTTTTTGGCTCGGTTCGCACTATAGCAATACCATATACATACATGCACACATGAAGGTCTAAGCAGAAAGTGCCCCAAACATCAAAAAAGGGTTCAGCAATGGGGGTGGATAAGCCTCAGCAGCTTTGGGAATAAATAGTGTCTCCTCTTATAAATGACCTGAAAAAGTATTAATGCCATTAATTACTAGTGCCCCAGAATAGGTTGCGAAATTTATGACACCTGGTAAAACCAAAAACCACAGGTTTCATATTATACTGAGTGGGATAAATGTTACCTATTTTGAGTTTTCAACTACAAATAAGAAATGAAATGCAGAATCTAATGCTTTGCATACCAAAATCCACACAATAATTTGCACATATATTTAAATGAACTGTACTTGAGGAAGAATGCTCGGTGTGATTTTTACTTCACACACCCTACCTCTTGGGATATCCGCATGCAGAAAGAACACATTACTTGAAATTCCAATGTTTGCGATAGAAGGCATTAATTAACACACATACTCGTGCACTCAAAATCAATCCCTAAGAAAGTAAAACAAAGTATAATTGACATTTTTCCTCTAATATCATGCAGTTTTTATTTTGACTGTTTCTGGAAAATCAATGTAATTTTGTTTCTGTCATACCAGTGAACCTCATTCTCCTAGTTCCATTCTCAAGTGAGCTGATATTCTGTTTCTTTTGTTGAAGATAGCATTACGGGGGTACCCCTGCTTTTGTGTATGGCTGGAGTGCGTTGTAATAATAGGGGGTTCCACACCAACCGCCTGCTAATTAGAGATGAGCAAGCAACTGAATGATTGAGCCAGGCTTAAGCCAAATGCCAGGCTTTGGCTCAGCTCGAGGTCCTTTTGGGCCCACGAACCCATGATTGATGATTTAGACCATCAAAGAAGTAACTTGAATACCACAAGATAGTTTGTTCAGGGTTAAACCACAGTAGGATTAGACAGGAAAAGAAAAAACAACTTGAGGAGCAAAACAAGAAACTTGTGATCAATATTTCCCATTACAGTCGTTCGCCTTTTCAACAGCACTTGATACAAAAATGAACATCCTTGTTCCTTCAAGCAATACAACATTATTTGATAAAGAAAATTAATTATACAGATTCATGAGCAAGTTGAGATTGAGATTTTTCTTTTCAACTATCCCTGACATGGCTGAATCTGAGAAATGACCTTAATACAATTTTTTTAAAACAGAGCTAAATTAACATTTGAGCCACATGTTTCACACAAAACCTGAAATGTATTTTAAACACTTATGAAAAGGATTTAAAAACATTGGTTTTTACTTCACAGCAGAGGCAGAACTCATACATAATGATTATAATTCAAATTGCAGACAAAGGAGCTACTATTGTTTGCCTTGGATTAGATATGCTATAATAATTTAATGGCAACACATGTGGAAAACAAGGATACATATTAATTACTGGATGGAGACCCCCACACAGCAATCACTTTTGGATAAAGTTTTGGAGAGTGAGTGCATAACATCTAATACTGGACAGTTTTTGACGCAAAAATACCCTAGAATATCGGCATTAGATATGCTATCCAAGATACACAAGAATGCTTAATGACCCCCAGTTAGACTCATATGGGGCCGATTCCGATCTCTTTTGGAAGGGCTCCGAATCGGGTTCGGGATTAGCCGGTCGGATTCGGAGGCTGATTTCCGTCCGGTTCGTTCACGGGTCTGGACAACAAAGTACGATGTGAACAAGCGCGAAATCTCCGGCCGAATTGTTTCCGGGTCCGAACCGCTCCATACGTCTTGACCGTAAGCTAACCGTGGCGTGCAATGGAGGCGAATTCTGACCAAGCCAGTACGATGCTCGATTCGGACAGTCAGGTCGAGTCGGAGCTTCCGGATCGCAATAGCTCCCGGAGCTGGTCTTTGGGGGTCCGCATCGGACCCCCTGGTACCCGCAGCCTTACGGCTCGGACACAGGGGGAGACCCATGGGTCTCCCCAACACAGGCATGTACCGTGCGGATGGCACTGATGCGAGCACACTGTAGAGGGTGCACTTGTCCGGAACGTACCCATTCAGTCAATGGTAGCCCATGTACGCGTTGTACGACTGGCTCCCATTGACTTCAATGGAAGTCCGACCGAAACGAGTCCGACAGCATACGGCCGCATCGTACTCGCTCGGTCGGACTCCAGGAACACCCCGGATCCGGCTTGGTCGGAGTGATTTCCGACCCAGATCAGAATCGGCCCCAAAGTGTCAGCCGTAGGTACAATATAGGAACCTGTAGGTGAATACGTGGGCACATTACTGCAAAGGACAACACAGAAAAGCACAAAATACAATAAGATACTACACATTTTTTACAATGATTGAATGAGATTATCATTGAATCAAGAGAAGAGATCCATTTATGCACCATGGATGTTGCATCACTTCACACATCAATTCCTCAAAATGAAGACTTAGAAGCAATGTAGTACTATCTTGTGAGACCTGATGATCTATGTGCAAATATTTAGTTTCTAGTCGAACTGATGAATTATATCTTGTATCACAACTATTTCAGAGCATTACGGAAATGCTATCTGCAAATATTAGGAATATCTATGGGATCTGCTCTGAACCCAGCATATGTGAATATATTTATGAAATTATTGGAAGAACAACACGTATGAGATAATGAAGAGTAATGAATCACCTAAGGTTATTTGTAACATTTACATATTATGTTTTTCTAATATGGAACGGCACAAATGATCAATTGGAAAGGAAAATCAGCCACTGAATCATAAACATGACAGAATTTACGAGCGAAAGTCAGAAAACCACTATTTACTTTGCGATGTTAGTATAATATTGTATGAAGGCAACTGGAGCCTGATTGTATGCCAGAATATCGAGAACAACAATACCAAATGATAAAGTATAATGGCAAAAATATTGTCTACAAAAATATTGAGTTTACATACTTAGGGGCCGATTCTGATCTCGCTCGGAAGGGCTCCTAGCGGCATCTGCCAGTAGCGAGTCCGAGTCGAACGTGTGATTTCCGTGTGGCTCGTACAGCTGGGGGGGGTGCTGTTACTGCTCAAACAGCCAGGTCTTGAGAAGTGTCCTGAAGGTCAGCAGGTCCTGGGTCTGCCGCAGGTGGATTGGGAGGGTTTTCCATCTCTTGGCAGCGAGGTGGGAGAATGATCTGCCGCCGGTGGTCGCTCGAGGACAGCGGAGCGAAGCTGGTGGTTTGGGGTGTAGAAGGTGAGTCGTTCGTTGAGATATGTTGGTCCAGTGATGTGGAGTGCTTTGTGAGTGTGGGTGAGGAGCTTGAAGGTGATCCTCTTGTTGACGGGGAGCCAATGCAGGTCTCTCAGGTGGGGTGTGATGTGGCTGTGGTGGGGGATTTCGAGGATGAGGCATGCAGAGGAGTTCTGTATGCGCATTATAGTCGTTTCTGGGGTTTGGCAGAGGTTCCTGCGTAGAGGGCGTTGCCGTAGTCCAGTCTGCTGCTGACAAGGGCCTGGGTGATGTCCTTCTGGTTCCGGTGGGGATCCATCTCTAGATCTTGCAGAGCATGAGGAGGGTGTTGCAGCAGGAGGAGGAGCTGACGTTGACTTGCTGGGTCACTAACAGTGATGAGGCTAGGATGAATCCCAGGTTGCAAGCGTGGTCAGTGGGCGATGGTGCGTCTCCCAGTGCAGCTGGCCACCAGGAGTCGTCCCAGGCAGAGGGGTTGGAGCCGAGGATGAGGACCTCCGTCTTGTCCGAGTTCAGTTTCAGGCGGCTGTTCCGTTTTAGACGGCCTTCATTCCTTCGTGGAGGTTAGTTTTGGCGGGGTGGAGGCCCTGGTGAGGGAGAAGATCAGATGGGTGTCATCGGCATATGAGAGATGTTGAGGTCATGCGATCAGACAATGTTGGTGAGCGGTGCCATGTAGATGTTGAAGAGTGTCGGACTGAGGGATGATCCTTGAGGTATGCCGCAGATGATCTTGGTGTCTTTAGATCGGAATGGGGGAGGCGGACACTCTGGGTTCTGCCGGTGAGGAAGGAGGTGGTCCAGTCCAGAGCTTTATCACGCTCCCTGCACTGTGGAGGAGTGTGCGTAGGGTGTGGTGGCAGACGGTGTCGAAGGCAGCCGAAAGGTCCAGGAGGATGAGGGCCCCGGTTTCTCCATTGTCCAGCAGGGCTCTGATGTCGTCAGTGGCGGCGATGAGGGCTGTTTCGGTGCTGTGTTTGCTGCAGAAGCCGGATTGGGACGAGTCCCGAATGTTGTTTTCTTTGAGGAAGGAGGTCAGTTGCCTGTTGACGACCTTCTCGATGACTTTGGTCGGGAACAGGAGTAGGGAGTTGGGCCGGAAGTTCTTGAGGTCCTTAGGGTCCACCTTGGGGTTCTTGAGTAAAACGTTGATCTCGGCGTGCTTCCAGCTCTCAGGGAAGGTGGCGGTCTCGAAGGAGTTGTTGATGATTTTGTGGAGATGGGATGCGATGGTGGAGCTTGCTTTGTTGAAGCTGTGGTGCAGGCAGGGGTCTGATGGTGAGCCGGAGTGAATGGTGTTCATGATTTTGATGGTGTTGTCGTCATTAATGTGGGTCCAAGAGAGCAGGGGGTCGGTGTGGCTGGTGGGCGGTGAGTCTGAGGTGTCAGTGGCTGTCGGGGGGCCTGGTTATTGAAGCCTATTGTGGATGTCTGCGATCTTGCGGTGGAAGAAGGTGGCTAGGGAGTCGCAGAGGTCTTGCGATGGCAGGATGTCGTTGGTGTTAGAGCTGGGGTTTGAGAGCTCCTTCACGATGTTGAAGAGCTCTTTGCTGTTGTGTGCGTTGTTGTCGATGCGTTCCTTGAAGGAGGTCCTGTCATATAGCTACTGTTTATCTTTATAATGTGTTAAGTTAGCATAGGCTTATTAAATGTTTAAACACCATTTTTCCTTTTGCTGCTTCTGCACACGACACTTAATTGTCGATTTAGCTTTCAACCTAGTAGCCCGTTGCGGTTTACATGAGAATAATATGTTATTGCTCTGATATCGGCTTTGCTTAATAAACTATGTCTGTACAGAGAGTGCTGAAGCTTCAGGAACAACACGATACAGAATTGTTATGAGGTCTGATCTCCGCACCTTCATAGACATAACATAAGTGCAGCTTCTGCCAACTTTGGGCTTTAGGCGGGTTTTATATTGCTTTGCTTGGAACACAGATAGACCCTTGATGCTGTTCGCATGCAGAGAGAGCTGGTGTATGCTGATGTGATCTCTTCATTCTACGATCTTGAGGTATGGGCCCGCCCTGTTAAAACCCAAAGAGACCTTCTTAGCTATTAATATAATATGTGAGTTAGGGAGGGTGAGAAATAAGTGTTGTTAACCCTTATTCATTACAGCATGATAACATGCTGCCACCATTTGCTTTCTATGGACTAGTAACTATGCTGATAACTTTGCTTCTGATAATATGTTTCCTTGTATTATCTATGATACTGCGTCTGAGAAAACGGCATTAGTAAATAAATATTTCAAATGTGCACGTGTCCTCATTTACTCCACGTTCTGGTTTGAAATGATTGTATAACGAAAGAGTGCTCATGTGTTCCACGTAACCTGAGGTATTGTAAGTTCATGTTCTGGTTTGTCTAAACATTGGGAGTTTTGGGTCACCCTAATTCGCCGAGGTTCCAATCCTCTGTGCACAGTTCTGTGGGAGAACAGAAACCCTGCTACAGTCCTTTTGGTGGCTCAGATGAGTTGGTGGTGTCTGCGGATGGCGGTCTTGTAGGCTGCATTGCTGTCCGGTGTCTGTTCGTGGTGCCATTTCTTCTCGAGCCTACAGCAGGCCTGCAGGCATGCGATAATCGCCTCGCTGACTGACCGACTCGTTCCCATCAGCGATGCCTTCCTAGTGACTCAAAGATGTCCAACGCGTACGGCGCAATGCGTTCGATTACCAGCCGGCCAAGTACGATGCGCGTTGTGAGCAGCTGGTGCGAGTCGGAGCCTCAGGATCAAAAATGCTCCGGGAAGCGTACTTCAGGGTCTGTGCTGCACCCACCTTCACTCGGGGCCCGTACGACTCGGACCCATGTGTGTACGTAGAGGGTGTTACTGACGTGTCCCCACGACAGGGGGCACCCTTTTCCACAACATACCTTTTTCGTCAATGGCAGCCTATGTACACGACGTACAACAGACTTCCATTGACTGCAATGGGGCTCCAAGCGACCCGAGTCTGTCAGCTCATACTCGCAGGTACTCAGGAGCTCAGAGCCCAAGACCACGAGCCGGTCGGAAAACCCTCTGGATCCGAGCCATACGGAGGGTTTTCCGACCAGGATCGGAATTGGGCCCTTAGTATGTAAACTACCAAATTATAGTATAAAAAGTATCGTGCTAGAGCATATCAGCAAAAAAGTAGGTATATTGGTTTATTAATATGTATAGCTTTATAATTAATTTACTTAAAATATTAAACCAAATCAATACATAAATGCTTTAAGTACACTAAACACAAAATAGGACAGTTGTGTGCAGGAATTGGTATAAAGAATAAACAGTCATTTCAAAGTAAATGCGTTATGTATGTAGCACTGTTATAATTAACATTTCTCAGTTGCTGTCATGGTGCTTTGTAAATATAAGTGAACAAATCAAAGTCAAAATCCACAAAATCAAAGTGTCTATGCATCCTATGGCATTGTAAAGACAATTTTGCAGTAATAGTGGCCTAGAATCCATGAAGCACTGTTGCCCAAGTGGGCTATTCCCCTGTTCCCCTTTTTCCGTGGTAGCCAATCCCACTGCTCTGTATTGTTCTAATATTGGGAAGGTCAACAATGTGTATTGGGCTAGAGATATCAAGTCAGTATATCCATGGTATCACATAGGCAGGACAATTGGGACATTAAAAAACAATATAAATAATTTTAAGATAAATACATTTCCTTGTCTACTATCCAGAAATAACCACAAACACCTCCAAAAGAAAAAAAACAATTATAAATAAAACAATATTTAACATTAACACAGTAATTAAATTAAAGAAATCAAAATAAAAACATTATTAAATATAAAATAAGTTCACAAACATAACAATTACACACACTTATCATCAATATTACAATTACACTACATCAAATAAATCCCATAACAAATTATATTGCAAAGAATTTACATACTCATCAATCAAATAAATACTTAATTAACATAAGTAATTGTAAAATGAACAATTTTAATTTAAATAGCTTCCCACTCGATTCCCCAATCAACCAACAACCCACAACCTAAAATATAAATTAGTAC
The DNA here is from genome assembly GCF_964261635.1 of Lissotriton helveticus. Classification (NCBI taxonomy): domain Eukaryota; kingdom Metazoa; phylum Chordata; class Amphibia; order Caudata; family Salamandridae; genus Lissotriton; species Lissotriton helveticus. The sequence goes on from NC_136063.1 coordinate 274,739,768, forward strand.
TTAAACTATACAAAATAAATTATGCGTAAAAACACAAAATATACTTAAACAATTAAACCATAATGAATCAATTAAACAGTGTACAAAAATTAATTACAAAATAAACATTTAATTTATTAATTTTAAATTAAAACATCCTCCCACCCCATTTCCTTACAAACTGCTACTAAATTAAAAATTAGTAATTAAAGTATATAGACAGATAATGACATTATAAATCACAAAATACAGATGAATGATTTAAATAACAAGTAACTAATTTACATAATTATTTAAACATTTAAACAGCACTAAAATAAATTAAACATTAAATAACAATAATTAGAAATTTGAAGCACTTCCTGCCCAATTTCCCATACAAACACAACCCACTGCTACATTATAAATTATTAATTCAATTAATTAACTTTTGTTACACAGTAAAAATTAGAAACGATATTTAAAAATAAAAAAACAATTATATTAATTTTACTAACACCTAAAAATATTATGAATATTGATATATATTAAATTACTTAAACACACATATTTACTACAACTATGTTAAAGTAAATGACATTATATACAATTCTTTTTTAAAAAAAATATTATATACATAAAAGAACAATATTCCCACCTATTGATATTATGGTCCACAAGATTTTTGTTGTAACAATATTTTTGACACAATATAGATTACATGATATCTTGGAATCGATATTTGTGTCATTCACCTGGAGCGTATCAATCTCTACTATATCAGTTGACAGAAATAAACTTCTGCATACCCTAAAAGATAATCCAAGAGGCCTTACTGAAAATCTCCGTTTTAGTCAATTACTGTGTGTTGAAACCATGCTTTAATATCATACACAAGAGAAAATGATGCTCAATATAGTTCAGAAAAGAGGATACTCTTAATAAAGCTAAAGCGCGTGTGAGAAAAATTGAGAGAACAACTTTAATAAACATCCAGCACAAGAATAAGCTAAAAGAGCACCTGGTGATTGTGAACAAATATTCAAAGCAAAGTGCAAAAATCAAAAGAACAATTCTTATTCATTGGACAGTGTTTGACAATGATCAAGGTCTAAAAATTAGTATTTTGAGAAACCCATTTTTGCACTGTTGAGAAATAGCAATACAAGGGATATTATCATTAAAATAGAACCAAAGATAGAAGTGAGTCATAACTTCCAAAACATGGACTTGCATGAACTGCATTCATTGTTATAATATTAAAAGATAGCTGTGTAAGCCCCCCAGCGACTGGAGAGCAGATACAACTGAAGCAGTTTCTTACTTGTGACAAAATGTCCATGTGGGAAGGGTTATTGGGAAAAGACCACACAAAGCTAAAATCATATTTTATGAACACAGTAGCAGTAGAAGAAATAGTACATTGAAGGCACCAGTTGCCAGATATTGGAAGGATATGGGACAATATTTGAGTCAAATTAGGTTACATATTTTGGAACAAGTAAAACCTTTGAATAGAAGATGGGTTAGTTACTATCCCAAAGAGATCATTTCTGGACAGAGAAATTGAACAATATGGTGCCTATTGACCCGAATGAATACAAAAAATTAAATGTTACATTTAAGTGGGTTATTTGCACATTGCAGATGAAATACTACTGTATATGATATGATAAGAAAAGTTTTTCACAAGTTGAAATGTGCCTTATGATACCTTTGAATAAATACGACAACAGGGATCTTTTTACAGAGTGTAGCGATTAGAATAATATTGAACATTCATGATTATTTTATGTCATTGTTATCTTATATGGTTTGTAAAGCGTGTGATACCTTAAATAGATGTCTTGGCGCTAGTGTTGTGAAACATGATATGGCTGTTATTGATATATGATTCTATAGGTGACCCAGCAGAGTACGAGAGATTTGAAAAAAGCCATGTTTAAGGTCTTCTCTAAACTTTAACAGATTGGGTTGATTTCTCAAGTGAAAGGGTAACACATTCCACCACATGGAGGCTGAAAGAAGAAAACTTCTTCCTCCCAAATTTGATTTTTTAATTCTGGGGACAAGCACTTTTTTTGCTGAGCTCAATCGTAGGGTGCAAATGGGGGAATAACATTTGAAGGTCCCATGAAAGAATCTAGGACCTTCTTGATGAAGACCTTTGTGCACCCAGCACCGTGCCTTAAATTGTATCCGAGATCGGAATGGAAGCCAATGGAGCTTTCTAATGGTGGAAGAGACTGAGTAGAGCTTAGGATGTTTCAACAGCACACTAACTGCAGCATTTTGAACTGTCTGGAGCTTATTAAGCAGAAATTCTTTAGTGCCTACAAACAAAGAGTTCAATAGTCAATTTTTGTGATGACTAGTGCTAATTTCGCCAATTTTTTTAGCGCCAAAGGGAGAAAATTAAGGATTTCTTTTTTCATTCACATTAGAAAGCACGACTATGTGATTTTTAGGGAACGTTCAATAAAGGCCAATTTGGAATCCATTATAACCCCTATGTTTTTTGCTTTCTGTACAGGGATTGGAAGTGGGCCAAGATTCAATGGCCATCAAGACTTATTCCAAAAAGAGGTGTTGTAGCCAAACAAGAGCACCTCCGTTTTATCTGAGTTGAGCTTTAAGTAGTTGGCTTGCATCCAATGTGCAATGTTACTCATGCATGTTCTAAAATGTGAAGCTACCTGCTCCAGGTAGGATGAAACTACACAACCAATTGTGTGTAATCGTCATAGGAGTACATATAGAAACCACTTGATCTAATCAGACGAATGAGGAGAAATGTAAACATTGAACAAAGTGGGACATAGTGATGATCTCTGAGGGACTCCACATGGGAGATTGAATGGGGTGGAGGAAAAATCACCCCAGTTCACCACTTGATCTCTTTTGAAAAAGAAGGATTCCAATAACCTAAGCGCTGGCACCTTTATGCCCAAGCTTTTGAGACATTTGGTTAAAGTGTTATGGTTTATCGTATCGAAAGCGGTTAATAGGTCCAACAGTATCAAGGCCACACTGTCTCTCCTGCCTGTCCAGATTTCTTCGCTGGCTACTAGGAGAGCTGATTCTGTACTATGCTTTGGTCGTCTAAATCTGTGTTGCGCTAAGTCAAAGCTATTGGTATATTCTAGAAAGGAAAGAATCATAACCCCCGCATTTACAGCACCAGAATTTATGTAACATTAAAGATTATAAATATTGATATGACAGTGAATGCAAAGAGCATAGTGAAAGAATCAAAATATGTGTACGCCCTGATTGAATGACTGAGTCTGAATGAAGGTTGTTTAAGGAAGGAGGGAGACCATTGGTAGGCAGTTTAATTTCGGTCTAGTCATGGCAGTCAAATAGAGGTTGTCTTTCACAATGGAATGGTGAGTTTATATATGTCAGAGATGCCGCCTCAAGTCCAGATATTCCCGTCTTGAAGATGACTAGTCCCAATACCTTCAGGAACCAACGAGTGAGCCAAGGAAGTCAACACTTGACGCAACCCGTTGGCCCCAAAAGGGAAGGGGAAGTGGACGAGAAAGAGAAAACAAACAAACACAGGATCTCTTCGTGAGAAGTCTGTCTGTGTTTCTCCTGAAGTATTCTGGGCTTTCTCCAATCAACTGCGATTCCTCGAAATGCTGAAACAGTATTAATAACCCAACTCAGAGCAGCGTAATTCTATACAGTTCTACTATTTTACATGAGTTCCAGAAACTGTGATGTACATACCAACATTAAGAAAAGCCCATTCCAATACTTCAATCAGTGCAAGGTTTTGGTGCTTCTTACAATATAATGACACCTTGAAAAATAAACACACCTTAAGTCAGAATTGTGTTTTCATGAGGATGGCGCAGAACTAACTAATCAACTTGTTAGTCAACGAAAACCAAAACCTTAAGCATGCCAAGGGCTTCTCTTACCTTACATTCAAATGCACTGCTCTTTAAAGAGGGTTCTGTGAAAATAAAATAAACAAGAGAATACAAGCCCCAAAAGATATGCTTTACAGTAATTGCGAATAAATTCTAAAGAGTTCAAGTCCAGCAGTTAAAAGTCACTGCTTCTTAATTATGCACTTTTGAATACAATACTGAAATCTGAATACATTCATATGTCCCTGAATACATTCATATGTCCTTAAATCAAAGTCCTTCTGCTTAACAAGTCTCTGAAATAACCTTCTGCATCAAGAAAATATTGTTTTTGCCAAGGTTTGTTCGGTTGGTTTAGGAATAGTCAACAGGTCACTGAAAGCTCAAATAAAATAGTCTTACTTCTTTTTCAGCTCGCCGGAAGCTCGATGAACTGGGACCAGGAAGGAAGGGACGGGTCCGACCTGAATTGCGTTCCGATGCTGCAAACCGGAAGTCGGAACACACGAAGAAGACGGAGTTCAGGGGTTTCTTCCGATGGCCCAAGCGAAGGGAATACTGCAGCTGCTGGCCTCGTCGAGGGGAGGTAAGGCGATAGGGAGTGAAGCTAACCAAGCGGGGGCTGGGTGCTGGAAGCTGGGTTCAGACGCGAAGGTCCTGGAGCTCCGATGCGACGTCTTGCTGAGAAGCGAAGCGTCTTTCCGGGCTCCGGCAGCCTTTTTATAGGCTTTTGGGTTTTGCATGGCACGTGTAATGACAGTCAGTTGGAGCGCACACGCTCCACGTGAAGTTCAAGAATATTCTGTGTAGTTCTCATCAAGCCTTGCTAAATCTCATCAAGCCTTGCTAAAACCAAATACGATCAAAACAACAGTGCAATGAACAGACTTACTCAACAAGCATTGCTAACAACAAGCATTGCTAAGCCCAAGTATAACTGATGCTATGTTCATGTTCGTGTTTTCATGACAGTTCCCCCCCCCAAAGGTCTCCTCAAGGGTCGTGGTTTGTCAGGATACAAAGCATGAAAAGCGCGAATCAAACGGGGAGCATGCACATTATTTTCTGGTTCCCAGGATCTTTCAGATTTATCATAACCTTTCCAATCAATTAAGTAAAACAAACGCCCTCTAACACGTTTTGAGTCCAGAATTTTCTTGACTTCATACTCAATATGATCCCCTACTATGACTGGGGGAGGTGGTGTATCAGGACGAGTGTCTGGATGTACTGGTTTTAGCAGGGATACATGAAATACTGGATGGATCTTGTAATCCTGGGGAAGATCTAATTTTACTGAGACTGGATTTACTATTTTCTTAATGGAAAATGGACCAATGAATCGGGGTTTGAGCTTTCTAGGTCCTTCAATCTGTATATTCTTGGTTGATAACCAAACCTGATCTCCAGGTTGGTAAACAGGTGCTGGTGCCCTATGTTGATCAGCAAAAAACTTCATCTTAAGTTTCTGCTTTATCAGTGTTTGTTTTACAGTTTCTTGAAATGTTCGTAAACTGGCTAGTCTATCAGAAACTGCTGGTAGATTGGTTCCTTTGTCCGGAAATATTATTGGCAAGGTTCTGGGATGTTGGCCAGTGAGGAAGTAAAACGGGGAGCAACCTAGAGCTGAGTGTACAGTGTTGTTATATGTGAATTCAGCTAAAGGTAGAGCTTCTATCCACTCTGAAGATAAAGTAGCGGTCAAACAACGCAAACTCTGTTCTAAGTATTGGTTAACTTTTTCGGTTTGACCATCAGTTTGAGGGTGAAAGGCTGATGATAACGCTAAGTCAATTCCTAACTGGTCACTTAATTCTTTCCAAAATTTAGACAGGAATTGTGGCCCCCTATCACTAATAATTTTTTGCGGCAAACCGTGTAGTTTAACAACATTAGCTAAAAACACGTTACTGAATTCGACTGCTGAAGGGAGTTTTGGTAAGGGAATGAAATGCCCCATCTTGGATAGTAGATCTACTACTACCAAAATCGTAGTCATTCCAGATGATTTCGGTAAATCAGTTATGAAGTCTAAACTGATAGTATGCCAGGGTGTTGGAGGAATTTCCATTGGTTGCAATAAACCCATAGGGAGAGAGTGAGAAGACTTTTGTCGAGCACATACAGGGCAGGTCTGAATATATCGCTGTATGTCAGATTTCATGTCTTTCCACCAAAAATGCCTTTGACATAATTCGACAGTTTTGTTTATTCCTGGATGAGCAACCAAAGCTAAATCATGGTTCCATTTTATGACTTGTTCCCTCAAACCTTCTTTAGGGATGTAAATTTTACCTTTAAGATAAAATAAACCATCAGATATAGAAGTCCCTTTTTGTGCTAACCAGTCCTGTTGATTTAAAGTCTGAACCTGATTCCTGAGCATGGATAAAAAATCCACTTGTGAAATTTCTGCACAGATCTTTTCTACAGGAATTATACTCTGTTGTTCATTTTTAGACTCTTGGTTTTTATCGCAAACCAATCGTGAAAGGGTATCAGACAATAATTGTTTGACTCCTGGTCGATAAGTGATAATGAAGTCAAACTCGCTAAAAAATTGTAGCCACCGCATTTGTCGTGGTGTGAACGCCTTTACAGTAGAATAAAACTGTAAGTTCTTATGGTCAGAAAATATTGTTATTGTATGCTTGGCTCCCAGGAGATGATGCCTCCATTCAAGAAAGACTGCCTTAATGGCCAGAAGTTCACGCTCAGCAATAGTGTAGTTCTGTTCTGCTGGCAGTAATTTCCTGGAGTAAAAGGCCAAAGGATGAAAATTTCCTGAGTTTAAGTCTTTTTGTAACAGAACTCCTCCTATTGCTGTTTGTGAAGCATCTGCTTCAACAAAAAATGGTCTGTCAGGTCTGGATGTTTTAAAATAGGAGCAGAAGTGAATGCTTTTTTCAGGGTATTAAAAGCTAATTCTGCTTCCGCGTTCCACTGAAATTTCTTTCCTTTCTGCAACAAGCTAGTAATTGGTACTACAATGTCTGAGAATTTAGAGATGAATCTTCTATAAAAATTTGCAAATCCTAAAATTCTTTGTACCTCTTTGACGGAGGTTGGAGCAGGCCAATCTAGGATTGCTTTAACCTTTTTAGGATCCATTACGATGCCTTCGGGAGACAGCCAGTAACCAAGAAACTCAACTTTGGGAGTGTTAAAAACACATTTTTCGAGCTTGGCAAATAAGGAGTTATCTCGCAGTTTTTGTAGAACTGATCTCACATGTTCCACATGTTCCTCAGGAGTTCTAGAAAAAATCAGGATATCATCGATATATACAATGACACAGATGTCCAAGAGGTCATGTAGTACCTCATTAATAAAGTATTGAAATGCTGCTGGAGCATTACAAAGGCCAAATGGCATCACTGTATACTCAAAAAGCCCGAATTTTGTGCGAAAGGCAGTTTTCCACTCGTCACCTTATTTTACACGGATCAAGTGGTATGCCCCGCGAAGATCTAGTTTAGTGTAGATAGTTGACCCTTTTACCTGATTTAACAGTACTGGTATCAATGGTAGTGGATATCGGTTTTTAATAGTGGCCTTATTGACTGCACGATAGTCAATGCAGACCCTCAAGTCTCCTGTCTTTTTTGCTACAAAAAATAATGGAGACGAGACTGGGGAGGTGGAATGTCGAATAAAGCCTAGATCCAAAAGTTCATCAAGATATGTTCGTAAATACTGATTTTCAGGTTCTGTAAGTGCGTATATTCGACTGCAGGGTAGGACCGCTCCCGGAATTAAATCTATTCTGCAGTCATAAATCCTGTGAGGAGGTAACTTAGTTGCCTTTACTGGATCAAAAACATCAGAAAAGTCCTGAAATTCTGATGGAAGTTCTACCGGGCCAGGATGAGTGACAGCACAGGTAAGTGGTTGATCTGGATCCCTATGTTCTTGATAACAATGTGTTTTACAGTGTGGAGAATCTAACGTTACAGTACGTTTTACCCAGTCAATCTTTGGATTGTGGAGCTCTAGCCATGGAATGCCTAAAATTACCCCAAAAGCTGGTGTGTCGATAAGATCAAAAACAGTTAGTTCTGTATGCCCGTTATCAGACACTAGAAGCAAAGGTGGTGTATGGAACCTGATCAGACCAGACGAAAGTGCTGACCCGTCAACAGCCCGCACAGGCTCAGGCTCTTTCTTAGGAATTTGAGTCAGGTTTAGTTTTCTTGCAAATCCTAAGTCAAAAAAGTTCCCAGTAGCCCCAGAGTCGATTAGTACTGGAATACTGTGTTTTTGTTGGTTAGCTAGAATTAAGATTACCCTTATGGTGAAATGTCGAGGTTCATGATTAGAAATACTAGTTAAATATTGTGAGATCTCCAAACCCTTCTTTCTCGAGGAATCGACCTCTTCTTCCCTCGAGACACTTAGTTTTCCGATTCCTGAGGGGGACTTTGAAGAGTGGCCAGGAGTTTCTTCTGCACTGGTCTAACCGGGCACTCTTTGGCAAAATGACCAGCCTTTCCACAATACAGGCATAGGTTGGCTTTTCTTCTTCTATCTTTTTCATCTTGTGTTAAAGGCCCTTTAATACCTCCTATCTGCATTGGTTCTACTTGAGCATTCCTATCCTCACTATTTTTCTTTTCACTTTTAAAATGTAAAGTTCTGAAATCCGATTTGGGCCTTTCAGTTCTTCTTTCACCTAGCCTATGGTCCAACTTGACCACAAGGTCTTGGAATTCAGTGAAGTCGGTAGGTAAGTTTACAATATGAGCCAAAGAATCTTTCAGCTCCTCCCTAAGGCCGCAATAAAACAATGAAATTCTTTTGTCTTCTGGCCATTGTGTTTCTGCTAATAAACGATTGAAGTTAGTCACGTAAGAAATCAAGTCTCGTGAGCCTTGGCGTAAGTTCAAAAGCTCGTTATCAGATGCTTTCAAAAAGACATGTTTTGCAAACAGACTGGACATTGCTGTCTTAAAGTGAGTTAAATTATGCAATAACGGATCATTTCTATCGACTAAAGGCATGGCCCAATTTGCCGCCACTCCTCCTAAATAAGAAATAATAAAGGCTACCTTAGAGGTGTTTGAAGTGAAAATGAGGGGTTTGCATAAAAAATGTAACTGACACTGACTCATGAAAGTGTTAAAATGTGCACTGTCTCCGGTAAAACGTTCTGGATTAGCTAAAGGCACAGGTTGTGGTGATACTACTGTAATTTGGGCTGGTTGGTTTTGACCGAAACTTGGGACTTGAGCTTGGTTTTGAAATGGGTGCCCAAATTTAGGTGGCGACAAGACTGGTTTTTTGGGTTCCCCTTTATCTCTCCAAGATGTAAACCCATCTCTAGTACTATCTAGTTCCTCTCTGGTTTGATCTAATTCCTGCCTAAGGGATTGATTTTCTAACCGTAGCTCTTGAACCTCATCATTCATTTTACGCACTAACTCTGCCAACTGAGTTACATTCATGTTTTCCATGGGATTAGTCAGCTTCAAGAGGAAATGAGGGTTTTTTGGCTTCGCTTTCTGTCAGAGATGCCGCCTCAAGTCTAGATATTTCCGTCTTGAAGATGACTAGTCCCAATACCTTCAGGAACCAACGAGTGAGCCAAGGAAGTCAACACCTGACGCAACCCGTTGGCCCCAAAAGGGAAGGGGAAGTGGACGAGAAAGAGAAAACAAACAAACACAGGATCTCTTCGTGAGAAGTCTGTCTGTGTTTCTCCTGAAGTATTCTGGGCTTTCTCCAATCAACTGCGATTCCTCGAAATGCAGAAACAGTATTAATAACCCAACTCAGAGCAGCGTAATTCTATACAGTTCTACTATTTTACATGAGTTCCAGAAACTGTGATGTACATACCAACATTAAGAAAAGCCCATTCCAATACTTCAATCAGTGCAAGGTTTTGGTGCTTCTTACAATATAATGACACCTTGAAAAATAAACACACCTTAAGTCAGAATTGTGTTTTCATGAGGATGGCGCAGAACTAACTAATCAACTTGTTAGTCAACGAAAACCAAAACCTTAAGCATGCCAAGGGCTTCTCTTACCTTACATTCAAATGCACTGCTCTTTAAAGAGGGTTCTGTGAAAATAAAATAAACAAGAGAATACAAGCCCCAAAAGATACGCTTTACAGTAATTGCGAATAAATTCTAAAGAGTTCAAGTCCAGCAGTTAAAAGTCACTGCTTCTTAATTATGCACTTTTGAATACAATACTGAAATCTGAATACATTCATATGTCCCTGAATACATTCATATGTCCTTAAATCAAAGTCCTTCTGCTTAACAAGTCTCTGAAATAACCTTCTGCATCAAGAAAATATTGTTTTTGCCAAGGTTTGTTCGGTTGGTTTAGGAATAGTCAACAGGTCACCGAAAGCTCAAATAAAATAGTCTTACTTCTTTTTCAGCTCGCCGGAAGCTCGATGAACTGGGACCAGGAAGGAAGGGACGGGTCCGACCTGAATTGCGTTCCGATGCTGCAAACCGGAAGTCGGAACACACGAAGAAGACGGAGTTCAGGGGTTTCTTCCGATGGCCCAAGCGAAGGGAATACTGCAGCTGCTGGCCTCGTCGAGGGGAGGTAAGGCGATAGGGAGTGAAGGTAACCAAGCGGGGGCTGGGTGCTGGAAGCTGGGTTCAGACGCGAAGGTCCTGGAGCTCCGATGCGACGTCTTGCTGAGAAGCGAAGCGTCTTTCCGGGCTCCGGCAGCCTTTTTATAGGCTTTTGGGTTTTGCATGGCACGTGTAATGACAGTCAGTTGGAGCGCACACGCTCCACGTGAAGTTCAAGAATATTCTGTGTAGTTCTCATCAAGCCTTGCTAAATCTCATCAAGCCTTGCTAAAACCAAATACGATCAAAACAACAGTGCAATGAACAGACTTACTCAACAAGCATTGCTAACAACAAGCATTGCTAAGCCCAAGTATAACTGATGCTATGTTCATGTTCGTGTTTTCATGACAATATAAGACTTGGATTTGTTTGAGGATACTTCTTAACAAAAATATTTTTTTCACAAATTTTGGATTGTTAATAAGCCTGGAGTAAGCGTACAAAAATGTTTGTGATTTGATGAAAATAAGTTGATAGGTTAATCGTGTGTTGTAGCAGATTGATTAGTTTCCTTTAGAACGTCGGTGTTTAGAAAAGAGAGGAAGGTGAGCTGGTCTTTCAGCAGAGTTACTGCTGATGGACACGAAGTATGTGAGCTGGTGGCTGACCTGGATGGCATTTCTTTACATAACATATTGGGAGGTATGTGTTAAGGGTATAGAAAGCTTGTAATATCAGTATCAAGAACAGCTTGTTTGGATTTGTGTTAATTTGAGCCGTGGCTGCAGGTGGGGCTCACCAGCACTTAATTTTACGCCCAGTGCTTATTTTTCCTCAGCAAACCTTGCCACAGAGCGAAAGAGAGAAAATTACAAAAAGGAGGAAAGAAGGAAGAAGAATAAGATGGAACAACTGAGGCAAAAGGAGAAAGCAGGGATGAAAAACCTGCAAGAGTGAGATAAAGAAGCAGGGAGTGTCTGGTGGTGGGTTAAAGAGGCATGAGGTGGAGTCAAGACTATGCAGTGTTGGTGTTGGTCAACCTGACCTTTGATACAACGGCCATGGTCTTCTGAACAAAATTTTGGGCTTCAGCACATAGGGCCCTTTTACGAGTATGGTGGTCCATAGGACCGCTGTACTTGCGGTGGCGGGCTGAACACCGCCACATTGTGGGCCTGGTTGCAGTATTACATATGTGGCGGTCAGACTACCACAGGCCTGCTGCGACCACTGGGGATGCAGGAGCCCCTTGGCAGTCGCCTAACGGTCAGAGGCAGAAATATGCTAGTAGTGCCACACCGACACAGCCAAGCATATTTTGAGTTGCCTCTCCACTGCTCTTTTTATGCCACCCTTGGGCCTGGGGGTGCATGTTGGAGGGGGTACATGTAGTGCTCCCCTGGTTTGCACCCCCAGTTTCTGCAAGGTGTGGCATGTATGCCACAGCGTGCAGGAAGGTGCAATCGGCACTCCAACACTGGCGGTCTGCATGTTAGGCTCTTCTATGAGCCTTAAAGACCACCACTGTCAAACTACCACAGCACCACGCACCAGACCAGGATTTAACTCCTAATCTGGCGGGCGGGCGGCCACACCACGGCTCTGGCGGTCCTATAGCAGATGGCACTCTGGTGCCACCGATGTAGGACTGTCAAAGTCAGAATAAGGCCCTTAATCTTTTGCAATTTAAGCACTGGTGTCCATATAGTCTGCTGATGCATGAGGCCAGGACTTCCAAGCTCATTGTGCCCCAACCTGAGGGTTCAGACTCGAAAGGGTGTCAGGTCGATTCTGTCCTGAGAGACAGCGCAACTTCAAAATCAAAAGAAGTATACAAAAAACAAGAAGAAGGTTTGTTCTTGTTTTTTGTATACCTCTTTGATACGTGAGGTAGCGAAAACCAACCTGTATGTACAAAACTAGGAACAGTATAGAGGAAAAACAACAACAGACTTGAAAATCAATATGGAAAATACTTTTGTTGCATAGATTGTGATTGCAAAGAAAATGACCCTTGCATTTTTACAGTAGTGACTCATCAATTTATAGAACTAGTACTTAAGCAAACATGCTTCACGTGTCAATGTACAGAACTCATGCACCTTAGCTTAGTGCACTTAGCTTGCGCCTTCCAACCGGTGTCGAGCTCCTGGAGCAGCCAGTGACGCGCGGAAGCCGAGCATCACCGCGAAGTCAAATTTAAAGTCTGAAATCTTGCCTTTAATGCCAAAGCCAAAGTCCAAGGCCTCGTGGAGACAAGGTATCTGCGCAAACTTCATTAGCCCGGCTGCTAAGCTTTGATGCTGGCTGTGCAAGTATTAGCTGATGGCGGTCAACAAACAATGACGCAGGGCTTATTTTGTTTGTCGTCGAGCAGGTGATGGTTTTCTCGCCAGCAGCACCTCCAGTCAAGGACTTGAAATGGCCCTGGCTCGGGTTGTTGATGACTGCTGGAACCAAGGTGTCAGACAAAGACACGTCACGTGCGAACGTCTAAGCCGCCGTCCCGGGTACGGGCTCGTCACTTCCACAGAATTCCTTTTCCATGAACGCGACCTCTTCCTTGACTGCAGCACTTGCCAGGCAGGTGGCAGGCAGCGTGGGTAGAACATCTACAGCGAGGTTATTTGTTTGCGAAACATTGGAAAGGTATTCAAGGATTAGTGCTTCTCAAACGTATTTATATAACTTTAATGAGTTATTTCATTAACTAGAAAATGACTGAGAAAATTGGACCTTTGTGGAAAATTCACGAAAAATATCAAAATGTTGCCATGTACATCAGCAACATGAGTACATTTCTAACAAGTTACTAAAAAGTCGGTTTAGGAATGCGATTTTAACCGATTTCTGTCACCTGAAAGGGGCCTTTTGATTTTGCGCAAAATCAAAATAATTTATTATGAAGTAAATGTAGGCTGTTTTATATTTTCTCAGATCTGTGTCAAAATAAGGACACAAAGACGACTGAAAGATTTTCAGGTTGAAATAATACATAACCACACTCCTGGACCTGGAGCCCCCCAATGTAGAGTCGCTCCCCCTGTCAACACCCAATGAGCCAATGACAATCAACGGTTTGTGTTTGGGAAGAAGGTCATTTATATTACATTTACGAAATATTCAAAACATGACAATTTTTCATTATTACATTCATAAATCAGATCATATTTTTCAAAATTAAGGAAGACATTCACAAATAATGTACAGAAATGCAAAATTAATGAAAATACAAGACATTCTTCATCTCGTTGAATCCTCCCATCATTAATCATCCAGCTCTAAGGTCCAGTCATCCTTCATCTCAAGAGAACCACACAGGTGGCTCCACACCTGTATCCATGAAGGTCGGTCTCCACCCATCCAACACCAGGCTGCCCGCAGGGGTCCTAGAGTGAGACCAGGGGCTTGAGCCCCATGCCCTACATAGTCTAACTGTGCGTCCTTGCCCCGAGCTGGTGTGAACGTTCTTCCTTGGAATTCAGATTGCTGTCCCCGCTCTCAGTGCTACTATAAGAAATTAGTTGTAGGAGTCCCCCTGCTGTTATAGGGTGATCTTTGAGTTCACTTCTGTGCCACCAGGGCGACCAGGGCCTATCAGTCCTTCGCCCACCTCACCAGAAAACAGAGTCCGTTCGAAGGTCCAGATGCCAAAAATAAACAAGTCCATACTCATGTGCGATAAGTGAACACCATAAGGATGAAACATCTGGTCACCCCAAACAACTTATGTGGTATGTTCCTTAGCTGTCCAGGCCCCGAGCAGAGCTTAGCCATTTCAGCATTGAGGCACCTAACCCACACATTCGGGGCCCTAGTTCGCACATTCGGGCCCCACTAGCACCGCGGTATCATGTGTGACCAAGTTATGGATGTCTGGGGAAAAATCCTACCCAGCCAGGCAAACTCACCCAGCAGAGCCTCCCTGACCACCTTACACCACAGTGTTACCATGTCGTTACTACCTATGTGAATGATGATCAGGTCTGGGAACGGCAGTCCCACACGACCCTTCGTCTCCTCGATGAGTCGGTGTGGCTGACTGATCCTGAGGCCCCTGACACCACGCCAGTGGAAGAAGACTTTTTTCAACGCAGCAGGCTTCCACCTATAATGCAGTTGCAAACAGTAAGCCGCCAGCCACAAAACAAATGTATGACCAAGGACCCAAGCAGCTTTGGAGGGCATACTAAAAGAGAAAAATTAAGAGTGAGACAGCAGATCAACATATGAAATCAACAAAGTCACAGCAACTCAGGGTGAATGTAACTTTAAAACCAAGATGAAGACCAGTGGCCAATCCGCTTGATGTCAACAGAAGATAAACCAGCAGCTGCCGCTCCAATACTAAAAGTAAGCTCGAAGCAACAGGAAGGATCTATTCCAATACTGATGAGTGTTGGGCAAAGTACAGTGGAAAAATTAAAACCACAACAAGCAGTCCCTGTTATCAAGGATGAACAGCGCAGAGGACTGCACCGTGGGCCTGACTGAAAGGTATGCTTTCACATGCGTGAATGGGCACAGGGCTGACTCCTGTGCCACTGTGAGCTCCACTAAAGCTCCTCTATCAGCGGGGTCTGTCTTAGAACTCCTGAGAATCAGGGTAAATTTGTGAGTGTAACTGGGTGTATGCCCACTGCAGCAGCTCACAATATCGGTTATGGAGGCCCTCAATAGCTTGCCCACCCTTAACTCACCATAAAAGGCAATCGAGAATGCGGCCCCAAAGACAGTGGTCTTGTAGGTGGAATTGCAGACTCTATGGAAGTTGGCCAATACGGTGCCCAGCACTTGGGCATCAAGGAGCCTCCTCCTGTCCTTGACCATAGCCTCTAACCCGGCCCATCCCGTTAAGGCTTGCAAATACGGTGCCCAGCACTTGGGCATCAAGGAGCCTCCTCCTGTCCTTGACCATAGCCTCTAACCCGGTCCATCCCGTTAAGGCCTGCCTCACCAAGAAGCAACTACCCACTTCTCGGAAGCCCTGCAACTTGGCAAAGAAGTCAATGGCTTCCAAATGTGCCCTAGCATAGAATATCGGTCTGCTTTGAGGCCTCAACCCTATTAGGAAGAGGCACACAAAGGTGGATGAAAATGGCAGAGAGAGACCCTGTTCGCGCAAAAAGGTGCTATACTGCTTTTTTGACAAGCTGCCCTCGTGAGCTTGGCCAGGGAAGCAGCCACTAAATCTGTTAGCCCCCCCTGGCTCCAAACTTCCACAGAGGTGTCGGACACTCTGTTATCCACTCCACTGCAAGTGAGTGAAACTCCTGGAATGCCTACAACTTGGAGCAAGCTAGAGCATCAGCTGCCTTATTATGAACACAATTACATTCTTATCCCTAAAGACAGCGTTCAGCTTCATGCAAAGTAGAACAAGGTGTTTCAGTGGTCTCAGAACAAGTATACAAGAGGCTTACTGCTTGTTAAAGACCTCAGCCACTGCTATATTGTCTGACAAAAAAACTACGGCCCTATTCTGGAAAATGGTAGATCAAATGGTAACTGCAACCACAATAGGGAACAATTCCAGGAATGCAACATTCCTGGTCAGACCTCTATCGTGCCACACAGCTGGCCAGCCTGCCCTGAACCGCAGATGCTCCAAAATGGTCCCAAAACCCACGCTGCCATCTGCATCAGTAAACAAGCCAAAGGTTGCACTGTAGATAGGCGGGGTAGGCCATACCACCAACCCATTTAACTGGTGCAAGAATCCCTGCCAGGTCTTTAGATACTTCCTCACCTCAGCATGGAGTCTAGTATAATGGTGCTTCTGTGAGAGACCCACTATTGCCCTGGCTATTGAACTAGAAAGGGGGTGGCCCATTGGAATAATGTGAAGTGCAAAATTAACCTGACCAACTAAGAACCTGCTGTTGAAGCAAAGTTACCTTATTCCTAAAATGGGTGGAGTCGATAGCATGGGTAATGGCCTGAACTTTCTCACAAGGCAATCTGCACTCACAGACCGGCCGGGGTATCAATTTCAATGCCCAAAAAGGAAAGACACATGGACAAGCCCACTCCTTTTTCCAGAGCAAGTGAGACCCCTGAATCCTTGAATAATGAAATGAGCTTCTCCAGCACCCTCTTACAGGCCCCCTGAAGCTCTGAAGCTGGTAGACCCTTGACAAGGAAGTCATCTAGGTGATGTATGATTAGGCTATCAGGTTTTAGGTTTAAACCTATAATAATTGATAAAACGCCACCGAAAGGAAAATAGCCATCACCAGTGTAAACATATAAATCCTGAAAAAACACCTTTGCAACCACAAACTAAAGGGGTTATTAGGATTGCCACCCCCCTATCGTCTATCGGGACCGCCCGCCTAAAGGGCAGGGGTCCCGACATTGGTATTAAGATGGTATTAGGATGCGCCCACCACAGTGGCGGGCGCATTCCTCAATTTGGGTAAATCTAGGGGGGTTATACCCAAATGAGTCACTGGGGACCTGGGTGCTATACAATATACAAAAGAGGCGTTATATATTTAAATTTATTCACAATACCATTTAACACATAATTTTATCAAAGCACACTGCTATTTAATTACAATGAGGTAGCTTTACAATACATTGAAGATAATAATAACAACATGTTCGTCATAGTGCCCCAGGCCGGGTAGGGAAATAGTAGCGTGATAGAGTGAACACCGCATGCCTTTCCGTGGCGGCAAGGCATTGAAAAATGCACATAGTAATATGGCGGGCGGTGTCTAACAGATACCGCCACCATATTACTTGTTTTCCGCCCCCAGCCGCAAGGCGACCGGGGCGGAAAACAGGCGGGCGGTGTGTTTCACCACCGCCATCCTAATATGGCGGGGGGGATTTGGGCTTGCGGTGTCGGGCAGATTGCCTCCGCCAGGCCGGCGGTGGCCACCGCCAGCCTGGCGGAGGCAATTCGCCCGACATCGTAATGGACCCCTAAGTGCCATTCAAAGAAAGGAAAAGATGAGTGAAAGAGACATTTTTATTTCTTCCTGAATGGGCCAATACAATGTAACTTTGTTATACAAGGTAGCATCAAGAAAGACTGGGCTAACATTATTCTGCTTGAGTTTTGTTGTTTAGGGATGTCACTAAAACATTGTCTCGTCTTCCTTCTGCTTTTTTTAGTTTTGTGGCCTTTGGTCTAAAGATGCAGTGTTGAGAAGCATGTTTTGGGTACTATTTAGTTATTTTATCAACTGCAGAGAATCGGGAAATATCAAAATCATATTTGATATTGTGGCTACATTTGATTTCACTGATAGGTAAAATGGTGGGTTTCATAGGAATCTTTCCTAATATGTACCATCACATTTACCTACAGACAGAGAATGGGTGAAATCCTTTGATACATTAGCTCCCATTCCTAGTGACTCTATATTGATTGTAAGCGAATTGCCAAACACCCTAAGCTGCAAGCATTCAATGCCAGATGTAGTGACAGTTATATGTAAAAAGAATGTTGTCAGCAAGCATCTGAAATAGTCATGAAAACATGACACCAGATGTTTCGTAAACATGGGACGCAGTGTCACTTAGAATGCAGCTGAAATAAGTTCCTACCAAGTTCAATAAAGATTGGAGTGATACTGTTTGTATTTGAAGTAATTCAGCTACGTATGTGAAAAAAATGTATGATAGTCTGTCAAAATCGATACCTGAGCTAAAGTGCTTCCCTGTAATAGATCGTTGTCACTTGCTAGATGGTATGCTGAAAGTATCTTTACAATCTTCAGAGTTAATGAAGAATGCTATTAACTTTGTAGTCCATTCTGGTGCAGTAAAAATTTATTTGAACCTCATATACCATGTGCACACGCTATCTATACAGATGCACTATCAGTGCAGAAAGCAAGCAATAATTAAAATAGAATTAAAATTCCATAAACACTGGAAAAACACTGTTTCTGTTGTTTTTAATGGCAAGAAAATGTGTAACCACTGGTAACCAATGTTTTTTGAGGTATTAAAAAAACTGAAAACCCCCCACCAGAATTTACCAAAAATAGAAACTGAAAACCGGAAAGCCTATGTATGATGTTGATATAGCCAGTTTTTTGGGTAAACAACTATGACAATATTGTGCTAAACTGCTCAAAGTAGTTACAGGAAACTGCATAGCCCATAGGCATACATTTGTCATACAAATAGTGCCCCCCGACTGAAAGCCGAGTAAGTGGTAATCAGCAGGATGCACAGGAAAAAGTCTAAATGGGGACTCAATGTCTGGTTTTGCCAAAAGTGCCAAAGGGCCCAGCCTGAGCAACTTAGCCAATGCCATGTCTACCAATGCGTAAGTCACCGAGCAGACCCCAGGGTTGATCACATCGTTGATAGATAAGCCCTTGGGTGCCAAGTGATTATGGATTAGCCTAAACTGTCCCGGTTCTTTTTTCGGGACCAACCCCAAGGGGAAAAAAAAAATCAATGGGGGCTCAGTAAAATGACCCGTAATCCTACCCAACCGGCTTTCCTTCACCAGCTTCTGAGTGACTACCCCTGGATGGGCCAGGGGGGACAACACATGATTGCAATGAGAAGCACGTAAAATGCAATGAGCCATAATGCAAAATCCTCTGGAAAACAACTGCTATAACAACTGCGCCGCTTTCCAGTTAGGGTACAAATTAACCCAAGTGGGGAAAGGTTTCTCGATTTGAACTGAGGTGGGTAAGGGCCTACTGGTTGGATGACTTACAGGACAATTTCCCTTTTTCTTTGTATTTGTTAACACATTTGAATTCTGGATAGGAGGGGTGCCTGCAAAATGAGCATACATGTTTGAATTCACAAAATCCAACTGGCAGTGTTCACAGCTTCCTATTAAATGCCCAATAGGATCCTTTCTTGTCCCCGTTACCGCATTGAGTACACAAAGGCTGCTTAACGGGGGTCTTGCCATTCATGCTTTCAAGCCATACATTAACCTCCGTCTGGTCCCATCTAAAATCATGGTCCTCCATCTTAGCCCACCTAAAGTCACTATTGTAATCAAACCAATTTGACCTGCTGTACATGTGATGTGCCGTATGTACCTTGTTTGTATAAAATCTCGTGGCGCCAGCTACCTCAGGTTTCTTTTCTGGCATAACTTTCATAAAAACATTAAAACCAAATAACAATTCGTAATTGATTCTTCGACCTTAGGCATCTTCTCCTTTGAGGATGAATCTCTCCCTTCCTTTTCATTTGAGTCACCTTTTGGGCCTAATCAGTGACAAAATATCACAAATTCACCCTTCCATATTTTCTCCTTCACCTCAACAGGTAAATGTGATGCTACATTCCCAACATGAAGAGCAAAGTTTCCTCCCCCCCTCAACTGCCTTGCGTGTTATGCCAGAGTTTTTCACAGCACCTTTAGTTCCATTATCTGTTGCTGCTGCAGTGAAATCTATGGTCCCAGCCAGGAACCCCGGGCTCTCCCCTGGGTTCCAAGGTTCGACCTAGACCCCTTCTGCAATTTCGCCAGGTAGTCAACCTGTCTCTGCAAATCACCAATGGTGGACATGGCAGAAGGAGCCTAGAGGGCAGTAAGTGTGTGTACTCCCTGATCCCTTGCTGAGGGACTCGCTAGCTGGGGCAGCAAAGAAGCAAATGAAGAGAGGACCTCAGTCGCAGGATCAGTAAAAACCTCCAAACCCTTCCCAGAGTCCGTGTGAGCCACTGGCTGTGAAGGCCCAACCATTGGAGAACGGAGAAAGGAGTACAGAGAACGATAAGGAGCTTAATGGTGGTAGGAGGGTGGGGGACTGTAGTGAGGTGGGGGGGAGGTACGGGCATTCACCGGTATGGTCTTACCAGGCATAGTTACGCAAACAGCTTGAGTGATGTATGTTGGACCTGGCACCTTTTTCAGGTTTATCCCCAAAGTTTTTGCCCCTTGCCTCTTATTTTCTCTGACATGTTTTTGTTGGCTTTAGGACTCTGGGCACTTTACCAATGCTGCTCATTGCTAAAGTGTATGTGCTCCATGTGCAAATTCTGATTCTGATTGGTTCTCCACAATTGGCATATTTGATTTTCTGGCAAGGGCCTGCAAATCAAATGTTACCAGTGGGCCTGCAGCACTGGTTGTGCCACTCACATGAGTAGCCCTGTAAACTTGTCTCATGCCTGTCATTGCAGTTTTAAACTGCCATGTCGACCTGGCAAATTCACCCACTTGCCAGGCCCAACCCTTCCTTTAGCTACATGTAAGGCACCCCTAAGGTAGACCAATGGTACCCCAATGGGCAGTGTATGTGAAAGGTAGGACATGTACTGATGTGTTTTGCATGTCCTGATAGTGAAGACTGCCAATTTCGTTTTTCACTATTGCAAGGACTAGCTCTCCATGTAGACTATCATTGGATCTGCCTTGTAACGCTTTACAAGAGTAATTTTCAATTCAGAAGAGGTAGACATTAGGAGTTTGGGCTCCATGAGCTCAGAATGTAAAAATACATCTTATAGTGAAGATGTTTTTTAAATTGTAATTTTGAGAATGCCACTTTTAGAAAGTGGGCATGTTCTTGCTTTACCATTCTGTGTCTCTGCCTGCCTGTGGAGTCAACATCTGGTTTAGACTAACAAGGGCTGTTTGTGCATTTACTCTAGACAGTCCCATGAAGGTGGCTGAGGTGTGTTGTGTATATCCTGATGAGCCATTACCAGGCTGGTGGTTCTTCCTGAGCTAGAGTGGTGGGAGGAATTGTCACTGACACCTGAATATGTCCTCTCACAGTGCTGTCTCCACCCCCTGGAGTGTGTCTGGAGGTTAGACAAGGCAATGCATGAACTTGTAAACTACAAAGACTTCAAAGGCCAAAAGGGGTATGAGTATTGGACCTAAAACCCCAGACTTTTAGAACACTTCTGGATCTGCCCATTTGCTTTGTGATGCATTGCTAGGTTGGCCTGCAGTTGCTGCTTCTGCTTTGGAGAGAACAAAGGACTTGACTTCGTTGTGCATTCTGCTTGTAAAGTTTTCCCCAAGGGCTTATGTGTGCTTGCCTCCTGTTAAGAAGTCTCAGGGCCATCAATGACTTGATCTGCAGCATCCCTGAACTCCTTTGAAGGGAGTTTTGATCTGCCTTCTTGTGCCATTTCCAGTTCTGAGCCCTTGGAGGTGGTTCCTGCTCAGTCGCGGCCGGCATGACTAGCAGGTGGGGGGTGGAGGGGTCGCGCGGGCAAGGGGTCGCATGGGGAGGGGGGTTAATTTAATTTAAAAAAAAATTATACTAACCATTTCCTAAGGTCCCGCGTCGCATCTCCTCTCGTCTCTCCATACAGGAAGAAGGCAGCCTCCCTCCCCTCCACTAAGCCAATCACAATGCTGCACTGGCAGCATTGTGATTTGCTAGGACGCCGACCCCACAGGCGTCTAGGGGCAGGCCATGTTCTCTATGTAGGCTGCATGCTGCCTACACCTACTTAGAGAAAACGCAGAGTGCGTATGACTGGTTTGGTCAGCCCTGGGGCCGAACAAACAGTCTGTGTACTCAGATTGGGCAAGCCACTCTTCCCCTGGACTCCTTCAGGACTGCCACCCACCCGCTCCAACCAGGCATACCCTTCTGCTTTCTTGCAGTGTGAGAGGCAGAAACATAAAATGGTATTTAACTACCATTTTATGTTTCTGCTGCTCGCACTGCGAGATAGCATTGGGGGACACTCCTCTGCCCACTTGGAGGAGATGCCCCTGTTTCTGCTGCAAAAAGCATCAAGAAGACATTAAAATCGATGCATCAGCCTTCCAGCGCCTCTTTTTCAGATGCAGCAGTGCTGGAGAAATTTCCATGCAGCGTTGCCGTTCAGTGAAGAAACTGCACCAGCTTCAGTTCAGCTCACTGTGTCTCAGAAGTTCGAGACCACTGCACTGACTCCGACGCAGGCCCTGCTGTGTGGCTGACAAGATCAAAGCATCATAGGACCGCGGCTAAAGAAACCGGCGCAGCACCTGTCCGCTGCCACCACATCAATCTTCAGCACATCCAGATTTCCATGATTTGCACCTGTGCAACAGTTTTTCCGACGCATCACCCACAGACCAGAACCGTTTAGGAATTTTGATGCATCGAGTCCCCCTACAGTGCGGATTTGACGCAATATTTCTTTGCGTGCAGCAAAACTGATGCTTCACCTCCAGGTGGACTCAGGAACCGACTCATTGCTGTGCTTTCTTACGCTTCTCTCTGCTGCGGCTGTTTTGCCTTAAGGATGTCAATGCGTTTGAGGTATTTTGTGTAAAATCTACGCATCTGTAGAGTTCTATGGACAGAATTGCTTAAAACTTTAGAAGGTCCTATTTTTAGTTGTGTATTTTGGATTTTTGTTATTTTGGTCTTATTTGGTTTAGGTAAAGATACTTTATTTTTCTAAACGGATGGGTTTTAATTTGTCGTGTTTTCACTGTGTTACTGTGTGGGTTATGTGCATATGTTCCAAAATGCTTCTAAAATGGGCTGACTGCTCAAGCCAAGCTACCATGGGGGTGAGCATGGGTTATATTAGTTGTGCAATCCTCTTCTCCTGACTAGAAGGAAGCAAACAAGAGTCCCCCATTTCAAAAAATGTAAACCTAGTCCACAGGCTCTGAAGAATTTTCGTCTTGGCTACCCCTCTGAAACCATTGAAGGACTCAGGAAATGGCAGCTCAAGGTCCAAATAATAATTCTGTGTAAATTAGCATGTTCATGAAACATGATCAACAATCACCATCGCCCTGAACTGAGAAAAACAACTCCCCATTGTTCGTCAAAGCTTGTTCAATTTTAGACAACCATGATGGACTGACAAAGTCTATTGATGCTCACTGCCTCATAGTCCAAGAACAATGTACGAAACTGTAACACAATCACAAAAACGTCAAAAGTACAAAAGAGAGAAACTGCATCCTTCGGTAAAAGCAAAATCAGGGATGAAACACAAATTATCAGGTGAAATCAGAAAACACATAAAACCAGTTGGCAGGTGAGTAGGATAAGACCATATTCAAATAGGAAAAAAGGATTGAACACAGTAAGTTATGTTTGGCCAAACAAGGGTTTAAAAGTTAAAGGTAATTTGGTGGCGGAATATTAGACCTGGGAGAATCCCACAGGGAGTAAAATGCTTAATTTGTAAAAAAAAAAAAAAAGAAATAAGTGCCAGTTTCCTCTTCGGGATGCCACTGCAGCTTTCACCACCCATTGCCCCTGCCAGCCCTGCCAATGACAGCACAAACAAAATTACTAACCATCACACTCGAACAAGAGTGACAATTCAGACTATTCCAGGGCTCGAAAGCTATGAGAATGGCTTCGGCAGCCGCTATTAGACCTTTTAAATGTTTAATGTATTAATAAACAACTGTTGTGTGCTCATCTTTAACTTAGAAAAACAGCACCACTAAGTGGCAGACTGTCATAAGTACCGGTGTTGGCAATTAAGTGCTGATGTCGAACACCGGAAACCAGCACCTCAAATTAAGCACTGCACCTCCTCCTCTGGCACACTGTCTGCATTCAGGTCACATCCAGCTGCTTCTTCCTTATCAATAAAGTTACCTGTTGGGCCTGCAAGTTGAAGATGGTGATTACGAAAGTTAGAGGCTATTCATTTCCGAATATACTCTGTCATCCGGGAGGCAGAGGTGTCAGGGTTTGAAGATGACTGGTCCTCAGGATGCTGACGACCTTGGGCTGGCATTCACCTAGCTTAAGTGTAGCCCTTGCCATAGGTTTCCAAAAGCGCTGCTCAAGTTGAACCCCTATGCTCTTGGATTGACGAGGGTATGTGTTCATGTTTGAGCGTGACTCCCTGATGTCTACGGAAAGAGAGGGAGGGAGTCCAGAGCATTATGTCAATGGAGGAGATGAGTATAGCGGGAATGAGCATGGCAGGGGCGGCTTCTCTGTTATGGCGAAGGAACGTCACCCCACTGCTGAAAAGCAGCAGACATATACAAAATTAAAATATTACAAAGCAGTTATAAAACTGCTTTGTTATCATTTTATTTTCCTGCCACAGCTGAGTCTTGAGGTTTGGGCCATCAGGAGCAGAAGGAGTGGTGGGCTCAGGGCGCATGTCCATTTGGTCGGCCAATTGCTCGCTCTGAATTTAGGTAAAGGGGTGGTATGGTCTGTCCTGCCATAGACTGCTCGCATTTAGTAACTGATATTCCAGCTATCTGCCAGGACTGCAGCGCCCAAGGTAGCCCATTAATGCCTTCCCACTCCCCCTCTGCGGTCACCTGGGAAATTTTTCGAACTCCCTCACGCATCAAGGTTTACCAGAAGAAAATGTGTCAACAATGGATTTTCCTGTGTCCTGTGTTCTCATAAATGCTAGGTCTATGGTCAAACACAGTGCTGAGCTACGATTTTGTTTGGAAACACAGGGTTCCTCTATAGCGTTTATTACTGAAATCTGGGCTGATCAAGCGAGTAACGCAGACATGGTTAGCAGCCCTCGCTTAGGGTCTTGCTATATTCCAACTAGATAGGCCAAAAATGGGGGGAGGTGTAGCCATACTCCATAGGTCAGACCTTTCAGTAAAATGCCTCCCTATCGTTTCAAAGTGTTGTGAAGCAATATCATTAAACTTAGGGCTCTCCAAAACTCCGGCTTCTAGATCGATGTTTGATCAAGAAATCAGCAGTCTTTTGGAGGGTCACATTCTTACTATAGACTATACTGTATTAGGTGATTTTAATTTTTGTGTAAAAGGTAGCCAAGATATAGGCACACAATCCTTCCTGCAAACGATGACTGGACTGGGCCTCCCCCAGGCGGTTACTTCCTTTACCCACCAGGCAGGATATAACCTAGATGGTTTCTTTACAAATAACCCAGTTCTCATTATTGCCACAATTCTACCATTAGTCCGGTCAGACCATCAGGTCATTCTATTTGACATATGGATAAAGCAGCCTACTTCTCCAACTAAAACTGGTCCCGCCTGTTCCTTCTTCCGGGCTTGGCATAAACTCCAACCAGACCCCTTTTCTAATGCACTGACTAATTCACGTCCAGAACCCTCAGACAATGTTGAAATGGCAGTCGCGAAATATACTCAGTGGCTGGAGGATGCCACCGTTTTACTAGCACCCAATAAACAGGTTCAATCCAATTGGCTTAAAAAGCCATCCTCCTGGTTCACTGCTGAATTTAGGACACAAAAACAAGTTTCCAGGAGACAGGAAAAGTGATGGAGGACTGATTACAGTGAATCTGAAAAAAATAAATATAAATACTGTCTAACAGTCTATAAGGCCTTAATTAGGGAAGAGAAGAGATCTTCCTATACCAAAAAACAGATGAAGCAAAACATTCCACTAAAGAACTATTCATGACTGCCATTAACCTTACAACAGTAAAAAATACACAGAGGGAAACCAGTTAATCCTTATGTGATATGTTGTCTTATTTCTTTTTACAGAAAGTAGAAATTATATAGAAGGGATTTACCTCAGTTACTTCATCTCCATTCTCAGAGCCTGTCTCTCAGTTGCAACCAGTATGACAGGGAACTTTCAGTGAGTTTATTCCACCCAGGAAGAAGGAGGTCGTCAACTCTCAAAGTCCGGTTCAAAGTCCGGTTCCCCATGTGATCCATGCCCACCCAGTGTGGCTAATCTGGTGGCGGACACTATTGCCCTAGTCCTTACCTAGATCTTTTAACTTATGCTCAGCTCAAACACTTTCCTACTTCCTGGAAAAAAAGCTTTGATACTCCCACTTCTGATGAAGGCTACACTGGATGCCAAAGACCATAATGGCTATCCATCTATTTTGTGCCTCCCCACTTCCAGCAAAAATAATTGAAAAAAAAATGAATTCCCAGCTCATTGAATATATCCAATGGAATAACCTTCTTGATTCCACTCAGTTTGGGTTCCGTGCTGGCACAGCAAGGAATCAGCTCTAATCAAGGCGGCTGAAGAGATCAGAATGGCAGTGGACCATGGAAAGGGAATGGCCCTGGTCCTGCTTGACCTTTCAGTGGCCTTCAGTACCGTATATCACGGATTGCTGTTGGATCACCTTACTAACAACCTACAGATCACAGGCACAGCTTGGACATTACTGAAATCATTTCTTGAGGATCGTGAGCAGTCGGTCACTATGGACCCTTTTTCCTCCAACCCTTTCTCACTTCCATGTGGGGCTCCACAGGGCTCTGCGCTTAGCCCAGCCCTTTTCAAAGTATATGTCTCCCCACTGGCTGACCTCATTAAAAGATTTGGATTCTTCCTAACGTCAGATGAAGATGACACGCAGATTGCTGTCTCAATGGCAAAAGACAATCACAGCACTGTCCTTAGGTTCAGTAGCTGTATACTGGCTGTCAAACTATGGATGGATAAGAACTATCTGAAGCTTAACTCCACAGAGACGGAAGCATTACTGTTCAGAGGCCACACCTCTTTTTGGACTCCATCATGCTGGCCACAGGACCTTGGCCCTCTACCATCGCCTGCGAAGAAGGCTCGCAATCTGGGGGTCTTGATGGATGATAAGCTGTCATTTTCTGACCACATTAGCTCAGTGACTTCATCCACTTTTTATACCTTGAGGACCATTAAAAAGATACTACCTTTCATCCCATGTCATCTTCAAAAAACTCTTGTGACATCCCGGATTATGACAAAATTGGACTACTGTAATGGTTTATTTCTCTCTGCCAACCAAGTGGTAATAAATAGATTACAAACCCTTTAGAATGCAGCTGCTGGCCTTCTATACGAATCCCCAAATATCATTCAGCTGCAAAGGCTATAAGGCAATTGCATTGGCTGCCAATCAGACCTAGAATGGCTTTTAGAGTACTTTGCATCATGTAAAAGCACTACATGGTCAGGCCCCTCTTTTTTTTCAACCAAGTTTTTTACGATGTACCCCTGGCAGGACTTTACGTCCAGCCACAGTCAAACTAGCGGTGCCTTCCAGGTTTAAGTGGGCAACATGAGGAGGAAAGAACATTTTATTGGGAGCCACAAAAGCCTTGAACACCCTCCCCTTGTGCTTCAAGGAAGCCTCCAACATACTTGCCTTCAGAAAATTGTTAAAGACCTGTCTAGAGAAATCCCTGTAGATTCCTCTCTTTGAGGGTCACATCCTACACCAGTAAATTTTTAGAACAGTTCCAAGACACCTCCGGGTATTCAAGCACTTTAGAAACTAAATATAACATATCTGCAGGCTATTGCTTGGAGATATCGGCAGGCTCAGGATCAAAGTCCCTGCTTGAGCGTGGAACCAGCCCGCTCTGCCCAACTCCTGCGCTCCTCTCATGCTGGTTAATACCAGCATGAGAGTAGCATCTGGATTGGCACAGGAGAATCTGGCAGCCTCTGTGAGCGTCGGAGCTGAAGAGGCACAAGGCGGCAGACGTCAGGCTGGAGGTACTTTTTTTTGTTTTTAATTTTTTATTCCCCCCGCACTGCCTCACCGATTTCCCCTGCCTGCGGTAGCTATTGGGTCATAAGAGCGTCTTAGAGCATGTGCCTGACAATGAGTGAGCAAATGAGCCTCTGAATGAATGAATGCTAAGTGCAGTGTGTCGGGAGGTGTATTAGGGATTGAAAAAATACAGGCAGGAGTACACATTCTTGGAATGGAAACACTTGAAGGAAAAAATCACTATCAGCCTTGCATTATTCTGAGACTCAACAGATCAAAAGACAGGCAGGCTATCCTGGGTGCGCCTCATGGAAGCCCGTGAGATCAGTCGATTATGTTTGGGAGCTCAGATGTGAAGATGGGTATGGCTCTGAGAGATCCAGGAAAAGGTGCCATTATGTTCTTGGTGCCAAGAGTTTATAGGCTGGTGTTTGGCCTGCCACTTTCCCCAAGGTTTGAGTTCATGTGGGCATGGCCTTCACACACCTGTATAGCATGTAGCACAGTGCAAAAATGCTTAGCGGGCATTTTTTGCTTGCTCGCGGTCCTCACCGTCAAGTTGGCGACCACGAGCGAGCAAAATCAACATACCGGCGAGACCTTTTCCTCGTTTGTGATCAGCAACATCAAGTTGCTGATCGCGAGCGTGGAAAATTAACCTCCCAGTGAGATTCTTAACATGGGGAGGTCAGGTTTCTCATTGCGAGTGGTCGCGTATGCTCGCAACCGCTCGCAATGAGAATCTACCAGTCCGTGTTGAGAAAGCTGCCTCTCGAGTACAAATCTACTCGAGCAACAGAAAACGACCACTTGCACCGTGCAAGATGCCGTTTGTAATGATTGCACAGTGTGGACAAGCATCCGGTACTGTGCAATCAGTTCAAACAGCATTTTCCCTACCGCACTACGCAGTTCGCGTAGCTACGCGTACCGTGCAAAATGCACTTCGCGTAGCTACGCGTAGCACTACTACGCAAACTACGCCCAGGGTTAGTGCTCAGCCTGGAAGCTGAATGTGCAGATTACAAAAGAGGAATGGAGGTAATGGACACCTCACAAAGAAAAGAGTGAGTCTATTGACCAGGAAGAGGTCTGGGCACATACATTATGTGCAGGCGCAGTCAGTTGCTTTCTTGAAGCAGCAGTGTTGTAAATCGCTAACTGCCCACCCTCGAACCTGCAATTTGCCATCTACATAATGGTGCAGGTTTCAGCCCAGATGGTAATGGCAATCTTTCAACCTTATGAAGTGGATAAAATGAGTACCATCAAAAGCACAATATTAACCTCTATTATCAGTGACAAGAAATATTTGATTTTACCCACAATGACTCGAACCTGTGTCTTGTTGATAACACAATGATCCCAGTTTTGTGTAGTAGCTCACGGAACCACTGCATCCGCTTCTTGCATCTGGTTTTAATCCTCTGTTCATAGTTTCCAAGACCAGTGAGTTCTCTTAGGCCCAGATCCACAAAGGTTTAACGTCGGGATAGCGTTACTTTGGTAACGTTAAGCCGACGGTAAAATTGTAACGCTAAAGCTTTTTTGGAATTAACAAACCAACGTTAGTCGGTATTAGCGTTGGTTTGTATTGGAATGTGAAGCGAAGCAGCTCGAAATGCTGCTTTGTCTTACTTTGCGTCTGAGGGCATTACAAGGGCGTTCCCATGCAACCACCCGTGCTTTTTGACACTAAACCCTATCTACTAACATTAAGTAGACAGGGTTTATCGCCCAAAATGAACCCCGCTGTGAAGCAGGCATTAACCCCATTGCTGCTGCCGACGGCCGTTGAACGTTCAGAGCACTACCTGGCTGGTGCTGCGAACGTTCAACGGCCGATGCGGCCCCGCCCGTTTTGCAGAAGTGCCGTTCCCTGACAGTTTTCAGAATCTGGGCCTCGATTTTTCATCCTTCTGAGGTTAATAAAATGAGTACCATTGTATTGTATTGTCTGTATAATGATAAACATCCATAATCAATTCTTCGTGCCAAGAGGACTCCTTGTAGGTGAATATGCGCTCTACAAATAATCCTCATCTCTTAACCACCAGTTAAACAATCTGGTTTCATGCCTTGAGCAGCTCTTTCACACACTCATTGAAACTGCAACTGCCTCCTTTAAATAGCCCCAGGCAGGAACTGCTGTGATCTTCCCACATGATCTTAAGTAAAATATTCAGACATGTTCCAATCATGACAAATTCCATAAGAGCAGCTACTTCATTCTGAGCTCCGTTGACCTGGAGGATTAAGAAGGGCCAAATATACCCAGGGTCACTGACCTTTGCAAAACGATGTAAAGATAGCAAGCGCTAAATCCCCAAATGTCTGATCTTGGACAAACCACACTAACTCAGTTTCCTTTCCTTTCTTGGTTGTAAGCGTGTGGTGTCATCAAGGCCCAGCAAGATGCAGCCAGCCCTCCAGGCGTCCTGAATGGCATCTTTGGTTTAATTGCATCCAATACCCCCAGCCTCAAGGGATTCAGGACTCCCCTGCGACTAGCGAGCCTGTGCATATATTCATGGGCTTCCGAGCCCCAGGGATGACAGGATTTACCACCAGTTAATCAATCATGCATCCATTCCTGTATGGATTTAGCCGGCAGTGCTGCACATTTGCCAGTCCGCTATTTTAAAATGAAGGGCAGGCAAAGGTCGCTCCGTTGCAAGAGGATGGTTCAGTGAATTAACTTGTCACTGAGATAAGAAGACCTGCAGGTCACCTGCTTCAATTTCGACGGGAAACATTCATCACAACGCAACTTTCACAACGCACTACCATTACAACGAAACTTTTACAACGCAAAATGCTTTACAACGCATGCCATTACAGCGCATGCCATTACAACGCAGATGCTATTACAACGCATGCCATTACAACGTAAGTATGGGTAAGTATTTAATTTAAATATAAGTCTTTTAATTTAATAAAATGATTTTAATTATTTTTAAATTATTAATTATTTTTATTTTTAATTTAATCTTTTTTTTTAGGTTAGAATAGTAATTTTAACCCCTAAACTACCCAACATTTACCCTACTATTACACCCCCAAGGAGTTCGAATAGTAAATTAAAATGTAATAAATAAAAATAACAATTAATTTAAATAAATTAATAAACAATTTTTGTAATATAATTGAAAATAAATTCATATTAATAAAATTAAATACTTACCTCTACTTACGTTGTAATGGCATGCGTAGTAATAGCATCTGTGTTGTAAAGGCATGCATTGTAATGGATTTTGTGTTGTGATGGCATGCGTTGTGAATGTATGCATTGCAACGTCATACATTCGTTAGAGCTCTCAATTGTCTCTTCTGTATAGCATGCTAACAGTTCACCATGGTACGATCTTGTCTCCTGTGAAAACTACCAACTCTAACCTGGTGAACCTCTTCAAATACTGACTCAGTTCTTCTTTGCTGCAGGGTGTGTTGCATTCCTGGGTTCTCCTCACTTCCTGAAGCTGTTCCTTGGAACCAGCTGCAGAGCATGCGAGGTGTTTGAGCAGGATGCACGCGCTGTTTGCTTCGCCAGGTGAAGCTCCGGGCACATTAAGGGCCTAGGCTTATGACTTTGATGTGTTTACACAGTGCTCGAAGTGGGCCGGGGCCGAGCCCTTTAAAACTCTAGAAGTGGACATTGGACCATGCCTTAAGCCGACCTCTCTTTCAGTCATTCACTGGCTGAAGAACAAAACGCCCTGCCTCCCTGCATGTCTCCTCACCTGCAGGTGTCAGCAGAACTCCCCTCTGTGACTCAGGGATACAGTGACAGGTGGCCGAAAGCATTATTTCATTTCAACTGAATAAATAATGTATTGTCACTTGCTTTTAAGCTCACCATGTCAGGTGGTTTTTGTTGCTTTTTGGCCCTGGATAAAGGTGCAGTGTAAACTGTTAAGTAAAATATCCTGCTGATTTTGATTACTCTTTGGCCAGTGAAGCCCCATTTATAAATCCCTCTACCATAGGATGCTATTTCTCATATATGATTTACATAGGCCGTGCCTCGGGTGAACATTAATGAGGTGACACCCGTTCTAGGGTGACATCACCTTTTGATCCGACTTAAAACACTACATAAGGAGATGACAGCAGCTCTCAGGGTACTCACATTAGGTGGATGTGTTCAGTGTGCGTAGAAGTGATGAGAGGTGAGAGGTAGGGAGTGCAAGCAGAGACAAAAGAAGAGCAACTGCATCCCTGGTTACCAGGTCGTCAGGAGGCAACTTGCACCAGCCCATTTCTCCTGTTAGCACCGCCTAAAACAAAACCAACTACTAACCATGAAAGCGGAGGGTGGCATAATGGCCAGAGCTGGCGACTTCGGAGCTGGGGAACCAGGTTCGCATCTCTGCGTTGAGGGATTCTGTGCAAATGACTTAATCTCCGCATAAATGAATGTGCCCTTAACTGGTGCGCATGAAAAGCCCCAGCGTTGATGATGAAGTGCTGCAGGTGCTGAGCACCGGACACCACTGGCTCAAATTAAGCACTGTTATCTGCCACAAAGTAAACTCCAGTGCAGGCATTTTGCAGTGCGGAGGTCCAGTGAGCTTATACTTAAAAAGTACTACCTTATTTAATTTGAAATCAGTGTCAGGTGCACATGGCTTTTTCCTGATCCAAAAATATACTCTTTGGAGTAACACAGCAATGCTGAGCCCTATTTACCATTCCCCAAACCGACAGTGCAGTGTAGCAACAACACTACAAGCTTTGGGAATAAAAACCAGGAGCTTGCAAATAAGAAACAGGCCACAGAGATAGGAGGCACAGAAAGAGACAGACATGGCACATAAAGTCTGTGCACATTTGGACGTGCCTGTGTTTGCATTCTTGTGACTAAAGCCATCCCCCCTCGCCATCATTTTTTACTCTTCCCAGGGGGAATAATGGTATCCTACTGGTAAAATCATGGAATGGAGGCTGACTGGAACCAGGTTTCCAGGCGGGAATTTTCATTAACATCAGCCTTGGGTCAGAGCAGATATGGAGGTTGCATTGGAGACCCCCTGTTCAGGGGGCAGCATTGAAGAGAATGTGTAAGAGATGGGTCACTGTGGTGAAAGGAGGCGATTCTTCTGTTGTTGACCAGGCAGGCACATCTGTGATTGTGTTTGGGGCAGGTGTCTCTAGAGACTGTGTCAATGGATGTGTTGTGGGATCCCTGATCAGGGAATATTCGAGTGTGGAGCGTGTTAGAGGCATTGTATATGGAGGATTGATCTGAAGGAAGCCTGGGGGTTAGTATGTTGGCCTCTTCAGGAGAAGTGTGATGAAGGAGGTGTAACAGTGCTGGCGTATAAAGGGGCTCATTAGGATCGCAGACAGACTTGAGTCCGTCCGCGACCCCAGAGTAGGAGGGAACGTCCGCATGGGCAGCGGCGTTCCCTCCGTGAAGATTAGGATGTGACCGCCAGGGTGGCGGTCACATCCTCTATCTTTAACATTGCGGCGGGTGCAGCTTCAAGCTGCACCCACCGCAATGTTAAAAATGCATACATTGCATTTGTATGCAGAAAGCGGCAGGCACCGCGTGGTGCCTGCCGATTTCTGCATACAAATGCAGGGGGGTACCATGGGTGCCCCCCATGTGCACCCCCCACCCCCCCCTTCACCCAGGGGGCCCGCAACGGGCCCCGGAACTCAAAGTCCGTATGCTTTTCCACGGCGGAAAAGCCGCCGTGAAAAAGCATCTCTTTTACACTATCCTAATATGGCTGGCGGTGTCTGATAGACACCGCCAGCCATGTTACAGCTTTTCCGCCGCGGTTGTTAGTCAACCGCGGCGGAAAAGCGGTGGACTGAAACCAGGACCCACCAGCCATCCTAATGTGGCGGTGGGTCTTTGGTGGGTCCGCAGAGGATTTTCCGCATCCTCCGGGCCGGCGGTGGCTTCCGCCGGCCCGGAGGATGCGGAAAGTCCTCCATCCTAATGAGCCCCAAAATACTGAAGAGGATGGGGAGTGGATAAACGATTTTTGATCTGATCAGTAGTAAGTGGCTGTAACGAATGAGTAATTCTGCCTCTCCTAGTGATTCAGTCCTTCTGAAGCAAGTAGGTTTGAGTGCTCTTGTTCTGGAGTATCTAGGCTGAACAGGAAAGTCGGTTGACAGAGGGAAGCTGTACTCAGGGGCAGTGGAGGCTACCAGGTTGACTGTGGGTTTGGCCCTTGACAGTATTTCAGTATGAATCATTGTAGCAATAGCTTCATTCCCGATTATGACATTCACTGCTTTAATTTATGCTGGCATGATGCTGCCTGATGTCATTCCCTGGTGGGCGTGTGATTGATAATGAGGAGATGAATTAGTGGCCCTCTAGTCAGAAGAGATTGAAGGGATAATATTTGTGTTAACTTCTCTAGCGATGGTAAAATAAAGTAGGGCCTTCAGTGTAAAAAAGAATGTGATGAAGATATGGAGTTTGATATCTGAGAATTGGATCATGTTTCTCATTTACCTACATGATGATCTGTTGCTCACATTTATGGTCATTGTATCCTCAGATATTACGCTTTTCACATAAGGGATTTGTGTTGTTTGAGAGTAAGAAGAAAACACATAGGGGCATATTTACAATAAACTGGTGGAGCGCGGTGTAGCTCCAAAATTGCAATGCCGCAATCCATCAGTTTAAAAACGCAGGGATGCGCCATATTCACAAGAATGCCGTGCACCCCTGCATTTCCCATAATGCTGGCACTAAATATAGCTGCCTAGAGCCAATGCAGGCACACTTGAACCATAGCGCAAGGGTGCTTGCGCTGCAGGGAATGATTGTTTATGTGGAAGAAGGTGCCCCTTCCTGCACATAAACAATCCATAATGGCGATTTGTAACTTCTATGTGTGCTGCTTTGTGCAGCACACATATAAGTTGCAACTCGTGATTTTTAAATGATTCTTTATGACCAGGAAGAGACATCTTTCTGCACATGAGCAATCACTAATGCCGATTTGCTGTTTCTATGTGTGCTGCATAGTGCAGCACACATAGAAACAGCAAGAACAAGGAGAAATGAATAATTTCTCCTCATTTTGCCAGGTTAAAACCAGGCTTTCCCTGGTATTATTTTTGGCGCTGCCATATATTTACGCTACACTTGTAATAAAGAGCAGCCAGCACCATAAGCAATGGGTGATGGAGTGGATTGTCCACCGCAACACCCATTGCCCAGCCCTTTCACGCTAAGTGCTGCATGAAAAGGGGCCTTATTTATAACGCAGCATTATGCTACGTTAATTGACTTAACACCACCTTGTAAAAGACACGTCAAATGGCTGAATGCCACCTTCTAAATAAGGCAAAGGGCTTATCACCACCAGGAGGTCAAAAAAGTGAAGTTCTGGTGGTGATAAGCCCTTGTAAATATGCCCCATAGTGTATCAGTCCAGGAGTGTATAGTCTTAGTTAAAAAAAAGAGTAAGTCAGTTTTTCAGGAGCCATGCATGAGTAAAAAGTATTTGTCATTGATTAAGGTCTTTGGTAGGTCTGAAGGGCATGTGTTTGCAATATTTGAGAATAATATTGGAGTTCAGGTGGGAAAGGGAGGTTTGAGGTATTGTTACACGGATCTTGGAGTCTGATCACGTGTGAAACACTTTTCGTTTTAGGTTTGGGTCCACAATAGAATCAAATGGACATTGTGTAGGCTATTAATTGTGAGAAACAGATTCAAGGTGGGACAGGCACAATATGCAGTTGAAGGACAGCATGCAGCACAGACGAGAATAAATGTGGCAGTAAGATGCCACATAAGGTGTAAAAAGGTGTGCCTTAATATCGATCTCACATTTAGTTAACAGCACATTAAGACCCACGGTCACTCTTGGTGTAACAGCAGCATGACTGTGGAAAACATTTAGGAGTTCAAATCCTATTTATCTGCAAAATCATCCCCTGTGCACATATAGCAATAACATCTAGTTTAGGTGCTCGTAATTAGGTGTATCCTGTAAGTTTACAAGTCAGGCAAATGCAAATTACACACTGACTGGTTTGAGAATAGGGTTGCCATTTGCGATCACACCTATGTACTAGTATTTCACATCACAAATTAAATCGACCATTCACAAGGGAGCAGAAATCTACTTGCCTCATGAATATTAATCAGGCATGTGGTAAATTGTGAGCCCCGCCCCATGTGATTGGTTTTAATGCAGCGATGGGGACCTGTAAGGGACAGCCGACCTCCATCCCTGCAGTTGCATTCCCAGATGAAAAAGATTTCTGCTGCTTTAAAAAATGGGTTGCTTCCCATTGGGAATACATTTGGGGGACCAGGAAGCGTACCACTGCCTGCTGTTCCAAGGATGCCACCATTATTCCCGGAGGTGAAGCAGTCACACAGTGACAGATTCCTCGTTGTAAATCAGTTATCATCCCATCTTGTGAGTCGGTAACTGATCAATGCTTTGCATCCACAATTTCAGTCACAATCTATTTCCATCTTACAAATAGAATGACCCCTCGTATTTACAAGAAAGGGTTGCAAAAACCTTTTTACGAGTTGGAAAAAAATTTGACATAGCTTTTGTATATTGTAAAAAGCCCCTTTTCAGTCACACGCCCTGTGATTTTGCAGGGTTTGCACCTGCAAAAAAGCTTTGAACATCTGACCCTAATTCGGTTCACTGATAGAATATTGATGTAAGAAACATCGATGTTCTGAATGCCGAAGTAAAAATATAGAATGCAAAAATATCTACTCCCTATACTTAAACAGGTAAGTACAAAAATATTGATTCAAAAATATGGAAGTAAAAAATATAGATGTAATATATATCGAATTAAAAATATATATAAAATAAAATATATTAAATATATTAAATAGTATTATTATTTTTAACAAACTAGATTAAATTAAATAAACATTTTAACTAAATATTACAAATAAACTTAATTTAAAAAGATATAAACACAGAAACAATATTTTATACATATATATATTTAAATATGTTCTTTATTTAATTTGTAAAATTAAAAATTATATAGAAATGAAATATATACGTCAATATTTTAAAATAAAAAAACATTCTATAATAATTTAAAACATACAATTATTTTAAAAAAAACTTAAAACATACAATAAATGCAACAGTAGGGAAAATGTTGGATAGCGAAGGGGTAAAAATTACTATTCCCACTCCAGTGAGTGCAACTGTAGGGTAAGTGATGGATAGCGGAGGGGTAAACATTACTATTCCCACTCCAGTAAGAGAAATAATAGGGAAAGCATTGGATAGAGGAGAGGAAAAAATTACTATTCCCACTCCAATGAGTGGCAACAGTAGGGAAAATGCTGGATAGCGGAGGGGTAAAAATTACTATTCCCACTCCAGTGAGTGCAACAGTAGAGAAAATGTTGGATAGCAAAGAGGTAAAAATTACTATTCCCACTCCAAAGAGTGCAACCGTAGGGACAGCGCGGGATTGCGGAAGGGTAAAATGTACTATTCCCACTCCTGTGAGTGCAACAGTAGGGAAAATGTTGGATAGCGAAGAGGTGAACATTACTATTCCCACTCCAAAGAGTGCAACTGTAGGGAAAGTGCTGGATTGCAGAGAAAAAAAAAGTACTAATAACATTTAAACAATAGAGGGGCATATTCACAAGGAGCCATCGCCGAATTAACAGCACTTTTGCGCAGCTAAAGTCATGATAGATTTACCCCACCATTCACAAGCAGGTGCTAACAGCCCACATCACCAGTTTTCCCGCGATAGCAGGTACAAAAAACATCGCCACAGAGGACCCCCGCAAATATCTCTAATGAGATGCAGAGTAGGCGTTTCCGTGCCAAAACTCACCACAACACCACACCTCAACATTCACAATGACCAGACAGAACCGTGAAAAAAATACAAAACACACAATCAGCCACGCTAGCAGCAGGAAATTTACACCTGCTCTAACCTGGTGCAAAGTCGGACCACAGTCTGCACCACAAAAGGGAGCACAGCCCACAGCCACACCTGAAGACAAACAGATGCCATGGAGCAGCTGAACATGTAGCACGGACAGCCAAGAGGGCCACAACACCCACCGACACCACACCCAGGCCCGCAACACCCCCTCCCCCAGGCCCACACCCAAACCCGGACCAAGAAACTGCACACCAACAACAAGAATCACAAAATAAATATGTTGCCTGAGGCCACCCACCAGGAAAATCAAAATACATGCGTCGCCAGAAAATGGAGAACCAGTCATACAGCAATGCAACCACCAACACAAAACATCATACAAACAAAAGACAAAACAACCATTCGGATGAGTCCTAGCAGGTCCACACTGGACAATCCATAGGACATAGCCTGGAAGACGAAATCCAACAGAAGAAGGTGTGCCGTGCGCCCAACAAATGAAAGAGAGGAAGAGAGCGAGGGAGATAGACGAAGTGAGAATGCACAAGCAGCGCAAGGCCTTGCAGGGCACCTGGCACCACATGCCAACATGTGTGTGTGTATCGCCATCCGTACACCATGAGCCCAAGCCAGTGTCCCAATCTCAGCCACAAAGCCACATCACATTCCGAAACCGCAAGTAGTAGTCAGACAAACCTCAGGGATGAAAGTTCCGTTGTCCCAATGCAGAAGGCGGGAGGATACCTGCACCTCTAACCTTGGTCCTGAACGCTCCTGGAACACCCTGAGAGAGATGCCATGGCAAATGTGGACAACTTCCACACCACGCATTGCGCAAAGGAACCATCCGACTGATCCACACCCCGCACACAGAAACCCCTGCCTGAGGTAGCCCTGCATGGGATGGCTTTGACTGTCACGGAAACAGCAACCCAATCTGCCCACACATTAGAATCATTGCTCAGAGCTATGGCATATCCTCCAAACAACTGCCGCAGTACAGGAGAGTGCCGGTTCCACAAGACGCGCCAAGGCAATGGCAGGCTATACCGGGCACATGCACAACCCCATCACGTGGAACAGTATCAATGCACGCCCGCTGCATTAACTGGGTGCAGGGCCACTGGCAGTGCTGTGGATCAGACACCGGCTCAGATTCCGCATTGCCCACGTCACCTGCATCCAGCCCTGGTTCCACTGCCGAACATGCATATTTGAGTGTCCCATGGATGTCTGCCTATCCAACACTACGGTAGCTGAACTGGATTATGACTTGTGTCTGCGCCCCCTATTGGATCACGAACAGGAGTGTAACCAAGACAGCCATGCATTGGATGCCTTGACATACTGCGTATGTATAGGCAGTAGTGCATGGGACGTTGCACAATTCCTTGTGCGTAGTGACCACATAGAGGCACTACCCTAATGGGCTCTCTTGCGGATTGGTGAAACGGCGTGGGCTGAGCACACCTGCCCGGACCAGTTAA
Organism: Lissotriton helveticus; assembly: GCF_964261635.1. Lineage (NCBI taxonomy): Eukaryota > Metazoa > Chordata > Amphibia > Caudata > Salamandridae > Lissotriton > Lissotriton helveticus. The sequence goes on from NC_136063.1 coordinate 274,778,894, forward strand.
TGGATTGGCTCACCCTGGTGTTCCTCAAACACGACAACGACGTACTATTGGAACACATTGCATATGAAGGTGTGTGAACATTCATGACGATTAACTACGCTGCTGCAGCCACAACTGATTGCTACCCACAACACAGGTCCCAACAACATGTTGCATCGTGGGGATGGCTCACATATCCCAACACAACAGAGGACACGTCTGCCATCGTCCGAGCTCTGGATGCATGTGCGTGAAACAACACGTGTGTACACACACCTGTGCAAGGTGAGGCAGGTCCATGGTAGTAGCAACACAGCTTCATTTGGCAACGTTGCCAATTCAGACACGCTGCTGGTGTACATCACACACACAGCACTGTGGCCCGATATGTGAACCTGTCAGAGCCTTTCACCTTAGCACTGTCAGCAGAGCAGACAATAGGCGCACTCCGGTGGCAGAGCAAAATGCAGATCCCATGGGCAGTGAGTCGTGCCCCCTCACACGGGGCAATGGGCAGACGCCAAACAACACCTGACTCATCCAGCAAGGCTAAGTGGCCTGGGAGCGTTGCATTCCGTGATGATTTTCATTGCAACAACAATGTATGAACCTCAACATGTACCCATGCTGTGTGCAAGTGTCTTCAGCATGTCCATGCCTGTTGTGGCTGTTGCCTCGTCTGTACTGACACGCACATGCCAATAAAGTCTAGGTCAACACACTGGTGTCTAACTGTGAAGTGTGTTGATTTGATTGTCCACTCGTGTGCCACAATGAGCATCGTCCCAACACAGGGAGGGACTGACTGACTCATGTGCAATGGCGGTGGGTAGCTTTTGCAAGTTCAACCTCTGTGAGCCGACATAGTTTTGGGATAGGTGCTGGCTGACATGTGCACATACGTGACTACAGCAATGTGAGTATGGTGTCCAACCTCTGACCATGTGGAGCAATGTCATACATCATAACAGAATGTGTCCACACAGATGTGTGTAAGTGGTTATGCAATGTGCTATTCTTTTGTCACATGTTGTAGGCCACCACACCTGGCCTAATACTGATTTGGTCTTCCTACCCATAGCCCTACTCAACACATGGACGTGTGCCTAGTTTGGGGGATCGTGAGATTATTGTTGATGTGCAATGGGGACACAGCTAGTACTCACCTTCACAGTCAACCAATTTGCCATGTGTCTTAGGGATACACATGTGCATAGATGTAAGTTACCATGGTGTACCTTCATTGTCCCAACATCCAGCCATACTTCTATACGTGAGTGAACATAGTAATGACACATCTGTGTGATTGAGAATGTTTTACTCACATTCAGAGTGACGGAACTGGTGCTGTACATGGCCATCCAAGCCCACATCACATGGAAGCCCAGTGGTAGGCCAAACACAGTCCTTTGGGGTTTGAGAAGTGATTATGAAGTGGGAGAGTGTAGTCCACAGCAGGATTGCTGTGTAATTGGCCAGCAGTGATGAATTGCCAGTCCGTGTCGGGGTCCGGGCGCATGTTGCACAGTGTTCCGGGGTCAGTATGAGGTGTTTCCCAAGGCATGATACATAGGTCATAACCAGGCAGGGACCGGGCATATGGTGGTGATGGATGCTACTGCCTCCTTCCTCACTAAGTAATTCCCATCCCCTTCTTACTCCCCTGTCCGGTGTGTCCGGGATGTGTGGCGGGGTGATGGCTGCATCACTGTGTGCCACTGACACAACAGACTGTGAAGGTGATGGTGCAGCATCACTGTGTGCCTCGGACATATCAGGACTCTGAGCTGTGTGTGTCGATGTTCGAGCTGCAGTCATCTGGGACTGACTCAGTGGCAGCAATGGCAAGATGAATGCCTGCAGGGCATTGAGGTTCCCAGTTACTACTCTCTGGTGTCCAGCCGTGGCAGACAGACTTCCAGCCTGCACCTGCTCCATGGTCTCCATTGACCTCAACATCTGTGCCAACTCTGTACTTTGATTACTGGTGCATGTCTGACCACACACTTCTTGTATTAGAATCATTGCCCCAGCAAGGTCAACCAAGGTCTGTGGTGGAGCATGTTGCATACAGTGGGTGTCCGATAGGGACTGTACGTGGTCCCTGATGGGACTCAGACACCCACGTATGGCATCGAGTTTGGCTGCCACGGGTTCAAAGCCCACCTGCAGCTGGTCAGGCAACTCCACCTGGCAACGCCACATACGTTGTTGGAACTCCATGAATTGGTCAGGGGGTGCTGGGAGACAGCTGTGGTGATGCGTGTTTCCTGCTGTGTGGTCTGTGCAAGTGGTGGGGTCACCTCGGGGCTGCTGGCCTGCCCTGCTACTGGGGATGGGGTGGGGAGGATATCTATGATCCGTTGGAGGGCGTTGGTGCAGATGACCAGGGGTCCTCTTCATCGTCACTGAAGATATGTCTGGTCTGCTCTGCAGGAGGTGTTGTTTGTCCCTCTGCAATGTGATAGGGGAGATGCAGGTTAACTGAGTGGTACATGTATGTTGGAGATTTGCAGACGTTTACGTTCCAACTGCATGCCAATGTACATTGTGCCTGTTTTGGTGTAGCTGGCTATTTGATGGCAGTCAGTGTGTTTTTCGACTTTATGATGTATGTGTGATAGTACCCGCGAATTGTCATCACACAGTGTCAGGCAATGCCAGATGTGAGTGGACAGTTACTACGCACGTACAGGACCTGTTGTAAGTCGTGTCCTATGGTACTGGTGTTGTACTTTGTGCCTCTTTGCCATCACTGCTGTTGTTCTGTGATTGCTATGTTTGTGCTGCATTGTGGGGGAGTTGCCCCTGCAGCTCTGATTTCGTGAAGCCTTCTCCCTTTCAGGCGGAGTGCCTTTGAATTGTGTGCTTTTCGGGGCCTGTTTTATTTTTGACATGGGTCATATGTGCTCTCGGACAGATTTTGTGGCCTGGTGCATTGTTCGTCTGCTGCGTGTATTGTACGGCATGGGTTGTGTGTGCACGTGGACATGTCGGAGTGTGACCTGCTCCTTGACGGATGTGATCCGCACTGGGCTACCTCCATGTCGATTCGTGGCCCATCTCATGTTTTTGGGCTGCTGCCATGCTATCGGGCATGCAGTGTTACTTGCATAGTCAGTGTGGGTCACAGAGCCGCTGCTTTGCTGGATTCATCACATGTGCATGGATCGGTTGTATTATTGGTTATCTGCAGGGGTCCCCTTTGTGCACATTGAGGACTGGGGCTTACTTGGCGTTTCTATGTGTGCTACGGTGTGCCACGGCTCTCAGTGACTTGATCCAGGGTCATTGTGGGTGTGCAGTGTGCTACATGTAATTGTGCATGTGTGTCATTGTACCCATCTCCCCCCGTCCCCCCGTCCCCCCGTCCCCGGTCGTTACTCACCCTGTTGCTGTTGGGTCAGGTCGTATCGTGCTGTGTCTAGGCCCCCAATTCCTGCCATCGTCTCCACATTGTGGACTGTGACCACCATTTCCTCCATCTGATCAGTCACCTCCTGTGTCACAGGACTCCCACATCCAGTCGCCCTTGCTGCCTCCCTGATGGCGGAGAGCTTCTCCTTTGTTTTAGCTGTACACTTCGACTGCATTGATGTTGTTGACGATGGCCTGCCATATTTCCATTTGGGTTTCCAGTGCTACAGTGGAGATGGCGGACAGTTGTTGGTAGTGTCTTATGACCCTCGTGACAATGGTCCGGTCTTCCTGCGGACTGAACCCCGTCTTCTTTTTACTCTTGTCCTTGCCCTTCCCGAACATAGGGTTCCATGCTGGTCCTCCGTGGGGCTTGTGGGGTTCGGCTTGTCCTCTGCACTTGCTCCGGGTGCATCCATTGTGCTAGGTAGTTTGGAATGTTTCTATTTCTTTTCTTTTTCTTTTATAGTGCATTTTCCCGCCAGACGCCTGGGGTTCGCAGGCCTGTGGCTGGTTTTCTCTGATGTTTGTACCGCAATTGGCTTCATTGCGTGTTTATTTGCGTTCGTGTTTTGCATTTTTGCAGCATGGTGTTGATTTTCCCGCAGTTTTTTATGCGTTTTCTGAAGACTATCGCATGCTTCCGCATTGTTGTGAATTCCACGTTGACACGGGGTTATTATCTTGCGATGGGCTGCGATGTTGAAAGTTGAGTACGCTACTCTTGCGGTAGTTATACACATTCTTGTGACTATACCCCAGATTCTTCATGAAAATAAAGAAACAATCTTTAAAAAATATACATTTAAATATATTAATCTGATAAAATAAACACATAATATAATATAAATTATATACCAAAAAGCTACAAATATTATATAAAATAAATTAATAAATACATTTAAAAACAATAATTATTTGAAAAGTGCAAATATTAACAGAATAAGTAAAACATAAATGTATTTATTTTGTTTCCTACCCAAGAACACCACACCAATAAAAAACACTTAAAATGTTTTATTAAAATGTAGTTACATAATTAACATAATTAATAATCAGTTAAACATTTGTATTAATAAAATAATGATAAACATTCATTAAATACACATGCTTTAACACTATAATATCCACAACACCACCTAAAACTAATTACAAAATGACCATAATAATTACTAATTAATTATTTAAAATTAATTACCAACTAACTATTAAATAATCAATTAAAAATAAATTACATCCCACCCTTCCCACCATTTACACCTATACATACCACAACACACACCTAATACTAATTTCAAAATGATCATAATTAATTACTAATTCATTATTTAAAATTAATTAACAACTAATTATTAAATCATCAATTAAAAAGAAATTACCTCTCACCATTCCCACCCTTCCCACCATTTACACCTATACATACCACAACACACACCTAAAACTAATTACACTATTACCATAATTAATTACTAATTAATTATTTAAAATTAATTAACAGCTAATTATTACATCATCAATTAAAAATAAATTAATTCCCACCCTTCCCACCATTTACATATATCCATACCACAACACACTCCTAAAACTAATTACACAATTACCATAATTAATTACTAAATAAATATTTAAAATGAATTAACAACTAATTATTAAATCATCAATTAAAAATAAATTACTTCCCACCCTTCCCACCATTTACACCTATACATAAAACAAACAATAAATTACCATAATTAATTGCCAATTAATTAATTACAAACTATTAACCACAAATTATGAATTAATTCATAAAAAATTACTTTCCACATTTAACACTATGCAAAAAGAACAATTGATGGATAGAATGCAGAATAATGTCATACATTCACCCCAGTAGAGAGATCTGGGCCTAAATCCATCGCTTTTTGCTCACCATGTCATTCCAGTTTGAACCCAGCCATATGCAAATCAGTCTTGACCCTGCGCCCAATGGGAACAGTACAACCCGAACTGCCAGGCCAGGTCCTTCCTGGACTGGAAAGAAGCATCCTAGGACCGGTTTCGGGCTTTCAGCCTTCAGCAGCCAGGATATCTTGACTCCAGTGCGCCAGGTATGCCCAGACGCGGGTCCTTGGCTCACTGTGCCACTGGAATCAAGCTATCCTGGCTGAAGAGGGGTGAAACCCCGAAACCGGTCCTAGGATGCTTGTTTCCAGTCCAGGGAGGACCTGCATTGGCAGTTCGAGCTGGACTGTTCCCATGAGGCACAGGGTTAAGACTGATTTCCATATGGCCAGGTCTAAACTGGGGTGGCATGGGGAGCAAACAAATGATGGATTTAACCCAGATCTCTTGACTGGGGATGTATGTTTAGATTTGTTCTGCATTCCGTCCATCAATTGTGTGTCTTTTGCTTTCTCGCCCTAAGTGCGCCAGGTATGCCCAGACGTGGGTCCTGGGATCACTGTGCCACTGCAATCAAGCTATCCTGGCTGAAGAGGGGTGAAACCCCAAAACCGGTCCTAGGATGCTTGTTTCTGGTCCAGGGAGGACCTGGCTAGGCAGTTTGGGCTGGACTGTTCCCATGAGGCACAGGGTCAAGACAGATTTGCATATGGCCAGGTCTAAACTGGGGTGGCATGGTGAGCAGAAGAATGATGGATTTAACCCAGATCTCTTGACTGAGGGTGAGTGTTTAGATTTGTTCGATATTCCGTCCATCAATTGTGTGTCTTTTACATTTAACACTATAACATCTCGATTAGGCAAATATTAATAAATAGAAAATATTCAATACATTTAACATAATTAATTTACTTTCCACCCTATTCCCCTATAAACCCACAACACGCTACGTACTAAAAAATCAAAATTCAAATAAAAAAAACAAATAGCTACTAAAAATAACCAATAAATTTAATATAATTAAATTACTTACCACCCTATTCCCCTATAAACCCACAACCCGCTACGGTACTAAAAACGCAAAATTCAAATAAAAAAATATAAATTTTAACACATATAATAAAAATGCAAACAATTCTTATAAAAGAAAAACACATCACATACATATAAAATATATACTAAAAAACATAACAATAATAAAAAATTGATAATTTTAACAACTGCATTTTTGCAAATGATAATAAACTGGGGACCACCTACCACTGACATCTCTTCAATCCACATGAAAAGCCAACAAAGCACATCCGATGCGCATTTGTACCCTCTCACTGTGGAAGACAGGGCCCGCTGACCCCCGGGCCCATGGCGGGCTCTCTGCCTCTGCCTGTACAGAATTATCAGAGCAGGACCGTGCACACAATCACTCCCTGGATCACAGGATCCCTGCAGCAGTTTCTTCACCCTGCACTGGCCCAGCCCTGTCCCCAGGGCACATTGCGCTCTCTGGTTCGGGGCAGACGTATCAAGGGCTCTGGTGTTACTCGCAAGGGTGTGGGGGTTGGTCTCAGTAATGGTCCGTACTACATGGCGGCCACACCCACACTCCCCAGGGCAATGACGGCCTATGCAGCTCTAAAGGCCTCAATGGTCCCACCGGGGACAGCTGCCTCTTCATGCCTGATCCGCAGCCCTGGCGAGCAGGATTGGAGCTACCCACGTCAATCCGCCACACACCAGGTACATACGGGCCCCTTCAGAGCTAGCGGGGCCCAACAGTTCAGTCACTGCACCCCGTACTAAGCACAGGGTCACACCAGCAAGGCCTGCCTCAAGCCCTCACCACATCCTCCAGGGCTTCATTCTCTGACATGCGGCCCCAACGTTCAGATTCCAAGCTGCCCCATCAGCAGTCTGCACCCCATCACTCTGCTCCTGCCAGAGGTAAACGGGACCCTCACACCACCAGCGGACCCCTGATGGTTCAGTCACTGAGCCCGGACCGGTGCTTACTCTAAGACGAGTAGGCCGTGAGGCTGTCACTCCAGCTCGGCCTCGCGGCCACCACCAGTCTACCTCACAGGGTTAGTTGGCAGCGATTTTCGTCTCGTTTTTAGCCCCGGAATTGCTGCTGGCTAGCAGGCAGCTGTGACACTGATTTAAAAGCTTAAAGCAATCGGATGATTTAGGATTGTACACAACTGAAGGAGCTCACCTAAATGGTGACCATCTTCAGGCCTGGCAAGCTCCACCCCAGGGAGTACATTGCTGCTAATAGTCCTAATGAATCTCCATTTAAATATCTTATAACAGTAAACATATTCACTATCGTTAATGAGCCAACACGTGAAGTTTTTTAACTTATGGTGACATACGGCCAGTAAAGTGATTGGTGACAACAGACACACTTCTCATTTATGTTGTTTCCCTTACCATTAAACTCTTTAAATGGGCTACCATTGACGTTGCACCACCATTTGATACGTTGGGGTAAGTGATAGGGTGTAGCAGTAAGGAAAGATTATTTTCCTGTCTCTCAGCTGCTTAGACACACTAATGATGAGAAACGGGGTGGTGTTCCTCACTGTATTCTGGATTCCCCCATTGACATTCATTTGAGGTGTCTCCTATTTTTTCCACCAGTGTATGGTTGGGTTGCTGGTTCCAGTTTTCCATTGATTTATTTCAATGGCTTTAATTCCTTTATTAGTTATCTAATTAGAATTGTCTCATGTATGTTTCTTCTTCCTACAACAAGTTTGAATGTTTTTAACATAGTATGGTTATTATCATTTATGTGTTTGTCTTTCCAGAATTTTGGTTTGTTTGGTTATTCTTTTTGAGGGTGGTCCTGCATTTCTTCCCTAATTCTCTTCTACTTTGAATGACCTGCTCCAAAAAGTGCCTTTTTTCATCTAAATGGAAACATAAGCAACCCCAGATCAGTTTTAGCCTTGTCAGGCCTAATCAGTATATGCACCTTCTGTCCTCAGTGCAGCAAGTTTGGGACCGAGATCTAGATATACCACCCCTACATCAGGAAACACACTTAGCACAGAATGTGATAGGCTACATACTTGATTTAATCTCAACCACTGTTAATTACTCTGGACCACATTCTATTCCATTAATTTTAGCTTATCAGTTGCATTAAATACATGGACAAATCATATGTTAATGAGTATAGGCCCTTCCCTAAAAGGCTCAGTCTAGCCTATCCTGCTAGTCTACATCGTCTCAAAACTCCAACACAAGAAACCCAAGACACGTTTTGGCCTATAGGACAGATATGAGTCAACCTATCACACATTCACCAATTCGTGCACCAGAATTGACGTGTCTCAATGACCTATATGCTAGGTCAAATAGGGCAGGAAGTCTTGCCATTCACCTGGCCTGCTTATTTGCACCTCCCCCCATGACTGATACAGGAGGTGCACAACCTCGGAAACTCAAAGCCATCCTTTACTAAACACAAATATTTTCTTCTACAAGAGTGCCTTCCATGACCAAAGATGTTTGCCCAAGAATGTACCATGCTTCAAAAGGTTGTTCTGGCCTGGGGACATAACAAGGGTGTTCTAGACCCTAATGAAATATTGAAAATGAGACCTTGAGCTCTTATTTGGGTAGTATATATCAGCTATGACCAGGGCCACTGGAATTTTGTGGCAGGTGACAATCAGACTGTGCAGCAGGGTAGACTAAATGGTGTGGCTAGAAAACAGAAATTATGCAATTTAATATGGCACGTTGTGTAATAATATTCATGATTTTGTAATTTTTAGGGTTGATCCTGCGAGAGCATGCGCTATCGCATGCGTCTAGCTTGCGAGACACTGTCGTTAACAAAGAAGGGCTTGGAGCCCCCCTGTTGCTTACCATTTATTTACTTGCATAACACTTTTCTTTATAGCCTCATAATTCCTTACAGCAGGTCTAGCTTAATTTCCGCTTCTTTCTGTGGAGCCGGAACCAAGCACTGATTGGTGCACTTAAATTCACCCCACTCAATTCCACATCACTCCATTCGCCCCTGCTCCAGTCCACCCCACTTCAGTCCAATGTACTCAAATCCAATCCATCTGACTCGATCAATTCCAACCCACTCCAATCCACCCCATCCCAATCCAACCCAACCCTGCCCAATCCACCCTACGTCAATCCACCCCACACCATTTCAAACCACCCCACTCAATGTAATCCACCTATCCAGTCTACCCCACTATAATTCACCCCACTCCAATCCATGCCTCTACAATCCACCACACCCCACTGCAGTCCAATCTACTCCACTCTACCCAGTCCACCCCACTCTACCCCAATCCAGTCCACCGCAGTTCAATCCACCTCCCTCAACCCAATCCATCCAGCCTACCATACTCGAATCCATCCTACTCCAATCCAACCCACTGCAGTCCACCCCACTCCAATCCAATCCAACCCACCCCACTCTAGTCCAGTCCACCCCACTCCAATCTGCCCCACTACAATCCAATCCTTCCCAATCCACCCACTCAAATCCAATCCTCTCCATCCCGTCCACTCTAATCCACCCAATCCATACAGTCTCGTCCACCCCAATCCACTCCACTCTAATTCACCCCATTTCAAACCACCCTACTCTAATCCAATCCACTCCATCCCAGTCCTGTTGCTCCAATCCATCCATCCCACAAGCAATCTAATCCACTCCACTCCAATCAATCCCAATCCAATTCACCTCACCCCATTTCAATCCACACCACTCCAATCCAATTCACCCCATCCAGTCGAACCACTCCAATCTAATCCACTCCAATCCACTCCAATCTAATCCACTTCAATCCATCCCACTCTACCCCAATCCAATCCATCCTAATCTACTCCAATCCAATCCACCTCATTAACTCAATCCACTCCAACCCACTCCACTCTATTCCACCCCACTCCGCTCCACTCTACGCCACTCCACTCTACACCACTCCACTCTACGAAACTGCACTCTACAACACTGCACTCTACGAGACTCTCTGCCACTGAACTATACTCAAATCTACGACACTCTACTCCCCTTACTCCACTCTATGACACTCTACTCCAACAAATCCACTCTATGACACTCTATTCCCCCCACGCTATTCCAGGACACACCACATGATTAACTTTTAGCCATGCTTAACAGCAGTCATACTGGTATACAACTTGGCAAAAACACATTACCAAAGCCAATAGCTCTTGTATAGGTGAGACCTATTGGCATTGCCAATGCTTGTTTTTTCATGTTAGCACTGTCTGGGCAAAAGTTTCACCGCCTTAGTGCCAGTTTAACACCCAAATACAGTAATAATAATAATGAACAGAAAGATGACCAGTCAATCTTTAGACAGGGCCATGCAATGTGTGGCAACATGTGTCTCTACGATTTTAGTAACTTTGTATTTCTTTTATCCGTTTGAGCTAGAAACAATTATTTTGTTCGAATCTTCAGCTAATGTAGAGAAAATGGATTATATGGCAAATGCGGCAAATCCATAACTATGTAGAAAGCGCTTTGGCCAGACATTGGATAATTCCAGAGGGCCTGTGTAGTGGGCACTTCGGTGACACTGCATCACTGTCAGCTGAGCCACTGGTCTGGGTGGAGAACTGACATAGACCCGTTTAGATTCCCATCTACGATGAGCTTCCTGCGCAGAACTACAGCAAACTACAAACACCAGAAAGAGTGCTGCTCATATCATCCTAGGTCAAAAATGCATAAAACACACCAGCATTGACGTCATAGGGTGGCACAACCCAGCGAAGAAAGCATGCATATCATCTCTAGGTGCAGTCAAATCAGAAAACCTTTGACCCCGATGACATCCACTCTAACTTTCTTCAGCCCATCATTTTTATTAACTCCTGTGTTTAGGTCAGGGGCGGCTTCTCCACTAGGGCGGAGGAGCGTCGCCCCACTCGTTTCTCAAAGTGCGAGAAGCAGAAACATTAAATGGTAATAACCACCATTTTATCTTTCTGCTTCACGCACTGTGAGAAAGCAGAAGGGTTTGGTTGCGGGCGGGTCTGCTCTGCGAGCAGGGTTGGGCAGGGGAGGAGTGGTGTGCCCACTCCTGAATGTGCATGACTGGGGCCGACCAAACCAGTCATGCGCACTCTGCCCTTCTCCATGTAGGCTGCAATGCAGCCTACAAGGAGATCATGGCCGGGCCATTAGCCCTTGGCTGGGCGGCGTCCCGACCAATCACAATGCTGCTTGCAGCGTTGTGATTGGCATAGGGGTGGGAGCCTGGCTTCCTGCTTCCTGTTTCTGCCGGAGGCAGGAGAGCGGGAGTAGAAACGACGCGGGAAGGTAAGTTTAATTTTTTTAAATTATTAAATTAAACACCCTGCACAACCCACATCCCCCACACGACCCCCACCCCCCTACCTGCGAGTCATGACGGCCGCAACTGGTTTAGGCACAGACTGTTAGGATATGGCCTAACGCTAGAGCGGCCCGCCTCGAAGCTGGGGAGCCGGGTTCAGCTCTCGGCGTGGGCTCAGCATCCTGTAATTCTGGGCAAATCCCTGAATCTCCCCGTGCCTAACATAATGAATATGTCTGTCTCTAACGCAACTGATACTCATGTAAAGCGCTCTGATATCTTCGGGTCGAGTTCGCCTATATAAATATCAACAAAAAAAACTGTGATTAATACAGAAAAAAACACACTGTTACTTGGGGCTATTAAAAATCAGCAGACAGACCGCAAGTCTACCGAGACCAGTCACCACGCCTATCTTTATATTTAATCACAGGGGTTGTAAAACTCTCAGGGAGCGCAAGCAACAACCTGCGGTCAATACGTGCTAGAAACTAAATAATCTGTCACTTTTATCTGCAACAGGGCCAGGTTGGTGCGACAGGTGCAGAGGCGCCTGGTGCTGACTTTTGTAAGAGCTAGTGTTTAAAAATATCTTACTGCTTTAAAAAGCATGTGAACTTCCTTGTGCCACATCCATTTTCAGGCAACAATAAACATGTCAAGATAACTCTGGTGATTAATGTTCCTATTGGTTTGAGATCAGAATGTTGTCTAGTGGTAGGTTTGACTCATCATAAAGTAGCGGGGTGGGTTAATGTGCCTGCTGCAAAGAACCTGTACCATGGAGGTCACAGAACTGAGTGTGAGTGAACTATAAGTAGTGCTATAAAAAAAATGAAATGCATGTTAGAGAGGGGCTTTGGAGAGAGAAGGGCATTGCCAGAGAGTGGCAGTGAGGGAATTCATGGAGCAGGTCATTGGGGGGGTTAGGAGGGGGGGGGGGAGAGGGGTGTTAACAAAAGACTGTGGCACCAGGCGCCACCAGCGCTAAAGCCGGTTCTAATCTGCAGTATATTTTTGGGTTTTGGAAAATCACAAGAAGAAAGGTTTATCGAGAAAAGAAAAACATTACGATAGGCACCAGTACGTGCGTTCGCCGCGAACCTCTCTCTGTGCGTGCATTGTATCAGTACCTATGAATTTAATGCCAAGGTCAGGCAATTTCTGCAATGTTTCTGTTTTGAACGTCGTACAAAGGGTGTTATGTTGCCTCAAACAGGAACTAGCATTCATCGCAAGAGATAGAAACGAACGAAGCATTGACTAGGTTTCTCATTTATTTGTAATTCACGGTAAAGTAATGGAAAATTGGCATACATCGCAAATCGTAGGAAATTCAATACCGCTTCAATTAATGAATCCCAGTTTCGTGATAATTGCATGTAGGAAGCCCGCCTGGACCAGGCGTCTTACATTACAGGAGAGTTGAAAGTTCCACAAAAAAGCAGGAAACGTGTGCAATAATTAGTATATAATCTAGAAAGATAATGGCATGTGTTGAGGCAGGACATTCAGTGTACAGTTGACACATACGTCATTATGTGTGGACGCACACACTGTGAGGCTCCACTTTATCATCTCCCCTCAGGCATCAAAGCCCCTCGAACAAAAGCGAAGCCGTATTTTGTCCGGTAGAATCCTGATAGTGAGTGTCGTCTGAAAGTGGCATTGATAGGTGGAAGCTAGCGCACGGAAGTAGCTGCAAGGAGGTAACGCAGCACCCTGGGGCATATTATCAAGAAGGGGCGTTACATTATCGCCGCTTTTATTGGCAGGAAACTACCGATAAAGAGGCGATAATGTGCTTGATAATATGCTCTATGGAATTCCAATCGAAGCCCATGTTAGATGTGAAGACATCTAACATGGGCTTCGATTGGAATTCCATAGAGCATATTATCAAGCACATTATCGCCGCTTTATCGGCAGTTTCCCGCCGATAAAAGCGGCGATAATGTAACGCCCTTTCTTGATAATATGCCCCCCTATTCTATAAAGGTTCCAAATAAACTGAATACAGAGGAGTGTACCTTAAATCTAAGCATTCCAATTTTAATGTACCCAAAAATCAAAAAAAAATTGAATTGTTTTTAATTGTCTTTTATGATTCTATAAATCGAAATAAAGACTTTAAAACCTGAAAACCTGATTACTCAAGAAGAGGGGAATTTCCTCCAATATGGTGGGTTAACAGATAAAACCAAGTGAATCGGGAATTGAGGGGCCAGACAGTCACTTTCAAAGAACCCCAAGACTAGAGGTAGCTGTGATAGGTGTATTGGAAGTGATCCAGGCAGATGGAGAGACATAGTTGTCACATTGACATAATGTAAGGACCCATCTCTACGTCTCACTACATATTAGAACATTAGAATGTTGAGCGCTTCATTGAAGACAATGGATTGCTCCGGGCTTCTAAAGCCTGAGGGAAGCCCGGAGCATCAACATTCCAACATTTGTTCACAGCTGATGTTGTGAACGAAGGCCCAACGGAGCCCAAGGGGATTTCAACCCGCTGTTGTGTTACAAACTAGAACATTCTGCCCACTAGGGGCAGAATGTTTCATAGTATTTGAGCCCTCTGTAGCGGGCTCCACCAACCATTTAAGGCCCACTCCTGTGTTAAAGGCCCTTGTTAACGCGGGTGTTGAGTTTCAACGGGGTATACCCTGAAAACTATCTGACCTGGGTCAATAATTTGGTACGTGAAATATGGGTCAGTGTTTACTTATTTCAAAAATGAAAATGCTTGGTTAAAAAAAACTTGAGTGTTCACCATCAATATAATTCACTGTTCATATTTAATCATCATAAAGTTGAGGGAGACTCAATACAAATCTTGTAGTTCCCAGACATATGGCTCAAAACATTTAATTCGAAAAAACCAAAATAAATCAATAACTTTTATCAATCAAAGTCATCTGTATTACATTAAGAGTGAGCGTGCTCTCAGTGAGTAGGAAAAGGGTATTAGGGTAAGATGGGGGTGATGAGGTAAGTGGGGGACTGGGTAAAGGTGGTGTGACAATAGCACAATCACAGCGCAATTTGTAAATACCTTTACAGTCTAGTGAGATCCATAGTTCCCTAGATCTCTACCCACATAGGCTAGAATTACTCAATTTAATTTGATCCTATGTTGTGAGAGGGTTGTGTAGTCTACGTTTCGACCCCGCTTGGTACAAGGGTTGTTCTACACCTCATTCTAGGGTCTTCATCAGGACATTTGGAATGTGAGATCACTTCATTAGTCAAGTGACCGTCTGAGATGGACCATCAATGGTTCCACTGTTACTGCTCAACTGGGGTGATTTCAAGATACAAACGGGTATAAATCTCCAGGTTAGTATATGTAAAATCCGATTCTTGGTGTGCAATCCGCGAAGTTGTGGTTCCTCCACGGCGGGTTGCTGAAACAGTCAGATCCCGCGGGTGGTTCTTAGATCCTTCACCCTGGCTGCTCGTAAACGCGGGAGCGGGCCTTTAATGGCCGGTAAAGTCCGCTACGTCGGGCTTTAAGGCTATATTAGATAGCTGAATACTATGCAGGTATTCAATTCTGCAAGTCCATTTGTAATATTTGCACACTGAAATCATGGCATGTCCTCATTACGAAGTTTTAAATCTTCCTGCCTGCAGTTAATATAGATTTAATCCTGGCTAATAATCCAAACCAGGTCAGAAATTTTGGGGCATATTTACAAGGAAATGGCGGAGGGCGGAGCTCCAGCAAATTTTGCAGCGCTACGCTCCATCATTTCCAAAGCGCAGGGATGTACCATATTTTACAACAATACGGCGCGCTCCAGTGTTTTCCCTAGACCTGGCGCTAACAACAGCTGCCTAGCGCCAACACAGGCACCCTTGCACCATAGTGCAAGGGTGCCTGTGTAGCAGGGAATGATCGTTTATATGCAGGAAGGTATCCCTTCCTGCACATAAACAATCAATATTGTCAATTTGCTACTTTTATGTGTGCTGCAGAATGCAGCACATATAGAAGTAGCAAATTGCCATTATTTAATGATTTTCCCATGTCCCTAAATATGGATAGTAAGTTAGAGACATTAAACATTATTAGACATTTTATCTGTTCAGGAGATGGAGTTGGACACTGGTACATTTTAGATGCCATTTGACTTGTGTGGAGGGGCAGAGAATTTAATGCAATGCCTCATGGCACGCTTGCATTAACCCTACTTTGAAAATGATTTACTGTCATAGTCTCATTGCAGCTTTTTCACATGTTGCATCTGGATTGACATCCATGGGTGATGGTTCTCGCGCTGCCCTCAGTTCCTATTTGTGTGGACCTTGCATGGTGAGTGCTTTAATCTTGCAGTCACATGTCTGCCATTTCTCGCATTGCATCTCGGTAGGTCTTGTGTGATGGTTGCTCTGCTGTCATGCTCATATCACATTTATGTATCATCAGGGGCGGCTGGTGACATTTTACAGTGGTGCGGCGCAAACTGATTTGCGAGTGCAGGCCCCAGGCCACTCAGGCCGGCGGCGACCCCCCCGACCCACATACACAACACTCAAAGAAATGTATTCACACATGCATACACACAAACACATCCATTCACAACACTCTCCACCAAACATTCATGCATACACGCACGCTCGCACCAAACACTTTAAAATAAAAAATAAAAAAAACACACTCTTACCTTGCTGCCGGTCCCGGTCCGCGCCACCTCTGGGCTCTGCTCCCCACACGTCACAGGCTCACAGCGCCCCTGGCCAATCCTGGCGCCAGGGGCACAGGTACCTTCTCGCCCACAGCACGCCCATTAGGGCTCCTAATAGGCATGCGCAACGCCGCAAAAACACAAGTGCGCATGCGTGGGCACGGGTAAAAATTCACCCTCCGTCCCCACTCATGCGCACTTGTGTTGCCGCCTGTACAATCATGTCAATCAATCAACAAGACGCCCGCCCGGCGGTCTGACGTCATGTTGATTCATTGACATGATTGCCACAGTCTTAACTCAAAAACGCCGAGGGAGCTGAGGGCGGCTTCGGGCAGGGGGGCTACGCCCCCACACCCCAATGGACGAACCGCGCCTGTGTATCATACCCTCTGACTTTGCTACTGGATTGGTCCCGTTCATCCAAGAAGAGCTTACTTCTAGCTTCATTCTATTATTACTTCATTAACCCAGTTGTGTGGATCCATGAACGTGGGTTTTTACATTAACTTATCATCTGGCTGAGCCTTTCACTCTTTACATTTTTGTAAAGTTATTTGCAGGTGGCTTCTGGATGTGTGATACACTTTGATTTTTCCTGGGTTACGATTATCTATTCTGGCCACCTGTTTTGCTCCTACAACCCCCTTTCAGCACCCATTTTTTTCCTTTGCTTTCTTCTCTCTTAATGATTTCCATCTGACACAATTGGCACGTTTTCTAATGGCTGTTCATAATAAGTATAGAACAGTCTAATAGAGTGTTGCTGATAGAATAGGTTGAGAAAGACACTGCAGGAAAAGAAGTAGGGCAGAGGTAAGTGAAAATATGCCGAACCCTCGGCTGCAGTAGTGGGAAGGTAGGGACACACAAAGCTATTTTCTACCTGCATCATCCCGACGTATTCGTCTAACATCTGATAGTACACATTATAGCTATACACACTTTCGGACTGAGGGGTAAGGGAAATTCTATCTTCATATATCTTCTTAATAACAAAAGTTTTGATAGTTAGGTTCATTGACAGGTGACAGGTGAGGAACATTTCTCTCCAGCAGATTAATGTTTAACATCCCCCAACTAAGGACACAGAAATGGCAATTGCCAAATGACAAGCACAGTTTGGTAGTGTTGCTGCTCCATGTTAGTTTAAACCAGACTAAGCAAATAAGGGTTACTTCAGACCAAGCTACTACTTCTTCTGTCACTACCTTATCATCACTACACTATCCTGAAAGCTACAGGGATTTTATCTACTTCTGCTGGAGGCCTGAGGCTCTTCAAGTCCTCTAACAATTACCCTAGTACTCTATTTGTCCTCTTTGACTTTTGTCAGTGGTCTCTATGAAGCAAGCCCCAGTTGTTATCTGGTTAGGGATCAAGGAGGTTCATCAATGTCAGTCAGACAGTCATCAGATTCAAGGTCAATACTTGCAAGATATGTCCAATCTGCACCTGAGTACTTGCGATTCATCTTGCACTTCCTTTTAGGTCATGTTGAGTCTGTTAGGTCTGAACGTTCCCCTTCGAGGTCTGATTGCTCTGGAAGTTATTTGTACTCTAACTAACTATCCTCTCTTATGGTATCCTGTTATTTATTTGTGGTTAACAGTCTTGTTCAGTTAGTTCTTGTCTTAGTCCACCTTTCTTCTGTTGATGTATGATCCTTTGAGGTGCATGTGATCTTTCGTTTGCGTGAAACTGATTTGCTTTCAGACGTGGAGCTATCTGCCAATTCCTCACTCTGATTTCTGCGAACCTGACTCGGACTGACTTGATTCCGCACTCCATGATTTCTTGCTGTCTCTTTGAATGTGTGTTCTTAACCCGAAGCTTGGAGTCACAGTCGTCACTGGGATGACAATTGATCGGCTTTGCTCTGCGGGTGATTGCGAGCTCTCTGACTGGCCTTCTTCTTCACCTGATGCCTGAGAAACCTCAAGCCTAGGTGGGCTTGAGAAGTTAATGGCTGTTGGCTTCGCTCATCCTCTTCTCATCTCACCCTTTTGGTGTGCAAGGTGTGTATCCAGTTTGGAAGTTTACAGCAGTGTTGGTGACCAGGATGACGTGGTACTGGCCTCTGCAACTCTCTTCCAGGCACAAGTTGCGGACACGCTTCTTTATGTGAACCGAATCATCGGGGATCAGGTCTTGACCTGAAAACACTTGCCCAGCTGGAGTACCAGTATAAACTAGATGAGAGATGGATGCTAATAGATAGATGGATGCTAATCTCTTGCAATATTCAAGAACTGGATCATCTGTGATATTCACAAGGGCAGCAGCTGGAACGGAAGGGATTCGTATAATGCTTCTCTTCAGCACTACATAAGGATACAATTCTGTCTGTCTGCAGGGCATGCTTTGAATGCTCATCAAACCCAGAGGAAGAGCATCGGGCCATTTAAGAGATGAGGACCCACAGGCTTTAGCCAATTTTTGCCTAATAGTTTCTTTCAGTATTTCTACGATGCCTGAATCTTCTGGTCTGTAACTGGAATGGAATCGCTGATCTATCCCTAAAGCTGTGCATAGCAACGGCATTTCTTTGCTCTTAAATTGACTTCCTTGGTCATTCAAGATGAACTGGTGTCTTAAAATGCCGGATTAATTTCTGCAATTGCAATTTGACGACTGTCAGACTGCTGCATACCCTAGTGGGATACGCCTCAACCCAATGGAAAAATAAGCATGCAATCACAAGGATGTACTGTAGCTGAACAGAGTATGGGTGGACAGAGGTAAGGGGGTCATCCAATATGTCAGGTCTTGGCTTTGTGCACCATTCACTCAGTCAAGGTCAAAATCTCCCTCTTTGCCTCCCTCTGGGATGGGTAACAAAGAAGCAGGGTTTAAGGTATAACATTTCTTGAGATTAACGTTCCCAGCAGCCTAAATGATTCTCTCATTGCGTGTTAAGTGGCCTTTGGTCAACTGTTGCATGCAGGTACAGGTAATGAGAATTTCAATTGAATGTGATACCATCACAAAGAATGGATAACCCATCACTTTTCCTTAGGTTTTCTGAATGTTAAGGCTTGCCTCTGCAACAGCCTTGAGACGTCCAGGTAATGCTGCGACTATGGGATCAAGAGTCACTGAGAAATAACTGATGGGATAACTTATTTTCTCCATAGGCCTTTATCAACACAGATAAAGCACAACCATCTTGCTAATGACAAAAGAGTACAAATTCTGTGGTGTAGTCTGGCATTCCAAGTGTAGGTGGGCTGCAAAGTAGGTTCATAAGCTCCTGAAAGATTTCCATGCTTTCATCATCTTTTGGTACCTGGTCACTGACATCAGTGAGCACCAGCCTGAATAGAGGTTTTGTCGCAAAGGAAAAGTTTGGGGTCCACTGTCTGCAATTGCCAACCATGCCAAAGAATATTCATATTTATCTGTGTGTGGCCAGGATCTTCATTTCAAGGACTGTTACAATTCTTTCATGGGATACTCACCAATTTCCCTTCTCTACCTGATGTCCCAAGTACATGACCTCCTTCTGACAGTACTGTAATTTTTCATGGTAAACCTTGTGCCAGTTCTCAGCCAAGTGGTTGAGCAGCACAATAGTGTTTTGCCTACAAGCTTCTTTTGTCATCAATGCAATGAGTAAGTCATTGATGAACTGGATCAGGGTTGAACTACATAGTAGTTGGAGCATTTATAGTTTTTTTTAAAACTATCTGATTCTAATAGGATGGGCTCTTTGTATACCCTTGGGGAGTGTTACAACACATGAGAGTCTTCTCTTAGAACCGAAGCACAAAGAGAAATTGTCTCTCTTCTTGAAGGGAAATCGAGAAGAACACCTAGCAAAGGCCAATGACTGTGAACCATTTAGCTCTGAGCGAATTTGAAACAGGAAGAAGAACAATTTTCCCTCAAGGGCCACAGTACTTTAATGTTAATATGTATCTAATTTACAATGAGATCATGGTGACAGATACACAACAGTCTAATTCGTTTTCTTCAAAAAGTGTACAATTTTATTCATTATTTTCAAGTTATAGTTTCTTTCTTATAGAAAAAATCTTTTTCTCATATTTACTCAGAAGTAAAAAATGTATTTAAAAAAAAAAACTTTTATTGGTATTTGATTCATAAACAATTTAATAGTTCATACAAAAAAGAAGAAAACACAATAGAATAAACACAATACATGACTATTTACAAAAGAATCAATTCACCCAATTAATAATACCCCTGGTAGCTAACCGTCTGTCACAACATTCTCACACAATCATACCCTCACTACATTCAAAACCACAACATCTGAAAAAAGGAAACTGAATCCAAATTGGCAGAGACACCCTGCCAATCTACAGGTCTCAAGACACAGTATGAGACCTCGCACTTGGTCGACGCGCGTTTCGGCGGCACAAGGCCACCTTCCTCAGGACCTCTTCCAGATAAGCAAACCCATATATCCAGGGGACCTAAAATATATACAATAAATACAGTCACCACATATAGTCCCAGAAGAGACAAAAAAGTTTACACCAAATCTTGTAATCGCTAAGAATCCACACAATATACCCCACGTGATCAACCAACATCAAGGTCTTGAACAATTAACATCCACAGGTAATAAGGGAAAGAAAGATAATAAATAAAGAAGAATGTAACAGTATCATATCAGAAGTGGTTCACGAATTTGAAACAGGATCATAACAGGGTTCAGTACCACAGGATTGCATGGAACAACAATTTGGGTAATTTTCTGGAGATCCCGCACTACCCTGCCCTTTGGATTTGCTTTTGTTTAATTACATGGACTCTCGATAACTTCCTTCAAAATGCCCTGTTGTATTATATTCTCGATAACAGGTGTTATCCCTGCAATGGCTTCTGGGGTCAACTTATAAGGTCATGCTTGAGGAACTACACCGTTAGGATGATGGGTAATCTTTAGGGGCTTGGCACCCTTAATCAACATTTCTTTCCGGATTAGATCCAATACATATTTACTAACTGTCTCTCCCAAGTCAATAGTTAAATCTTCTTTAGTGATGACTTGACTACCGGTTCTGAGGTCTGTAATTTACATTCTGCATCTGCTGCCTGGGTCTCTAATCCTACTCTGTTTTGTGTACAGTAGATTATACAGTTGATTTGCTGAAGAGATCCCGCTCTAGCAAGTTCACAGGGTTTGAATATCTCACAACAAATTGGTGTTGCTCTCTGATATCGCTGAATCGTACTGGAACTGTGGTAGTGATCTGATTTGTACACTGATAATTCATAATTTCTACAAATTGTACTTCCTTTTCTGAGAGTGGTATGTTTGGGACCTCAACTGTCCTAACAGTCATGCGAGTGGTTCCAGTGTCTATCAAAAAAGACATAGACATAGGATGTCTGTTGACCTCTCCATTTACATATGGGCCATTCGGATCCACTTCCAGAACTGCGCCATGTATGCACTCGTCCTCCTCCTCACTCAGGCACAGTTATTGAGACTGCTCAAAGTTTGTGGAACCCTCAACCATCATGGGAATCAGTGCAGTCTGAGAAGTGAATGTGTTATGGAGAACTCTGTGACTTGGTTGGAAGTGGGGATATCCCTGCATCTGTACAAACCAGGGTGAATTCTGTGACATATCTAACTGCGGGACCTTTGAAGTCAGTAATGGAGGACTGGGAACTGGAGGAAGTACTCTTTGTACTGTGAGGATTGGGGCTTGGGCATCGATCATTGTTTGATCATGATTGTAAAGACATTCCCTCTTCCAATGCCCAATCTGGTTACAAATATGACAAGAGGTAACCTTCTTTAAAACACTTGTACTGTTTCCAGGTGCACTTCCATGGACTCGTCCGATTCTTGGTGTGTTTCCTCCATAAGCCATCGACAATCCTGGCATATTTACTCCTGTACTGGGGTCAAAGTTGAGTACTTGAATAGGCAAATTAAGTCACTTTTCTTATCCACCCTGCACCCACTGTGTCTGTGCAGTCATGAAGCGCTCTTTCAGCCCCTTATGTTTTTCCTCTAGCATATTACTGAAATGGTTTGCATATTGCAGCATCTCATCTATGGATTTACCCTGTCAGCAAAGAACACTTTGAATAATCTGAAACATAATTTCAAGCTGCAGTCCTTGCACAAAGGAGGGGAGAAACCCTTCCATGTTATGCTCAAGATTGTCATTTACACTGCTATGCTCCCTGTACACCTCTATTAGCCTTTCAAAGTACGTGGGCACAGATTCCGAGGGTTCTTGAGATGTTACCAAGATTTTGGGCCAATTCCTCTCTTTTCAGTGACCTTAGGGGCATATTTATGAAGGGGGTTGCGTCATGTTTGCACCAAGCAGCATGGTACATGCGCTACGCAAACCAAAATGCTATGGCCCTGACTGAGTGGCTTGATAAATCAGGAGTAACACAATGCAGTGCAAACCGCTGTGTTGCATTACTCTGCCCTGGGAAGGCACTCCCTCGGCATTGTGTGGGTGTTCCCAAGCATCTCCCAAGGATTTTGATGCATTACCAAATTTCCCATCACTGGCCGGGGAATGTGCCAACAAGATACACCTTCTTAGGGGAGGCATAACAAGGAGAAATATCTTTATTTCACCTTGCTACTTCACAGAAAGAGGAATATGCCCATCAGGATTGTTTTTATGAAGGAAGGTGCCCCTTCCTGCCCAAAAACAATCCTGCAAGCAATACAGGCACCCTTCAAGCGTGCCTGCATTGGTACTTGGCAGCCCATTGTGCACCAGTGCTGGTGAAAGGACAGGAATGTGCTGTATTGTAATTAATATGGCGCATTCCAGCCCTTTCCCTAATACCCAGGACATTATATAATTTCATAAATATGCCCCCTAGTCTTTAGGTGGTTAATGACTGCATCGTATTTGGTCTTGACCAATGGTGAAGGTGCATCAGTACTTGCTACCCTGGGGGTTCCTGCATTGGCTACTCCACTGCTTGCTAACATCCACCCACAGGTTCTTGGGGACGTCACTTCAAACAGCACATCCAAATCCACCCATAAGATCTTTGAAATGGTAACTATCTGATCTACATGCGTGAGCCATTTACCAGGATTTTCCCTCAACCTGGGGAGAGAGTCTGTGACCCTGAGACCATGTGATATACACAAATGAACTTGCCTAAAAGGCTATCCTTGGCCGGTTCTCCTGCAACATCTCCCTCATCCTCCTTGGTGACTTCCTTTTTCATTTACCTTGACCCTCTCCTTCTTGGACCACAACTCCCTGTTTTCAGTCTCACTCCAGTCCCTAATGTTCTCAATTAACTCCCTCACATGTATTCTTAGCCTCCTTGGCTTCAGCAGCTTCAACTACTTGTCACCAATCTTCATATGACATTCTTTTGCAAATATTTCTTTTTTGTTTAAAATTTGTTTATTGGGATTTTTACATTTCTTGTTACATATTAACATCTATATCATTGTAATACATTGACACGTGACTGCAGTTAGGAGCGAAATGATTGTGAAGAACAGCATGAACATCATCACTGCACAACAAGCATTATAAAACTAGACGCTGTGCAAACTTTCTGGGAGGAACGGCTCCTCTGGTTTGTGTTCCTCAGTGGTATTGTCATACAATCTGGCTGGGCTTGCTTCCAATGAATGTGCACAGATATTATACTCCCATGTTTTCTTTCCCTGTGTCATTACATCTGAGTTTACCTGAATGCGTTCCTGTCCATCAATCATCGGATTCATAACAGCCGATGAGGAAATACGAACTGCAAACTGGGGCGGGGGGGGAAACGTTATGAAGCTATCGGAGTGTATACCTAAGAGATCGATTATATGGACGGTTGCGTGACCTTTGTATGGTGCGGTGTTATGTATGTGATGGGGGGGCCCTCATGGTGGGTCACCTGGTGTAGTTGTTGAGATCACCTGACATGTCTTTGGTAGAGCACCGGTTCTAGGTGATTGGGCTCTGTCTTGGGTCATCTGCCGCCCGTCCCATGGGGGATAGAGGTGGGGTCTGTGATTGGGTGTCTACCAGTACTTCTGCCGGGGTTGTTTTGTGTATGAATTGATGTAATAATTGTGCCCATTCTAGAGATATGGGATGTTTACAGATTCCCTTCACCTACTCTTCTCTCAACACCTCTTCTTCCGCCTTACCCCATTTTTTCATGACGCCTATCCAAGCTGCTTCTGGGGGTCCCGACGGAGCCCGCCAGTGCATGGCTATTCCGCTTTTTGTGAAGAAAATGGCTAGGGATGCAAAGCGGTGTTGCAGTTTTTTGGTCTTCCGCCTGCAGAAGAACCCAAGGGCGCCTGCTTCCCACGTGGACATGGTCGTAATGTTGGTCGTCACCCGAAGTGACCAGTGTACGCGATCCCATATTCTGGAATAGTGGGGCAGTCCCAGAACATGTGCTTGAAGTCTGCCTTGGGGGTTTGACATCAGGGGCATGCAAAGTGGGTGTCAGGATAAAAACGGTGGAGATGGTATGGTGTTAGATTTGCTCTGTGGAGGATATTGAACTGAATGTTCCTGAAGCGCGCGTCCCTGGAGAACTTTTTAGGGTAGTCTAACATTGTGTCCCATTCTCTATCATTAAACACCTGCCCCATTTCAGTTTCCCATGTCTGACGCAATGAATGTTGGGGGCTGAGGATCAGTTCTCGGATGGCTTTGTAGAGGCATGTGACCAGGTGTCTGCCCGCTCCCATATGCAGAACGGCGTGTATCACTGGCTGTGTCAGAGGTTTCCCCTCGTTTGGGTCCCAGTCATGGGGGCTGCTGTCTAAGAGTTGCCTGTGTAGTAAGAACCGGCCTGGCGCGAGATTGTATTGGTCAGTCATCTGGGCATACGTCCTGAGCTTGCCTTCCCCATATAGGGATTCTCCCTCCATGACTGCATGGTCGGTCCATATCTGGAGAGCACCGGCAGTATAGTAGTTCTCCTTTCGGGGGAACCTACCAGGGGGAGTAGGGGTGAATATGGGGGTCTTCCTTTGGACATGCAATGAATTCTCAGTATGCATGTGCGAGCTATGGACATCTGGAGGGGGTGGGTGCGTATCAGCTTGGTGCTCGGGAGGAGCATCCTGCGGATTGCTGGGAGGGGTATATGGCCTTCCTCAGTGGTCGTTTCCCCAGTGTAACGTTCTGCTGTCCAGTGCGATAACCACTGAAGCTGAGCTGCCAGGAAGTATGCCTCGAAAGATGGCACCCCTAATTATTCCTGATTTGTGGGCAAATATAGTGTAGTCAATGCCACCCTGTGTCGACCCCCTCCCCAAATCAGCCCGGTGAGCAGGGTATCTAGCTCCTTAAAGAAAGGGTGCGGCGGGATAGCTGAGAGATTGGTGAAGTGGTGGAGCAGTCTGGGGACCATGATGATTTTTGCAAGGGCTACTCGCCCAATGGGGGCTAGGGGCAGTCTTTTCCAGAAACCCACTGCGGTTCGTATCCACGCCAGCATTTTACGGTGGTTCCCTTCATACTGGTCCTCAAGAGAGTGGTACAACCTCACTCCTAGGTATCTCGGCGCCTCGGCGCTCCATGCAAGTGTCTGAGCTCCAATCTGAACGTCGAATGGGGTTTGCAACTTCTTTCTTTGCGTAAAATCACACCCATATTCATTTGCCACTTTCTTCATCCTTGCATATGCCTCTCACTCCACCCTTGCAGCTTCCTTGCTCATGTAAAGTAGTTTGTTCTCATCATAGTTCCCTAGTAAGTTCACCTCTTCATTGCCCGTAGCAATTTCCTTGAACTCTGCTTTCAATTGGGAGACTTTCTGTCTTCGCGGGATCTGTCCCTTACTATGGGGGTTGACTGGTGCAGCTGCAGTGGTCGTGTGACCTCCTGCCACCTTAGTTTTCGAAGCCTTTCCCTGGGATGGGCCTGACGCTGCAACACTGAACATTGCGGTGCCCTCCTGAGGGATGCCGAGAGGGTCTGACTCTGGGACATGATAACAGCAGCTGTCTCGGTGTAACTTGGGGGCACGCTGACTTTCTGGGGTGTCCAAAGTGTTTGTGTTGGTTGCCTTCGCTTGTGTTGTAGACTTGCTGCGGTGACTGCATTATATGGAGGTGGGCTTAATCTAAGGAGTTCATCTATGAAGGCATCTCCCCACTTGCTCTCTACTTCTGGCTTATCCTTAAATTTATTTTTCTCGCTAGATTTTCCTTCGCCTCGTTCTCTATTAGCGGATAAGCTCCAATTGTCTCATTCACCTCTCCCCTTCATTTCTTTTGCTTCTAGTGTTCCTGAGCATTTATCCATGAATAAGTCTTGTGATGGATTTTTAATGCAAACATGTTTCTTTTTTTCTCATTCCCAACTTTGTCCCAACAATTTAGGGCCTCAAACTGTGAGGGTTTCGGCTTAGGTTTCATGCCATACATTCTCCATCTTAAATTTTCTATTCTGGAAATGCGAAAGGTTCCTTTCAATGAAAATCATAATTCCCTATCCGTGAACGTAGATTTGTGCCATTGTCTAAGCCACATCCATGTGTGCAAACCTTTCTTCACTGCCATTTCTCTAGCTGGAGTACCTTCTGGTGTGAATTCCTCTTGGTTATTTACATATTTTTCTTTTTTCAAAAAAGGGTTTCCTATTTCAATCAATCCTCACTCAAATATCACGCTCTCTCTGTAAATTGTATTTGTGATCTGCCTACTAATAGCAGCAGGCCGCTGTCAATGGTCACCTTATCCCATCACAGTTTCAGCATCCACCAGATAAGCCCAAGCTCTCCTAAACTCCTTTCACCACAATTTATGTTCTGTCTGCTTTGCCTAATCAGAAATCTCTAAAGTTTCAACAAAACTACTTATTTTCAGACACCGGCAGACTCTCGATCTGCGGTAGTTGCCATTCCCAGCGTGTTAACTCCCATTTACTAAGAAATTAACTGACACTAAGGTCAATTAATACACTTACACAATACAAATGCTACTTCAATATCCTGGTGTAACTAATAGCACCTCAGAGTACACCGCATTTTTTAGTGTCAGTTCAACAAGTGAACAAAATCTAACTAAGGTACCTCTCTTCAACTTTAATAAATCAAAAATGGAAACATTTTACTACAGACTGCATTAAAAGATTCTCTCATAGTGTTATTACTTTGAATTCAGAGGTTCCCAGGGTCTATTCAGATGAAAGGAACTGTAACGTGTTCAGAGTGGGCTGGGACTGCCAGGATGTCCTTGGCTAGGAACATCCTAAGCCCAAAGGCTGGAAAATCTCACAATTATTTTGTAGGGGAATGGCAACAACAACAACAACAACAATGATCACATGGTGCACTGTGGCGTCATTTCAAAATGGAAGACAGAACATTTTCGGTTTTATTCGCGCAAGCTTGATACCAAACACATTAGAAGGTTAGAGCATGTAAAACAACATTCACTATGGCTACCACGAGACTCTCACATCCACCATTTGCCAATCAACAAAGCATCTTATTTAATCCTGCGCAGATACAGTCATAACTTGCTTTATCCTAGGAGAGAATGTTAAACAGACAGCCTGGTATCCTCATATGCATACGACACTACCACAGACATATGCATGTCGATACCGAGCCGTCTGTTGCTATGGCCCCCACCTTCATACAATTCAAAGACATTCAGAACATGGCAGATTCAACATACCACAGCCACATGTGCATAGCTTTGCATCCAAATATATATTTGACTAACTATGCCAAAAGGCAAATCATGCCCGGCAATGGACAACCGTGCACTCCAGTGGGACACCATACATAGCAAAGTCTTGTGTACCACGCACATAACTACAGACATCACTCACAGAGTGGAATGAATCAGTAAGAGCCATTTGCAAGCAACACACTGGACAGACTATGACATTAACAATTACATTGACTCTGGCCCATGTGACTCACAGAAAAATACTGGCAAGACTATTCTCATGGTGATAACTTACTTTACAACAAGGCGCTGGTCCGGATTCAGAGGATGTGTTTGGTACAAAGACCTCAGCTGGTGAGTGTCCAGCTTATTAGCAGGTCCAAAGAGAGCATGATGACAGATGGCCTTTTGATGGGGGGAGGACTTGAAGCCACAGAGATATAGGTGGAAATGTAGGATATTATACGCCCACTTGTGATATGGACCAGTACACACATTTAGCTCTGTAAGAGCAACAGCCAAAGATGCATATATCATGGACTACCGATGCCTGGCGTTGGGACCCCGGAAGGCATACAGTAAGGCGATAAAATGCTCGCCAAATAGTGAAAACAATTACGCATTTAAAAAAAGAGTGTAATAAAGAAAATCGTCAATATATGCATATGAAAAAATAAATAAAAACGCCTGATATGTAAAATGGTGAAGGCATAATTACATTTGTTAGCAGTGCCACCATATAATTTATAGGAAATAGTTTAAAGAAGCCTATAAAGTTAACGTGAGCATGATTGAGTTGTTGTTAGGTAACTGCCCCTGTGTGCTCCAGTGGCGGCGCGGTACATACGTATTGTCATAATATCTGGGCAAACATCCGAAACTTGTCCCACCAGAAAAACCTGTGTGGCCAGCTGAACCGCCTGAAACACAACCCCCCCCCAATCTGTCAAAGAACATAAAAGAAAAATCAAAGACTGAAGGCTGGGAGGGGGTGATGTCACCGGCGACCATCTGAGAACGCAATTACGTGCAGATTTGCAAATTATGACTGGCCCGGACGGCAGACGCAGGGATTACTCGGAGCCATGGCCATATATCGCCCTTGGTCACCTGCCAGCCTTGCGAAACAGCAAATCCCCCATCTCTGACCGTGGCGCACAGGAGAAGAAAGATGAACAAAGGCAGCTGCTTAGTTTCTGTGAATGAACCCAGACAACTTAAATGAGAAAGTGGCAAACGGCGACAGGATGGGCCAAGCCATGTTTTTTGCAGCTGAGAGAAGTTTTGCCAGTCCTTGAGGGCAAGAGGGCCGTGAAACCGCTGCACATGCCGAGGGTCACAGTGTGATCAAAAACAAAAAGAGGGAGATAGTGCGTGATATTCTGGGTTTTGACAAGTAGTGAAAGGGCTGGAACAGATGAACAAATAGCCCAGATTCGTGGGCATATTTATGAGCCCCTTGCGCCACCTTAGTGTCACTTTTTGTAAGGCTCCCGTGGCGCAAATCACAGCATCATATTTATAAGGTCACGCAACGGCACTTTGCGCGGCTTTGAATGGCCTCATAGATATGGAGTAAGGCAAGGCAGCTCAAATTGCTGTGTTGCCTTACTCTGAGTTAGGAGGGTGTTCCATGGGCGTTGCGGTGGGTCTTCCCACGCAAAAGCCATGAATTTTGACCCATCTCCAGATTTACAAAACCATATAAACCTGGAGATGCATCAAAACCTTACATTTCCGAAAGAGAGGCACAGCGAGAGAAATAACTTTATTTCTCCTCAGTTTTTTCTCTTTCCATGCTACACACATAGAAAGAGAAAAAAAACTCCCAGGATTGTTTTTATGCAGGAAGGTGCTCCTTCCTGCATGCAACACACGCACCCTCATACCATGGTGCAAGGGTGCCTGCGTTGACACTAGGCTGCTGAAATGGCACCAGAGCAGGGGGAAAGGACAGGAATGCACCATCTTGGATTAATACGGCGCATTCCTGCCCTTTCACTTTGAAGCAGGGCAGTGCAGAAAGGTGACTTAATGCACTGTCCTACACCAAACCCCATAAATGTGGCCATTACTGTTCTTTGACGCAAGGCAATGCTTCACCAGAGTTGCTGAACTGCCTTGCATCAAAAGGAAGAGAGAAAAAGTGCACCATGTCTAGCAGCATACGGTGCATTTTTTCTCTACCCCAGCACTGTGCACTTTTGGCAGCCTATGCACCCACATGCTTGGGCCATAGTGCAAGGGCGTTGCATTCTCTGAAGCATAGGTTGTACTCTGCAAATGGTCTTTTCCAGTGCAAAAACATGCTTTATAGCCTTTTCCTTTGTATGTGTGCTGCACAATGCAGCTTATATTCAACGATGTGAAAACGAGGAGAATGGAAAACAGTTCTCCTCATTACATTTGCCTTGAGGAGGCACAGGATTTGGGCAGAAATCCCTGTACCAGTGTTTGTAGATGGGGAATAGTGTCAAAACCCTCTGTGCTCGTATGGGAACGGCCATGCACCACCCATGGAATGCCCACTTGACGCAAAGTAGTGCAGAGCAGCGCATAACACAACTTTGCTTTACTTTGGGAAACTATCCAACTAAAGCTTTCTGGCATGTTTGCATCGCAAACCCGGTGCAGAACGCTAGTAAATCGGGGGCTGCATTCTTTACCCATGAACATTTTAACACAGTTTCACACAAAACACTAGTTTTTTTTTTTTAAATAAAAAAATAGTTAACAAAAATACTTAAGAGAAATAAATCAACACTTTTTTATTAATATGCTCAGGAGGCCACGCAAATCGCCTATATTTCTTAAAGGGATTGGGCATATCACAGATAGTGAGCACTGCAAGTGATAATTTAAGATACTGGGCCAGACAACAAAGCATATTTGACTGGCACTATTTTATGTCCTTGATAGTAAATTAAGGTAATGCTCGCTCCAAACACTTTTTTATCACCGTACTATGAAAACGGGGTTCTAGAGGCTGTAATGCGTATATCAAGAACATTGTGTGCTCATATGGTGTGTGAAAGTTTGTTGTGGTGGTGATATATATATATATATTTATTTTTCAGGCTGATGTGTTTTTGTACTACAGATTTGCAATGTGATATTGTTGTGTTGTACTGCGGTTGTCCTGGTGCATTCTGCTTTGAATATTTTGTTGTGATAAGCCATGTTAGGCTTTATTGTGATGTTATGTTGATTGTGTAAAGTATTGTTTTATGTTCTTTTGCTTACTATAGGTATTTCAAGAAAATGCTGTTACATTTTCAGCCAAAAGCAGCTCATGACTTGAAAGTTCATGTGACAAGCCATCATTTAGCGTTTTCTTTTGTGGTAAAATAGCTTTTCTCCAAGTCTTCACCCTCTTGGGACTTAAGCATGCCCAAAACGTTGGCAAAAACTGAATCTAAACTTAGCAGTCCCATTAGTCACTTTATGTGCCACAGTTTCTTGTTTCTGCCACAGTTTTGGGCTGACTGGTGTCTTATAGTAGAAGGGGTGAAACAGCGCTGTTTTACCACCTAGTGGTAAACAGTTGATTGTAACAGGAACTTCAGAGGCATGTTGTACTTTTGACTGGAAATGAGCAGCATTTGTTTACATATCTAAAGTAAACTGCAGAACATGGCACAAAAACATTCACAAAGCAACATAATATCCCAATCGAATCATAGCAGGGCACAACAAAATGGTAAAAACAGAACACAACAACCTCTGTACAATTTAATGCAGCACATAAAAAAAACAACAGAACGCATCACCACCTCAACAAATATGCACGAACATTCTTGTCACATATTACCACCTTCAGATGTCTGCTTTCATAATATGGTAGTAAAAAGTGTTTTTACCAAGCTCTTCCTTAAATTGTCACTAACATTGTGGTGTTTGTCAAAAATGTTTTCTGATCCACCCCTTATCTTCAACTTGTTCAAGTGAAAAAAATATGTTAACAGCAAAAGAGGCTCCACATGGACACAAGAGACTGGGCTGCCCAAAGTCTGGGCTGTGTCCATGTCAGTTCAGGATATTCTGGTTAAGGAAAGGATAAGGAAATGATTCTCAATTAGATTATGAATCCATATATGCCAATAGACCTTGTTCAGGTGGGAAACTCCCGAATTTGTAGCGAAAACCTGCTTTATTTTGGCCATCTCCTGGCTGAAATTGCCTCTGCTTCAATAAAAGTGAATGGGGGCAACACATTCTCTCGATTATTGTTTCAAAAATATCTCACTTTCCTATACTAAAATGTTGGCATGGATAATTAATCATATGGATGAGCCTCTGCTGCTTCGTCATGTGCACTTTGTAAGATGTTCAGAGGTACAAGCAGTGGTGCTTGGTTGCAAATCACATCGAAGAGGCACGAAAAATATACACATAAAAAATACATATAATAACATACACACTAATATAAATATACACATAAAAAAAAAATGACTTACCGTACACTGCCCCCTATCCCACAGCCAATTCTCATCCAATCAAGATGCTGTTCTCATGCTATTGCTATTAAGCAACATGCTTTGCTTGTCCATGACAGTGGGCTGGAGAGGTTTTGAATTGCACATGTCAGTTTGACCCTAGCAAAGTAGCCGGCCAAACCAACAAGCGCACTTCAAACTTAAGTGACCACTCCTCACTGTTGCCAATCATTGGCAGCAGTGACGCGCCGGCCCGCCCTGTCCTCGCACTCCGTTTGCTGGCAGAGAGCAAAAAATAAAATGGTAATACGATCATTTAATGAAATCCTTTTATTACCGTTTTATTTTTCATGTTTTCTGCACAGCAGTGTGTGTGTGGGTGGGGGGGGGGGGACGGGACGGACGCTCCTCTTCTCCCCTGGCGGAACCTCCCCTGGACACAAGCACATGATCGTTAAAATTGTGCATAATGCACGTGCAGCGTTGTCAACACATTCCTGCCTCAAATGTCTGATCTCAGGCAGACCAACTAGCTTCCATTGATGTGCGCATGGCCTGGTGTGACACATAAGATGGATTTTCCCCATGAGGCCCACTGTCACATTTCTTGGCCTCGTTCAGATAGCATACCCTTCTGTTGCCTTTTCGTGCGGATTTGAATGTGTCCGGCTTGATGCCCAAGGGAAGACTAGAAAAGTAGTTTTTAGGGCTCGGCCTACGTCACCACGAAGTGGGGCGGAGCTCCGAGCTCCTATTGTTAAAGAAAAAAAAATAATGTCTTTAGGGCTCGGGAAAGAAACATTCGTTAGTGCCCGAGCTTTTTTTTATTATCTGAATGGTGATTGGTCGTCGCGGTGCTGTTTTTGTAGTAGTCTTGATGCCATAGGGCATATGTAATGTTAGGCGGCCATGTTGGCATATTCTGTGCGGTTACGCGCACGGCAGACTATTAATCTTAATTAGGAGCTGTCAGAGTGCCCGTGTAATGCAATCCAGATGGTCTGAGCGGTGAGCGCGTTCAATGTAAAATGACGAGAGGAGAGGCAGCAGGCGAGGCTCACAGAAGATGACTCATACATGCTCGTCCACACTGTAGTTCTTGTGTTTCCTGAATACTCTCATTTCCAAAGGGCGCCATTTCCTTCTTTCCTCGCACGCTGCGCTGCACTATTTTTGTCTGTGGTTTAAAAAACGGGGTTTAAAGCCGTTTTATTATAAAACATTTGGATTCTGGTTCTGTAAGCTTTGTTTTCCGAATTTTAATAAGTGCTGACATGCAGACTACTGGTTGAATAAATGATGAGGGTTAAAAGTGACCTTCGTGACACGTGCTGTTGAGCCTGACTCGCAGAGTTAACATGCAGTCATCATTATTGTAAAGTTTGTGGAAGAAACGTGAATACGCAATAATCAGGGAAAACAGAGTCTTCCCGCGGTTACAATGGGAATTCACAAATGTCTTGTGTGTCTCACGTAATGCCAATGGCTATTTCCTTAGGAAAAATTAGACTCATTTATACATGCACCACCACCAGCAGTACTACCAGTACTACAGCCACTAGTACTACCACTACCACCACCACCAGTACTAACAGTACCACGACCACCAGTACTACCACTAACACCACCACCAGCACTACCAGTACCACCACCACCAGTAATACCACTACCAGTACTACCACTACCAGTACTACCATTACCATTACCACTACCACCACCACCAGTACCACCACCACCAGTACTACCACCACCAGTACTACCAGTACCACCACCACCACCAGTACCACCACCACCACCACCAGTACTACCACTACCAGTACCACCAACACCACCAGTACTACCAGTACTACAGCCACCAGTACTACAACTACCACCACCACCAGTACTAACAGTACCACGACCACCAGTACTACCACTACCAGTACTACCAATACCAGTACCACTACCACCACCAGTACTACCACCACCAGTACCACCACCACCAGTACTACCACTACCAGTACTACGGGCAGCAGTACCACCACCACTAGCACTACCACTACCGGTACCACCACCAGTACTACCACTACCAGTACCACCACCACCAGTACTACCACTACCAGTACCACCACTACCAGTACTACCACCATCAGTACTACCACCACCAGTACTACCACTACCAGTACCACCACCTCCAGTACTACCACTACTACCACTACCAGTACCACCACCACCACCAGTACTACCAGTAACACCACCACCAGTACTACCCCTACCAGTACCACCACCACCACCAGTACTTCCAGTACTACCACCATCAGTACTACCAGTTCTACCACCACCAGTACTACCACTACTACAGCCACCAGTACTACCACTACTACAGCCACCAGTACTACCACTACCACCACCACTAGTACTACCACTACCAGTACCACCACTACCACCAGTAATACCAGTACTACCACCATCAATACTACCAGTACTACCACCACCAGTACTACCACTACTACAGCCACCAGTACTACCACTACTACAGCCACCAGTACTACCACCACCACCAGTACTACCAGTACCACCACCACCAGTACTACCACTACCAGTACTACCACTACCAGTACTAGCAGTACCACAACCACCACCACTACTAATAGTACTACCACCATCAGTACTACCAGTACTACCACCACCAGTACTACCACTACTACAGCCACCAGTACTACCACTACTACAGCCACCAGTACTACCACCACCACCACCACTAGTACTACCAGGACCACCACCACCAGTACTACCACTACCAGTACTACCACTACCAGTACTACCAGTACCACTACCACCACCACCAGTACCACCACCACCAGTACTACCAACACCAGTACTACCAGTACCACCACCACCACCAGTACTGCCACTACCAGTACCACCACCACCACCAGTACTACCAGTACTGTGAGTAGTGAGTAGTGAGTAGTGAGTAGAGTAGTGAGTAGAGAGTGCAGAGTAGTGAGTGCAGAGTAGTGAGTGCAGAGTAGTGAGTGCAGAGTAGTGAGTAGTGAGTAGTGAGTGCAGAGTAGTGAGTAGTGAGTGTAGAGTAGTGAGTAGAGTAGTGAGTAGAGTAGTGAGTAGAGTAGTGAGTAGAGTAGTGAGTGCAGAGTAGTGAGTAGTGAGTAGAGTAGTGAGTGCAGAGTAGTGAGTAGAGTAGTGAGTAGTGAGTAGAGTAGTGAGTAGTGAGTAGAGTAGTGAGTAGAGTAGTGAGTAGAGTAGTGAGTAGAGCAGTGAGTAGAGTAGTGAGCAGTGAGTAGTGAGTAGAGTAGTGAGTAGTGAGTAGTGAGTGCAGAGTAGTGAGTAGTGAGTAGAGTAGTGAGTAGTGAGTAGAGTAGTGAGTAGCGTAGTGAGGTGAGTAGAGTAGTGAGTAAAGTAGTGAGTGCAGAGTAGTGAGTAGAGAAGTGAGTAGTGAGTAGTGAGTAGAGTAGTGAGTAGTGAGTAGAGTAGTGAGTAGAAAGTAGTGAGTAGAGTAGTGAGTAGTGAGTAGAGTAGTGAGTGGAGAGTAGTGAGTAGTGAGTAGAGTAGTGAGTAGTGAGCAGAGTAGTGAGTAGTGTGTGCAGAGTAGTGAGTAGTGAGTAGAGTAGTGAGTAGAGTAGTGAGTAGAGTAGTGAGTAGAGTAGTGAGTAGTGAGTAGAGTAGTTAGTAGAGTAGTGAGTAGTGAGTAGAGTAGTGAGTAGTGAGTAGTGAGTAGAGTAGTGAGTAGTGAGTACAGAGTAGTGAGTAGTGAGTAGAGTAGTGAGTAGAGTAGTGAGTGTAGAGTAGTGAGTAGAGTAGTGAGTAGAGTAGTGAGTAGAGTAGAGTAGTGAGTAGGACATCAGAGGCAGCAGCTGTGCAAGCTTCTTACACTCACAAGGAGACCACAGGCAGCTGAGGTGCAATCTTCTCCCACTCACAAGGAGACCACAGGCAGCAGAGGTGCAAGCTTCTCACACTCACAAGAAGGACATCACAGGCAGTAACGGTGCAATATTCTCACACTCACAAGGAGATCACTGGCAGTACACACCACATGAACACACTCCATAACACATAGCAACAATACATTGGCATTTACAATGCCATTAGCTCAAACTCAAATAAATCCGAGCCCGATTGCATTTCTAATGCTTGTTTCTTGATGCTATTGTCACTTGCTGATTCACAATGTATGATCTGTCTGGGTCTGAGGCTTCCTTATTTGGGGTGGTTTATAGCACTCAAGAAAAATCAATCAATAAAGTAAAATGATTTTAGCAATGGTGCAGACCAACAAACACAAATTAGATCCCCCTGCACTCTTTGAGTATTGTGGAACACAAAGGCAGCATCCTAAGCCCTATACAAAACCCCCGAAATAAGTACACTTACATATACAGAGCTTCCCTAAAACCTATTGCGAAGAGCTCTAATTCAACTTTAAGGATCTGTCAATATATTGATATTTTGCCAAAGTATCTAGCTAAATGTGCATCTAAAACAAGCAGA
Organism: Lissotriton helveticus; assembly: GCF_964261635.1. Lineage (NCBI taxonomy): Eukaryota > Metazoa > Chordata > Amphibia > Caudata > Salamandridae > Lissotriton > Lissotriton helveticus. Next base: position 274,815,765 of record NC_136063.1, read on the forward strand.
GAGTTATCCATGTCATAAAAAATAGTTTTTTTAATGGGTAATGGCAAACACCTCAAATTTGCAATCGTTTGTAAAATCAGCTATGATATAACAACAGCTTTCTTCTCCTTTTTGTTTAAATCTTTTTATTGATTAACATTTCTGCACATTTTAAGCATGCAGTCAGAGCCTTGCTCATGCATCAAGAAAGAAAGAAAGAAAGAAAGAAAGAAAAGTGATTGCCAACAGCATAATGTGCAGTACCCAACAGCAAAAGGAGAGACAGATGGGTAGATCACAGCGACCACAAGAAGTCATGGGATAGTATCCATAGACAGGGCGGATCCGTGCTATTTAGTCTCACCACCGGCTGGCATGCAAACGGGTCAGATATAGTGCAGTTCAAACCAAGCTGGGGACATAGGGTACAACAAAACGAGGACAACATAAGTCAAGGAAGGGAAAGGGAGTCGCTTGAGACCAGCTGCCACATCTAGTGTAGCTGAGGGAGCCAGAGCTGCCAGGACCCAGTGGCAATGAATTTCTGGAACAGGAGATTCAAGTCAGCCTAGAGGTCAGTGCTATTCAACACCCCTGCTGGTGGGGGATGAACTATGGATACCGGCCCCAGATAACGTATTCGGGTCCCCTGTGTTAGTGACCATTTCTTGAAGCTTGCAAACTATTGTGTCCCACTGAGGCGCTAGGGGAAATTTACGAATGCCGAGTAGGTCCTCCCTACGTAGCGCCAGAAGTGAAATTATTGCTTTTTGTGTACAAATCGTAAATGAGATAAAGAATTAAATGTGCCTACACTATGATGATTGAGTTTAAAACAACCCCTCATGCATTCAATGAATCACTTACCAGCTGCTGGAATGATACACCCAAATTGCCAATAGCAATATAGTATGACTAAAATACTCCTCTGGGCGGCTCCAAAATGTAATTAACAGATTCTCAAGGTAATAGCTGAATTGTTCACAAGCAACCAATCCAATAGTTTGAAGGGGCTGACCCAAACCAACCCTCGGTGTATTGAACATTAACGTTGGCTTCACCTGACCTACAAAAAGAGAGGGTGCACTAAACAACTGGAGAGATACCTATCAAAAATGAGGGCCTCATTTACAATGAGGCTACGCCACCGGAGCGTCACTTTTGTGTTGCTCCGGTGGAGCAGGGGCCTGCTTCATATTTACCAGGCAGCACTAAGCCACTTTGTGTGGCTTAATGCTGCCTTGTAAATATCGTTCCATTTAATGTTGTATTCTGAGTTAAAGGGGCGTGCAATGGGTGTTGCTGGGGGCGTTCTCAGCAACACCCACGGCTTTTGACACTGCCCCAGATTTACGAGGAATCATAACTCTGAGGCAGCGCCAAAAACTCATGCGTAAAGGAGGCGCAACGAGGACAATTACCTTTATTTGTACTCATTTTTCATTTTTCTGTGTGTGTGCTGCATTCTGCTGTGTTGCATTCTGAAGAACACGTAGACAGAGGAAAAAGCCCCTCGTGATTGTTTTTATGCAGAAAGGGTTCCTTTCCTTCACCAAAACAATCATCCCTGCAATGCAGGAACCCTTGCACCATGGTGCAAAGGTGCCTGCATTGGCGCACAGCAGCCCATTGTGCACCAACACAGGGGAAAAGGGCTGGAATTCCCCGTACGTGATAGATATGGTGCATTCTTGCCCTTTTCTTTTGCCGTAGGGCAGCGCAGCAGGAAGGCCTGCGGCGTTGTCGTACAGCAAATTCTCGTAAATAAGCCCTGAGCGTTCTAAGCACACCCGAGAAACTGCTAAGGGGTAACCAACAAGTTACTACAGCAGAGAACATGCGTACATTCAAAGAGAAAAAAGTGATAGCATTGTATGCAACATAGACAAAATATATGCACTGTTTTGCTGAAAACAGCCTTAACTGAAACAAAGCAAACTAGCAGGCTGTAATAAATATATCACATGATGCTAACTACATAGCATCACGCCTCAAATTAACACACCCTAAAAACAACTAGCATCACAGCGGGCGGCTTCTTTAATCTGGATATTACTGAATATAGAACATTGTGCTTTTTTTACCTATGAATCTGCACATCTGGAAAATGGTCCTACATTTTCTGTGAAGCCCAGATGAAACCACAGCCATTAGTGGTCAGAACATGGTATTTCTGGATTGTTAAAAGGGAGCACCTTCAAACTTTCGCTGCAGGCTGAGTGACATTCACTTAAAAGAGTTTGAAAAGTGCCCTTCACTCCTGTCAGTCAAATGCCTGTCAGTTCCATTATGTTCACAGAGCCGCGGCCGCATTTCTAGATGAACACTTAAATCCTGGCACCGCTGTCTCTTACAGCAATCCTCAGGCAGTGACTTTGTGATCTTGAACAGTTCCTGAGCACACTGACCCTAAGTTTGTTTAGGTCACAGAAACGAAAGAAGGCTCACCATCCCAAATTCCAACCGAATCTTCATGCAGCCCCAGACACCAAAGTTCTTGAATCCTGACAATGTTCATTATCCTGAGGTTTTAGTACCTCTATAGCCACCAAGATGGCTCAGTGGTTTATCACTCACAACTTACATCTGCAGTGAAGGGACGTATGACGTTACAACGCAGGCTATTACAACGCCTGCCTTTACAACGCGGTTTTTACATCGCATACCATTACAACGCATAGCGCTTTTGGGTCTTGGATAGTGAATAGTTTAATTTACTATTCCAACTCCAGTCCCCGTGGACACTAGGGAAGGTTATTGGATAGTAAATTAACCTATTCCCTATCCTAGAGCGCCCCCCAGCGCAATGCGTTGTAATAGTTTGCGTTGTAATGACCGCGTTGTAATGGTAGTGCGTTGTAAAAGTTTCGTTGTAAGTGATGTTTACCGCAGTGAAGTGACAGCCATGATTTCGAATCCCCACCATGGACTTCTATCCTCCTGAGGGTGGGAACCTGAGTATAAAAAAATGATTAAAACTCCACCTGCAGTTTAGAATTATTATAAAAGGCACAAGAGGGGAGTTAATGGCTTTGTTAAAACACAGTATTATTATTGTAAAAGGGTTTATGTGTCCCAAATATGGCATTCTGTGTAGGTGTAGCCTACTGATGATGGAGTAGCAAAAACAACAGGAAGGGTTGTATGGGGGCTGAAATGGCAGTATTTCTAGCTGGAGGCTGCCAGGCCAAGCATAGGAAAATCTGGACCCGATGGGCGTCATACCAAGGTATCGAGCTTCCCCCCTTACCGCCTACAGACCCCTGGTAGGTGTCCCGTCTTTCATGTATAATATCTGGATTACCTCGCACTGTTTTTAATGGTCTTCTATGCTAATGTATTGTTTATTCAAATCTTGAGATCTGACACTGTCTGCAAATTGTTTGAGTTATGTCTCCTGCATGTTTGACAGGTGTTTAACCCCTTGCATGCGGCGCGAATTTTCGCGCTGTGCAGCCGTTTTGAAGATTGGGCGGGTTAATGACGGGCCCCAGCCGTCATCATCACACGCCCACCGTGATGCATGACGGCCGGGGGCCGTCATCAGCATGCAAGGAGTTAATTTTGGTATAAACACTGGAATTATTGTGATATTATGTCATTTTCTTCTACATGTCATTATTGGGCTAACGCCCGTCATTACAACGTGAAACCAAATAAAATTTGTTGTTAAAAAAAAAACAACAGGAGGAATCCCATCATACCTTACCCCTCTATCATCTCTTACCCTCTCCTAATTTAACTTCATATGCTATGGTGTTTAAAAGGATTCTCAACCACTGGGATTTTGAGTGGCACGCTTCATCATTGATTCCCACCCAGATACATTGAATATCTGGACGGGCTTCACTTTGGAATATACTGGAGCTCCTTGATTATACTGGGGATCCTAAAGTTAAAATTGTCAAAGGTGTCTGAAAGGTTTAGTTTATTGTTAGGGGCACCATGAAAAGGTTAGAAATAGGTGTGGACGTTCCCTGAGGAAACTAGTATCCTCGGTATCCCTTGGTCAACATGTTTCAGCCATCTTAACAACATCTCACTGGGCTAAGGCTTTCTTCAGGACCTCAAAAGGGTCCCATCCATGTGCTCAATACTACTCGTGCAAGTATGAAATACTTATTCACCCTAATCATGCAACTCATACAGACCAATCTATTTAGTCATATTATATGTGTTTTTCTGTTGAAATTAGAAAGATATTACAGACAATAAAGCAAACAATCATCATAGCCCTGTACTTTTCCTGTCTTTATGTGATTTAAAGGGATAATTGCACAGCATGCAGGGCAACTGCATGACCAATCAGAAGAGTAAAACAATTTCCCTTAGTCATTCCGACATATCTGAAGTTACATGGGCAAGTGATAAGGTAAATAACTTGTGCAACTTTGCAGTTAGTATGTTTCTTCACTGTCGAAATCTTTTCCGAACCCAAGTCAATTGTTTTTGTATTTGTTGTCAATAAAAAAACACAATTCCCGCATGGGTCGTGACCTATCACATTGGGGGGATTCTATCTCAAAGTTGATATGTCTGATTCTCGTGCAGGTTTTTGAGCCTCGTATCTCCTAGAAAGTCCTTCAAACTGTACCTCTCTTATGGGAGAGTTGCGGCTTCGCTAATTTCATGCCCCTGAGTTCAGGATATTCTTCATCTTTGCCTATGATCTTTTTACTATAGTTCGAGACTATATTGTATTTGGTGACACAGACAAACCCTGTCCTCTTCCTTATTCCTCAGGGAGTTTTTCAAAAGGGCTTCCCTACTCTGGTTTCATGCTCTTCGTCCTACTGATGATGGTCATCAGGTATGACCACTGATGATTTAGTAACATCACATGAATTATTTTTCTTTATGTACTGTACTGCAAATCCAATTGCCTTCAAACATAAAACATCTCAGACAGGGTTGGCCCTGTCAGTCCGAGAGGAAAAAACTACAGAAACTTTTAAAAAGTATTACGAGGAGGTGGAGTGGTGGGGAGTGCGCAAAATGCGCACACAGGAAATCTACGAAGTCGCTGGGCATCTTCAGAGAAATGCACATATCTTCTGTCAATTGAGCATTGATCTTCAAATGATACTTCCATGCTCTACCCTTTCCCAATTCACCTCCCACCATGTCCTGAGAAAAATTATCCTCCCCTTCCTCAAGCTCTGACATGGGAAGGGGACTTGAGAAGTAAAGATTGACTAAGTAAACGGCACTTTCATAAATGTAAGACCAACTTTTATCTTCACGGCTAACGGGCACACAAAACATAACTGTACAACTGTTCATCTTGGTCATCATCTCACACCACTCCTTAGTTGTTGACCTTGGTGGCAATTTGAACAGAGGGACAAGGTAGGTTGAGGAAAGTTGACCAGAGGTCAGCAACAGCACATCTGGTTTGGATGAGTATTCTTCCATATGTAAACCCCACCTTTTCACAGCCAATATTTAAGACATTACCTGTCCCATCTCAGGGTTAAGTGCCAGCCAGGAGACATGCAGAATCCCATGATGTTCAAATAAAGATTGACGGAAGAAGAAGAACCACGAACCTTCTCTAGACACTGGTACTGCTTGCCTTAGGGTGTATTACACAGCAGGGTCCTAGGAGAGTTTCCTCAGCAGGTGGATGAAGAATTCTTCCATGATCAGGCACCTAGCAGTGAGAAAAGAGGTACATATTTCAGCATATTCTGCTATAAGGAACAATATTTGTCTTCAAGGAACTGAGGTGGATAAAGGGTACATCTCGACCTATTGAGAAGCCATATGTTTCTCACCTGAGTATCAAGGGCCAGGAGGTGAAAAGGAAGCAGACAGTGCATTATCAGTACTTCAAGTACCACTAATGTGTGTAACGAGAGAGCAAGAGATGTCTGGCGGTCATTCAGCCAGTCACCAAGCATGCGAGAAGGCATTAGTGCAGCTTCAAACATGCTGGGAGAAGAAAGAACATGTTACATAAGTGCATATTAGTCCTATCAAGAGCGGTCGGCATTGTATGGCATAGAACATCCTTTCTAGTCAGGAAGATGGCTTTTTTGTATCCCTCAAAAGTAACTAATATCCTGGCAAATTCTTGTGATAAAGGATCTGTCTTCCCGCTCATTTCTGATCTGTTCCACTAGTTGGGTCAATTATTATGATGGAGGAAAAAACGATAACTGCACAGAAAGGCGAAAAGCAAAATTCTAAAAATATCAACTGTTCGCAAGGGTGTCCTCTCATGAGTCCAGGAAAAATATATTTTATTGTGTTCTATGTGACTGAAAGCACACCGCTGGATGAATCTTCAAGGTAGTATCTTCACCTACAGAACAAAGATTATATCCTTACCGATATATTATTTATTTATCTCTTTATTTATATATTTCTAAAGTGCTGTCAGCTGAATGAATCATGGCAGCAGACCAATCATCAAGTATCACAGCAAACAGGGCAGGGGAGAGGGAGCGACAAGACCAACAGATGAGGCGTAAGCTTTTCTTGAAAACCCTGAGATAAGAAAACTTATTAAAGTCCAACAGAAAAGCATTCCAAAGTCTCGTCCCAAGATCCCAAAACATCTACAGGTGCATTTGTTCCTTAATGTAGCAGGGATATGGATGCCGTCTATGATGAAATCAGATAAGAGCACATTTTAGGGCCATTGGTTTGAAATTTTATTCACAAGGGCATTTCACCTAAAACTGAGTCCAAGGCAAACTGGATAACAGTGAAGGATCGGGCATGCAGAACAACATAATCGATTTAGCGCAGAGCACAGAATAATAACAACATCATAATTTGGATGCGTAGCAGCTCGTTGATGCAAAAGGCGAGTAGAACCGCATAGGTGGCATTAGAGTAGTCTAGGGGGACTATCGATAAGGTAGCTCAGTAGGTCAAGCTCTTACTGCTCAGGTTTGTTTAACAAATAGCACATCTCAGATTGAAAACCCCATGACATCCTCTCAAAGTGGAACAAGCCTTGGCAAATCCAATTGGTTTCACCCATGCAAGATCTACTGTCTTTCTCAATGCTGTTTTTAGATATGCTGCACATCAGGGTGGGCTGCTGTGCAACATGGCTTACAGTGAAGAACAGAAAGCGCTGTGACATGGCCAGTGTTGACCGCATCTTAGTGTATTTTTTCTTTAAGGCATGGTAATCTACATTGGTGTTGCGCACACACATGTCCAAAGGACATGTGTGTGTGTAACATGCAACTTAGAAAAATGCATTTAAATGCTTTTTTCTAAGTTTTCGCTATTTACCACGAGGTTTGACCTCGCGGTAAATAGCGGCCCAAAATTGCGATTTTGCAATTTTAAAATGGTTCATGAATTGCATTTAAGGAATCTCAAATAGAGATTCCTTAATTGCAATTCCTCGCAAATGTGCGTATTCTTTATTACCGAATTTTGCATTTGGGATGATGAATCCCAGATGCAAAAATTGCACTCGCAAAGGGTCAGATTCTCAGAATCTGGCCCATTGCGAGCGCAATTAAGCTTGATGAATCTGGCAGATAGTCCCATCCTTTAGCGTACTATATCCTCTGTGCGGATCCGATTGCATGTCTTTTCGATTGCCAATTGTTGTTGTCACTACTGATTTTTGTATCATTTAACCTCATTAGTTGCTCTTCATCCACCCTACTGCTGAGTTTCGGTCTATTCATTCTCTATAGTATGAGTTCTATGTATCTGGCTTTTTCGCCTCTCCTGTTTGTATTAATACTATTTTTTCTTGTTTCTGGTTGGGCCAGCACATGGTTGATAATACATTTGACAGAGGGAGGAATATTTTTCCCTCTCTCACGTACTAAGCGAAATACGTTTGTTCGTACTAGAGGCACTACTGCTTGTGTCCTCGGTTAGCACCATATTATTGCCTTATCTGGAATTGGCTCTGTTTGTGTTTGGTTCGCTCTATACTACTTTGTATGCATCTCCAATAGTACCTGAGTTTCTGTTGGCCAGTTCTTTTGAGGACCTACAGCCTGATTCATCATTCTCCCGTTTTGCGAGCCCCTAATAGCGATTCATAAGGAATCGCTATTAAGGACTTGCAAAACGGGATTCATGTAGAAATTGCATAAAGAAATGCGATTCCTACACATTCCTTATTTGCGATTAGCAAATTGCTAATCGCAAATAAGGAATAACTCCCCATTCATTCCTATGGGCCTAAATGCTCATAGGAATGAATGGGGAGTTATTCCTTATTTGCGAATAGCAATTTGCTAATCGCCATTAAGATAGCGATTTCAAGGGTGCCAGGGGTGTCCAAAGGACACCCTGTAGCACCCCTGAAATGTAATCTACATTGGTGTTGCGCACACACATGTCCAAAGGACATGTGTGTGTGTAACATGCAACTAAGAAAAATGCATTTAAATGCATTTTTCTAAGTTTTCGCTATTTACCACGAGGTTTGACCTCGCGGTAAATAGCGGCCCAAAATAGCGATATCGGTATTTTAAAATGGTTCATGAATTGCATTTAAGGAATCTCAAATAGAGATTCCTTAAATGCAATTCCTCGCAAATATGCGAATTCTTTAATAGCGAATTTTGCATTTGGGATGATGAATCCCAAATGCAAAAATTGCACTCGCAAAGGGCCAGATTCTCAGAATCTGGCCCTTTTCGAGCGCAATTAAGCTTGATGAATCAGGCTGTATGCTTCTATGCTGCTCGTGCAAAAAAATGGTTTAATCTAATTTTGGGCGAGTGACATGTTAGATACCAGATTGCACCAGTGTAAAGTGTATCTCGATGCTGCCTTTTGTTCTCGATTCTTTGTGTTTCTGTGCTGTGCCTTCTTGACTACCGGCCTCTGTCCATTTCATATTGTGCAGTATTTGCTCTTTTTATTGTGCCTGCGAGTACCGTGGTTTTATTTCGGTATGTTGCTTTTAATAGGCTGGTGCATTAAAGAGGATGCAGACCCCATTTGGGTCTGTGCTTTCTGCTGACAATCAGCAGTCTACTTCGGTGGAATCAATGCCTAAATAGGGTTACGCGGAGAAGGCATAGAGGGGCGACAACATCTGTAGCGTGGATGCAGGTGGAAGTGAGTGCGAAGGCCAAGACTAGAGCAGGCCACCCACTGCAGGACGTTACAGCAGGCCCTGGGGGTGTTCTCGGATGCTCTGTCAGTTTGGACACACGCACGCACGCACACACGCACACGCTTTCGCAATGCCCTCTTTCTCGGCCTCACTCAATCGAGTTTGAGACAGTATTTATGTTGCCTTTCGTGTTCTCATGAAGTTTTTCAGGATTTATCAGGAAACTTCACACATATGTTTACAGGTGATTCTACTAGTAAACAAGCTTCAGGTTTGGAATATTTCCCCCGTTAGCCCTTCCACCTGATTATTGGGGCATTGCTTGGTCCACAGAGCCCCAGAGCCTGGAAGTTGTCCCACTTTCTACTTTCTTTGTAAATATCAGAGAAGGTATAGACTGTGTTTATCCAAAGCTGCTCTAAAATAGAATTTCACTAGAGTCACCTCAGAAAACCTTTTCATTGTACATCTAATTGAAGCAAGAGGGATTCAAAAATCTAACTTCAAACACCGATGTAACCCTCAAGGATGCTTTGAATAAGATTCCAGTGATTTACCATTCTGAAGGACTAAATAGACACCTTGTATTTGATAAATAAGTCCCCCATAGTACTTGATGCCTTTTTGCACTAATAACCAAATAGCAAAGCTCACAACTCAATGTATTTAACTCTTTTTAAATCACTGTCTTGTCATATTCTAGTCATTTCAAAGCACTATAAAGTTGTTTGGAATCTGATCCTTCTTAAAGCCTCCTAGCAACTGTGGTGACAATGTGGGTTTTTGGCTGAGGGCTTCTGTGGAGTATTTACTAAGTATGTAGAGGCCCAGTACTTTCTTCAGGTTGGTAAGGGTGGTCCCTGTGACATTTTTGTTTGTGGACTCTCATTTTCAGGTTCCTCTTGAAAGCCAACAATAAAAATAAATAGCTTTGGGACTGCCCTTGCTGTAGCACAAGGCAGTGTAGTGTTTTGGGATCATGTTCAATACGGCCATTGTGGTCCTTGGTGGACTCCCTACAAGTTGGGAGGTATCTGGGTGTGGTCAATAAACTTTATGATGTAGTGCACGCAGTTAATGGTTGCATGTCGAAGAATAAAGATGTGTGTTACGAAGCTCTGTGTGTAGCATGGTCATTTGTGTGCTCCAGAGCTAAGGAGGATGCGACAACTGGTGATGAATTGGCAATACGTGGCCCGAAGGAACAAGATTGCCATGAGAGTTTGCTGAGTTCCAGAAGCAGTCTATGGTTGGCGTATGTGGAGTCAAAGCTCCACTGTAGCTCTTACAATGTCCTCGAAGAACATGAAGGCCCTACAGAGGAGCACTGTCAGAACGCCCTCAAGAAGTCTACTGGGAGGGCCGAAAGAGGAGATACTGTGACACAGGGTAGCACAAAGCTATCATTGAAATAGCAACTAAGTACGATGCACAAGGTTGAGAGCGGTAACGAACAAGTACAAGGGACAAAGCTGTTACAGGCGCGGTGCGTCCATTGGGGCGTGCGGGCATAGCCCCCCCCACCCGAGCCCGCCCGCAGCTCCCTCGGCGTCTTTGAACTTAAGTAAACTACCAGTTTACTTAAGTTCAAAGACGCCCAGGAAGAACTCACAATCATGTCAGTCAGCATGACGTCGGACTGCCCATCCCTTCAGAGTCTGAAGGGGTGGGCGGTCCGACATCATGTTGACTGACATGATTGTCACCAGGGGCAGCAGGCAGCACCACAGGTGCGCAAGAGTGGGGACGGAGGATGAATATTTAGCCCCTGCCCACTCATGCGCACTTGTATTTTCACTGTCTTGCGCATGCCCATTAGGTGCCCCTCTGTCTCCTAATCGGCGTGCGGCGGGTGAGTAGTAGCCATGCCCTAAGCCAATCCTGGCGCTGCTGGCAGCACCAGGATTGGCTGAGAGAGGCTGCCAGTCAACTCCAGGACCGTTAGTAAAGACGCCCAGCCAGGAGAGCAGAGGTGGCGCGGACCGGCTAAGGTAAGTTTTACTTTTTATTTTAATATTTGATTCCGGGCACCACCCCCGCGTGACCCTCCCCCCCGCGACTGCTTAGGACTGCATTTCCGAGGCATTCCTGCGCGGCAGGTTCTGTTGCTGAGCTGCCGGGGAGGCGGCCAGTGCGAGGGTGTGATGGTGTGCAATGGGGCTTTGAAGAGCCGGAGAGGAGTGGGTGGCCAGCAGCTGTCTCTCGGCTCAGTGAGAGTGAAACGGCAGGGGCTAGCACGGCAGTGATAATATTTGCCAGTCAATAAGGTTGCCAGGGATTTCATTAGCATGGATCTGCGTGGGACTCTCTTCGCTTCTCCCGCGCCTCTCTGGCTTTCCCTGTCTCATCTCTCCTGTCCTACCTCGCCCGCCCGTCTCGTGCTCTAGCTCCAATCCTTCCCCACCGGCTGTCCTCCCCTGCGCCCTCTCTTCGGCCCCTCTAACTTCCCCGTAGTGTTTGATCTATTGCCTTACAGCAGTGACATTCTAAAGAGGCGGGCGGCCTCAAACACGGGAGAAATCACAACACTGTTCCCGTGGCAAGCTTCTCTGCCACTATCTCTCACCCAAGTGATATCGCCCTTCTTCTCCATAGCCACCCCATCACACACCAGACCCTGTTTTTAGTTGTGTAAAGATTGCCCTAGGCCCTGCAGCAGGGGCATCTGTGACAATTAATGCCCCCTCGCAGAATTTACAGAAACCAAATGCAGGGCAATATCCGGAGTTGAGGCTAAAAGTGCTTCAGTTCATGCGCCGCAGTTTTGAGGGGTCTTGCTCTGCTTACGAGGGGTTAAACCAGATCCAGTGCTACTAACTGGGGCTATCACCTAGCTCCATATCATCAGAGCTTCATGCTTTAAGGCTTGAGTTTTAATCTAATAGCCTAGTGCATTGTGGGAGCCGGCGTTTCGGCGCTGTAGAATAGCTGCATTGAATGAATGCACCTGATGGCAATCATCTGGAACTGAACAGGGACACTCAGGCACTGTGATGACGGTCTAGCTGTTGTATAGGCGGGACCGCCAGAACCGGAAGGGCGGCCATGTTTCGGCACTTGTGAGCTACAGCTTTGGGAGGCGCACATTGTCCCCGGCGCTCTGTAATAAAGTACCATCTACATTACAATAACGGTGCTCGAGTGTTATTTATCACCACCCCCCTTTTTGAATCATTTTGGCCACCACAAGTGTGGAAGGGTATGCTCAGATGTGAGTCCCTTGCTCACTGCACCATCAGGATTCAAGCAAGCCGGGCCGAACACGGCTGTAATGCCAGAAACCGGTCCCCGGAAGCTTGTTTCCTTTCCAGTAAAGAATTGGCTTGGTAGTTTGGTCTGCCCTGTTCCCATGATGCACTGGGCCAGGGTCAGACTAATTTGCATGTAGCCAGGTTCTGAACTGGGATGGTGCAGTGAGCTAAAAAACGGTGATGGATCAAGCCCTGATCTTTTGACTGGGTAGGAGTGTTCTGCTTAATTCAAATACTCTGTCCATCACCACCCCCTTTTTAGGTCTCGCCTGTCGATGCGCATGCGCATCGAGCTTGCGAGACTATTGGGGCTTAAACAGTCTTTAACTAACTTGCAAGGAATCGTGGCGATTCCTTGCAGTGCCCGTGAAATTCAAGCTCAATGCGCATGCGCATTGAGCTTAAAAGCGCGTGCACATGCCCCCAGCCGCCTGCCACATCAAAGGTAGCCCAGCCCCCCTCCCACAAGCTTATCAGCGTGCTCATTCCCTAATTATTCACGGCCGGCCGGCCGTGACATGCCCCCAGCCGCCTGCCACATCAAAGGTAGCCCAGCCCCCCTCCCACAAGCTTTTCAGCGTGCTCATTCCCTAATTATTCACGGCCGGCCGGCCGTGTCTCCTTCATTGTTCACTTTCCTTTCTACACTAACCTGTAACATTTTGATGTATGAGCTTGTAGCACTGCTCAACATCATTTCTTGTCTTTATTTTTTAGACATCCGGTAATCTGACTCCTTTTTATTGCGACCCGGAGAGTCACAGTTTTTACCTTGATTAATCATTCCCTGCTCCGTGAAAAGTAGAAGTCTGTTTCACGTGCGCTTTAAGGTAAACGAGGTTTCATCTTTTGTACGCCTATGAAAGTGAAGCCTGTAACACTGCCCAACACTACCTCTCACATTTTTCCTAGTTCCTAGATTACACGCAATTTAACTCTTCTCTATCCAGTACGGAGAGCTTTGAACTTCCAACCCATTTCTGCTCCGCTAAATAGAAACAGCTGTTCAATACGCACCTGCAGGTAAAACAATTTATCGCTTTGCTAGTTCATGCCAGCGAGGATACGCAGACAGGGGTGCAAGACAACAAACACAGTGTGATCTCTGTACCGACAACGAACTACTCCGTGTGAAAGCTCTACTCTGGATCACAACTACAAGGACACGGTTTACGCGCAGTCACTGGTTTATTATGACAGAGAAGATCATGAGTGAATGTTGTACCTTGAACACCGCGTTTTCCGTGCGTCTCCTCCCCCCTCCCCTTCTCTGCCTTCCCTCCGTCTTGTCTCTTTTGGCCCCCCTCCTCCTCCTACTCTCCTCCCCCCCCCTCCTCCTCCTACTCTCCTCCCCACTCTCTCTCTCACAGCCTCCCCCAGCTCTGCCCCCTCACTTCTTGGTTGCACGGCCGCTAGGCCGTGCCTCCCCTACTCTCCTCCCCCTCCTCCTACTCTCCTCCCCCTCCTCCTCCTACTCGCATAGGAGCGTTTACAAAAGCAGAAAAAAACGAGCTCTTTACGAGACACCCACACGGGTTTACAAACTGAAATTAATGTATTTACCCTGCCTTCTACATTGTACATTTATGGGGTTGAAGCACTGCTCTGCCAATATTTGCCGTGACTCGGGCTATTGTGTTATACAAGGCTAATAATAAAGCAGCATTAATGCGCTTATTTTGAGGTCTTGTCATGAGCTGCAGCGCGTGGATTCTGCTTTTCATTAGCGGATATTTGTTTAAAGATCTGTCGAGGCGACTCTGAACACACAAAGTAACCACAAACTAAGCAGCCGGTACGCAATCTGCAGGTTTTTGCTTTTCCTTATGAGTACCAAACCAACCAACAACAGGCAGACAGGGGTGCAAGACAACAAACACAGTGTGATCTCTGTACCGACAACGAACTACTCCGTGTGAAAGCTCCACTCTGGATCACAACTACAAGGACACGGTTTACGCACAGTCACTGGTTTATTATGACAGAGAAGATCATGAGTGAATGTTGTACCTTGAACACCGCGTTTTCCGTGCGTCTCGTTACTAACTAGTCTCTACCCATCAGGTAAAGGAGAAACTCTAGTACGTGTGCATTCAGCCAAAGTGGCACTGTCACAGGGACATCATCAGCGTCTTGGATCAAGCAAGTGCATGCTTTGGTTTTTCATCGCGTGTATCAGCACACAGCTCCCGTGAGCATTTAGCCAGGCACTTCAATGGGTCAAGCAAAGTGCACGCACTGCTCTATGCAACCTAAATTAATGCATGTGAGGAAACATCCGGTCTTAGGTTAAGCCCTATTAGGATGCTTCGAATTCTAGCAAATAAAAATGGTAACAAATATAAAAGACAGTAAGTCCAAGACTCCCCTAGATGCAACTAAAAGCCTCGTAAAGAGTTTACCACTAGCTACTGGGGAGTTTATTTAAAACCCAGTCGCTGCCCGAGTCTCCTCCACCACCCCCACCCCCTCGCAGCTGTTCTGCCTTTCGCTTTACTCTCGGACCTTAAATGCAGGAGATTCTAGTCTGGCACCATACGCATCTCTTGGGGTCTCTTATTTGCGAAGGTAGTCACAGTCATGCAAGGAAGACGTGCATTAGGCTTTTTAAACAGTAACGATTATAACTTCTGATGAATTCGAATGACTACACATTTCAGGTGGGGAGTTTTTAAAGCTTCCACCCCCAAACACTGCAAACAGTGCCACCTCGTGGTAACTGTGCAGCACTCCAATATAAGGTATGTCAGGAGCTAAGACTCGCACTTCCCTTCCCAACCACTCTGGGTGAGGACGCATGCTGCTATATCCACGTTTCTGGTTATAAAAGCCTTTTTAGGTCTCGCCCCCTCCCTTCTCCAACCCCTCCCCACTCTCTCTCCCAGCACAGCACCATCAAAAAACCCCAGCCGACAGTGCAATAGGTCTCGCAGCATTTGAGTTAGAGCTTTTAGAAATGTTTATGGCTTTTTTTATTTGTAATTCTTTAGCATTGGCTACAGAAAACAAAAATGCTAAAGATTTTCAAAAAAAACCCATAAACAATTCTAAAAGCACTAACTCTAATGATGCGAGACCTATTGCATTTTCAATGCTTGTTTAATCGTTTTGACCACCACAAGTGTGGAAGGGTATGCTCAGATGTGAGTCCCTTGCTCACTGCACCATCAGGATTCAAGCAAGCCGGGCCGAAGACGGCTGTAATGCCAGAAACCGGTCCCCGGAACCTTGTTTCCTTTCCAGTAAAGAATTGGCTTGGTAGTTTGGTCTGCCCTGTTACCATGATGCACTGGGCCAGGGTCAGACTAATTTGCATGTAGCCAGGTTCTGAACTGGGATGGTGCAGTGAGCTAAAAAACGGTGATGGATCAAGCCCTGATCTTTTGACTGGGTAGGAGTGTTCTGCTTAATTCAAATACTCTGTCCATCAACACCCCCTTTTTTAATCGTTTTGGCCATCACAAGTGTGGAAGGGTATGCTCAGATGTGAGTCCCTTGCTCACTGCACCATCAGGATTCAAGCAAGCCGGGCCGAAGACGGCTGTAATGCAAGAAACCGGTCCCCGGAAGCTTGTTTCCTTTCCAGTAAAGAATTGGCTTGGTAGTTTGGTCTGCCCTGTTCCCATGATGCACTGGGCCAGGGTCAGACTAATTTGCATGTAGCCAGGTTCTGAACTGGGATGGTGCAGTGAGCTAAAAAACGGTGATGGATCAAGCCCTGATCTTTTGACTGGGTAGGAGTGTTCTGCTTAATTCAAATACTCTGTCCATCACCACCCACTTTTTTAATCGTTTTGACCACCACAAGTGTGGAAGGGTATGCTCAGATGTGAGTCCCTTGCTCACTGCACCATCAGGATTCAAGCAAGCCGGGCCGAAGACGGCTGTAATGCCAGAAACCGGTCCCCGGAAGCTTGTTTCCTTTCCAGTAAAGAATTGGCTTGGTAGTTTGGTCTGCCCTGTTCCCATGATGCACTGGGCCAGGGTCAGACTAATTTGCATGTAGCCAGGTTCTGAACTGGGATGGTGCAGTGAGCTAAAAAACGGTGATGGATCAAGCCCTGATCTTTTGACTGGGTAGGAGTGTTCTGCTTAATTCAAATACTCTGTCCATCACCACCCCCTTTTTTAATCGTTTTGGCCACCACAAGTGTGGAAGGGTATGCTCAGATGTGAGTCCCTTGCTCACTGCACCATCAGGATTCAAGCAAGCCGGGCCGAAGACGGCTGTAATGCCAGAAACCGGTCCCCGGAAGCTTGTTTCCTTTCCAGTAAAGAATTGGCTTGGTAGTTTGGTCTGCCCTGTTCCCATGATGCACTGGGCCAGGGTCAGACTAATTTACATGTAGCCAGGTTCTGAACTGGGATGGTGCAGTGAGCTAAAAAACGGTGATGGATCAAGCCCTGATCTTTTGACTGGGTAGGAGTGTTCTGCTTAATTCAAATACTCTGTCCATCACCACCCCCTTTTTTAATCGTTTTGGCCACCACAAGTGTGGAAGGGTATGCTCAGATGTGAGTCCCTTGCTCACTGCACCATCAGGATTCAAGCAAGCCGGGCCGAAGACGGCTGTAATGCCAGAAACCGGTCCCCGGAAGCTTGTTTCCTTTCCAGTAAAGAATTGGCTTGGTAGTTTGGTCTGCCCTGTTCCCATGATGCACTGGGCCAGGGTCAGACTAATTTGCATGTAGCCAGGTTCTGAACTGGGATGGTGCAGTGAGCTAAAAAACGGTGATGGATCAAGCCCTGATCTTTTGACTGGGTAGGAGTGTTCTGCTTAATTCAAATACTCTGTCCATCACCACCCCCTTTTTTAATCGTTTTGGCCACCACAAGTGTGGAAGGGTATGCTCAGATGTGAGTCCCTTGCTCACTGCACCATCAGGATTCAAGTAAGCCGGGCCGAAGACGGCTGTAATGCCAGAAACCGGTCCCCGGAAGCTTGTTTCCTTTCCAGTAAAGAATTGGCTTGGTAGTTTGGTCTGCCCTGTTCCCATGATGCACTGGGCCAGGGTCAGACTAATTTGCATGTAGCCAGGTTCTGAACTGGGATGGTGCAGTGAGCTAAAAAACGGTGATGGATCAAGGCCTGATCTTTTGACTGGGTAGGAGTGTTCTGCTTAATTCAAATACTCTGTCCATCACCACCCCCTTTTTTAATCGTTTTGGCCACCACAAGTGTGGAAGGGTATGCTCAGATGTGAGTCCCTTGCTCACTGCACCATCAGGATTCAAGCAAGCCGGGCCAAAGACGGCTGTAATGCCAGAAACCGGTCCCCGGAAGCTTGTTTCCTTTCCAGTAAAGAATTGGCTTGGTAGTTTGGTCTGCCCTGTTCCCATGATGCACTGGGCCAGGGTCAGACTAATTTGCATGTAGCCGGGTTCTGAACTGGGATGGTGCAGTGAGCTAAAAAACGGTGATGGATCAAGCCCTGATCTTTTGACTGGGTAGGAGTGTTCTGCTTAATTCAAATACTCTGTCCATCACCACCCCCTTTTTTAATCGTTTTGGCCACCACAAGTGTGGAAGGGTATGCTCAGATGTGAGTCCCTTGCTCACTGCACCATCAGGATTCAAGTAAGCCGGGCCGAAGACGGCTGTAATGCCAGAAACCGGTCCCCGGAAGCTTGTTTCCTTTCCAGTAAAGAATTGGCTTGGTAGTTTGGTCTGCCCTGTTCCCATGATGCACTGGGCCAGGGTCAGACTAATTTGCATGTAGCCAGGTTCTGAACTGGGATGGTGCAGTGAGCTAAAAAACGGTGATGGATCAAGCCCTGATCTTTTGACTGGGTAGGAGTGTTCTGCTTAATTCAAATACTCTGTCCATCACCACCCCCTTTTTTAATCGTTTTGGCCACCACAAGTGTGGAAGGGTATGCTCATATGTGAGTCCCTTGCTCACTGCACCATCAGGATTCAAGCAAGCCGGGCCGAAGACGGCTGTAATGCCAGAAACCGGTCCCCGGAAGCTTGTTTCCTTTCCAGTAAAGAATTGGCTTGGTAGTTTGGTCTGCCCTGTTCCCATGATGCACTGGGCCAGATTCAGACTAATTTGCATGTAGCCAGGTTCTGAACTGGGATGGTGCAGTGAGCTAAAAAACGGTGATGGATCAAGCCCTGATCTTTTGACTGGGTAGGAGTGTTCTGCTTAATTCAAATACTCTGTCCATCACCACCCCCTTTTTTAATCCTTTTGGCCACCACAAGTGTGGAAGGGTATGCTCAGATGTGAGTCCCTTGCTCACTGCACCATCAGGATTCAAGCAAGCCGGGCCGAAGACGGCTGTAATGCCAGAAACCGGTCCCCGGAAGCTTGTTTCCTTTCCAGTAAAGAATTGGCTTGGTAGTTTGGTCTGCCCTGTTCCCATGATGCACTGGGCCAGGGTCAGACTAATTTACATGTAGCCAGGTTCTGAACTGGGATGGTGCAGTGAGCTAAAAAACGGTGATGGATCAAGCCCTGATCTTTTGACTGGGTAGGAGTGTTCTGCTTAATTCAAATACTCTGTCCATCACCACCCCCTTTTTTAATCGTTTTGGCCACCACAAGTGTGTAAGGGTATGCTCAGATGTGAGTCCCTTGCTCACTGCACCATCAGGATTCATGCAAGCCGGGCCGAAGACGGCTGTAATGCCAGAAACCGGTCCCCGGAAGCTTGTTTCCTTTCCAGTAAAGAATTGGCTTGGTAGTTTGGTCTGCCCTGTTCCCATGAGACACTGGGCCAGGGTCAGACTAATTTGCATGTAGCCAGGTTCTGAACTGGGATGGTGCAGTGAGCTAAAAAATGGTGATAAATCAAGCCCTGATCCTATGACTGGGTAGGAGTGTTCTGCTTAATTCAAATACTCTGTCCATCACCACCCCCTTTTTTAATCGTTTTGGCCACCACAAGTGTGGAAGGGTATGCTCAGATGTGAGTCCCTTGCTGACTGCACCATCAGGATTCAAGCAAGCCGGGCCGAAGACGGCTGTAATGCCAGAAACATGTCCCCGGAAGCTTGTTTCCTTTCCAGTAAAGAATTGGCTTGGTAGTTTGGTCTGCCCTGTTCCCATGATGCACTGGGCCAGGGTCAGACTAATTTGCATGTAGCCAGGTTCTGAACTGGGATGGTGCAGTGAGCTAAAAACGGTGATGGATCAAGCCCTGATCTTTTGACTGGGTAGGAGTGTTCTGCTTAATTCAAATACTCTGTCCATCACCACCCCCTTTTTTAATCGTTTTGGCCACCACAAGTGTGGAAGGGTATGCTCATATGTGAGTCCCTTGCTCACTGCACCATCAGGATTCAAGCAAGCCGGGCCGAAGACGGCTGTAATGCCAGAAACCGGTCCCCGGAAGCTTGTTTCCTTTCCAGTAAAGAATTGGCTTGGTAGTTTGGTCTGCCCTGTTCCCATGATGCACTGGGCCAGATTCAGACTAATTTGCATGTAGCCAGGTTCTGAACTGGGATGGTGCAGTGAGCTAAAATA
This sequence comes from Lissotriton helveticus, assembly GCF_964261635.1. Taxonomy (NCBI): domain Eukaryota; kingdom Metazoa; phylum Chordata; class Amphibia; order Caudata; family Salamandridae; genus Lissotriton; species Lissotriton helveticus. The sequence continues at coordinate 274,835,523 of NC_136063.1, forward strand.
CGGTGATGGATCAAGCCCTGATCTTTTGATTGGGTAGGAGTGTTCTGCTTAATTCAAATACTCTGTCCATCACCACCCCCTTTTTTAATCGAGTGTTATTTACAGCCTCAACCCCAATACTACAAATGGCGACGAGGCGGGATGCCTAAACAACGGCAGACCCAGAAAAAAAAAAACAGCACACAGAACTCGACGAACCGCACGCATACCGCGAAGGGTACTACGACGTACATACGGAGCGCGGCAGCAAGGACACGCCGAAACCACCGGTGAGAGAGCACACGCATGCTGCCTACGATAGGGGCGGAGCAAACTGAGGTGGTCGGGAAGGCGAAATGGCGGGAACCGCGAAACAGGCATAAACGGCCGGCAAGGGGTCGGCCAGCGTGGAAACCAAAGGGCAAGAGCGAGGGCGCACCCTGCTAGGGAAAGGAGTAGCGCACAGCGCCAGGCATCGCCTACAGAGAAGAAAGGAGAACAGCAGGGCCAAACAGGCGGGGAACATAACGGCCCCGGCCTATCCAGGCGCGCTCTGGATAGGGTTCTGAAAGGTCCACATGAGGCCTGACTACAGCGCTTAGCCCCGGACTACAAGCACCTCCAGGTAGACGCACTACCACCCCAGCAAAGGCCGGCACCAAGGGGCAGCCCCTCACCCCACGTAGACAGCGGGTAGAACAGGCCAAGCAAGGACAATAAAGGGCGGCATCCTGGACAACAGTAGGGCGTCAAGCAGCGGGGGAGACAGCTCGGGTCCCAACAGAGCCAGTGAGGAGAGATTCGCCCCAGGAAGCCCGCCAGATAACAACGGACAGGCCCACGGGCCCCAGAGAGGCAGAGGAAGAATGGCAACAAGCTCCACTTCATTAAGTGCCCTGGTACCATTCTTGCCGAAGAGAGGTGAACCCACAATGCCGTGGGAGGATTGGAAGAGGTACTTCCAAAATTATTGATCAGCTTTAGAGGAGGAAAGCGAAGCAGCATACACCAGTGAAAGAAAGAAAAATATTCTGCTGCATAATTTAGGACCGGAAGGCATCAGAGTGTACGACAACTTGGTGAAGGCTACAAGACAGGTGACGGACACCGACGTATATCAGCACGCCATCGAGGACATAGATGCTCACTATCGCCCAGTGGTGTGTGTGGCCATAGACCGCTGCAATTTCTTCCAGAGGAAGCAAGAGAATGGCGAGACCATCGATGAATATGTAGCGGCGCTCCAAAAACTAGCGTTAACATGCAGGTTTGGAAACCTACACGACGAGTTAGTGAGGGACCAAATCATAATGCACACCTCAAATTCCACTGTGCAGGAAAAGTTGTGGGTGAACGGTGACGCGCCACTCAAGGAAGTATGGGCATTGGTGAAAAAGGTGGAATTGTCCAAGAGATGTGCTGAGGTAGCCAGAAAGGAAATGAGCAGCAAGCCAACAGTATGCAGAGTGATGGTGAGCAACAGAGGAGAAAAACCAAGACAAACGGGACCACCCAGAAGCCAGTTCACGAGGAAGAAGCAGCAGAGCGCGGGAGCGGCACAGAAGGCAAACTGGGAAAGGAAAACAAGCTGCTATCATTGTGGCAGTACCTCACATGTAGGAAATGACAAAATATGCCCAGCGTTCAAAGCTAAATGTGCATACTGCGGGACATTTGGTCACTACGAAAGAGTATGCAGGCGGAAGCCCAAAGGGGCAACAGTAAAGTACGTGGACCAGGTTGATGCAGAGGAAGAAGAAGAGCAAGGAGAAGACGAGGAAGGTGACGAAGTACTCTACATAGACGCACAAGTACTGGACGTAAATTGCAAGGCATCCAGTAAACCCGTGTTGAAGATGAAGATTGGTGGAGTAATGAGTGACATAGTGGCAGACTCAGGATCACCCATCACGATCGTACAGAGAAAGGTATGGGAAGAAGAATTCATGGGGACAATACAAAAGGAGCTGCGTCCGATAGATGTGAGGCCAGTCACCTACACGGGACAAAGGATCCCAATGGTTGGATATTGTCCTTTGCTGTTCGAATTCAGAGGTCGCCAAGCTGAATGTAAGCTATATGTGTCAGAAAAAGGGCCTTCGGTGCTAGGGTGGGGAGACCAGGGCGATCTAGGCATCAAACTTAATCCAGGTGGAATAGAAAAAGTCATGTCAACCGACACGGAAGAAGTCCACGAAGGAGCGGCTTGGAAAAGGGAATACCCTGCAGTGTTCAGTGGGGAGATAGGCCGGTTGACCAAATACACGCACATGATACGCCTGAAGGAGGGAGCAATCCCGGTGAGCCACAGGGCCAAGGACATTCCGTTCAGGTGCCGCGAAGCGGTACAAGAAGAACTGGAAAGATTGGAAAGAAATGGAATCATAAAGGCAATAGAAAGTGCAGAATGGTTATCACCCTTGGTCGTGGCACAGAAACCCAACGGGAAAGTGAGGTTGTGTGTCGACCTCAGAGAACTCAACAAAAACATTTTCGTGGACAAGTTTCCCCTCCCACGCATCAACAAAATGCTCACGAAGACTAAAGGCATAAAGTGGTTCTCGACGGTGGATTTATCATCCGCATACCACCAGGTAGCACTGCACCCCACATGTAGTCATCTCACGTCCTTCATTACTCCATTCGGATGTTACAAATTTGTGAGGATGCCATTCGGAACTGGCATCCGCATCGGCAGTATTTCAAAAGTTAATGCACAAGATGTTCCAGAAAGTGGAAGGCGTCCAGTACTTCCAAGATGATATCCTAGTCATGGGAAAGTCAAAAATGGAGCACAACGAGAAACTGCACGAAGTACTGGAAATACTAAAGAACAATGGACTCACCGCTGAGTGGGGAAAGTGCAAATTTGGAGAGCGATCTGTGACCTACCTAGGACATGAGATCAGTGAGAAGGGGATTGAACCAAAGAGAGCCAACATGGCAGCCATAAGAGATGCGCCAGCCCCAACAAGGAAAGAGAACATCAGGTCGTTCCTGGGGATGGCCGAATTTTATAGTAAATTCATCCCCCACTTCGCCACCAAGACCCACTACATCAGACAGCTCCTAAAGGAGAAAAACGGGTTCAAGTGGGACAAAGCCGAGCAAAAAGAGTTTGAGGAGTTGAAGAAAGAAATGAGTGAGGCAATACTGCTCAAAGGCTTTGATCAAACAGCAGAGTCAATACTAACCACTGATGCCAGTGACAAGGGTCTTGGAGCAGTGCTAATGCAGAGGATGAGAACGGGAGAAGTATCCACGGTATGCTTTGCATCGAGATCCCTGGCCCCGAATGAAGAGAAGTTTAGTGTGATAGAAAAAGAAATGTTAACGGTAGTATGGGCAATGGAACGTTTTAGACAGTTCTTGTGGGGAGCCAAGTTCCTGGTACGCACAGACCACGAGCCCTTGATCAAGGTGCTTACATCCAACGGACATGCACACGCCACACCCAGAATTGCGAAAATGACACTAAGATTGTTGGATTATGTGTACGAGGTGGAGTACATACCCGGCCCAAAGAACAGAGTGGCAGACTTTTTAAGCAGAGCGGCGGCAAAGGAAGGTGTGGAAGAACAAGAACCCCCCCGGATGGGAGGGATACATGGTGGCCACCATGCAGGACATGGAGCAGAGCATCAGTGAGCAGGAATGGACCGAGGCGTACAAACAAGATGACACCCTGGAAGCGGTCAAGGGGTATGTAGTACACGGATGGCCTGACAAAAAACACCTGGACAACCGGATGAGGAAATACTGGGAAGTCAGGGAGGAACTCTCCTTGGGGGAAAACCCCACATTCCTGTTGAGGGGAGACAAAGTAATTCCACCCCAAGTTTTGGTAGAACATTTGCTGGCAATTCTACATGAAGGCCACCAAGGAATAACAAAGACAAAGGCATTGGCGAAACAAACGTACTGGTGGCCCGCAATAGAGGCCTAAGTAGAGAAATACGTAAGGAACTGCGAGTCATGTTCTCGAGCAGACAAGTCACAGACTTTGATGAGACCTGTGTTGGGAAAATTCCCAACGCCCAATGGTCCGTGGGAAATGGTGTCAATCGACATCATCGGACTAATCCTCAATAGGGAAGGGTGCAGAAGTATGCCATAGTAATGATAGACAGATATTCTAAATGGCCGGAGGTGGAAGTGAAAGAAACGGTAGACACAGAAGGGGTGCTAGCCTTTCTCAACGCAATATTTGTAAAGGAAGGAATCCCCAAGGTGATAACATGTGACAATGGACCCCAATTTGTGTCAGCCAAATGGGAAGCTTTTATGGCCAGGAATGGGATCGAGGTGAAGCACACACCCATATACCACCCGGCGGGAAACGGACTGGCAGAACGTTTCAATAGAGTGATCATGGGAATGATCCAAGCCGCGATCAGTTCAGGACAGGACTGGGAGAAAGAGCTTCCCAAAATGCTGTGGGCGTACCGCATTACCCCAGGAAGCACGGGATACAGTCCATTCAAAGTGTTGAGAGGAAGAGAACCATTCACAAAGGACAACATAGCATGGAGGCACATGGTAGTACAAAGTAAGTGGTCTCCAGCGGTGGTGAAAAGGAACATTGAGGAAGCACAGGCAACATACGCTGAACACTACAATAAACGGCGCAATGCGCAAGGAAAGACATTGGAAAAAGGAGAATGGGTGAGGGTGAAACTAGCGATCATGAAACGGAAAGGAGAAAGCAAGTTCACGCCCCCCCCTCAAAGTCATCGAGTCGTACGCCCGATCAGCACTTATCAGTGATGGAAAAGTGTGGTCGCAAGACAGGATGGCAAGATGCAATAAAATCCTCAAATGGGATGAGACAATGGAAAATGAACCGCAAGGTGAAGGAGAAACTGAAGTACGTGTAAGAGAAGAAGAAGGAGAAGAAGATGTGAAGGAGAGCTCGACGTCCAACGGAGTAGAGGAGAAGGACAATGGAAGGAGAGCAGAGACAAACCGAGGAGGCGCCAGTAAAGAAGGGGACAGGAGGTACACAGAATTAGAACATGAATGCACCTCCGAGGAGAGTAGACTGGAATCTTCTCAATGCATGGGAGAAGGACAGAACGGGAAGAGGATGGAGAGAACGAGAGCAGGCAGAGTCGTGAGGGTCCCCAAGAAGTTTTAAGACTTTATCATGAGCATCAAGTAAGACTGTTCTGATGTATGTGCATTGTGTTAAAGGGGGGAGATATGTGGTGACGGTCTAGCTGTTGTGTAGGCGGGATCGCTGGAACCGGAAGGGCGGCCATGTTTCGGCACTTGTGAGCTACAGTTCTGGGAGGCGCACATTGTCCCCGGCGCTCCGTAATAAAGTACCATCTACATTACAATAACAGTGCTCGAGTGTTATTTACAGCCGCAACCCCAATACTAAAGGCACAAGTGGCTTCCTGGCCACATGGAGAAAAGAGGTGACCCCGGTGTTCGTGCTCGCTGCTAATCGTGCCTCCGCAAGGCTCACATCTGTAGGGATGATGATCGTGCCTCTCTGTAGAGCTCTTGCATCTTTTGCCATTGTGGGTGTCTTTGAAATGCTGAAAAGTCTTCATTTGGCCTTGGCTGGCTCATCTATTGAAGACTTGGAGGAGAAGGAGGGGGATGCTGAGGGAGACTGAAGGCTTGGAAGAGGAGGAGTGAGACAGACTGAGGGAGAGCAGAGGCTTGAGGGTGGAGAGGGGAGAGGGGAGAGACAGAGAGGGAGCGGATCCTTGCAGGTGAGGGAGCGAGAGAGACTGATACTTGAAGTTGGAGAAGAGAGTGACTGGAGGGAGAGTGGAGGCTTGGAGGAGAGGGAGAGAGCGGCTGGGGGAGAGCAGAGTCCGAGGTGGATGTGAGAGGAGCTGTGGAGTAGTGGAAACTCGGAAGTGCATTGGTGACCACCTTGCTCTCTCACATTTGCTTGAAAGTGCACCATTTGCCTACTCTAAAAAAAGTTTTCTCAGGGTCGCTCCCTCGCCTCAGGGCACTCTTCCCTAGCTTTTACGTCTCACCACTTTCAAAGGTCACCAGCCACCACTAAGCTGTTACTCACTCTTAAGAAAGAAGATGGCACTGTACGACATCAGCCTGGGTGCGACAAGCCAGATGTAAGCATATGGCTGATGCTTACAAAAGATGCAGGTACAAGTGAGGAGCAACCGTCTTCGGGACAGCATATACTCTCAATGTCAGTAAGTCCCAACACAAGTTATGATGCTGCTGGATTTTTGAAACCACCACTTTCCTTCGATACTGCCAAAAAGCAGAATATTGGCACCAGATGGACTGCATGGATTGAAGTGTTTGATGACTTCATAGATGCTCTAGAAGAAGTAGATCATCAAATACTTAACGAACCTTGCAGGTGATGGAGTGAAAGAAATTATAAAGAAAATGTCACAGGCTGATGCAGTATCTTACCGTCAAATCAAAGAAACGTTGGTAGCTCATTCCAATGCTGAATGTGCACTATGAAAGGTACATTTTCAACCAGGCAAGACAGCAATCTGGTGAAACGGTGGAGGAGTTTATTTAAAGGTTGATACCCTCATCAAGCATTGCAAGTTCAGTGAATTCAATGACAAAGAAGCCATGCATCTCAGAGTCGTCAATGGTTGCCTCTCCGATTTGTTCAGATGACGCATGCAGAGAGAGACACTCAGTCTAGGAAAGGTACTCATCTCTGCAAAAGCTGAGGGATGTGCAATGTGACAGGTTGCTGATATGGAAGCTGGAGCAGTCCAGAATGAAACAGCGTTGATCATGAAAAGTAAGCAGAAACACAAAATGGAGGCCCATAAGATGATATCACCGATTTAAAAGAAATTGTGTGTTTCGATATGAATTCTCGTCTCCACATGAAGGTAAATGCCCCTTCATTGGACAGATATGCAAGGCTCTGGGAAAGAAAACCATTTCATAGTGGTCTGCAAAGCGAAAGAGAAACTAAGTACACCACGACTAGAAGGGAAAATGGACGCCAGAAAATTACAGAAGCATTCTAGCCACACCCACAAGGTCAAATGGCAAGAACAATTGAGACAAGTAGAGGCTAAGCAAAGTCGTTTGTCATCAAATCCATCTTCCAAGGACTCTTCAACATCATCTTCGAGTGACAGTGAAGAAGATGAATGTGCAATGTTGATGTCAACTGCAGAACGACGTGCACATATGGGTGTGGCTGCTTGCACAGAAAAACATCAAGGAGAGATCACCACCTGAATTAACCAAACTCATTTGGACAGTGCCCCAAAATCATGCTACAAGTGAATGGCTGCCCTACAACTTTTAATATTGCCCGTGGTGCATTTATCAATATCGTACTGGCAGAAAAATACAACAAACTGCCTTCGATACCATGTCTAATGCCATGAAAAAAAGGTGTACACAAGGGCTGCTTCTACACCACTGCAAAGTTAAGGGTAATTCTTAGTGACATATGACATTAGAAAACATCAGTTCAAACACCAATTCATGTCCCCCAAGGTACTTTGTCGACTGCATGTCTACTGAATTTCAGCACTGCTGCTGACATGGACTGATATTCATCAACTACAACCTCAATGCACATTCTGAAATAGTATTTAATTATTTTTAATTATTAATTATTTTTAAATTTATATCAAGGCGCAATAGCTACACAGAAGGGTTTCCCAGCGCCCGGCAGAAACAAACAAAAAAAGGGGAATAGAAGTTACAGATTAAAAAGCCACGTTTTTAATGACTTGCGAAAGAGTGTAACGCTCATCTGTGTGCGAAGAGACATCAGAAGAGCATTCCACAGAACAGGGCCCAAATAGGAAAAGGAACGGCCACCCATATGGGATAGTCTAGTCTTTGGTACCTGAAATTTAGCCTGAGTAGTAGATCTGAGGGTACTTGAAGGCAAATATGGGTTGACTAGATTTTGCACCTACATGGGAGCCATGCCGTGCTTAATTCTGAACATATAGTTCAGAGCTTTAAACTTAATCTGATTTTCAACTTTTAACGAATGAAGGTCCCTCAAGGAAGCGGAAATAGAAGCTGTTCGAGGAGTACGGCAAAGCAATCTGGCTGCTGAGTTATGAACTCTCTGTAGCTTTCGTATCACATCTTTATTAGCTCCAAGGTAGAGGATGTTACCGTAGTCCATTCTAGATGTAAGAAGAGTCTGGACTATGGTTCTCTGAGTGGGGCTAGGAAGCCTCCATACAATTTTTCTCAGCCATTTCAGAATGGTGAAACATGTTGCAGCAACCTTCTTAGCTTGTTGATGCATAGATAGTGAGTCATCAATTATAAAGCCGAAGTTGCGGACATGACTGGAAGGTTGCGGTACTGCACCCATTTCTGTGGGCTAGTGTTGCGGACCCCAGAGCTCTTTGTCTTTCCCCAGTACCAGGACTTCCGTTTTGTCACCATTCAGCTTGAGAAAATTGGCATGCATCCATGATGCCACTTTGCTAAGCCCAGTCCGGAGAGCAGAATGCTCTGAATCTTTTCCCGCAGAAAATGATGAAATAATCTGTATGTCGTCAGCATATGAAAATAACGACAGTCCAGCCTCTTCAACGATCGTTGCCAGGGGTCTAACATAAATATTAAACAACAAAAGACTGAGAATAGACCCCTGGGGAACTCCGTACGGGGATGAATGAATCTTGAAGTTTGCTATAGAAGAGAAGATCTGAACTGTACGGTCAGTAAGAAAAGAGGTAACCAACTAAGTGCAGAACCAGTGACCCCTATGGATTGAAGGGAGTTTATCAACACTGCATGAGACACTGTGTCAAAGTCTGCACTTAAATCCAATAAGACAAGTGCGACCGTGTTGCCTGCATCCAAATTCCGGCGCAGCATTTCGGTTATGTCCAGAAGAGCAGTCTCCGTAGAGTGACCGGTACGAAAACCAGATTGTGAAGGATGCAAAAGCCTATTGTTTTCAATAAACTGAGACAGTTGACCGTTAATGTGCCTCTCCAGGATTTTTGAAAATACAGGAATCAGAGAGATCGGCCGATAATTCGAAGACACCGTAGGGTCAGCATTGGCCATTTACAATAATGGAACGACCATTGCGTGCTTCCATTCCAAGGGGACAAAAGATTCCTTTAAGGATGTATTTAGAAGTTCCATAATAGTGATGAGTGTTGGCAGGTCAAGCTGTTGCAGCACAGAAATAGGGAGACCAGATTTAATACAGCCCAGATACTGTTTAAGGGACGGCATGTCAAGTGGTGACCAACTGTCTATTTTAGTAATGGTATTTGTATCAAGCAGAGCTTTGTCAACAGGTGGCCGTCATAGTATTTTATTTCCTGTTGTTATTTCATGGACTAGGGTAACTAAAGACAATAAAGTTGCATATTCACATTAATGAGTACATTGGTCTTGTTGCTCAGCAACACCGTCTGTCGGATTTCTTTTCATTTACAGGAGGCTTTTGAAAAAGAACTAGAAACAATATTAAAGCATGGCATCATAGAGCACTCTACTGGCCTGATGCTATGGGTTTCACCCATAGTGCTAGTGCTAAAAAAAGCCAGTGGAGGTGCAGTTCATATTTGTGTTAGTATGAACAAGGCCTACAAAGTAATCGAGGGAGAAAGACATCCAGGTTCACACATAGCGGACATGAATACACAGCTGAATGGCACGAAAGTCTTCTCCTGTCTTGATTTGAACACGCGAGACCATCAGCTCGTGCTGCAAGAGAACTATAGGCACATTACTACTTTTTCAACTCATGTTAGTTTGTTCAGATACATCAGACTCAGATTTGGTGTGTTGTCGGCTGCAGAGATCTTTCAGGATGTCATTCGTTCAGTAATTTAACCCACCACATGCGTTTAACTAGAGTGATGATATACTAGTATTTGGGGCCACACAAAAGTTTCATGACAAAGCTCTTACACAAGTATGTCATTTGCTCACTGATGAAAGTCTCACTTTAAATGCAGAAAAGTATGAGTTTCACAAAACAAAACTCATATTCTTTGGCCATATTTTCTCTGAAGGGAAAATGACTCCTGCCCCTGAAAAGGTACAAGTATTGTCATAAGCCAGCTACAGATACATTAATGACTTTGTCATGGTGAGTGCCCCATTAAGAGATTTGACAAAAAAGAACATTCCCTTCCAATGTGACCGAAGTTTCAAGAAAATAAAACATGAAATAAATTGAAAATGCAACAGAAATGGTTTATTTTGATCCAAAGTTACATACTGAAATTACACCAAGTCCAGTAGGGTTGGGAGTGATCGTTGCTCAAAACAAGAGACATTCAACTGCTCAGAGACACATTGTGACCTATGCTAGCAGAAGTCTATCTCAGACTAAAAGTGCCAATTCTCAGGCAGTAAAAAACAGAGCCTGGCTGTAGTGTAGCTTATAAAGATTTTCATGTGTTTCTGTGTGGAAAGCATTTCATCCTTATCACTGACCACAAGGCATTACTTACCACTTTTGGAAACCCAAAAGCCAAGATGACCCCTCGCAATAAGAGGTGGGGGTTGTGATTGCAAGAATATGACTACACTATTGCCCATAAGCTGGGGAAGGATCAAAACCCTGCAGATTACTTCTCACAAGAGCCATTACAGTGTCACAGTGCAATGTCTAAAGCGGCCAAAGAATACATAAATTTCATAATGAAGTCTAGCACCCACGCATCTCTATCCATTGAGCAGATCATTGCTGCTACCAACACAGACAGTGACATTCTCACACTCAAGGATATTGTTGAAAAGCAATCATGGAGAAAACATACTTGACTTCTCATAGATGTGGTTGAATATCAGAAATTCAAAAAATGTGCAGGAAGAACTTTCTGCTAAATATGTCTGACCTTCCTAAACAAATGGGAGAGAAAATTGCAGTTGATTCCTTTGGACCATTAAATAATGGATATCATTCAATGGTAGTTATTGATGAGTACTCACATTTTTCTTAGTGGAAGATTTATCATCTATCACCTATGACCAAGTCATCAAGAGGCTGGATGATATGTTTGCAGTGTGTTCCCTCCATTTTAATTCTGAAAACAGTCGACCCTTCCAATAGGAGAATGTTCTAATTTGAAAAACAAACGCCTCACAGAGCCCAAGGGGTTGAAATCCCCTCGGGCTGCATGAACCCTTTGTTCACAGCCATAGCTGTGAAGAAACATTGGAATGTTGATGCTTCAGGCTTCTATCGGCCATTAGAAGCCTGGAGCACTCCGTTGTCTTCAAAGGAGCACCTAACATGCCAATGTTCTAATATTCATTAGATTTCTCACAGGATACACTACTGAAGTTTCCAGATTTTTGTTCAAACCTACAAAAACATGAGCCAGAAAAAAACATAATATATTTACATTGTAGAAATACCAAGTAGAGTGTAAAGTTAACACTGTTACTGTCCCATCAACTTATTATATCACATTTATATATGCTCAAAAAGCAGTCTAGGCATAAGACACACTAGTGCTTTGTGATTAAATAGGACGTCTTGTAGCCAGTAAAGGGATGAGTAAGCAGACGTTTTGAATTAGGGTCAGTTAGAAGGAAAGCAGGATACCTATGAAGGCACCTCTACATCTTAAGGTCAACGTAAGGTTAAAGATAGCAGGAAGTAAAAGTGTGTTTGTACGTGCGTGCGTGTGTGTGTGAGATCACAGGCGGCCGCATACGAGGCCTGCTTGCCAGAATTCTTGACAGTGCTTCATATAGAAGCTTTATCTTTAGCACTGAAAATACCAGGTGTTCCTACTGAGCAGTAGCTCGTAGCCACAGGACATAACATTTTGCAATGAGGCAAAACCAAGAGAAAGTTTGCACTGCATGATTTTGCTGTTTACTCTTTCAGGAGTAGATAAAAATGTCTCAGATGAAATGAGACAAGGCCACGTTGCATTTTTGTTGCAAAAAACAGAACTTGACTGAGCAATACTTAGCTGTTATTTACTTAAAACATAGCTAATACATTGCACTTCACTTTTAAAAATGCAGCATCGTCTCACTCCGTAGATTATTGAACACTGCATATGAAGCTAACTTTGAGCATGATAGGATCCACTTAATAGTGGATCCTATTATATGCTGTACAGCATTTTTGGGAAATGTTTGCCTGATTCTGCAAGCCTCCCGAGAGAGGTGGTTATTGCTTATCTCTTGGTGGTATGGAGCTGGGTGCTCCATCAAGCATTTTTCATCCTACATGGCCTTGGGGAGTCAAGTGTGCGTAAAGTTGATCTCACACCTAGCAGGATTAACACATTCTGTGAGAATGCTGGTGAAAAATGCCCAAGATGTGGGGAGAAATGTTCCACATGGTACGTTCCTGCCCTTCATTGGCGGGGTTCTGGGAGGAAGTAATAGAATATATTATTAGAATAACCTTGCAGGATATCCCTTGTACACCCTGGGTCTATCTCCCAGGGGGATGCCCTAGTCCTAAAAATAAGAAAACAAACTACTACTAGATTTACTGACTAAGGTTTTATTTTGGCAAAATGAGAATTGACTATGCACTTGTGCATGGGGAATATTTTGACACTTCATTTCTGACTGCTTTTCTTTAATAGGGGCAATTGTGGCTGGTGGATTGATGTTATAGTTTTATTGTACTAATTTTGGTAGCCCTAAGATATGTATGAAATACACAGTAGTTGGAATATGCTTGAATGCTTGTGGATGCATGTCATACGAGATATGTAGTTATCTGGTTATTAACCTAGATTTTAATCTATGTATTATAATTATCTATGTACCTTTTTAAAGAAAATTACTGTGTATGTAGTACACATCATTTATGAACTGTATTATATGCCTGTCGCTATTACATTAAGATCTATTTAATGAAACTAATACAAATACTTTAAAATTGGTGCAAAGTTGTAAAAAATATTTTTCCAACATTTGCAAAGTTGAAATTAAAATTTGCAAACGTTTGCATTTTGCAGAGATTTTTGCCAATCATGCATATAAATATTCTAAATGATGTAAACGTACTGGTAGAAATCTGTGAGGACTTGCCATTAAGCATAGAAAGCTTCATTAAAGGCAAATCTGCGGAGAGATATTTTGCATTAATTTTTTAGATGGCCTGGGTTTGACTGGATCGGAAACGACCTTGCTGTGCAGTGAAAATTGTCTCCCAATGTGAAAAACACTTTAGGCAAAGGTAAACCTGACAAGCTTGACAATATTGGCTAAGTGTGAATATTGGGGACTTTTTTGGCAAAAAGAAACATTGCATATTTCTAGTTGAGACTTTGGATGCGATTAGGTTGTCTAGTTGTCCGGGATTATGTTCTCTGATTATTGGCCCCAGCATCATGTGATTCTCTGAGGTGGTGTTGAAGAGGCGAGTGGGCATGTTGGTGGTACCATTTAAGTTACTCCTGTAGATAGGCTTTTGTGATGCATTATATTACCGACCGAAGCCTGGATTGATTAGGGAGCCTATGTCATTCTCTGAGTTGTCTGTGCCTTGTGCTATTTCAGCTCATGCTACTATCAGTGGTAAAGTGAGCAGATGTCCTCCTACGTAGAGTTGACAAATGCTACTCTGCATACCCTGCCCTACAAAAAAGTCCCACTCTTTCGCTGTTACCTTACAGTGACTCCCTCAATTGGGCTGTGTAACAGTAATATTCTCATAAATGACTGTAATGTGTGGGTGGGGAGGGCACATAACCTTTTCGTGGTATTTATGTATTCATTTTCTACTCTTCGTTTGAAATTAAATTTTTCTTAAAATGTTTGCTGGGCTATTGCTGATTCACTCGCTGTAGGGGAGTTTTGAACAGTTGTTACTGTTTTATATGGTTATTGTTTGTTTGCCCTCTATGTTTTGTCATATTAATTTAGCAGTTGCCGCTTACGTTTTTTTCTGTTCTACTACTCTTCCTGTCTCCTGACACGTGTTCTTGTCACCAGCCTGGCCCCTATATTTATTCCTGCCACGTATCTCAAATTCGTATTTGCTGGAGTTAACCAAGACCTTTTAATTTGATTAAAATTATATGTATAATATACTTATAGAGCTCTCGACCAGACCTCTTCATCCATTGGTCTTTTAGTGTGTTATTTAACTTTTTTTTGCCCTCAGCTGCACACAGCATGGGGCAGTGAGTCAGCCCACTTCAGCCATTGGATGACTTCACTGTGAGTGAGTGTGTTCTGCCCTTTAACAAGGAGCACATCCGCACCCAAACTAGCTCCACAAGCGCTAGGGGCTAACATGACCCAAAAAAGGATTGCTTTTAGCCTATATTTGTTAGATTGATAATGTCCCAGAGGCAGGGGCGGCTCTAGGCTCATGGTGGCCCTGGGCAGGGAACGTAGGAAGGGGGCCTGAGGCCGCCAAATCCCTGCCGCCACGCAAATATGTATCGAAGGATATATATTGGCGTGGCGGCCCCTGGGTTTTGGTGGGCCTGTGCAGGTGCACAGCTTGCACATGCCTAAGGCCGGCCCTGCCAGAGGTTTCCCAGCCATAAAGTTTAACAAAAACCATAACACAACAAAACAAGCATTGACAAACCAAAAGTCTAGGACCACCACCCGATTGTGCCAATGCATACTTTCATTACATAGTATTTTACACAAATTCCTTTAAGTTGTTTCACCATTCTGCTCTAACAGATCATTACAGCACATTGGTGCAGCCAGTAAAGCTTCATACTTGCCAAAGCATTTGAATACAAAAAAGCAATCACTGGCTGACAGAATAATGAATGACTCAAGAGGAGTGCTAACATGACACATCGGCAGTATTAAAACATGCGCAATGCAGCACTCACAGTGAGGATTGCATTTAAAATCTGCTTATTAGCACACAAAGGAGTCTACTAGAGAAGCTACCCATACCTAGCCAACCTATTAACTGGTCCTGGAAGCTTGTATGAAAAGCACCAAAGTTCAGAACATTTCAGGCCTTTAAAGTAAGATTATTCCCATGGATTGCCACTAACAGACAGAAGTCTACCTGTCTGTCTGAGGACACAACTCACACTACTTTACATCAGGAAACGTTTAGACACTTAGAGGTCTCATGTAAAAAAAAAACCCAGAGAAAGTGGATGTCATTGGGAAACTTCTAACTGGTTGACATCAAGAGACGATAGCAGCTCTCCTCTAAAGTTGGAAACTATAGTATATGGGACCCTTTCCGGTATCAAGCCTGATAGTCAGTCGAGGAAAATGTTAACGGTTTTGATTAATTCTTGTAGTGGAAGTGTAATCTTTCTCTCTCGTATTTTGCTTTGGGAGTGGAAGTTTGAGATGTGTCTCTAAAGGGTCAGCAATGGATTTCTTCAGGTGTAGAGTGACAATAGCCAGCTTTAATAGCTGCATATAATGCCTTGCCAGAGTGATGATGAATGCTGGGGCAGTCTCAACTGGTGATTCTTCAATCTTTCCCAGAGCTTTGTACACTGGCTCCACAATCATAGCAGTGAAGATTTACACCTCAACTGGTTCAAACAGAGATTCCTTTTGTATATACTGAATGTTAGATTAGAACTTTAGGATCTTCTTAAAGAATGAAGGCAGAGTTTCAAAGAGCTGGTTTAAGGTGTTCAGGTCGTTTTCAATATTTCCTGGTCATGTATTCCCCAGACAATTTCTGTCATTTATTTTGTTTTATTTACATCTTGGTTGATTCTATACATCGTACACACACCGTTGTTGCTCTCTTAACCACTTTTTGGTAACTTCTGATACTGGCTTTTCAGGTCACTCTATTTGCTGCAGCTTCAACTTTCCCATAACTCTGCTCCTGCCTTTTTAGGATGGCCAGGTTTCTCTCAAACACTTATTGGCAGCTTAAGAAGCTGGTTTGGGGTATTTAGGCTGAAGGGCCCTGATGTTCAAATGTAGTAAATTGAATGGGGATATTGAATACAAAGTCAACTCAGTGAGTTCGGGAAACAACATTGAAATGTTTCTAAGAACTCGTCAGGTGTGGTCTTTACAGAAAATAGAATTAATTGGCTTAAGCATTTTGAAATGCTGGTGAATCAATTATGGAGGTGATTATGTAGTGCTATGACCAAGATTAGATTCTCTACTAGGTCTAGGATGTTCAGGTCCCTGGGTATAGCTAAATCAAGGGTATGACTCACGCTGTGGATTAAGCCCAATGCTCGTAGTTTGATTTGCATAGGGCTGGGCCAAACTGAGGTGGCATGGTGTGCAAAATAACAATGGACTGGGATGTGGCCTGAGTAAATAGTAGCGGATGAGATTAAATAAAATATTACATCCATCATGTTTTTGTTCACTGTAGGTGTAACAAATTGAAGGAAAAGAAAAATTATCAGCAAAATAAATTATAATAAAGAATATTAGTTTATTTAAAACATTTAAACTTTAAATATGGGAATGAGTATGGGAAGATAAACTAAGTGCTCTATCCATGTTGACCACAGTTAATAAACTCAGACAGAGGCTGTCAGAGGAGCAATGATCAATCAGGTGCTTTATGGTCGAGATATGTTTTGGACTCCTTACTAAATTGCAGCAGATCCCTTAAAGATTTTAGGGGCATATTACCAAGGGCCTTATCGCCGCTTTAGCGGGAATTTTTCCCGCTAAAGCGGCGATAATTTTATCGCCCTATTACCTAGCTGTCGCTAACACCAGTTAGCGACAGCTAGTAGGAGATAGCGATCATCTTGGGGCCCACTTTGCATGTCAGCGATATTTATCGCTAATGACATGCAAAGTGGGCGTGCCAAGATGTTAGCGACTGTAAACAGTCGCTAACATCGCTATCTCCTATTACCTACAAAGGCGTAGTTTTGGAAATATTCGCGCTAAGCGCGAATATCTCCAAAAGCTAACGCCTGCCCAGAGCAGTTCTTAGCCATGTTATCCAATGGTGGGTGGATAACATGGCTAAGAGCATTAGCTCGGTAATGCATGAATATCGCTGACTTTTCATCGCTTTTGAGATAACCCTTGATAATAGCAAGGTTTATCTGCGATAAAAATCGGCGGAGCTCAGCGATAATAATATTGCCGCTAAGCCAACACAGCGATAATTATCGCTGGTTGTTGGTAATATGCCCCTTAGTTCTGAACTATGTAAATTCCAGATTTAAGAATTCTAAAGAACCTCCTGGGATCCTGCTAACCATGGTAAATCTGAGTTGTTGGTTAGTGGTACAGTGTGGAAATTGGGTACATGATAGACAGGAGTTTTATTGAAGCATACTTTTGTAGACTGGGTAAAGCAGTTTGAAAGTTATTCTTTGCTCTAAAGGCAGTCCATGGAGGGCTCAGTTGACCAGTTTGATTAGGTATTTTGTGGCATTTGAAGTTATTTGATTTGTTTGCGTTAAGTGGTTTTGCTTTCTGGAGAGAAATGGGTTTGAACTTTTCTCTTTTTAAAGAAATGGGAATTAACTCTTTTAGGTACAGTGAAATATGTGGTAGGAATGGCGGGCGGATTCGAAGAGGACTCCTCGCTTTTTGTGCTTATTGCAGCCTGCTGCCAGATGATAAAGTACATGGATTCCCTCCAAGGTAGTAGCTCGGTTTAAAATAGTTTTCTTGGATCCAGCGTTTGAAGTTAGTAAGGCACTCAGGATCCCATTAGATCCAGCATGATCTCCACTTCATTTCCATTGCGACGGGCTATCCGGTGCATCTATTACTATATCTTAAAATCTTCAAGTTGTTAAGGGTGATAATGACTGAATGCATGATTTCAAATGATTGATAAACAATGCAGAGCACCTCTGCAATACATCTAACACCATGACACAACCAAAGACGTGACTGAACAAAATCCAACAACACACGTGAGCTGTTGCTGCGAGAAACATCTGAGTCACCATGAAGAACATATTTTCAAAGTGCTGTTTGGACAATGTAATTGATTATGAACCAAAGTATTAAATAAAATGCTTTCAACAAACAGCAGCTTGCGGTGTAAATAATACATTTAAAACCAGTGAGTTTGATACAAAAAAGCACAGCGGATATGAATACTACATGCTTACTTCCTGTGAATGAGGTTAGTGGCTCCATGTTGTATCACTTTCCAGTGTAGGTTACTGAACTTTTCAGTGATTCATAACAGTACATTTTTACAAATTCAGACCCTCTTGTTATTTGTGCCACACCATCACGCCTTTACACTTTCCACGGTGCACACTCCACCCACCACCTGATGGGAAATGCTGTGGTCAATTATCCTGGGTGCTTTGTCGAGTGACAGTGGTGGGCATTTGCATAAAATATAATCTGGGTTGGAGTCATGTTTTCAGTTCCTCCATATTTGTTTACTTGTTTGTTGTCAGCGTTAGAACAGCTGCTAAGAACATTTAATAAAAAGTTGTTGCTCTTGACTGCGAACCTTCTGAAGCAAACTTATTAAACTGTTCTATTTCATATTTTGGTCCATAAACAGGAATGAATACCAAGAAGAGATTACCACTGGGCGGTGTGAGATACTTTGTTTTATGTCTAACATGAATCTTTCACCTGTGTGGTTTCCTGCCAGACTTCAGCTGTGTGGGGGGTTCTCAGAAAAGTGACGTTCTGGGTGCGTCAGAGCTAAAATGTTTTGTTCACTATGGAACCTTCAGCTCTTTGCAAAACCCCCAAACCTCAGCCTCAGACCTTCATTTTTAGCTCAAAGTGACTGGGTAACTGCTTGAATAATCTCACCCTTTGGTGAAGCTACCACATGCATATCAGTCTTTGAATTAATACATTTCTTTACAGCTTCTGTGTCTGAAAACAGCACACTATAACCACATTTGGACACAAACAGAGCAATCTAATGTTAATTGTCATGGATGGAGGAAGGGAGGGACGTCATGTTCCTCTGAACGCTTCACCTCTTGGGAGTCATAACCTCTCACTACACATATCATTGTTAACATACCGTATATTACACATGCCCATCTGCATATATCCTAACTAGTGTCCTAGGAAGGTGGTCAGACACCTAGATACACTGATAAACAGATAGCAAATTTCAACACAAATTATATCAAGCTAAAATATTGTTTATTCAGATTACCAAACTCTATTCTAGTGTGTGTCACAAATTAGGGCAGCAACCTATTTCTAGTAAAATATAATAAAAAATGTTTTGGAGTGAAGACATGCTAAGTAACTAAACTTGGTAGTGATAACACAGAATTAAGGTGATGTTTCCAGGGCGATGCTGACAGAAGATGTAGGGGAGAGGATGGTTTCTCTCTTGGAGCAGTTAAGCATGAGGGAGCAGAAGACCATTCATTGTCATGTAGCTGCAAGACAGTAAGACTTTTTGTGATAGAATGCAAAAAAATGTTATCATCCAAAATGTTAAGAGAAGCTGAAGAAAGAGTTGATGTCACCAAAGAAGGACCCAGAACAGAGCCTCATTGAATGGCTGCCAAATGGGAACAGATACAATGTGTGAAAATGGTAAGCAGCACTAGCAGACAGCAAAGCTCTTGGATGATATTTCGAATGTAAGAAGGATTTTGCCAAAGGTTTCTTCGGTGACTGGAATACCACAGAAGGTGTGATGCATTATGAGTAGATGTTAGAGAAGAGAACAAGAATGATATGATGCAGAAAATTACACTTGACTAGAGCGCCACGGGATTGATAATTTGGGTACCAACGTAGGTAATAAGAAGTTATTAGATAGAAGAATTGCAAAAACCTTGACTAGGTAGGTAGGTAGGACTAGGACTGAGTTGGCCACTGTCATGTTGTGAGGACACTAGGACAATGTGAGGGCAACTGGACACTGGACACCACTTAGGGGTTGATTTCAAGTTTGGCAGTGTGGCGACAGGAATGCTACACCGCCGCACCGCCAAACCCGCGTGAGAACCACCTGCTGTATTATGACTTTTTTTGTAATTGGTGGGTGATTCTTTGGCGATGACCTTTAAACACTACAAGCAAAAACCCATCAACAAACCGTACCCATAGAGAAATATTGGCAATCCCTAGAAAGCTAGAGATAACAACCAAGCCTAAGGGAAACTCAGAGAAATAATATAACCACTAGAGCTGGAACAGAAATAATTTCCATACCCACACATAATAAGACACAATAGAGGGTGGCTGCCTTCCCAAAATAAGCCGGAAAACCAAATGTCATTTTACACCTTCTCTAAATATACAGTAGATATATTGACATGTGGCTAACTTTCCTTATAAGAAATCTTAAAAACCAAACAATAAATGATTATTGCTATATAACAAATGTGTATATTGAAAAGATAAAGTTCCCCTACAGATGATTTTACTGAAGACAACATAATAACTGTTTAAGTAATATATCCTTTTTTTAAATCCTCGTATGGACCATAACTTTAAAATACATCATTGCGTGTACTTCCCTCTCCATTTTATTAGTCTTTAAGAGGTTCTCACTGTTAGAATAAGGATTGACGCCTCCCAAGTCATATTTCTCCTTTTCCACTCGATCACCTTTTTCGGAAGGTAAGAGGATAATAATTTTGAATTTGATTATTTTAGTGGGAGTGTGTATCCCTTCACCTTTCATTTTTTAAAGGATCTATCCACCCTTCACAGGTCTCTGAGGTATCTTCCTCAGACCCTACTAGCTAAATAAGATTCTTTGGCGTTTCCATTGCGGTAACTATAATATAGGCACTACCATGGGAACGTCAAAGGTAGTTCCAGCACGGCATGGACAGAGAAGTCCATGCCGTGCTGGAACTGGGGTGTACGCACACAGGGGGGGGAAGCACATGTTGTGCCCTGTGTGTCCATCCACATGGACACATTTGGAGGGCCCATTTTCTTTCCTCACCGCCATTGTTTTCGAGGAAAGACATCAATGATATCAGTGGTGGTGAGGAAAGTTGTAATATGCTTGCCGGGACTGCAGCAGTCCTGCCAAGCATAATACCGCCTCAAGACCGCTACGCCACCACCAGGGAATGGCGGCTCCCTGGAAGTGGTCCCAGGACAACACTACTGATAGGGTCATAATGTGGCTGTAGAAGACCACCACAGATGCCGAGGCTCGAACCATATTCTCCAGGTCCAAAGTTGGTAGCTCTGGAGGTTGTGCCACAGCTTCTCTCTTGCAGGGCATAGGCACAGTGTTGCTGAACTGTCTGTGCACATGCTCTGTGATAGTATGCAACAGACATGAGTGTTGTCTTAAATTGTTTGTGGCATGATTGGAATTCTCTGCTGGCCCCCGTATTTCTCCCGAGTGTATGTATTTCTTGACAATACATCATGGAGCAGTGCTTGGATCATACATCCCAATTTATTGGGAACAGAGGCCCACATGGCATGTTTGGGCCTGGGACCTTCGTATGTCCATGCCGGACCAACTATTTGTTGAGGAGTCCATGGGAACAGGTAGGAATACGGCTTACCATTGGTTGCGTCCACAACGTTGTTAGTCGCTATAAAGCAGCAGGGGCGAGACATTGAGTGCTGGCTCCATGGCGGTACGGGACGTGTGGAGGTGAGTAAAGGGGAGTTTGTGACTTATATGCTGCCCTTTCTGCCATCTCAGGGGTGGAGGATTGACCACCACAGTCCCTTCGGTGGCAAGGCACATCATGATTGGATGGGCATTAAAATTGGTGGTCCGCCCTCCGATAGATGCATTGGGCTATCCCGCCACAGATGCGATCGGGATTTACTAGCGGTGGTCGCAGTACCACAGCAGTCTTTTGTCTTTGGAAGTGCATGCATTGTAATAGGGCTATGGGACCGCCAATTCACAGTGGTGATTCCGATGCTGTTTTGATAGTGGTTGCGTTACCACCAAACTCGAAGCACACTAAAACCACTTAGATACCCCGGTACAAAAGAAAATTGGTAAATACATAAATGAAACATAAAAATAAATATGTACATACATAGATAAATACATGCATACATACATTCATGTACACCCAAGGCAAATAGATGGTACAGAAAAGTAGAGGGGCTCATTTATGAGCCCTTGCGACACTTTTGCGCTGCCCGTGCGTCACTTTTTGTGACGCACCGGCGGTGGTCAGGTATAATGTATGCACGGTGGGCATTCCCCCGCATCAAAGCCTCGTAGATGTGGTGCATTGAAATCTATAACATTTCAGTGTGCCACTTCCAGGGCGCCATTGCAGGCCTAAGGGTGACGCAGTGCTATATTCATAGCCCTGCCCCCAGCAATGCGTCAGTTTTGTGCGGGCAGATACATAATTAATACTGACATATCTGTCATTCCTTGTGACATGAAGCGTCATACAGTAAATATGATGAATCTATCATGTCGCAAGGAGGATGCACTGAGAAGTGAGGCATCGCTGTTTTCAGGCAACGATGCGTCACTTCTCATAAATAAGGCCCAGCATCTTGTACAACCATTGCAAAATAAAGCTAAAATGTTATGAAGTCTGTTTATAAAATACGATTAAATGTGCACTCTTATTTTGAAACTCTCGAAAGCCATTTACAGTACGAAATGAACATCGTAATAAAAAAGGTATTTTGCTATTGCTAAAAAACAGATTCTGAAAAGCAATCACCCAAGCTCCCACTGAGATGACGTCAACAATGACGGAGCACCTGCCAAGCCAAGAAACAGGCACACTACTGTCTGCAAGGAGAAACAAACAGAGTGTTGCTTTTCCCTTCATGTCAACAGGTCCTTGCAGTCGTCACCCGCAGGAGAAGATTATTTCACGCTGTTGGATTCTGTCCAACAAGCGGTTTCGGCTGCTGTACCTGTGAGCTTTGGGGGCCTGGGGTCGTGTTTATCGGTAAATATTTCCCCATGATTCTTTCAGCGCCAACTGTGGGTACTGAATACAGGTAATACAACTCTTTTTTGTGGTCTTTGTTTGAAAAATACAATAATTATCCTTCCCAGTCAGACATATAAAAATATATACATCGCCACCTTTCCAGTTGTGCTTGTTGGACTACAATTTGCAATAAAAAGCATAACAAGAAATGCCACAGGGGATTATTCAACAGGTTTTGCCGGCCATGTACTGTAGAGTGTAGGAAATTATAGCTTTAGTTTTCTTTTTATGTGAATACTTTTATGTTAGAAAAAATAATTTCCATGCGTCATACTGTCATTCTTTGAACTGTTAGGCTATTACTGTTAGCAAAGTAACTATATGCAATTTTGTTTGTTCTTTGAGTATATAGTTTGCCTGGCTTTCTTTTAAAACCATAATAATAAATTCAGCGTTCTTGAATTATGAAGCCATAAACCTTCTAGACTAGGACAACGTGAAACATTTCAGCTGTGGAACACATCATCTTTCAGCTATTTTATGAATACACTGCACTTCTGGCACTGTGTCAAGGCCTCATGCAGAAAATGCATTTCCAAGGTTTTGGGAACATACAAAATGAAAACATACACTGCAATAGTTAAGGGGCAAAAGAATAGGACTATCCCAGTTTGCCACCTGGAGGGCTGGGGTGGGTGGCTGTGGGGCTTGGAGGGCTTGGAAAGCCTCCAGTTAGCTTGAGCCACTGGTGTGGGTTTGAAGTGAGCCTTGAGGTGTTTGTGTGTGTCTGTAATGCAGCATCCCAGAAGCCACCCTCTTAGGCGAGGGACACAGTCAGGAGAGCTGGGATCCAGGCAGAGCTAATGGCAGTTAATGTCTACCAGTGTTTAAGATTAATTGCATGTTGCAGTGCTGTTCTTATTTGCAAACTCTGTGTACCCTGTTGTGGGTTTATAGCAAGAAAATCTATGTGATGGAGAAGTTTGTTGAGAATCATACATGACTTTGTGTACCAAACAGAAGAAATTGATCAACACTCTCATCATGATGGGCAGCCAGGTTAAGGAGGTCAAGGCATCTAAGACCTAGGGGCTCGATTACGATCTGCCTCCGACTAACACCGTCGCGGTATCGAAACCGACCGACCTACAGTCGCTGGTCCTTACACCACAATTACAATGCGACTGGGTCACATATTCACATTTCTCTATGGGAGCTTATGCTGCGGCCGTAAACTGGCATAGAGAAACGGGAGAATGTGTTAATCCCTGCACCGCGTGGCAGGTACATCAAGGTGCCTACCACACAGTGCAGGGATTAACAGGGGGCACCATAGGCCCCCTCTCAGCCCCCAACCAGAGGTTGCAAGAAGAAGGGGGCCCAATTATGGGCCCCAAACTCTCTTCTTTGAAGGCTTTCCATGTCGTAAAGCCCTGCATGAAAAGCCTGTCAGAAACCGAGCATAGTAACCACTTCGGGCGAAACGTCATTTATAGGGATTACAGACTGGTTTCTGACTGGCCGATGGGCTCCTTGAGCCGGTCAGAATCCAGTCGGAATGGTCGGTCGTAATTGAAACAGCAATGAGACATGGAAGCTTTCCGGGCCTCATCATAATAAGGCCCATCTGGTCTACTAAATCCTAGCATGAGTTTTGTAATTGAGTTCTGCACAAATAGCAATGTATGCCCAGCATATTAGGGTCCATCCAAATAGAGTTAATTACAGTAGTCAGTAGGGGCTGCATGAAAAAGGGTTCCCAATTTGGACATTGTGATACAAAGAGAATAAGTAAAACAAGTCTGAAGATGGAAAATACATCTGACTCGTTAGTTACCGGTCGAGTCAAATTTAACACTGAGGTATTTATCAGAGGGCAATATATTTAGGCCGTAAAATCAGACTAATTGCCCCCATCAGTATCCCTGTGAATCATGGACCTGAAGGAAAGGAGTGGTGGTGGGTGATGGCTCACAAGATGCTTTACTTTTCCTGCAGGTTTTTTTTTTTCCTGGTATGCCAGTTATTGAATCTTTTTTGCTACCTCTATATGAGAGGGACTCAGTGAGCTGTTAATCGTTACAAGCAGAGCATCCTATGCTTCCTGGTAACCTCTCTGCTGAGATCCCAGCAAACCAGTACCCTTTCTATCGTTCTCAAACCCCTCCTACAAATCACACAATGATATGCTCAGAAAAAATAACTCCTTGCCATGGACTTGTTCATTAGTATCCTAACCAGCTCCCCATGACTTTACACTGCTCCACATTACGTACCTTGTAGAAGTTAAAGTTGAAGTTAAAAGACTTGTAAAGCGCTCGATCACCGTGCGGTTTCTTGGCGCTAAGGACGGAAAACCCAAGTGGAGCAGAGTAGGTCGTCTAGAGTGAAAAGGCACATGAGAACAGGAAAGTCTTGAGGGCTTTACGGAAATCAAGGTAAGTAGGAATGGACCTGATGGTGAATGGGAGAGCATTCCAGAAGGGCGGAGCCAGGGTGGAGAACCTCAAGCCCCCAGATTTCTTCTTCTTAAAGTGCGGAACACATAGTAGAAGTTGCGAAGAAGAGCGCAAGTATCTGTTTGGAACATAAGCTTTAATTTTGGAGTTAATGAAAGCTGGTGCCGTGCCTGCTCGAGCTTGAAAAGTCATGCAGCCAATCTTGAACAAAGAACGCTCAAGGATGGGGAGCCAGTGCAGGGTTTGTAGCAGGGGTTGACATGGTGAAATTGTGGAAGTTTGTACATAAGTCCCGCTGCGTGGTTTTGAATGAGCTGAAGGCACCGGAGGTCACAGGCGGGGACGCCTGTGTACAAAATATTGCCATAGTCAAGGCGTGACATGACCATGGCAAGGAGAATGAGTTTAAGGGCTGCAAAAGAGAAAAAACGGGAAATCTTACGTATGGTGCGAAGTGTCAGAAAACATGATGATACTACAGTGCTGATCTGGGAGCGCATTGTGAGGTCATTGCTGACTTTGATGCCCAGGGTCTTTACAGAGGAAGAGGGTGAGTGGGGGGAACCCAGGAAGGGGGCCAGAAACTAGAAGTCCAGGGGCTGGGGCTGCCACCCGTGAGTATCAGCTCGGTCTCATCGGGATTTAGCTTTAGGTGATTGCAGTTCATCCAGTCGCTGATGAAGGTCATGGCGGTTTGGAAGTTGTGAATCGAGGCAGAGAGAGGAGAAAGATTAAAGATCAGCTGAAGGTCATCGGCATAGTTGAAAACCGTGACATCCATCTGTTGCAGAGCAGATATAAGAGGAAGAATGTAAAGATTAAAGAGGAGGGGGGAGAGAGAGGAGCCCTGTGGAACCCCACAGTGGAGGCGGAAAAATCTGCCAACTGAACAACCTGAGTGTGATTCCCTAAAAGGAGGTAAGCCAGGCCAAGGCGGGTCCTCTGATGCCGGCACCTTCGACATGGTCGAGAAGGATGGAATGGTCGACCGTGTCAAAGGCGGCGGACAAATCAAGAAGAACCAACGCTTGGGGCAGGTTGGTGTCAGCGCCCCCTCTAAGTTCATCCAGGACAGAGAGGACAACAGATTCAGTAGAGTGTGACGGGCGAAAACCAGCCTGATTGGGGGCTAGAAAACGGCTCTCCTCTACAAAGGAGCTGAGAACTTTGGTAACATGAGATTCCAAAATCTTTCCCAGGAACGGAAGCAGGGAGATAGGACGATAATTAAAGAGAAAGGTGGGGTTAGCACCAGGTTTCTTTAGGATAGGGATTATTTTTGCTGATTTATGCAAGTCAGGAACAATTCCTTGCATAAGGGAGTTATTAAGAAGAGTTAATGGAGGTTGAGGACAGGCAGAAAAGATCTCTCTCAGTATGTGGGCGGGGCAGCTATCGCATGGGGATCCTAATTTGACCTTTGTTAACAAAGTGAGAAAGACTTCCATGGAAATCAGTGAGAATTGATCTAGCAAGAATAGATTGAGCGGAGGTTGGGGACAGAGAAAGGATGGGGAGGGAGGGGGAATGTTAGACTTAATAGTTGCAATTTTCTCAATGAAGTAATCATTAAGAGAATCGCAGAGGGATTGTGAGGGGACCGGCTTGAGAGTTGCTCTGTCAGAGGAGGCTAATTCATGAACGATAGTGAATATTTCCTTAGGTTTGTTTTCGGCGAGAAGGATCTTAGAGGAAAAGTGTTCTGTTTTTGCATGGAGGATGGCTTTTTTATAGTCCTGAAGTAAGGTAGTGTACTGTAATTTTAGTACGGGGCAGTATTCACGCCTCCAAAGGCGCTCCGCCTGCCTTAGTGCGAGTTTTTTATTTTTGAGCTCAGCAGTGAACCATCTATTAGCCTCATGTACGCGTCGGGTTGTGACGCGTTTGAGAGGGGCAGCTTGGTCACACGCTGCGGAAAGCCAGCTGTTAATAGTGACGGCCTGGAAATGGGGGGAAAGACCAGCAAGATTAGGAGGTGAAGCTGAGAGAGAAGAACAAAGTGAGGCTAGATCTACATGGTTCCAATTGCGTGCCCAAGTGTTGCTGGGGAGGGGGAGTTTCATGATGGGTCCTTGATCAAGGGTAAAGGAAATAAAGGAGTGATCGGACCAGGGGCAGGGAGTGACCAAGGGGGGGGGGGTTGTAAGTGTGTTGATTGACCAAACCTGATCCAGGATGTGGCCGTGCGTATGTGTTGGGAGATGAGAATGTGAAATAAAATTCAAATTGAGGAGCAGCTCTGTGAACTCTTTAGACATTAGGTCTTCGTGGGGGTCAGTGGGCCAAAAATTAAAATCGCCTAGGACTAGAACAGACGAATTGTTGATTACCAGGGTGGCCAACAGTTCCTGTACCGCGGGGATGAAGTGGGGCATTGACTGCAGCGGTCGGTAGAGAAGTACACAAGTAAGAAGGACTGCAAGGGAGGCAGATCGAACAACCAAAAAGTCAACACCAGTAATAGAAGGGAATGACAGCAATTGGAACTGGAAATTTGAGCGGACAATCAGAGCTACCCCACCTCCGACCTTCCCTACGGGCCGATCGGCACGCACAGCGTAATAGGAATGGGGAAGAGCCGCTAATACGTCGGGAAGAGAGTCCGGAGAAAACCAGGTTTCCGTGAGGAACAAGAGGTCTGGTTTGACCGTATCTAAAAAAGCGAACAGTACAAGTTGGTGTTTGACAGCTGACCGAGTGTTTAAAAGAAAAGCTGAGATTGTGAAAGCAGGGCAGGGAGGCGGAAGGAGCAAGGGGAGGGGAGAGAACTCGGGTGTGATGGGAGTTAGAGGGCGAACCAATGGTTCCACTTTTTTTGGGGGGGGGAGTAGTATTAGGTTGTGATATACCAAGGTTGCCAATGCGATTAAGAATGGGGACACTAAGTGGCCATTGGCCCTGAAGAGTGCAAAGTTGCTCAGAAGAATAGCTTAAAAATTGGGCATGACGAGGTGCCCCGAGCCCCGGACTGCCGCGGACGGGCGCAGAAGGGCTTGCCCTTGGCGTGCCTTTGGAGCGCCGCTGGCGCGCCCGCTGCGCGCGTCCGCTGCGCGTGCGCATATCTTGCTAGGTTACAGGTAAATAATGAGAAAAAGTTGTCTTCAGTGTCTAGACTTTCTAAGTTCCAGGCACTCCCAAACTCATTCACCATTCAGGCAACATGGAATGCCACTGGATTCAAGCTATCCTGGCTGATGAGGGCTGTTAGCCCGAAACCGTTTCCAGGATGCTTGTTTCCGGTCCAGGGAAGACATGGCTTGGCATTTCGGGCTAGACTGATCCCATGAGGCACAGGGTCAAGACTGATTTGCATATAGCTGTGTCTGAACTGGGGTGGCGAAGTGAGCTAAAGAACGATGATGGATTCAAACCCTGATCTGTGACTGGGGGCGAGTGTCTGAAAAGTTCCAGCACTCCGTCCATCATCTCCTTGTGTTTGCTTTGTTTGCCCTAAGTTGGCAGGTTTGCCCAAACATGGACCCCTTGCACACTTTGTCACTGGATTCAAGCTAGCCTGGCTGATGAGGGATGTTCGCCCGACACTGGTCCCAGGATGCTTGTTTCCGATTCAGGGACGGCATGGCTTGGCAGTTCAGGATGGATTGTTCTCATGAAGATTCTGTGCCTTCATCTTATTGGCCTAAATCAAGATAAGGAGGATTCATAGCCCTCCGCAGACTAGAGGTATGGCAGTTATAATGTGCTCCCCCTGTAGCGATCTAGATATTACAATCATAAACAACTAACAGCGTATTGGAACCTAGACGGTTGTTAAAGTTTCTTTATAAATGTTATAATAACTTTGTAAACATAAATAACTTGTGTTTCAGTAGCAAGACCACTTGAATGTATATGTAAATAGAGTTTTATATTTGTGTAGAATAGGATTTTTAATTGTTAATAGTCATGATAGAGGTTGTCGTCAGCAACACAAGAATGTATAAATAATACAATTGTTTTCCATTATTTAGAAAACTGTCCTGAAGAAGGTGAACATCTACTAACTCACCGAAACGCCGCGTCGACCCTGGTTTCTAAAAAATATTATTATGAAATGTTTTTATGTATGAATTGTTTTTAAAATTTTGATTGTAATAAATATATGTAACAACTTTTTTATACAATTGTACTTCTTGGTTTTTATTGCTTTGTGTTTTTCTGACGTACTTTACCTCTTGGTAGTTTATGTTGTTAAAAGGTCTTGATTGATTCGCTTTGGTCCATATTTTGGATAATTTTGTGCCTTTAAGTTAGGACTCCTTTTGACTTGTGACTTGTACTTACCCTGTCCCTATTCTAAATAGTAGGGTACCGCCCTTTCTTTGATAATATAGGGTGTACCTTGTGAGAGATTATTAAGATTCTGGGCCTTCATCTTATTGGCCTAAATCAAGATAAGGAGGATTCATAGCCCTACCCAGACTAGAGGTATGGCAGTTATAATGTGCTCCCTCTGTAGCCATCTAGATATTACAATCATAAACAACTAACAATATATTGGACACTAGACAGTTGTTAAAGTTTCTTCATAAATGTTGTAATAACTGTGTAAACATAAATAACTTGTTTTTCAGTAGCAAGACCACTTGAATGTATATGTAAATAGAGTTTTATATTTGTGTAGAATAGGATTTTTAATTGTTAATAGTCATGATAAAAGTTGTCGTCAGCAACACAAGAATGTATAAATAATAAAATGGTTTTCCATTATTTAGAAAACTGTCCTGAAGAAGGTGAACATCTACTAACTGACGGAACACCGCGTCGACCCTGTTTTCTAAATAATATTATTTATTATGAAATGTTTTTATGTGTGAATTGTTTTTAACATTTTGATTGTAATAAATATATGTAACAACTTTTTTATACAATTGTACTTTTTGGTTTGTATTGCTTTGTGTTTTGCTGACGTACTTTACCTCTTGGTAGTTTATGTTGTTAAAAAGTCTTGATTGGTTCGCTTTGGTCCATATGGTGGGTAATTTTTTGCCTTTAAGTTGGGACTCCTTTTGACTTGTGACCTGTTCTCATGAGGCACAGGGTCAAGACTGTTTTGCATATAGCTGTGTCTGAACTGGGATGGTGAAGTGAGCTAAAGAACATTGATGGATTTATCCATGATCTGTGACTGGGGAAGAGTGTCTGAAATGTTTCAGCGCTCCCTCCATCATCTCCTTGGGTTTGCGGTGCCCTTAACATGTCAGTACACAGATGATGTCTCATTCAGCATCCTTCTTGCAATTTCAACAGAAGCAGCATTTGGTATTTCCTGCGTGTCCATGTCCATCTATCAGACCAGAGAACACCCAGATCATCGTTGCCAACCAGCATCACTAAAACATAATTGGCTGCCCAATTGTGGAGAAGTGTGGCTCAATGGTTAGAGCAGCAGACCCTGATGCAGAGGTCTAGCCCGGGACCAGGATTCAATTCCCCGCCTCGGCGGGTCTTGGGCTCAAAATTCCACGGACCTGATAATTCTCGCCTCAGTGCCTATTCCAATCATGGAGTCCCACTCTGCAACTCTGGGCAATAGCTTGCTTAATCTCCACAACGGCCCCCACAACACTAAGGATGCCTGGCCTCCACCTTGGGGGTGCCCAGGAGTGGACACCTCACAGGGAAAGCCAGGATGGGTTCCACAGCGGTATTCGTACAAGTGCCTTGAGACCCTTGCGGGTGAGTAGTGCGCTATACAAGTATCAATTTTTTTATTGGTGACATTTTATGCAACATGGCAAAATTGTCAGTCAGGTAACAGAGAACACTAAAAAGAAATATCTCTAATCTGCAGCTTGCAGCTGAATTAGTGAACCTTTGTGGTTAAAATGTTATAGCACCCAATTACTCCCCAACATTCAGTTTAACTTCCAAGTCCACAAAATGCAGAATTGGAGTCTGTTCCCACCAAAAAATAGAAGAAAGCATGGAAAGTCTCTCAGGTGTAGCTAGAGCATGGTAATAGTAAAACAATAGCCTGCTGAGCTGAAAAGAAATGCTAAAATGATAAATTGGTCAGCTCCAGAATGGACCACCACTGGCTTGTAGAGTGCAGTCTGTCAGCAGACAGGGTTTACAGCTAGCTGTGGGGTCAAAATAAGAGCATCAAGCACTGCGACTGCCTGTGCTGCTCATGGGCAGAGAGGCTGGGGGTTCATGGAAAGCCTTGGTGTAACCTGGAGGAAGGTTGGTGGCTCATCGAATTTACTGTCCAAGACACAGTCAGGCATTAAACTACCCATTCTAGAGCCTCACGAGGATTGGAGATGATGGCGGCCATGATGGATAGTCAAGTGTAACCTTCCATGTGTTTCACAGCGTTCTTGCGAGGTAATCAAACTTTGACGTTGTTGCTGCCAGGACCCTGCTTTGTGGATTCGAGAATCGAGTTTTTGGGTGAAGTATTATTTATTAAAATATCACTGAGAGACATTCTGGATTTTCAGAGCTCTATTCTGGAATATCTAGTCCCATTTTCAAAATGTACATTGAAGTGTTATTTGAACTTACACTTTAGCGGTCAAAGACTTGGGGACTACTGCATTAATAGGTAAACTTGGTTTCTTTGTGAAATAACAAAAGGAATTCTATTGTCAAGCATCTATGGTTATGATATGTTAATAGGGTAAACAATTACGTTTCCCCACAGATAAATCAGAATTTAAAAGCACATCTGCATCTGGAGATGAAAATATGTAAAGTTGAAAGACTATTTCTTACACATGGGGAAGTAGGGTTAAGTGTGTTTTTGGAATTACTTATGTCTTGCAACATTCTAGTGGTCAAGAGAAACAGCTTCATACCAAGAACACATGTAGGGCCCGATGTAGGTAATTCTTATTTACCACTTCTTAAATACCGAATTTTACCGATTCGGTATTTAAGAAGTGGTAAATATGAAGGGGGGAGATGTAGGTATTTCCAGATGTGTAAATACCGAATCTTTAAGATTCGGTATTTACCGAATCTGGAAATACCGAATCGGTATTTCCTATTGATTCCTATGGGCTGTGAAGCCCATAGGAATCAATGGGCAATACCGATTCTGTAATTACAGAATCGGTAAAGACCGATTTTAGCAAGGGTGCAGGGGGTGTCACTTTGACACCCTCTGGCACCCCAAAAATAGGCATGTGTGCCATGTGGCACACAGACATGCCCTAAGGGCATGTCTGTCTGTCACATGGCTAGGTGTGCATGCACACATGTGCATGCACACCTGAATTCGGTATTTTAACACCCAATTGGATTGGGTGTTAAAATACCGAATCTGAAAGGCCTGTGGCACTCAAAGATGTGCTACCTACATATGCTTTTACAGACTCGGTATTTTTACCGAGTCTGTATTTACCGATTCGGTAATTTTACCGAATCTGTAAATACAGATTCGGTAAAATACCGATTCTGTAAAGCATGCTCCTACATCTCAAAATCCAATTACCGGTCGGTAACGGCCGAATTCGGCCGTTACCGACCGGTAATTGGCCACCTTCATCTGGTCCATAGTTTGTTATACAGTGATAGTTTCAATATATATCACTGTCATTGTGAAAACTAGATTCTCAACTTTCACGACAGAGTATAAAGTATTTTCTATTTATCCATTGCAACCTGCAGATGTCAATGAATGAGAGAGTGACCTGGTCACAAGTTCAAACCCTTGCAGGTCCACTTAGCCTTTCATCCTTCTGAAGTCGATAACATGCGTGCCATTGAGTTGGGCAACAATACCCATCTGCTATTCAGAGACAAGAGTCATTGGGTGCACGTGCACTTTACAAATACACGTTATATTTTGTTATGTTATGTTATGCTGTGTTACGAGGCAGAAAAGTGAACTCCATTGTCTCTATTTGCTCATGTATACCATTCAATGTCCCCGCCTCCACTATTTATCTTGCATTTCATTGTATGTGTAGCCTATAGTGCTATGGTGAGGGGTCGAACAGTGCATCACTCCCATTAGAACTGGCATATTAGTTTAGTGCTTTTTGGTAGTGCATCACAAATCCTCCACTCAAATCAAATTCCATCCACTGTGGAAAGCATTACAATTACTAAGTGCCCACCTAAGAATCCTAATTAAATAATCAGAAATGACCCAATCAGTATAGACATATGGACAAATACTAACAATAAAGAGCACCCACAGAAGTGATTGAGATGTTGAAAGAGTAAGTAAACTGCCATAACTTTGGTTTCTGCATCTTATTTCAAGAAAACTGATGTGATTTGTCTAATTTTATATCATTTAGTTCACATGCAATTTGTCAGCCAAAGGTGTGTGACCTGAAGACTGCTTTTTTAGAGGTTTTCAGAAATGCATTTTGATGTCCATTGCATTTTGGCGGTGCTAAGGGTTCCATCAGAGCTATTGGTGGGGGTCTGTATAGACTTCCAGCAGCTTGTTGGCCTCCTATTGGCAGGGTGTTTGGTTGGTCCAAACTTGGACTGCAGGTATATGATCTTAAGTAACTTGATTAAAGACTTTTCAGTGATGGTGGTGCTTGTCTTGGAGTAATTTCCTTCCTAGGGCAGTACTTTACACATGGCATTCTCAGATTGTTGTTTCTTAACTCGTAAAATACATTGCATGGTATAATACATATGATAATAGAAATTACTTAATCAAAATTCTCCATGCACCTTATTAAAACGGAGCAATCATATTCTGGATACTAATATACGCTCCTATTCAGGCTTAGGAAAATGTATCATATAATTCCCAGATTTCAACATTATTTAATAATAAAATTCCAGGGCTGAGAGCAATTCTCCATTGTGCGAGTGGGTGAGTTTATTCTACCATACTTGAAAATCAGGTAGGAATCTAGACATCCAGTTAGCTATTATATCAGAACTTATTAGGAGCATTGCAATTAATACCAACTTTTGGCCCCAAGCCTGGCTGATATTCTGCATTCTGCTGAACCAGGCCAAACCTTTTTGACGAATATTAGAAATTCAAGGGATAGGAGTAAATTAAGATAATTATAAACTCTTTTGCCAGTATTGGAGAAATGGCTAAAACACCAAAACATATGTACCAGTTTGCAGAGTCAAACATCTAGGACAAGCATCTGTTATATTTGGATTGATTTTATTGGAATTTACAGCGTTATAGTAAATCCGTCCTATGATTCTGTACTGTACTGCATCCTGTGCAAATAGTTTTCTCTATGGAGGTAAACATGGGAAGGCATAATTTATCCTTTCTGGACTACCATTTATTTAATTTTCGGAGCTGTGGATTTAGGCTTTAGATCTTCAGTCAGACTACCAGTTAGACCTTCAGTCAGACTACCAGTTAGACCTAAGGGTTAGACCTCAGACCTAAGGTTTTGCCGTAGGGCAGCGCAGCAGGCCTTCCCGTTGCATTTCCCTACAGCAAAAGAAAAGGGCAGGAATGCGCCATATCTAAAAGATACAAAAAACAAAACAGGGTTTGGGCTCCAATTAGTAAGCCTGAGCCTCAATTAAACAAAGAACACCAGGGATGCCAGTACTGATGCCTAATCAAAAAATTATTCTCAAAGATCACACATTGAAATCAAACAACGTGGTCCCAAGACATCTTTTTCTGTCTGAATTAATCAAAATGTATTAATCCAAATTAAATTTTTAATGGATTTCACAATGACTAAAGAGTTTTTTTTTAAAACATTCAAAATCCTTTTTCCACACCACACATATCCCAACCGTCAATTCAGATATACATCTTACTACCATTCATTAAGTCACTTACATCCCACTTATCTCCATTCATTTAACATACAATAATCATCATCAAGCAACACATTCAATCGCCATACAATCCAGCAGCAAAACAACCAATGCAACTGCACACCAAGAAACAATCTTTACGTAATCCCTGACTAAATATTTTTCAACACAGGCCAAATGGACACAGCTCAAACAAGCAGGCTTCTGCGCTACGGAATGTCACAAAAACTGATGTTCCAGAGGCGCAAGGAGTCTCATAAATGAGGCCCTAAGTTTTTAGAGTCCGGTTCTACATATATAGAACTAGTTCTTCCAGTCCAGTCATGTCACCCACCAAGAGCGATCGACACGTGCGCCATAGCTGAGTACCAGAACAAGAACCAATTTTATCTGATGGATCAACAGTTAAAAGATGGGAAAAGTCGATCCTTCTGACTACAAACATTGAGATAAAATACCATCTCTTAATAAATGGGTTTTACCAACCATATAGAGATTAGCACTGACCTGGAGCAAAGATTCAGACAGGGGCAGCTCCTTTGTTGTGGCGGTGGAGCATCGCCCCCCTGCTGAAAGCAGCAGATCAAAATGTAAAATAAAATGATAATGAAGCAATTAATAAAACTTTATTATCATTTTATTTTACCTGTAGGACCGGAGCCGTCAGCTGAGTTGTAGGGGCCATCAGCAGCAGGAGTGGTGAGCACAGGGGACTGCTGTCAGTGAGCATGTCGGTTTGACCGGCCGTCTCTTGCTGGCCAAACCGACATGCGCACTGTCATCTCCCCAGCCTGAGGTGCATTGCCGGGTTGAGAGAACAGCAGGCGCAGGCTTCCAGTCTCCTTTGGAGTGGGAAACAAGTCCACTCAGGCCAATCCATAATGAAGCAGTCAGGCTTAACTTAGAGGCAATGTGTAAAGTATGTTTGCAGCACTTCAAACAGGAATAAAGTGAAAACACAACACAAGAAAAATCCAACACGAATCTAGAAAATTAGTTTAAACTTTAACAAATAATTTAAGACCAAAATAACAAAAATCCAATTAGTAGAATGAACTGAAGATATGCAATTTTAAAGGTTTTGAAGAAAAAGTAGCGCTTAGAAACAAGAAGTGCTAATTGCAGTTATATGGTCGCGGTGGACCGGGTCCATGTCACAAAGACAGGATGACCACGGTGGAGCATGGGCCAGATACAGGACAGAGTTCAGTCTGCTGGTAAAAGTATCTTGTGTCCGGGGTGTCGAGATGCAAAGTCTTTCTTTTGGCCTGTTTGGCACGGGTGTCAAGGATCCTACGGGAGCTTGCGGTGCAAGATCTTGGGTCGAGATGCATCACGCTGCGTCGTTGCTGGTGAAGCTCCTGATCGTGAGCTCCGATGCACAGATGTGTGTCACGCTGCGTCAAAGCAGACGAAGCTGCTGGTGCTGTGAGTACCTTGAGTCCTGGGCATTGAGATGGAAAGTCCTTGCGTTGACCTCCGCTGCGCAGGCAACGATCCAATACTGTGAACTTTTGGTGTGAGGTCCTGCATCGAGATGCGTTACACTGCATTGGTGCTAGTAAACCGCCTACCAGGAGCTGAGATGCAAGCGCCGAGGTGCTTCTCACTGCGTAGAGGCTGATGAAGCTGCATGTGCTGCAAGGACTTGCATCGAGATGCTTCTCACTGAGTCGAGATGCTTCGAGTTGTATCAGACCCGAGGAGCCAAAAAGCCTTGGAGTCAATCTGATGTATGTTCAGTCCTTCTTCCTCAGGCAGCAGGGGAGCAGAGCAGTCCTTTTGCAGGCAAAGCAGTAGGGTAGCAGAGCAGATGGGCAGCCCTTCTTGCAGCAGGGCAGCAAAGAAGTCCCTCCTATGACTGTTCCACAGGTCCAGAAGTGGTCTGAAGAGTGGATCTGAGGGTTCCCTTTTTATACCTATGCCCACTATAAAGTGGGAGAAACTTTGGACTTTCCCGCTACACAGGTGCCTGGAATTTTCTGCCTCCCTGCCTGGTCCCAGTCTCTCTGGGGTCACAATAGACTAGTGTGAAATCCTTTGTGAGTGTGCGGAGGCAGTCCTATTGAGGTGCAAGTTTGGTAGGTGACAACTCCACCCTCCATCATGCCAGAGAAGGCCCATTCTGCCAACACCCAGACCTTCTATTGTGACACGGTGTGGGAGGAATACACAAAGGCCAACTGTCTACTTCACCTAGTCATGTAACCCAGGAACAGGCTGCAAACACCAATTAGTTATGGCAAGAAAATGTCAGCTTTTTAAGAGTGACATTTTCAGAATTGTGATTTAAAATCTGACTTTCCATTAAAGAGGTTTTTAAATTACAATTCCTCAAACACCAAGCATGAGTTTCCTACCTGCTCTCAAAGAAAAGTTACCACTTATTAAATGTAATAATGGATCCTAATGTTATCCTATGGAAGAAGTAGGGCTTGCAGTAGCGTAAAACAAATTTAAAAGTTTTTCCCTACCAGGACATGTAAAACTTAAAACATATATGTCCTACTTTTCAAATACACTGCACCATGCCTTATGTGCTATTTAGGGCCAACCCTAGGCAATACTTATATGCATTAAAGAGGAAGGGTTAGGCAGGTAAAAGGTTTATTTTGCAAAGTCAGAATGGCATTTCAAAACTATACACACAAGCTGCCTTGGCAGGCCTGGGACTAGTATTAAAAGGCTACTCAAGTGGGTGGCATAATCAGTGCTGCAGGACCACGACTACCATTTTATTTACATGCCCTGGTACCTGTAGTACCACTCAACTAGGGCCATACAAGTAAATTAAATGTGCCAATTGAGTATGAGCCAATTTTAGCATGCTCAAATGAGTGAGAGCACACACTGTAGCACTAGTAAGAAGTAGGAAAGTGCAAGTCTTAAAATCCAACAAAAATGGGCTCGGAAAACAGGAGGGCGAAGGTAAAAAAGTTTCAGTGTTACCC
Organism: Lissotriton helveticus; assembly: GCF_964261635.1. NCBI lineage: Eukaryota > Metazoa > Chordata > Amphibia > Caudata > Salamandridae > Lissotriton > Lissotriton helveticus. The sequence goes on from NC_136063.1 coordinate 274,873,335, forward strand.
AATAGAGAGGGCCAAGTGAATAATAAGCTTAAGTATATAGGGGCATATTTACAAGCTTATTGCACCATCCATACATCAGTTTTCCAATGTTAAATATGAGGCAAAAGGGGCACAAGGGGCTAGTAAATAAGCCCCATAGTTGCCTGTTAACCGTAGTTAATTCTAATTACCAACCCACTTGGTGTCTTCTATGCGCAGATTGTTAGAAAAGTGTTTATTAGTATGTGCAACTGAAGAGTGTATAACATATATCTAATGACCATTAAACACAATCTCATTCATGCACATTTGAGTTAGTGCACAGGCCACCCTTCCCTAAAGTTAGCAAAGTGACTATGACCTGATTGTCCTGTGGTGATAAACCCTGGGTCAGAATTTACCATACTTTTAATTAGCGAACCTTGGGTTATGTAGGCAAGAGGACTGCTGCTTTACAGTGACCTTCCTGATCTGCCAAACCCTAAATAAATCCCTATATCTTTCCTGTGAGAAGCTGGTGATATGATGTCCACTTAAGAAAGTGGGTACCTTGCACCTGTGCAGACAACCCTATGGTGATTTAAGAGTTCTTGGACAACCTTAGAAAGCTCTCTAAGTTGTAGCTGTGAAGAGCAGCCTCCAGGCTAAGTCCAGAAGGAGCAGCTTGTTTTACCGAAATGTAATCTTGTAGTATAAATTAAGTGAAAAGAACCACACCAAGTATTTATAAAAATATGTATTTATGATATAATACTCTCTGGTACGTTCAAACATCTCCTACATGGAGATAAACACAATACACACAATACTTTAGCAAAGAAACACAGTAAATAGCACGAAATACACAGCGGACCGTGGTTGGGGGAAACAATATACTAAGAAAATGGTATAAGAACCAGGACTCGGGTCAAGATGATGTCAAGAGAACGGAGAAGTGCTGGGGACCCACAGAACCACCCATGGTAAGTAGATAGGGACCCCACGGAGAGCGTGTGCAGTGTGGAAACACAACAACGTGCTCCGTACAAGTCTACGTATAAGTCATGGTTGGATTTTTAAAGATTTAGGACCTTTCCCAGTGGACCCTGAAGAAACCCCATTGAAGACAGAAGACTGGAGAGCCAGTCCACCCATGGATACCCTAGTACCCATGTTACCTACACCAGGGAGGCCGGTGCATACATGTGAAGTGGTGTCAGAAACCACAGTCGAACCCAATGGAGGACTTCAGGAACGTGTCACTGTTGCAGAAGGAGAAAGCGTCTGGTAGAATCCAAAGGTGGATTCTAGTTGAGAGGTACTTGCAAGTAGAGGGGACAGAGTCTATGTCACTCAGGAGTGACCAGGAGACTTGGAAGATGAATGCCCCGATGTTGGGTGTTGCAGGATGGGTGACGATGACCTTGACTCTGAAGCTGTGAGGGCCAGGTGATGCTGAGGAGGACCAGGAGCCATGCACAAGTTGTCCCACAACGAATGTCGAGTGCTGAGGGGTCGGTGTCCGGTGGGAGCACCAACAAGCCTTGGCAAATGCAACCAACCCAGGAAGTGAAGAAGGAGCATCGTCGGGTTCAGCAAGGTCTAGGGGACTCACCACGAGCAGGGGAGTCAGGGCAGGCCCCAAGCAATCAGGGGAGACCAAAAGAAACAAGTGTGACCCTCAACTGGACCCACAGGCTGGAGGCACTGGAGTCACTGGAGTCGTGAGAGGACCTCAAGCAGCTCACCAAAAGATGAAGGCCACTATACACACCATGTGGTGTGGCTGAAGATTCTGATCACTGGAGATGCTCGAGGTTGGGCCTACTTGGAACCAGAAGATCTTCTTGGAGGGAATCCAACAAGCCTTTGTAACTGCAATTTGATGCAGTGCACAGGGGTTCAGTTATTGCAACCCCCACAAGGGATACTGGCCTCAGGATCAGTAGACCGGTTTGAATTAGTTACGGTGCCTGTGAAAGCAGGGGAGTGACTCCTTCACTCCAAGGGAGATTCCTTCAAGTGTCTTTAATGCTTCACAGACCTTGGAACGTTCTTGTATGATGCACAGGCACAGACGATGCAGCAGACTGGGAGGAAGACGAAGTCAAGCCCAAACGAAGTCCAGCGAAGTCCAGAGTGCCCAGACGGGTAGAAGAAGAAGTGGTATCTGAGCTGAATCTAATCCCACGATGAATCTAGGGACATATACCCAGGTAAGCCCTTAAGTACCCTAGGGAAAGAGTTGGGATTCAGGGGATCCTCAGAGGGGAGGGACTGGACTTGTCCAGATTCCTGTCAGAGTGTGAGCCAACGGCTCCCAGGACTGGTTTGAACTGGGCTATGCACAGGCACACCAAATGTGCCCCTCATGCAGACTGAGTGGAGCTGGCAAGCGCACCCACCCCACCCCAACACACTAAATCCTGTCTGGGAGGTGGTCACACCTCCCTGTGACAGGATTCCTATTGTTCTGCCTTCCCTTGCTCAGCAGCAGGAGGGCAGAATCGTGTCACTGGTCGGCAGCAACCATTTTGTGCTGTCTGGTTCAAGAAGGCTGGTACATTGTGCTTGGAATCATACTTCCTACACCGTTTACAGTGTGGGGGTATGATTCCAAAATGTTTGATACCAAACATGATAGGATTCTTTTCAGCCAGTTTCAAGATGGTCATCGCGTAATTACGCAGTGCCACTTTATATAGTATATGGCTGCTTCACTGACAACCCGGGAGAATGGACTCCGTAGGCTGCTCATGCAGGGGAACCCTCTCACATAGAAACAAGAACCCTGCCTTCACGATTGACAAGGCCTGCTATAGGGGTGACTTATAGGTTTTAAATGCAGTGACCCTCGATATAGGAAACCTATATCTTTAGTAAGTGGTGCAAGCACCAACTTACACAGGCTGCAATGGCAGGCCTGTAGTTCCATTTCAAATGGTCTCTCCTGGGTGGCATAATACAAGCTTCAGCCCATGGGTTACCTCTGGGGTGCCTATGCCCCTGGGTGCATGCATACCATATATTTGGGACTTATAAGGGTACCCCATTATCCTGCCCATATGATGGCTTAGTCCGAGCAGCTTTATAAAGAATAAATAACTAGTTTAGACCCTCACATAGATCATATTAAAATGTTGTTTCAATTAGGGCATCATTATGATGTTGAGTGGAAAGCCATCCAACAGCTTGCCGGTGGCTTTCTGCCTGACATCAGAGTCTTTCGTCCGACCGTCCGCCTGAATTACGATACTGGCAGTCGGAGGGAAACCCATGTGGGAATACTGCTCTGCCTCCAGCTGGCTCATGGAGCCCGTCGGGCAGCGGTTGGAAATGCAATCCCCAAATGGCAGCGGAGCCAGCCTCTGCTCTGCTATCAGGATTTTTAACACAAGAAAACCTAGGGGTCTAATATAGAAGGATATATGGAACCCTCAGTCCATAGTAAAGCTTAATGGACATAACAGACATTAGGAGTGGGATAGACAATAACCTGAAACAAAAGGAAGTGTAAGTGGTTGTGAAAAAGAACCCGCTCAGTTCTTAGGATACCCATCAAACTGTTGTATGATCAATTTTATCATCTGGTCATCCTACAGCGGTAATAAGTCTCTAGATCATTAATACCAGATTTTACCCTGTTGGAGAGCGGGGTCACTACCCACAAGCACTAGGTGACCAGTGAAAAACAAAAAATGGGTAGAAGTGCAGTGCAAAAGAAATGTGGTGAGTATAAAATAGGATAGAGGACAGAACAGTGCTTTTATTAGGAATATATCCTCTTCCTAATTAAAATCAGAACGAACAGTGCAAGGATGCAGTATGGAAACAAATCACTGCATTAATGGCCAGCATGTTTCAACCTATATGGGAAGGACCCAAGGCTTTCATCAGGACCCCTGTTCATACCATGCTACTTCTTAGTGAAAAATAATAATGAGAAATATGTGATGCCAAAAAAGGATACAACGTATTAATTACAGCTACTCCATGTAGATAGATCCAATGCGTGATCTATAAAGACACAAACACCACCAGTATGCAGGAAACGGACGAATAAAAGTAGTCCTGCACTCCATGTCAGTACAATGAAAGGCAAATAAACCACTCACCCAGCTCTACCGGGGAGAAGACCTCACCTCGCCTGGACTCAAACTCAGGGAAAAATGAGGCCACACTCTGGGGGAAATAAGGAAAGCACAAAGTAGAATGCCAGCTTTTGATCAACTTGTCATAAAAACTCGCATTCAACATCAATAAGTATGTAATACCTTATTTTAATTATACTTCTATAAATGCGCAACCCAAGAAAACACCCAATTCTACCTTGAGGAACAATCTTAACTTAGGTTTATCAAGTAAATTCATAATGCAATTGCTGTGAATGTATATAATAAATGCTAAGTCACTCAAGAAAGTTAACAGAGCGAAACTTAGTCAAACAATGGCGAATGATTTCAAACAGTGAACACTGCTTAGGCTTAATCGTCCGTTGTTCGAACGCTCCCACTCACCTCTCCGTCGTTGCCCCAGGCAGTACCTGAGAAAGGGGGAGGCAACGATCAAGGAGAGTGTGGGTTATTTATGCCTCAACTATAGACCCGCCCTGCCGAGCGTAAAAGATATTAGGCTCGAAAGGTAGTGTCTCTAAGCGGGCTTGGGTACCTAATTGTTAATAGACCCAATTAAGTTCAACAATATCCATACCTAACGATGCTGATATATTATTCGACTCGCCGAGTCGTACGATCTTGTCGACATCAGAGGACGTCAGCATTGACGTGACAAGTCGCGTCGTGCATGCGCAGATACCCACACCTCGCGAGAACTATTCAAAAACTACATAGTGACGTAAATCCCGTCCAAGTTGTAGTTTATTATGATTATAGAGGTCTCCAACCGATCTAAGGAAAGACTTCTGCTCATAAGTGCCAGGTGCGGAATATGCTCGTAAATGTAGGATCGATCTACAACTACTCCTGATTCAAGGTGGAGAGTAAGAAAACCAGTCACATTATGGGTGGCAAATTAAACCTCATAGACAAGTGACTGTTTCTCTATATAAAACTTAACTGCCCATTGATGGAACTATTAAGAACTATGGTGGTAAATAATAGAATATTACCCATACAACATTACAACTATTTTCACAACCTTAGAACAGAGAAAGTTATAAATAATGTCATAGGTATGTAAATATTCATACTTCTATGTTGACAACTGGACAATACAGAAAGAAAAGTAAAATCAGAGTATAGTATTCATAACTATGCCCAGGTCAAAAAGTGGTCACAAACCCCATCAGAGGGTAGTCCAGGGTATTTCGTCGTTGAGCCCTTGGCTGTCTAACCGTAACCGGTAGATCCATTTCTGTTCCTTCTGGAAAAGGAACTGTGTCGGATCCCCGACCCAATTCGGAATGTATGGCTTCTCAACAACGGCCCACCTGAACTCAGTCTCTTTGTGATTATGCTCCAAAAAGTGTTTTGTCAATTTAGACACGCTTTTTTACACTTAAAAGAGCTCTTGTGTTCTAACATGCGGGTCCGGACTTTACGGGTTGTCATCCCGACATATCCTTCGTTACACGGACAGGTTATTATGTATGTAACGTTCGAACTATTACAGTTCGAGAAATGCTTGAGTAACCAAGGGTGGCCTGTCCCTATGTCTATTTGGGTAGTTTTGCGAGTCAATGCACACATAGAGCATCCACCACAAGGATGATGTCCCTGTACTTGTGGTAGATGCCATAAAGTCTCATTAGTCTCTTTGGAACCCTCTCGCAGACGGGTGTGTACCAAGCAATCCTTCAAGTTCTTAGAGCGCTTAAAGGCAAACAATGGTTGCTCTATTTTGTCGTTTGTGCAGTTAAGGATTCGCCAATGGCGTCTTACAATTTTCTGCACTAGGTTCGATTTCGTATTGAAAGTGCTTACAAAAGTTAATCTTGTCAGAGGTGGCTTCTCCACCGATATTTCTAAGAGGGCATCGCGGTTATTATTGCTAGCACGTTTCAAAGAGCGTTTGATCAGAGATTTAGGGTAATGTCTGGCTTGTAGTTGGTTAAAAAGATTCACAGAATGTTTGGTGTACGTCTCTTTAGTAGAACAGTTTCTGCGAACCCGAAGAAATTGACCATACGGAAGGTTTTCCCGAAGGGACTTAGGATGTTGACTCTCGAATAGCAAGAGAGAGTTCCTTGCCATGGGTTTGCGGAAAAGTTCGCTTTGAAGTCCATCAGGAGTAACAAATATAGAGAGGTCCAAGAAGGTTATTCTCTCCTTATTCATTTCAATCGTGAACCTCAAGAACCTATTTCGGCTGTTGAGCCATTCATGAAAAAGTGCAAGCGACTCCTCATCTACGCGCCATACCATGAGAATATCATCGATATAGCGTTTGTAGCAAATTATTGATGGCAGGAAGGGATTGCTGGCTACTAGTATTTCATTCTGTTCAAACGAGTGGACATATAGATTCGCCAAGTTTGGCGCAAAAATACTGCCCATACTCGTGCCAGAGATTTGTAAGTACAGGTTGTCCTCGTACCTGAAGTAGTTTTCCTTCATAGCAATTCTCGCTAATGCCATTATGAAGGGAACAGGCGTTATGGTATCCAAAGTAATCGAATTTAGGATGGAACAAATGGCATCCAAGGTATCATCCTGGGGAATAGATGTATATAAAGATTCAACATCCAGGGAAACAAGCAAATCTGTATCCTGATTAAAAGCAATCTCTGGGATAAGATAAGATAAGGATCTTTAGTATCCTTAAAATAAGTAGGCATGGTATGCACTACTGGTCTCAGAAAATGGTCAACAAACTCAGACAGAGGCTCAAGAACAGAGCCCTGTCCAGAGATAATTGGCCTACCGGGAGGAGGTCTCTGTACCTTATGTACCTTGGGTAAGGTGTAAAAATATGGTACAACAGGATTTTTTGCCTGTAAGAATTGCGATTCTGATGGAGAAATCCAGCCCTCTGCTAAAGCTTCTTCCGTTAGTGATTGAATCTCTCTCATCAGTCTTTTAGTGGGATCAATAGTCAGAAGTTGGTAAGACGTACTATCACCTAATTGGCGTAGGCATTCTGCTCTGTAGACCTCTATGTCCTGTACCACAATGGCAACCCCCTTGTCAGCAGATTTAATAACTATAGAGGGGTCTTTCATCAATGATTGTAATGCCTGGTTTTCTTCTCTAGATGGATTACAGTACTCTTTCTTTCTATCAATATGCCAGATGGTTTCTATTTCGTCTTTTACTGCTCTCTCAAAGGTGGCTACATGTGAGGGAACAGTGTGGATTGGAGGTAAAAAGGTAGATTTTGGTCTCAGACCTGTGTTTCTATCATTCTGTTCAGATGGCTTATCTCTGAAGAAGTAATGAAGTCTCAACTTATGAAAGAACTGTGCCAGTTCAGTCTGCATTTTGAAAGGATCACCTTTGTCAGATATGACGAAACCCAGACCCTTATTTAGAACCTGTTCCTCAATAGGTATCAATGTTCTCTTGCTCAAATTTACCACAAGATTAGGTTCAGGTACCTCTAAGATTGTGGGGCATTCCTCGTTGTCTGACTGCGGGTCCCCGTATGTGGGCCGGTGGATTCCTCCCAATGTACTTGTGTTGGTTGGGCTCTTCTTCTGCCTCGCGACCTCCGGGGACCAAAGCCTAAAAAAGGCTGATTATTAAAGTTATGAATTTACTTGATAAACCTAAGTTAAGATTGTTCCTCAAGGTAGAATTGGGTGTTTTCTTGGGTTGCGCGTTTATAGAAGTATAATTGAAATAAGGTATTACATACTTATTGATGTTGAATGCGAGTATTTATGACAAGTTGATCAAAAGCTGGCATTATCCTTTGTGCTTTCCTTATTTCCCCCAGAGCGTGGCCTCATTTTTCCCTGAGTTTGAGTCCAGGCGAGGTGAGGTCTTCTCCCCGGTAGAGCTGGGTGAGTGGTTTATTTGTATGTATCAAAATGGACTAGCTAATTAGGGAAGATAGAAGACTCAGGTTTGTACGTAAAATAAGGAGAACGTAGTTTTCCTTATAAAGCCCTCACCCACCGACCTAGTTGGTGGCATGCTTCATCATCGGGCCCACCACAGTGGCACCGAATGTGCCCCGGGTGTGCTTCAACGCCAGGTGACTGCGGAGCTGGTATGTTGCTGAGTGTGCAGTGAAAGGGTGAGAAAGGTGAAGATTAAAAGCTATGCAGGAGGTCCCAGCACCCGAGGGTAAGTTATTTTATTGAACTGGGCCTCTGCTAGCAGATAAAAGGCAGGTAGACGTAAATTGGAGTGTAAGTTATGACCTCCAGCGTCTAGTGTGGTCTACATGTTTCAGCCAGTGCCTTGCAGATTTTAAAGCTGGCTTTCCTCAGGACCGTTTTTATGTGAAGAACGTGCAATTTAAATAATAAAATTAAAATTAAGTGATTGTGTTGTCTTTTGGCTAAGTGAAGCGCACGCTAAGGCGCTGTAGCTGTTAGAGGGGGATTCCCTCAGGCTTGACTACATAGAACACAAAGGACAAAGACGAGACGTACATGATAGAGTCATGTTAGATTCACATTCTGGTATATCACAACATGCCGACTTATAAGGTGGTGTGCGACATATAATCGGCTATTGTGGGTTCATGCCATAAGCACGGAACTGACGATGCCGCATTTCGCAAAGACTGGGCCCAGATCGCCTGGCATTGTACCAGGGACTGGTTAATCCTCATCATCAAAACTGCGAAACGCCTATCAGATGCCATCATGATAGAGATCCAAGCAACAGAGACACACTTCAAAACAACTCTTACGGGCTTTAAGAAGAAACTTGACGACCAAAATCGCGAAATAGCCGAATATAAAGATTACCTCTCCCAGACAAAAATTAAAAAATTTGAGAAGGATCTGAAAAGATTTAAGTATTCCAAGACTTATCCTTACTCAGATGATGATTACACCCCCCCCAAAAATCCTGTGAGAACTCGGACAATAGCTCTGTCTCAAGCAATTCCAGCTCAGGATCTAACAAGTCCAGAGGCAGGGGACGTCGAGGACAACACTGGCAACAACCATGGCAAGGTCCACCACAAAATCACAATTTTGGGCCACCGCCTCCTCTTTTTGGTCATCTACCACCGCCGTACTTCGGATACCCGACAGCAACATACCAGCTCCGCAGTCACCTGGCGCACATTCGGTGCCACTGTGGTGGGCCCGATGATGAAGCATGCCACCGACTAGGTCGGTGGGTGAGGGCTTTATAAGGAAAACTACGTTCTCCTATTTTACGTACAAACCTGAGTCTTCTATCTTCCCTAATTAGCTAGTCCATTTTGATACATACATATAATCCAGGGGATACGGTCTAGCCTATCTAGTCCTCTCTCTCTCGTTGATTTAAGCATTGAGTGGTTTATTTGCCTTTCATTGTACTGACATGGAGTGCAGGACTACTTTTATTCGTCCGTTTCCTGAATACTGGTGGTGTTTGTGTCTTTATAGATCACGCATTGGATCTATCTACATGGAGGAGCTGTAATTAATACATTGTATCCTTTTTTGGCATCACATATTTCTCATTATTATTTTTCACTAAGCAGTAGCATTGTTATGAACAGGGGTCCTGATGAAAGTCTTGGGTCCTTCCCATATAGGTTGAAACATGTTGGCCATTAATGCAGTGATTTGTTTCCATACTGCATCCTTGCACTGTTCGTTCTGTTTTTAATTAGGAAGAGGATATATTCCTAATAAAAGTACTGTTCTGTCCTCTATCCTATTTTATACTCACCACATTTCTTTTGCACTGCACTTCTACCCATTTTTTGTTTTTCACTGGTCACCTAGTGCTTGTGGGCAGTGACCCCGCTCTCCAACAGGGTAAAATCTGGTCTCAATGATCTAGAGACTTATTACCTCTGTAGGATGACCAGATGATAAAATTGATCATACAACAGTTTGATGGGTATCCTAAGAACTGAGCGGGTTCTTTTTCACAACCACTTACACTTCCTTTTGTTTCAGGTTATTGTCTATCCCACTCCTAATGTCTGTTATGTCCATTAAGCTTTACTATGGACTGAGGGTTCCATATATCCTTCTATATTAGACCCCTAGGTTTTCTTGTGTTAAAAGTTATTAAGAAGGGGGCATAACCTAGGCTAGGTCTTTAAAATTCCCCTGCGACCCTTTTCTTCATCCTTTTGGTAATACTGCTATCAGGATTACAATTTCGCGTTCCCCCAGCCCTTTCATGGTGGTCCATCCGCCATGAAAAGTCACGTGGAAAGTGACCCTCTGTGGTGCACTCCTAATTATCCCTGCATCGTGTGGCAGGCACCGAATAGTGCCTGCCACATGGTGCAGGGATGTTTATACCCTGCATTTTTCCTATTGCAGCTTGTGCTGTGGGTGGCAGCCAAGCCGCAATGGAAAAAATACGGGATCCAATTGTCAACACAGCGGTCAGATCGTAATCTGAGAAGCATGGCCTGCGACTCCTTGACGGGCGGTACGGCTTCCACTACGATACCAGTCGGACACGCGTCCAACTGGCATCGTAATCAGCCCCTTAAATTTCAATGCGCAATAAATTGTGTGTATATGTGTAAACTGGTTTTAGCTACAAACCTAGCTAGGTAGCAACACAAACCTGAACAACAAATCAAGATATGTTTCGCAATTACATATTGAAATACCCGTCTAGTTAAATGCTTATCTTGAAGGTTACAAGGAATGTTAGAATGTTTTGTCAGAGCATTCCATTTGTGTGATGCAAAGTGATGTAAAGCATCCTGACTATACCACTGATCAACTTTCAAATGCAAAAGGTTTTTGTGTCAAAAGTCTTGTAGAGCACAGCACTAAAGATTTTTGTGTCACGAAACCTTTTGCCAGGCCCAATCCTTCCTTTCTAATACATATAAGTCGCCCTTAAGGTAGAATCTTTCACCCATTGAACCTAGGGGATTCAATATCACATTCACAGGGAAAATCAAATACATCATTAATGTAAAGGGAAAGAAGGTGGGTGCTAACACACAACCATGGCATATACCCTTTTGAATGTGAATATGGTCATTCATTTCACCCCTATTTCCCCATCTTACATGCATAATTGTTTGTTTGTCGCCTTATCATTATGTGCACTAAATTGCCTGGTGCCATTTATGTTGCAAAACGTCCCATAGTTTCTGTCTTGGGATCAAGTCAAAGTCTACAATCACGTCCACAAAAGCCACATTTAGAGGATCCCTTCTGAGCACCACAGAATGAAAAACCTGGGCTATAGTTCCACCAACCTTAGCACTAATCCAAGATCTTTTCTCTGACATTCAGTTCTGCAATTTTTCATTTGTCTACAAAAAACGTTTGTTGTCTATAAGGCTTAGAGGTCTATAATTCCTTGGTCCGTGCCTACTTTCCTTTTTATGAATTGGAATCATTTCTGCACCACTCTATGTGTCTGGGATGTCTGCATCTGCTATAAAAGGGTTTGATAGGAGATTGATGTAGGGGGCCAATACATGGGGTTCAGAATGATACAAATCACCAAGGATCTTATCAGGTCCCAACTTTTAAACGCTCAATTGCCTTGATAGTGTCATGAGATGAAAAGAGAATAGTGTGAGGTGTAATATGCTTCGATGGCATAATGCATATAGATTAGTAAAATGCTGTACATAAATTTAGGGTTGGATAAAAAATCCCACAATAATATGTGACAACAAAACCTACCGTCTCTTCCCTTTCCTTTTCTTTTTGCTCTGTGACAATATTAATTCTTACTCAGTTCTTGTTTTACTAATCAGTTTCTTACTGTGTGTTTTTACTGCCCTAAAGAGTTTAGATTTGGCAGCCCTGCACTCCGTATTATCCAAGATGATTACTTCTGCTTACAAGATGGTCTTGTGGATTCTTTATAAAAAAAACGAAATCCTTCAGTGTGATAATTAGCTTTTGAAGTAATTTAATAAAGGGTATTTCTTTCTCAGGCCATAATTCATAAGGATCTATGGTTAATTACACAGCTCTACATATACTGACCAGCAGCTCACGTCTCAGTTGATATTAGGCCACTTGAGGCAACTCCAATTATTACTAAGCTGCGGGACGAAACAGTGATTTTAAGATTTGCTGACTGTCCGACCAATAATAGGCCTCTCAATGACAAGAAGAGGGCATTGTGATCGCTGTCTATTCTCTCTGCAACTTCCATGTCATGGGGTGTAGGCCAGGAGGATAACTTTAGCATGATATAATCAATTCTAGAGCAGGTATTATCTCTCTTAAACATATATTCCCCCATCCTGTTCGAAGGTGTTCAAGCCATTGGCCAATGTCATTGGCACTAATTGGGAGGCAATGGTTGACCAATTTTTAATTTGTGGCCATAGATAGAAGTCCCCGTTCTTCATCCTCCAGAAAAGAGAGGATGTTCGTCAACCCCATTGGTTCATATATAGCATTGAAGTCACAAACAAATAACATCAAATTCTTTCTTTTTAGTTCCCCCAGGGTGCCTTCCAACAGATACAAAGTTGGAGTTTCTGCAGTCATGAGAGTGCCATGATTATTAACATTACCTAACTTTATAGTAGACCCATCAGAAGATCTGATGGAAAAGCCCATCATATAGGGAGTCAAAACCCCGAGCTTCAATACGGCCATTTAGGGATATGCTCTACCTCAATGGTCAAACCTACATAGGGGCAACCGATACCAGGGGAAATTGCCTCTTTGTTGAAATTTCAAAGAAGCAAATGAAAAATAAAAAAAATTCATTAGCCGGTCTGCAGACGATCGATCTGCATGTCACGAGATCGAATCCCTCAAGGCCTTCTCAGACTTCCATCCTTCTGACATCGATCAGTAAGTGAGGACCATTAAACTGAGTGATAGCAACGCTGGCTATTTGCAGAGCTTAGACACGGCAGAGGTGTTGTCTGAAGCGCATGTAATAAAGCATATTAAAATTGGCAGCATCCACAGGCATGGCGATCATACATCCAAGATAAATAAACTCTGGGGCAGATTTACAAGCCCCGTACACCACATTTGCGCCGCCGTTGCGTCACTTTTGTGACACAGCCGCAGCGCAAAGCCAGCGCCATGCTGCGGGGTATTTACAATGTGACGCATCTAGGGAGATGCGTCACATCTAGGGATGCGCCAGTGCATCCGACTTGTAAAGTCTTGCCGATTAGCAACATCCTTTTAAATAATTTTTAAAAAAAGGGCACTTAGCTGTGATGTGTATTTGACAGTTGTGCCCACTCCTATCTCTGGAATAATCAGGATTCCCAGGTAATGTTTAGTGAGCAACACAAAATCGTGCAGCAATCCCGTTACTCTTGTTTTACCGGATCGAGTTGAATTACACACCCGCAAACTGATGCCTTTTCCTGTTTTTTCTGCAAGGCGAAGCAAACCTTTCATTTTATTGCTCTGTCAGAAAGTAGCGTTCTGACCAAAAATGCCCGTCTCGCGGCCGGATACCATCAATAGGTGTTGACGGCTAGTAATGGCCGCTGTCATCGCCTGACTGTTTCCGTGTTTGAGGAAACAATTATCTCAATCCCCCGCCCTCTGCATGGAGTGCTGGGCCCTGAGAGCCCTCAGCTGTGATTCTTGACAGGTGACTCCGGGGCCTGGGCTGCTGGAGGCAGGTAAGGCAAGAGGAACCAAAGGACGCCAGAGAGCACGTGGCGGCCTCCTCATAGTCACATCAGGGCCACATGAACCCCCGCCCCACATGCCCAAACCCGCAAATAACACAAGGACACAAATGTTAGGTTTGGGTAAAAATTGCTGCAGGTTTATTACATACAACATATGTAATGACGGTGGGTTAGCTTACGGGCGATCCTAGGGCAGGCCGCATTCTCGCTACCTGCCCGCCTGTTGAGCCAAACAACACAGTGGCGAACCACCCAACTGTTGTACAAATACCATAATTATACTGACACGCCCATTTACTGGGCGTGACTAGGCAAACCCCCGGTTGCACAGGCCCACAACCGCCCGAAGGACTACTGGGGCGCCGACACGGATTCCTGCACCTCCCATGAGGTTCCAGGTTAGGCTCTGAGGTTATGCTCTGGCACCCCTATGTGCCCGCTGACGTCCAGCGTTTGCACCTCTCTTCTTCCGGATCGCCCAGTAACTCCGCCTGCAACGAAAAAGAAACATATTAAAAGCTCCCCCCGGAGCCCCCTCAAGCCGACACTCTGGGTTCGAGGAAGGGCGGGAAAAGAGTGTCCCAACATGGAACAGCGACGTCCGGGGCGGCAAAGAGGCCTCCCCAGCAGGGCAGAGGTCTGATGAACTCCAGACGGCTCCTCCCCACCGCCCCGGACGTGCATCACTACCAGTCTCCACCAACCAGGGGAGACTGCCTCAGGAGAGGAACTACTGCGTCATGCGGGGGCGGGACAGCCCTCCGTGACTAGGAGCCCGCCCTCCTGATGGCCACTGCGTGGCCTCGGGCAGGCGCATAGTCACATCAGGGCCACATGAACCCCCGCCCCACATGCCCAAACCCGCAAATAACACAAGGACACAAATGTTAGGTTTGGGTAAAAATTGCTGCAGGTTTATTACATACAACATATGTAATGACGGTGGGTTAGCTTACGGGCGATCCTAGGGCAGGCCGCATTCTCGCTACCTGCCCGCCTGTTGAGCCAAACAACACAGTGGCGAACCACCCAACTGTTGTACAAATACCATAATTATACTGACACGCCCATTTACTGGGCGTGACTAGGCAAACCCCCGGTTGCACAGGCCCACAACCGCCCGAAGGACTACTGGGGCGCCGACACGGATTCCTGCACCTCCCATGAGGTTCCAGGTTAGGCTCTGAGGTTATGCTCTGGCACCCCTATGTGCCCGCTGACGTCCAGCGTTTGCACCTCTCTTCTTCCGGATCGCCCAGTAACTCCGCCACAGCCCGTGAGGTGGTTCCCGCTGCCGCACGGGCCCCCCACCATTATTACTGCTCTTTACCTGCAACCTACACCTAGAATTGCTACCTCCAGACAGAGGAGGAACAGGGCAACGCCCAAGGCGTGGGGTGCTACCATCAGGCACCAATAAACCTGTCCTACAACCCCTCAGGGAAACTAAAGGGATAGGAAGGGGCCCCTACCACAGAGGCCCTCAGTAACATGAAATAGGCTGTCCAGCGCAAGCCGTTGGGACACCACCATATCCCTTCCCACAGAGCGTCAGAAAACTGCGCCATGGAGTCACAGATACATCTGAATTACTGTCTTCATAATCCAGCAGGGAGAGTAATTGTGCTCACTGACACGAGGGAATAGGAGGGCACCGGACATACTATAGAACTTGGACGAGTCCCAGATAATGGATAATCCGGGTTCCCAGGCCAAACAGCCGGCATCCCCTGCCCTCTAGGTTTTAGGCTGGAAGCAGCTTCAGACATACCGTTAAGTTAGCTAGACTGAAGGCCGACTTGGGTTTTGGGCTGGTAAGCAGCATCGGCCATGATACCATAAGTTAACTAGTCTGTAAGCCACCTACAACCACCTCCCGGGGAGAACTGCGCCTGCAACGGGGAGCCCCCTAAGCTCCAGACCTGCGCCGGGATATGCCTGGAGAAATAAAAGCCACTCAGGCACCCATTGGCATAACCCCTACAGAATACAGAAGTCTATTGCAGTATGCAAATGTATATATTGGAATAACTAGCGACGTGGTCTAACAAGTGAAAACAGAAAAAACCACGGGGACAGCCGATAACACATTCCCCCCAGTCCGGCCTGCCGGCTGCCAGTCTATCCAACCACAGGGATAGCTTGTCCTAAGTTAACTAGGACCCCCCCCCCCCAGGGATAGGGAACCGACACCGGGGGGGGGGGGCACCGGGTAAGATACCAGATAGAACATTCTCTAAAGGACTTCTAGGGACCCACCTCAACGATTATAGACAGTCCGGGCTCGGGCTGAGGTAGCCACGGATGTTCTCCTTATACCTGAATTGATTGTTACACTAAGGCTGCAGACCGCGGGTGGGCTGCCAACAGGTACCCGAGCCTAAGGTGAAAGATAGACAGCAGGACCAAAGGAAGGAGGGAAATGACTATTGACATACGACCTTCCCTATTCATGGTAGAGCAACACATGTGCTGTTATCAGGAGTGTACAGGTAGTATTTCTCAATTTTACGTGTTTGCCATTATTGCAGTGCTCCCTATGTACCAGTGTGTGGTACTCTTTGTTGCCAGCCACGCCACTTCTCTGAACGCACTGTTTGCTATTTCCCACGTGTTTATCTTTGCACTTACACTTTCTCACGTGTTTAGCTTGCACTTACACCAGCGCTAACATTGCCAACGTCCCGTATGTTCTAATGCCCTGGTGTCTATTGCGTGCTATACCTATTGCCTCCACACTGGGTGGCAAGTTTGCCGACCAGCATGGCACAAGCGCTTGTGCTGCACTCCCTTCATCTGCCCAAAATACCAGGGGGGGGTACTATCAACTCCCGGAGTTTTTAGCATTTTTGATAACCCTAGTCAGAATACAACACTCAGAAAATCGCTTTCAGGTTCTGGCCAGAAGAAGCCCAAGAATGGCCACACCACTAAAATTGCCTGGCATAAGAAAACATGTCTAACAGGGACGATTTAGTTGGGAGAAGGTTTATTCTGAATGAGATATCATAGGGGAAGAGTCTAGAATGTAGATCCATTCCGAATTCTCCGGTGTGCCACAGCACTAAGCCTGGTGATGGCTACAGCAGATTTGATAAGTGTGAGGCGCACAATACATACCCACCCACCCACTCACAAAGTACAGTCTGGGTAGCTGGGACATGCCAGGAGGAGGTGTCTGGCCACAATTTAGTATATTATCGTAGCAAGAAATTGTTGGTTAGCATGTAAACAAAACATTTGGGAACAGTACATCTTTACTGGCGCTAACAGACTACAGGGCACGCCAAGGCAGTCCCATATGGCCTTGGCTTATTTAACATGAACGCTCACTCGTGTAACATGAAACTTAACTGACGCAGGGGAGTTTACGCCAATCCGCATCCTACCAAGTGCCGGCTGCTATGTGAGACATTTTATAATTTGAGTGTAATTATGAGTGACAATTCAATAGCTCACAGTGCTGCTTTCTCGTGAAAACGAGGGGAAAAACAGTTGCTCCACAAGGGCTCGAAATTAGCGGCTCAAATGACTTGTGCCCTAGCGCATACACTGTTTGTAGGCTTGTATATTCACACCTCATTCACACCCATACATAATATTTATTGTACCTGTAAAACAATTGAACCCCTAGTATTTAAAATAATAGCAAGCCTCCTGTATAACTTCCTGGAGTAAATACGGGGACCAATACATAGCTGACAGTTTGAGACTAAGTATGTGTGGCATATCCATTCATTTTACGTGTGACATATGATGTCTAATATCTAGCACTTCGCCGCATGTTAGAAAAAGGACTGAAAAGAGATCAGCCGTAGAGCCTATCAGTATGATGACCACCTCTTGTGTGGTGAATGGGACCAAGTTATAACGAAAGTGCTTCGAAAATAATAATAACATAAAACTATACTGGATTTCCTTTAAGATTACCTGCGGGTCAGATGCAAGGCAGAACTATCGAATTAAAGTAGTCGTGCCTTGCCAAAGCGTCAGGTTACTTTCCGAAACATGGCCCGGCGTGCAGCATTATCTATAACTGCAAATGCCTTGTTTTCTTTGAGCAGGAATCGCAAGGTGTGGGTGCGGGGAGCAAGCCTAATAGAGTAGTTGGTGTGTCATAGGCACTGTTACCGGAAAGATATGGGTCCCAGGATAGAGATAGAATGAAAATTACAGCCATGATCAAATACAACAATAAGGAGGAGACAGGCGTCCTCGGTGCCACTGCACCCGCTGCAGCTACGCTCTTGTTTGCCTGTCTCAGTGAGGGAGTCTCTTCATATAAAAACAGGAATGGGTTTATTCTCAAATCCTGTCCAGCCTCCAGCTATAATATTATTAAACCAGTTCTATCACATGCTATGCTGATGACATACTCCCACCCACACCGTTGTAGATAACTACCTGCAAAGCTGATCAGTTCCCGTATGGTTAGAGGGTTACTTTCCATGTTTATTCCTGATAATAGCAGAAAGAACACAGCACTAATCTCTGTCATACATGGGGCTTAAGGTAATGTATTATTAGGAATAGAAGCAGGGCTCGACTGAAGGATCGCTTTCAATAAGTCTATAATGAACCACTCGCACCCTCCATCGCCAGAGAAACTGTCCTGCTAAACTCAAGATGACGCTGGTCGAAAATCCAATATTTATCTTGGGTGATATGATCGTAGGCATGTCATTTGCCACCAAAATGCCACACATTGTAATGGAATGGTTAGACAACTTATAGTAAGATACCATTGGGACAGGAAGTTGCGCATTAGCCTCGACTTCCCCCTATGCCGGGCTCCCAAACCGGACCAAATTGGCGTACAGGGGGGTCAATGAATTTGAAAATATTCTTAACTGCCCATCCTACAAGATGAACAATACTGATGACGTTTAAGGCTTGTGCACTCGCACCTGTTCATAGAGACTTATAGGGAAGGCACAACCGATGCAGGGTGAAATTACAAAGAAGTAACATGAATCAAGGGTTAGCACCGCACGGCTGGTCCCCATTCAAATCGTATAGTGCCCTTCCTTATAAATAGCTTGTCAATTTCATAATAGGGGTACATGTGAACACACCAGAATAGTTATTTCAGCCTACCAGAATTACCTACTTAAGTATCTGTGCAACCCTTTCAGTTTGGGGCCCGGGCCTCTAGGTTTGTGCTTGTCTGCTAGGCTGACATGGCTACTCTACACCCCTCATTTTCCGGGCTAGCGGCATCTAAAAATTCCGATTTAGGTAAGAGGCCTAAATATTTGAGGCTAGTACTGGGAACTGAGCTAGGGGACTTGCTCCCATGGGGGGGAAAGATGTGTCTTTGGAATACCATGATGCTACCTCTAAAAATGACGGACAATATTGAGCATTTCTTTAACCACAGGCAACACCCATCAAAAACATATCCAAACACGCCGAAGATTTCATAAAGACATATCATTCTCCCACCCACAGCCAAGGCTTGATACAGCCGCG
The DNA here is from genome assembly GCF_964261635.1 of Lissotriton helveticus. Taxonomy (NCBI): domain Eukaryota; kingdom Metazoa; phylum Chordata; class Amphibia; order Caudata; family Salamandridae; genus Lissotriton; species Lissotriton helveticus. The sequence continues at coordinate 274,892,457 of NC_136063.1, forward strand.
GTACACACCAACGTGCTTCGTTAAGGAATAAATAATTTAGCCAGAAGACCATCTACGTATCCGGCACAGGTAAGAACTAGTGGTCCCGGACGTCGTTCCTAACAACTGCAATTACTCAAACCATAAACATACCGTAATGTCAACCTGCACGCACGAGAGGCTGAAGAAGGAACTTGTGTATGGATTAGACGCGTGCATCAGCAGATGTGAGAATACAAAGACTTGGATGCGCGATGAAGGTGGACCAAGAAGTTTACAGAGATTCAGACTGCCCCTTTGAGATGATATATTTTTTCGCTCTCCAAAACCTTCACAGCAAAATTCTAAAGACTGCGGGCGAGTCCATTTTTTAACAGGGAGGCGTAATTAGACATTCATCCGTACATATATCTCGTGCAAAAGAATTAAGCAAGTGCAGGTACACAAACTACTGAGTACCCGAATGCTCCTTAGAGGTGCGGCAATCTCCCTTAAATGATTTGCAGCAGTACTGAACTTGCAGGTAACTCCCTTTCAAATCACACGACGTTAATGTACTCTGCACGAGACAATACCAACCCATAATCACTGCTTGTATATGACAATATAAATGAGGTGAGACTTAATGTAACAGAAGCCAGATGACAAAATTCGCGCTGTACTTGCAAAGGAAGGAGACTAAACATGACTATGACCCCATCTGATAATACTACCTAGCAGGAGGCCTGATGCAACGAATCGGATACCTGAGGCCCCCTCAACACCACACCCTCCTGTTTGCCAGCATACATACCTCACAAGGAGTGGTTGCAGGAGCTGCCTGGTCAGCGCGGCGCCGGGAGTTCGCAAAAGGGGGCGCGGGGGGGGGGGGGGGGGCGAACAAAGGGGCGGAGTCTGAAATAAGAATGGCAAAATTAGGTATAGAAGCCCACACCAGAAGTGCTGCGTGGGTCGGAAGCAACAGTCACATGCTTAAGAAGCTGAACCTCGTGACTAACACCGCAAGTCATAGAGAACCCGGCTGCATCGCAAGCCAGGCGGAGCGAAAAGGAAACATAATGGGGGAGGGAGGACCCGAACACAGTATCCTCTTAACCATGCATTCCACGGAAATGTCCGTCAAAATTGTCCTCACTTACTCACATGCGCCGATATCGACGAACCGTGACCCAAATTCACCGCCAACAGGCGCCATACACGTCTTGCGCCGGTCAAAGGAAACAAACCACCACCAAAAATAGCCACACTGGACGCCATTACCCTTAAGCGCCGGACATCACACCATGGTGTCCCTAAAATGGCCGCACCCTTCAGCCATTACACACGTGCACCAGGATAGTAGTAAGCAACTGCAAGGAACCAGGACCATCCCCACGCTTGCCCATATATGCATGTATATTAACAAACCACACTGCGTTATAGAATCGCGCCGTTCTTAGTCGTTGGGAGACTGGTGACCCAAGTGTCAGCACAACAAACCTACAACAGACATGCCGCGAAAGGCCCGAGGATGGCCGACACCCAACAATGGTAAGACTGAATGATGTGCTCGGAGTGAATACACCGATGTCGCAGAATTTTAAATATACCCATAATGCGAGTAATAAACTGAATTAGCGCCGCGGTCGGAAGCATGTCACAAGCAACCACAGCCGCCGCGTTATGGATCCGAATAGCCCGGGGTTAGTGCAATGAAAATGACTCCATGCCTCTTACAACCGCCCCTACGTGACAAGTCCCGGGCCGCAACCACAACATGCCGAAGATGACTCAGTTTCCCCCGGGGCGGAAATCAGCATAGAACTGGCGACGCCCGCCTGTGAACACCTCGCACCAAGATACCCGCGGAGCTGCGCTCAGCACAATACGACACCACCCGTGCTCCAGCCGAACTCCCGACAACTTGCCCCACAATAAAGATGACCGCAACCCATATGCGCAATACTTATTGCCCCCAGAAGTGCGAACCCGCCCGCCGCACCCGCTGCTCTACCCAGGATGCGCTTGAACCCGCTTGAGCCGCGACGTGACAATACCACCGGCAGCAAAGGCCTCCACGCCCACGGGACGAGACCAGCCGACTCCCCCGGCAGCTACCGCACCTGCAGGAGACCCCTACTGCCATCACACCAAGCACACCCGTTACTTGCGCGCAAACCAGCCACTCAGAAAGTGCCACGATTCAACAGAGTCAAGCTGAGGTAGCGGTATGAATCTATCCCCGGCGCCCGGGTGCTGCTTTGTTCGCGCCCCCTCACAGACTTCAAACCTCGGGACCTGCTGTTCTCCCGCCGCGTAAAAAGGGGGGGGGGGGCGCAATGCAAACTGGTGTATCCCGCAATAAACAACGCCGGGCAAGACTCACCGCACCGGAAGACGCCAACAAACACGACGCCAGACCATCGAGGTGCCCCCATGGGACCTCGGCACTGAAGGAGACCTCCAGCCGACAGGAAAAGAGAGTCCCTCTCGAGGACACTACCCGCGTCGAGGCAAAAAGAGTGTCCCAACATGGAACAGCGACGTCCGGGGCGGCAAAGAGGCCTCCCCAGCAGGGCAGAGGTCTGATGAACTCCAGACGGCTCCTCCCCACCGCCCCGGACGTGCATCACTACCAGTCTCCACCAACCAGGGGAGACTGCCTCAGGAGAGGAACTACTGCGTCATGCGGGGGCGGGACAGCCCTCCGTGACTAGGAGCCCGCCCTCCTGATGGCCACTGCGTGGCCTCGGGCAGGCGCAGAGGCACTACTGCCCTTCACTGCACCTGGGAAAATGAGGCTTGCAGATGGCGGCCTTATCAGATTTGTTCACACGCTCAGCTGACCAGGGGCCAATTTATCAGGACTGTAGAAAGTTATGCAAAGTAACAGACAGCGGCACAAAGTTCTGATCAAGTATTTATTTTCCTGTGTACATTTTCTTTTGCGCTGTAAAGTTGCCCTAAAACTCATACATATCATGCGATTTCCGCTGCTTTGAATTGCTTTGTGTTACTTTGCGTCGAGGAGGCATCATATGTCTGGGCCTGCTCATACTACCACCCATGGATTTTGACGCACAGCCCTATCTATTAAAAATGGTACACAGGACTTTATGCCTATATGAACACCTCCTTGAGACATGTTATCAAGGAGGAATGTTTTAACACATTGCATGTGCTGGATGTACAACACACATCCAATTTGTGAAAACATTTAAAGTTAGTCTACAATAGCCTTTTAGGTCAAAACCTTTGCTAAACATCACACACACCTTTACACTGTACTGCAAAGATGTGTGCGCGGTGCTGGGTAGCCTGTAGTGCACCAGCGCTGTGGAAGAGAGCAATAGCGCTATACCTGAGTAGATATGACTCTGGAATACCCTAGTGGAAGAGGTGTGGCGCCGCGGCCAGGGCGACTGACGCTGGAATCTGGGGACCACGGTTCGATCCCCGGCTCCGGCGGCAGGTTAGCCCAGCACCATGTGACTCTGGGCAATAGCTCGCTTAATCTTCCTGACGGCCCCCCAGCGCCTAGAGACCCTTACGGGTGATTGTGCGCTTTACAAATGTGGACTTTTACTTTACTTTATCCCCGAAATCTGGTTGCTATGTTGCACTATAATTTACTAAAAGTACCCTGAAATATGCAGACTGGCAAGTATTATGGTATCTGCAGACAGATTCACTTAGTGTGCTAACCCTTCAGTTAATGCGACATGGGAAGGTATAGGCATTATTCTGTAGGTCGTTCATGCAGTGAAACTATAACAGCAGTGCTATCATTAAGGTTATAGAAATCTTAGTGGCTCAGGCCAAGGACAGAGATATTGCCGGAGGGAAGGACTGAGGGCACAGTCCTTCTCAGGAATCACAACCAGAATGTGGAATTCATTACCTCCAAATCTGCGCACAACTACCTTGCGAAAAACCTTCAAAATGAACCTGAAAACCCTTCTCTTCCATTGGTATTTCAGCTAAAACTGGAATTCAACTCTTGGCACAAACCTCTATACTAACTTAACCCTTGTAAGGCTGCATATTACTTCAACCTGTTTACATACATACATACAGCTTGTACAATCTGTATACTACCTAAACCTTCTTAAGGGTTTTGTACATTCTGCTTAATGGAATGATCTACCAACATAACTTTAAACCTTGTTTAACTTATAGCTCTATTGTCTATCTTAAACCGTCTGTAACTTTGATGTTATTAAATATGTCTCCTGTGAAGCGAGTTAGCACCTTTGAGTAATGTCTGTGCTATATAAATGTGCATAAATAAATAAATACATACATAAATATGACTCCCAGCAAAACTCTCCTTGAGGTTATGTAGGTATTCCATGCATATGACGTCCATGCTAGGAAGGTTACGAGGCTCCTAAAGCTTTATGCATCAGACAGCAAAGTTCTCCATCGGGTTACTTAGACCTTACATGTGCTGGCCTTGACTGCAGAGCTAACATTCATGTTACAGAGCAGACTACTGGGTGCAGAGCTATGCCTCACCTTAGTGAGATCCTGCAAAGCTATCTCTCATGTAACACAGAACATACAGACAAAGGCCTAGGAAAGTAATCCTTTACCTCGTGGTACTCAGTTCTCACAGGATAGGTTGTGAAGAGATTCGTAATCCATCAGGCCACAAGTGCTCCAGAAGCCCAGACTCCCATAAAGAATACTATTCCTTTTGTTACTCGTATCTTACAGGAACAAATGCCCGGCAGTGAAGCTGATCTCAAGCTACATAGATTAGATAGGTCTCAACTTGTAACAACGGAGCCATCTCTTGGTAACCAGGAAAAATATTTACTCCAAGGAGATGTATGTTTCTAATATCTGTCTCAACATTGAGTTGTTGAACACCATTCTGGACATTCTGGATGGTAGCCTTTTAAAGTGAACAAAGCATATCACAGTGCACCTGATTCCTTCCCATAGCATATCAGGACTTAATAGCGCAAGAAAAAGAAGCATGTACTTATTCCATTTTATGTAGGTTTTAGGAAAAGTAGGCAAATTTGGAAATGTCAACTTTCAGCTGTTTTATAAAGGAGATCAACTAATGAGAAAGCCAATTACAGAGTCTTGACCGGGATGAAGTTCACGTGGTACACTGCGATAATGTTCCTACAGGACATGGCCTTTGAGTTGTGGAATTTTGAAACATCACTAATAGCGAGTTTGTTGAAATGAGCAACCTGGATGGATTGCAGGGTGCTACAAGGCGCAGTGTCATCTTAAGGTCTTTGGGGGCCCCCAGGCAACACAGATTTTGGGGCCCCCTGTTGGGTGCAACTTTGAATTTTATTGCCCGTTTTCTGCTAATCCAAGCCCTACGTGCCTAAAAACATTGAAACATTTGTTAAAGGTTGAGATACAGAAATACACAGAAGTCAGCCAGAAAGAAAATTCACTGTTAAAGGGGCCCCTTGAAAGGTGGGGGCTCTGGGCAATTGCCCACTTTGGCCATGCCTTAAAATGTCTCTGACAAGGCGGGGTTAGTGCTTGTTTCTTCCATGCTGCTGATGTGAACTCTGATTTTGTCAATCTTCCCACAGAAAGCTCTGATAGCTGTGCATTTTTCAGTGGAGGGTTCAAAAGTGGTTGACACATTTGTTGGAGGCTTTCAACATGCTCCTGGTTCTGTGTGTGCATTCTATGATGTTAGTAGTAGGCTGCCTCAGGTTTCATGATGAGCCTCCTGTTAAGTGCATAGAAGGTCTTCAGGAGTGAGAGGTCTTTTCTTGCAGTTGTCTTTCACACTCTGTTTTCTCTTCTACCGGTCTAAGTGTTGCAGGCCATGGCATGTGCCATTTGGCATGAATGTCGCAATTAAGCCCAGGTAGGGTTGGACTGTGACAGAAAAATACGTCCAGGCACCAAAATAAAAGTGCTCCCATAGCAAACCAGATTGTTAAAATTGTGGCCCTCATTTGCAATCAGGAGAGTTTTGAAATTGTAACGGTGCGCAGTATGTGTGTTTTGCAAGATATTGAATACTGCATGCATTTGTGCTTGCTGCAGGCAATGTTAGAGGTGATATCAGGGAAATAAACAGTAAAGACTGCCCCCGACCATAATACTGGCCCACAGTCAAAAACAGCCCACACACTGTCCTGTCGGACCAGCCCTTCTGACACTGGCAGATTGTTCTATAGGTCAGTCCAGGATGTTGCTTTCAGTGTTTCATGTCAGACTCCAGGAGGTTGAGGAAGCTTCCGTCCTATTCTTGGTAGCTTGAAATCACAGATTAAGATTTTGGTTGATGCTTGAACTGTGTTCAGAAGGTGGACATTTCAGAAGGAGGTTGCTCCTCCGGACTGCTGACAGTGTGAAGTGGCAGAACAGAAGCTTGAAGGAACTGAAAGACAGATGCTTATGAGCATACAGGGCATGACGATCCTATTGATCACCTTATTGGCTTCTCCTGTTATGTTAGGTAGATTAGCTGAATGCTGTGGTCTTGAGAGACAAGGAGATCACAGATGTGTGTGCAATTAGAAGAGAACCTTCTGTGAAAAAAGATGTCATTCAGATTGTGTGTTGTGCCTGCTAAACTTCAAAATGGGTGTTGGTAAAGAAGAAATGCAGTGTGTGCCAAGTGTTTCATGTTGTGTGGGATGTTAATGAGATTGCATGACGTAGCTGAGTGTGAGCAGTGGTGCATGGAGGTAGAAACAAGATACCCAAGATCCTTTACACTATAAGTGCTAAGAGACGATGAGAGGTCTAGGGTGCTGGAGTTACGAGACCTAGCTCTTTGTTCTGTGCTGGCCGCCGCTTGTCCAAACATTCATGGCACCTACTTTTGTCTCCTGTCTTCTTTTTGCTGAGGCCTGTATAAGCGCCCCAAGACCAGATGGATTTGATGAGATTTGGAGCAGACTCATTAATGAGAACCTGGTTGGCTGGTTGTGTTGTGGGTGGAGTTCCTATGACTTACCTCCTTCAGATTTCTGTAGACCCCTTTGTGCTCCAGTCGGTCAGGGGAGTGGGCCTTGAAGCCGGCCAGGTGGTGGAAACATGTTCTTAATTGTTTCACAATGTGGTGTGTACGAGCTCACATGACCTCCTCTGTGCTCATTTCTTGTGATTCCTTCTGTGCCTTGATCAACCAAACCTAAATGTAGCCTCCTTGGAAGACACATAACCATCTAGCTATTGAAGAGCCATCTCTATCTGCTAGTGATGTCTATGGTTGCTAAGATAGTGATCCTTCTTAATGCAACAGGTTATGCAATGGATATATTTTGCCTAGTTGGTATCAACTTACTATTAGCAGGAAAGAAAACCACATTGTGTGTGAGCAAATGGAATCTGTGTTTCCACTTACTGAGTAAGCTATAGTTTTGATGAATTTGCAGCTTGCAATGCATATCCCATTCATGCATTGTTTTAACCTTATGTTGTCTCTGCTATGTGCAGATAGTGTCCTCCTTGCCGATAGCTGGAGGTGTGATGATTCTTCTTCACAGTTGTGGCGTATAATAGTCACCAGGGTGACGCGATAACAAAGTCAGATTTTTCAAGCCATGCAAGTCCACCTTGTGTGGCATTGCATGGTTGATAAATTCAGAATACGCTGCCTTGCATTACTCTGCCCCAGGGACGTTTCCCATGGGTGGAGTGTAGGTGTTCCCAAGCATCCACTGATAGATTTTGACCCATTCCCAGGTTTACCATGAGTGGTAGACCTGGGAATGCATCAAAATGCTGTGCCTCCCAAGGTGAGGCGTAACAAGGAGACATATCTTTATGTCTCCTTGTAATTTCCTCTTTTTATGTGTGCTGCACTCTACAGATACATAGATAAAGGAAAATGCTCACAGAATTGCTTTTGTGCAGGAAGTTGTCCCTTTAAAAATATATATTTTTAATTGCAGAGTTTTTCCATTTTTCAAGCATCACAAGAGGAGAATTTCAAGAAAAAGTCATAGGAAGCACAATACCAAAATTCATTACAAAAGATGGTGGAACTATCAGTCAATTTATACAGCTTTGTAATATATCATTGAGCAATGGATAGCAGCTTGTGATGCCCTAATCTATTCTTGTTCTTCAATCAATAAGACTGCTATAAGTCCTATCCTTAAATCCATATTACATATTGGGTGCGGACAAAGAATAATATAGAATAGTATATGCCATGTGCTAGCTGATCATAACTTAAGTACAGATTTCAGTATCAGAGATTTTCAGGCTCAGCTTTAAACAGATCCAGCTAAGAGTGAAAACATCCTAAAATGATGAATTACGGACAGATCCCTTAGGGAAAAGGACAGGTGTGAAAAAAGTAAAAGGGTGTTGGGTTGTCTCATTTTAAAACAACCCTACATGTCCTGCTGGTTAGCTATCCAATCCAAAAGAGGTGCCAAGGTCTGTTTCCCCTTCTTGCTGGCCTTCTTCTCTTTGCGTGACAAAGATATCTCCAAAGGAGGGTGAGGAATGATCAAGCCAAACTGATGTGTGCATAAACGAAATACAGTCATTGCCACAAATGTAAACAACTGGGCAGACCTGGGGACCAAATTGCTATGTACTCCCAACAATATGAGCTGGGGGTTAAGGAGACATTAATTCAGAGACTTCTGTTGAAGAACTTAGTGATCTCAATTTTGAGTGGTTTAAATTTGGGACAGCTACAAAACGTGTATCAGATCTGCCCCAAAACATTGACATCGTGGGCAGCTAGTGTCCACCCCCCCACTTAGCATTTTCCCAGGTGTAAAGTATAATTTGCAAATGTTTTTTTTAATGTTGTGCCTGTAGGTTAGCTGAAAGCTGAACAGAATGGGCTAGCTTGAGGGACTTCAGAAATGCACAATCTGAGGCCCCAAATGTTGCTTGCCATTTACCAGATTGCCTTTCTAGAGCGTCTTGTGAAAGGGAGTTTAATAAACTATATATTTGACCTATTGCACAGTGTGAGCCTCCCCCACCCCCAACCCCTCTACTAATAGATCCACCAATTCTTTTCTTGTGAAACCTCGCGGACCCCCGCCTTTCTTAGCAAGCAAATCCCGGATTTGCAAGTATTTAAAAAAATAATTTTGGTTGATCTCAAAAGTTGACCAGAGTTCCTCAAAGGAAATAATTCCCTCACCAGAGTAGAAATCCCCTAATCTTGTGAGCTCCAGGCCCTTCCAACAGAGCACATGGGAATCCCCAAAAACATACAGGAGAATTAGATTGTTTTGCAGTGGGGTATAAAAATGAAATCTCCCTAACCCCAATTTCTTATTGAGTGCTGTCCAGATCTTATAAGCTCCCTAGAGAGTCTTAAAGTGGACCTTTTTGATGTAACTGGGCTCTACTTCTCAGAGAAAACACTGAGGGGGCTTTTGTCCCTTGCTGAGCGGCTCCATCTTTCTCCCCAGTTAGAGTAGCCATATATTGAAGACCCCCACCCAATAATAGAGTTTAAAATGCAGGACGACCCAGCCCCCTCTCTCTCTAGGAAGTGTCATGAACTTAAGAGCCCTTCTGGTTTTAGAGTATGCCCAGATAATTATAGTCAGCATATCATCGAATAATTTAAACCAGTGACTCCCAAACTTAAGTAGGATGGGTCGAACAAAATATAACGCCTTAGGAAGAAGTATTTTTTTAATAATGTTATTCCTGCCTCATATACAGAGAGGTGCAGATTATCCATTCTTGCGAAATCCTTTTTTGCCTTAAGGGCTACATTATTTTCAACTATTTCATCCACCTCTGCTACTATGCTGACACTCATATATACTGCCTTCACCACCACCCAATTAGCATTAAATTGTAAGTTCCTATTGATAGCCAGTGGGGCTTTATCCCTATTCCGAGAATACCCAGAGAACCTTCTGAAGATACCAGCCTCTCTTTCAATCTCTTTTAATGCTTTAACCGGGCCAGGAGTGACTACAGCAACATCATCAGCAGCACCAAGGGCTTTTGTGTCCCAACTGTGATATTGCATAGGTGTTCTTGCAAGGATGTTGTCAAGCTTCCGAATTAAGGAGTTGATATGTAAAGCAAAAAGCAGCGGGACACAGGGACACCCTTGCCTTGTATCCCTTTGAATCTGAATTTGTCCCGATTGACCCCCCCCCATTAATAAAATCCTAGCGGCAGGACTGCGGGACATTGCTCTTACTGCATTGATGGAACCAGGCCCTTTCCCGAACCAGTTCATGGCTATCCTTAGATACCTCCAGGTGACCCTATCAAGCGCTATTTATGCATCTCATAACATCAAAGCCATAGGGTCTCCCACAACCGCAAAGGCATCTAAGAGAGTGATAACCCGGCAGGTGTGATCTGTGGTCCCTCTCCCCGGTATAAAGCCAGGTGTCCCTCCCTGCACAAAAATAATCCAGCTTACAACGCAGGCACCCTGGCACCATTGTGCAAGGGTGCCCGCATTGACGCTAGGCAGTACATTGTGCACCAGTGCAAGGAAAGGACAAGAATGAGCTTTATAATGTTAAATACAGCACTTTCCTGCCCTTTTCCTTTCATGCAGCGCAGAAAGGTGCGTTGCTGTGTTAAGCTGCATGAACGTTTGTTAAATGTGCCCTTTACTCTGTAGCAGTAGCGGCCCGTTACGGGAGTTCCATGGGGCGGAAAGGCGGGGCGGGAGGGCAGGGTGGGGGATAGTAAACACCGGAATATGGATGATCGGAGGTAAGTAAACAATTAAATAAATAAAAGAATTTTGTTGCGCGCACTGCCTCGCATTTTGCGTTGCAGTGCGTGCTACAAAATTCATTTTATTTACCTACCACCACCCTGTCCCGCATTTCCGCCCCACGGAACTCCCGTAATGGGCCGCTACTGCTCTGTAGTGATGGTTGTTTCACAGATGTCAATTTATTGCCAGGGCCCCTGCTGAGGTCATACCTAGACAAACAGGGTACAATCACAGTTAAAGATTGGCGCATGTTACAAGTGTGGTGTTCGGGGGACTGAATGACATTGAATTACAGAAATGCAATTGAATCACTTATTTGAGAGCGCATAGTATAAAGCTGACTTTCCATATTTATAGTACACTTGAATCCCAAAGAGTTAAAATATTTTCCACAGTGTTTTGGTTTAAAGGGCAACAACACTGTTACTAGACAACTGCCTGACCTAGTAAAGAGGCTTTGAGGCAGTGGAATCCAACTAGAAGACTATAGATTCCAACTGCCAGGCTGCACCACCCTCCCTCATCCAAAGGTTCATGAAGAGTGAGGAGACTAGGATTTACAGGAAACTGGAGAAAACTCTGAGGGAGTTTTCCTAGCAGAAGGTCAACCAGGCCATCAATTAAGACAACTAAATGCTTCTTGGAATAGAGGCTGACAGCTGGCTGAAAGGCTGTGCAATTTCCTTTGCTGCAGCAACGTTGCCAACACTTGTGTGTTCATCTATTTCTACTGCAACGTTTATGTTACTAATAAACAGGAAGTCTGAATCACAACTGAAATGTACTTTTTCTATAGAGTAGTGTTAAAAATGTATCACAAAACAATAAAAGAAAACATAGTTTCAGTTGATACTTAGTATAAGCAATGGAACATATGAATTTCACCTACATTGGTTACATGCAAACAATCAGCTAAAATCTGCGTGTTCTGCTCCATTAGAATGAACAGCAGTCTTGGACCAAAATCAATTTGCTGCCGGTCATTTGTGCTTGACGTCCTTCTCCTTATAGGCGCTTATTTTGAAACACAGTTTGGAATATATAAAGCGGTGCTCCTGTAGTTTTCTTTTATACACCCTTGCATGCCTTTGTGAATTGGCCCCAATTCATCTAAAATAGAAATAAAATTGAATATTCAGAGAATAGTTGTTAGGAAGTACAAATAGAAAGGACTGATACAAACAAAGTTAAATTTCCCCTACCTTTGGATCAAAGCTAATTATGATAAATTAGCAGTCAGTTTATAACTCAAACCCACTGACCATAACACCTGATTGCATTTCTCGAGTGGACACCAGAGAAAACTAAAAGAAAATCTTACTTTTCTGTATCAGGAGGAATTGTACTAATGTGAATGGCTACTTCGGAAAATGCAAATATTCTGGTCAGTAAATTAATTAGCAGAGGCTACCCCAAGAAACTGGCAAAGGCTGCTTTGAAACGTGCTTGGCATATACCATGCGAAACATTGTTAGTGTCCAAAAATAGAAATACTAACAACCCATTTAAATGTCCCTTAACAAGCAACCCCAATGGCAATAAAGTGATGCGGATTGTTCAAAAGAATTGGAATACCCTAGCAGATTTTTATAACTCTAAATTATTATTTTATTTTTTTAAAAAGGCAAGAACTTGTACGATTGGTTAGGGCAATTAGAACTACTGAGAAAACAAGGGGCATTCTGGGAATGTTGGGTTTACACATTGTAGTGGGACATTTCAAGTGTCATAACTGTCTAGCCTGCGGATTTAACTGTGACACGAAGTATTTGACAGCTAATGGTATTGTGCACAAACAAATCAAATTCTCAAACTGCAATACAAAGAATATTGTCTTCTTTGTGAAATGTTTTTGGCCAGGTATGGATCCTTTAGTAACCTGTTAATACTTTTTAATTTAAACCAAAATTCAATTCCTATATATGTTTGATGCCATAACATAGAACCAATGATGATTAATTGTTGATCTTCCCTTCATACTTGGCCTCTGTTTTGAGCGATATAGAACATAGGTTTTATGTCACAACATGGAACCAATGATCAATATTCCTTGATCTTCCTCTTTTATTTGGATTGTGTCATGACCATTTGCTAGAGAGCAGTGGGACACACATTGTTCTCGTTCCGTAACTATAAGGTTGCTTCCAAAACCCAGAAGCTATATTACTATCTTATATGCAAAGGTTTAACTATATAAATGATTAGGTGTTTTTTCTTTTAGTAGTGATGATGCAGGGGCCAACCCTCAAAATACATCTTCTCTAGTCTCACCCTTTTTGTTCTATTATGTAAAATGTTCCCTGATAATGCATCTTAAGGGAGGCCTTAAATAATGTATTTTTTATATACATAAATGCAACTTTGAGTTCTCCTTCCGAAGTACCCACAAAAGTCCAATACATACGGTCTGTGAGCCCAGTGATGAGTTCAGCTTTGTTTTTGTAGTACAAGGTCAAAAGGTAAGGCCGCCAACATGTATTTATTCACTCAGGGGTATATTCACAAGGACGTAACTCCGATTTATCCCCACCTTACCGCATCAAAAGCGGAGATGAGGTTCTGTAATTCTCGAGTCTGACTCCATTTTGTTCTGTGCCACCATTTTGTGTTGCCCTCACGTAGGCCTGTAAAGGTAACCTGGCGAACGAAGTGGCCTGGCCTTCTTAGTTCATGTATACATTAACTAGGTTTCTCTTTGACTCTGAAATGAACTGTAAGAAACTGACCTCTTCACCTGAAACTGACCTCTCAAAGCCAATTTCCCTGATCGATCTTTATCTGAGATTGCCAATCAATGTTCAGGACATCGTTAACTTTTTAGGTTCCTTGCACGTGCTTATCTTGTTCAGTATCTGTTACTGTTTTTTTTTTTATGTTTCTTCATCACATGGGTTAAGCTTTCAATTATAGGTTTGTCCAGCTTGTGGAGATTGAATTTGGGACATTCCTAATAATTAACTTTTGGGTTGGGAAACTGTAAATTGAGTTTTTGCTATGTGATACTTTGTTTGAAAATGTATCTTATTGGCTAGAATTTTGTGCAGTGGGTGTACATTTATAATGTGAACATTGGGTATAAAAGGAGACATCTCACCTTAGTAAAATGAGCAGTCTGCTGAGAATTTACACCGTGATGTATTTCTAGGATTACTGTTACTAGCTGCAGCTAATAAACTTGGTCTTTGACGCCATCCAGAAGTATTCCGTGTCTTTGAATACCAAGACAGGTGAACTCGAAGATCTTAGGCGTGCCCCTGACGCCGCTGGGTTAAACCCCGGTTCTTCAACTGGCGCCCAACGTTGGGTGACTTCAGCGGTACTGGTCCAAGCCCGAGGATTGTGAGGAGCCCCGTGAGGAAAATCTGGAGGACGGCCGCCACTTCATTGACCCCTGCATGTCGACGTGGACCGAAGGTTTTTTCTGCGAGGCTTCCCCTTTCCGACGGCTGCGAAGGACTGCTGCCCTGACTGTCGCCCTGTCTTGGACCATCTTGTGATGATTTGTAAGGCGAGACGTTAGACTGTCTTCTGGTGGCGTGACAGACATTTTGGTTAAGTATAATTGGGTCGCTCCCATGACTTTGTTTTGTTTCTTGGTTTTGATCCGGCCATTGCAATAGTCGAAGCCGAGGGGTTCGTATATTTACGAGTGTATCATTTTTGATAACCCCTTGAAGTTTGAAGCCAGACTAGCGAGCTAAAGATGCCTGGTTTTGGCAAAATTAGGAAATGGTTTTGTTGTAGTTGTAATAAGGATTCCCGATTGGAGGACTCGTGTCTGATACCTCCGGTTGGAACTCCAACCTATGAGCTCTATTCAAAGCATGGTGTGGGTCCCATTACCTATACTGAAGTATGGGTCCGTTATACAAGGAAAGATGGTGTTTTACGATGGCCCCAACATTGTAGTTTTGAATCAGATGTTTTAGATAACCTAGAAGTTGCGCTATTTAAGAAGAAAGCCCGGCCGGCGATGTTTGACTCTTTCCGTCTTTGGCGTAAGGAAGCCAAACAGCGAGAAATTAAGCAAGCTAAGAGAGATAGGAAGGAAAGGAATATGTCGGTAATGCAAGCTGCTAAGCAGTTTAAGGAAGATGAAGAAGATCATGCGATTGAAGTGTCAGATAGACAACATTGCATGGCCATTGACAAATGTTACCCGGCTTTTCCACCTTCCATTTCAAATGTCACTGAGGACCCTGAAAAGGATCCTTTGATGTCACATTTACTGAGATTACCACCCCCTTATGTGCAGGGTGCTACTGCACCTCCGTTACCTCCAGTTGTTGCACCAATTGTTGTCGTTCAACCCCCTGTTGTTGTTCCGCCACCTGTTGCTTCACAGGTGGTTCTTTCTTCCGCGGTGCAGCCCCCTCCAGGGCCGCCAGCTTTGTCACCAGCCTTGCGTCAAACTCCGTAGCCTTACACTCCTTTATCTTCGACTTCTCTTATTTCTGTCCCTACGTCTCTCTTGCCTCAAAACACTTTGTCTCCTGTCCTCATGTCCACTTCTTCTTCTTCTGCTCGGCAACAAATGACTGAGACTGTCACTAGTCTTTTGTCTCCTCTCTTTGGGTCACTAAATATGACCCCTGTTTCTGAACGTAAGCAGCTTCCTGGTCCCGAAGAGCGGGCAGTGTTAGATCTCCTTGCTCGTAGATGGGTTTCGAATGCCTCCAAGTACGGTCCACAAGTGGTTATGGATATCTTCCTACAGTGGGAGGCACCAAAACAAAGGTATGTTTTTGATGTCATGTGTACCTTCCTTCATCAGGAATGGGAAGATAATGAGTTGGGTTCAATTCCATAGGAATTGATTAATGTTCAGTCTGAATTTGCTAAAGGAACGATAGTGGGTTCCGATATTGAGGAAGCGATAGAGACACTACTCACTTTTAGGTCTAGACTTCCACCTTAGTCATTGTTCGAACCTGACCCTTCTGTTAGGAGAAAAGTGAAGCAGTATCCTATGAGAGAGGTTCCCCCTGTATGGAGAGAAGAAGTTTTGGCTGATGCCGCTCACGGTATTGCGGCTGCACCGGCTCATTTTCAGCAAGTGTGGGTGCATGTCCCTTGGAAGAGAGCTGAGGTCCTGGCTCTTAAGCAGACCTTGCCTGACCCCCGTAAAAATCCTGCTGGTTATTACAAGGAGTTGTCTCAGACAGTTGATGCATGTGTTATGAATTTAGCTGACATAGATATGTTGATGGGTAATGTAGTTCCACAACCCTTGTGGGCGAAGATCCGTCATGAGGACCACGCACCAGCGTTAGGAGATACATGGGTTAATATTACTGCTACAGATGGTCGGCAGGTAGGAGGTGCCAAACCTGAACCCTTAGTTGCAGAACTACCTGGTAGGATTATTAATTTATTGAAAACTATGATGCCTCCTTTGCGGGTGAATTGGGACAAGTTAGCAGCATGCAAACAAAAGAAAGATGAGAGTGTGTCTGATTTCTTCACTAGGTTCGAGGAAGCATTCATTGATTGTAGTGGTCAGGACATGAGTACAGAAGTTGGTCAGAGGTTGTTTGTAGATACGTTTGTTTTTAATTTACTTCCTGAACTTTCTAATAAGTTAAAGGACTCTGAGAGTTCATGAGCTGTTTCTTCTTCAGCCAAGATATTGGCTACTGTACAATACTATGAGAATAGAGATAAAGATGAGAAGGATAAAGTAGAGAAGAAGACTAGAGAATTAAAAATGAAAGATCTTCTGCAGCAGGCTTATCCGCCTCGCCCTAATCAGCGTCAGTTTCAGCAACCCCCACAGTTTCAGAAACTCTTGCAGTAGCCTGAGTCTTTTGCTTCGCGACTCCCGCTAGGCCCTAATCAGTGTGCTTATTGTAAAGAGGAAGGTCACTTCAAGAATAGTTGCCCGATCTTGCTACAGCGTGCGAATGGTATGTCTGGTCTGAGAGGTATTGGTGGTTACCAACAAGTACCATGGGGTAGGGGATGTGGTACGTTTCCCCAGAATGAACGTTCCTTTTCCCCTCAGAATTCTATAAATTATTTTGACCAACAGAATGTTCCGACCGTTCAGTCCGCTCAGTACTACACTGATGATTATTTTGTTGGAAGTGAGAGTGCTGGTTTTAATGATAGTTAGGAGAGCCATGGACAAAGGGAGGGAGTAGTGTCTGTTCCAGTAGACCAGAGTGGACCTTATGTTGAAGTGATTACATCAGGTGTGGCAGAACCTTTTCTTTTGGATACTGGTGCAGCAAAGAGTTCTATTATGCACTCTAAACTCCCTGGCGCACCCTTGTCTGGCTTGACTAATGTTTCGGTAGGATTTTCTGGCGCCCCAGTTCATAACCCGGTTTCTTGTCCTTTGCCCCTTTCTATTGGTCCTTGTGAGTTGGAGGCTCCCCTTATTCTAACGACTGGCTGTGGCGAGAATTTGTTGGGTTTGGACTTATTGAAAAGATTGCATGCAACATTACATTGCTCTCCTTTGGGAGTGCATCTTACAGTGGGTAAGAAAGTGATTTCCCCGATGTATCTGTCTAAGGATCACCTTCCACTGGAACTGCGCTCTCTCCCTGATACACTTTGGGCTACAGGTCCAAATGATGTTGGTCTCTTGCAGATTCCACCTTACGTGGTTACCCTTAAGTCGAATGCTAAATTACCTCGCATTCCTCAGTACAAAATTTCCAGTGATGGCGAAAGAGCTCTTTTAGCGATCATCTATGATTTGGTTGAGAAAGGTGTGGTTGAAGAAACGAGAGGCAATGTGTGTAATAGTCCTGTTCTGCCTGTCCTTAAGCGTACTGACTCTTCTCAGCCACCTGTGTATCGGTTTGTGATTGACCTTCGAGAGGTCAATAAGATTGTTGTGCCACAGTTTCCTGTTGTCCCAGACATTACTGCATTGTTGACTATGATCCCTGCCTCAGCTGCTTGGTTTTCTGTTATTGATCTGAAGAACGCTTTCTTCAGTATTCCGATTACTGAGGAAAGTAGGGATATTTTTGGCTTCTCTTTAGGAGGTCGCAGTTTCCAGTTTAAACGCGCTCCTCAAGGTTATTGTGAGAGTCCCTCCATTTATAGTCAGGCTTTGAAAACTCAGCTTGATACTTTTGCATTGCCTTCTGGTGCTACTCGTATCCAGTATGTTAATGATCTGTTGGTTGCTGCTGATGATGAAGAGATTTGTAAAGAGGTTACTCTTTCTTTGTTGCGACACCTGTCTGACCTTCATCATAAAGTGTCACCTTCGAAATTGCAGTTTTGCCGACAAGAAGTGACCTACTTAGGTCATCTCTTGTCGAAGGAGGGAAGACGATTGACCCCAGAGCGTATTCAAGCGATTGCCCAAATGACTGTGCCATGCACACAGAGAGAGGTGTGTGCCTTCTTAGGTATCACCTAGTATTGTAGACAGTGGATTCTGAATTTTTCTTTGTTAGCGAAACCTTTATTGGCACTTACTCTTAAGGACACACCACACCCTCTTCCTTGGTCTGACGAATGTCAGAAGAGTTTTTCTGAATTGCGTGATGCATTGTGTTCTGCTCCGGCGTTGGGTACCCCCGATTATAGTAAACCTTTTACACTTTATGTACACGAGAGAGAAGGTTGTGCGTTGTCAGTGTTGACGCAACAATTTGGAGACAAGCAGCACCCATGTGCGTATTTTTTAGCCACTTTAGATCCGGTAGCTAGGGCATTGCCTAGTTGTCTAAGAGCTACGGCGGCAGCGGCTGTTTCTATTCGACAGTCTGCTGGTTTGGTATTGGATAATATATTAATTGTGATGGTTCCACGTGCAGTGGATACCCTATTGAACAGAACAAAGACTCAACATCTTACCAGTGCACGTTTGTCAGGTTATGAGTTGACGCTTTTGGCTAGTCATGTGCACATCAAGCGGTGCAACACATTGAATCCAGGTACATTGATTCCAATTTTTGAAGAGACAGATGCTCAGGAGAGAGGAGGAAACGAAGGGTAGAGTTGATCTGAAAGATACTCCTCTTTTGAATCCTGATGGCACCCTATGGGTAGATGGTTCATGCTTTAAGCTTCCGAATGGAGAGACGAATGCAGCATATGCTGTCACAACTTTGCACACGATTGTTGAAACAGCACGTATAGCACAGAATTCAGCACAGGCAGCGGGGTTGATAGCATTGAGTAGAACGTGTATGTTGTCAAAAGGAAAGAGAGTGAATGTTTTTACTGATAGCCAATATGCATTTGGCGTGGCTCACAGTTTTGGTCGTTTGTGGAAAGAGAGAGGATTTCTTACTTCCCATGGTACGAAAATTCAGCATGGACAATTAGTGAGTGAACTTCTTGAATCACTTACTTTGCCGACCCAAATTGCGATA
Organism: Lissotriton helveticus; assembly: GCF_964261635.1. Taxonomy (NCBI): domain Eukaryota; kingdom Metazoa; phylum Chordata; class Amphibia; order Caudata; family Salamandridae; genus Lissotriton; species Lissotriton helveticus. The sequence goes on from NC_136063.1 coordinate 274,911,438, forward strand.
GTAAAGTGTGGTGCGCATAAGAAGGTTACGGATGATGTGGGTCGAGGGAATGCGTTTGCAGATGAAGTAGCGAGAGAAACAGCAAAAGATGTGACGAGTCGGATGTATGTTGCAGGTCCTGCCAGATGGGTTGTGGAAGGAGGAATGTGTGAAGATACAACAGAAAGTGTGAAGATGATTCAGGCGGAAGCTACTGAGAAAAGAATTGAGTATGTGGAGAGAGAGTACGGGAATGTTGGATTCAACAGGCTGTTGGGTTGAGTTGTCAGAGCACCGGCGATGGTTGTTGCCAGATGCAAATGTGCACCCGGTGGTTACTATGGCTCATGGGCTGGCTCACATTAGTTCAAAAGGGATATGTAAGTTGTTGGCTCCGGTATGGCAGAATGGTGGAATTCCTAAGTGTGCTGAGAATTTGGTTAAACACTGCATGATTTGTTTGATGCATATTCCTGGAAAAGGAATCCCAACTCCAGCGGGTCATTTTGCTCCTCCAACATATCCGTTCGAGGAGCTGCAGATAGACTACATTCATATGGAAAGATGCAATAACTTGAAGTATGTCCTTGTGGTTGTTTGTGCCTTTTCCAGATGGATAGAGGCCTACCCCATAAAGGATAATACTGCCTTGTCTTCAGACAAGGTTTTGCTCAAAGAATTTTTTCCCAGATATGGCTTGCCGAGGATGGTATGGAGTGATAATGGAAGTGAATTTGTGGGTCAGATTATGAAGAAAGTATGTGCGGGTCTGGGTATTAAACAGAAATTTCACGCTGCAAATCACCCCCAGTCAGCAGGCCTGGTCGAGTGCTATAATGGCACTCTGAAGCTGAAGTTGGCCAAGGTGCAAGCGAGCTCTGGTCTTACATGGCCCGATGCCTTACCATTGGCACTTTTGTCCATGAGAACAACAGTACATTCTCGCGTGGGACTTAGCCCATACGAGATTGTTTTTGGACGCCCGGCGAATGTCTGGGGTGTGCCGAGGCCTAAGAAGTACAGTGATATCGAGTACCCTATGTTGGTTGACTACTTACATGATTTGACTGCTAAATTGCGTGTTCTTCACCAACAGGTCCATGACACTTTGCCTTCAGTTTCTGTAGACGCAGGCCACACAATTCAACCTGGCGACTGGATTCTAACCAGGAATTTTCAGAGGTCAAAGAACTTGGAACCAAGATGGACCGGTCCATACCAAGTCCTGTTATAAACTCAGACTGCTATTAAGGTGTTCGGCAAGAAAAACTGGGTACATGGTACCCATTGCAAGAAGATACCTTTGCCCTTACCGTACGATAAGTGGGTCCGGGAAGGTGTTGCCGATTCCGAGAGTGAAAGGGTTCCAAGATTTGTACCTTTTAGCGATGCACATCTGGAATGGACTCAGTCAGAATGTGCGGATAATGAAGTCTTGCAAGAAGCTGTGCCGCCGTGTTTGAGACTTGATACTACGCATCCAGAGACACTCTTTCAGGATCAAACTGTGCCTGGTAAAGAACAATACCACTTAAGGTCTAAAAAGGACAAATAAAATGTGATTTTTTTTTTGTGAATTACACTCTTTCAGACAAGAGACTATTTTTCTTTTTCCTTTTTGAGCCACCATCCGGGTTCAGCTGCAGGATCGCGGTATAAGACTTGAGGGGTGGCCCGCGTATTGACGAAAGGTCTGCGGTTGTAGGGACGTCTAGGGCGCCTGGACGCACACTTGAGTGAAGAAGGAAAATTGCCGCGAGCAGCAGGTTAGAGGATGGAGTCTGTTGTAACTGAAAGAGATGTTAAGAGAATAGATCCTAAGACAAGATTTTGTACATTGATATATAGCAAATGTTTTATAATATTGTGCTTTTTGATGTTTTTAAGTATCACATTAGCTTGTGTGAGTTGGATTGTCTATGTTACACAACAGACCTCTGTTCCCACCTCCCAACCTATGCTTTCTTTCACTACTGTTTCTTTGCATCAGTTTTATACGTTGCCTGAACATGAGCAAACAAGGAGAACAGAATTTGTCAACAACTCGTTCATACAGTTGTTGCATCAGCATCAGTTAGTAGTAAATACCACTAATTGTTAGGTTTGTGGTCTTATGCCTCATACGACAGATAAAGGTATACCATATTTGGTTTTGCCTTTTTCTTTTAATGGGTCTGTGTGGACTTTACAGACCATGTTTATTTATGCAAATGAGGTATGCCCCTTACGTTCCCTTAAAGATGACTCCAGCAATAATGCCTTGATAAGGGGAATAGTAGCTATGATCCGAGATATTGATGCATATAATGCTATCCCTAAGGTTGAGGTGCAGGCTTATGTTGGTTGGAACATGACTGGATATAGTACCAGCTTGACAGAGAAGGAGAGACGAAAAAGGTCTCCCCCTGTTTGGATTGTACCCCACCGAGGCCATTTTTGTTTGCAAGGTACTGGTCGGAATCCGAAAGCTCAGCTAGGTAAGAGTGTGTGTGCTCAAACCTATGTCTATTCATTCCAGACTTCTCCACCGTTTGTGCCAGCTAAAGGCACATATTTTGTTTGTCATGACAGAGCCTACACATGGTTGCCACCTGATTTTTCAGGAACATGTTATGTGGCGTTTTTGCTTCTCCCTACATACACTACTGCTTCAGACTATCATAGAACGAGATATGGTAGAGGTGTCTTCAATCAGGAAGATACTGCAGCACATGAAGTAGGAGATTTCTTCAAGGGCTTCCTGCCCTTTTGGGTTCCTATGATCAATAGTAGGCATATTCGACAGCCTGTCCGCGTTGTTGAAGCTACTATTAATGAGACAGCAGGTGCTCTTAGTAATGTTACAGCTGAGCTTCAAGCGGACCGCCTTATGACTTTGCGGAATCGTATGGTATTAGACATCATACTTGCAGATCGAGGAGGAGTATGTAAGTTGATTGGATCCAGTTGCTGTGTTTACATACCAGATAATGCCCCTACAGTATACCAAGCCATCTCTAGGTTGCATAAGATCTCTGAGTCTATCCATGTAGACGAAGGAGACTGGTCATTGACGGGATGGTTTTGGGGACTGCTGTCTAAGTGGGGGTGGAAGATTCTGACATTCCTTTGTATAGTTTTAGCCATCCTTTTCTCTTGTTGTCTATGCATCCAGTGTGGTCCCGCCATTTGTAGTCTATGTGCTACTATGTGTGTTGGGAGATCTGTTCCGAGAGAAGTAGAGAATAATAAAATGATGCTACAGCAACACTTTGATGACCTAATGAATATTGATATAGACCTAGATTCAGATTAACATGAGTTTTAGGTTATTGTCTACGTAATGGCAAAAGGAGGGGCTGAGGTTCTGTAATTCTCGAGTATGACTCCATTTTGTTCTGTGCCACCATTTTGTGTTGCCCTCACATAGGCCTGTAAAGGTAACCTGGCGAACGAAGTGGCCTGGCTTTCTTAGTTCATGTATACATTAACTAGGTTTCTCTTTGACTCTGAAATGAACTGTAAGAAACTGACCTCTTCACCTGAAACTGACCTCGCAAAGCCAATTTCCCTGATCGATCTTTATCTGAGATTGCCAATCAATGTTCAGGACATCGTTAACTTTTTAGTTTCCTTGCACATGCTTATCTTGTTCAGTATCTGTTACTGTTTTTATGTTTCTTCATTACATGGGTTATGCTTTCAATTATAGGTTTGTCCGGCTCGTGGAGATTGAATTTGGGACATTCCTAATAATTAACTTTTGGGTTGGGAAACTGTAAATTGAGTTTTTGCTATGTGATACTTTGTTTGAAAATGTATCTTATTGGCTAGAATTTTGTGCAGTGGGTGTACATTTATAATGTGAACATTGGGTATAAAAGGAGACGTCTCGCCTTAGTAAAATGAGCAGTCTCCTGAGAATTTACACCGTGAGGTCTTCAATCAGGAAGATACTGCAGCACATGAAGTAGGAGATTTCTTCAAGGGCTTCCTGCCCTTTTGGGTTCCTATGATCAATAGTAGGCATATTCGACAGCCTGTCCGCGTTGTTGAAGCTACTATGTTCAGTATCTGTTACTGTTTTTATTTTTTATGTTTCTTCATTACATGGGTTATGCTTTCAATTATAGGTTTGTCCGGCTCGTGGAGATTGAATTTGGGACATTCCTAATAACTAACTTTTGGGTTGGGAAACTGTAAATTGAGTTTTTGCTATGTGATACTTTGTTTGAAAATGTATCTTATTGGCTAGAATTTTGTGCAGTGGGTGTACATTTATAATGTGAACATTGGGTATAAAAGGAGACGTCTCGCCTTAGTAAAATGAGCAGTCTCCTGAAAATTTACACCGTGATGTATTTCTAGGATTACTGTTACTAGCTGCAGCTAATAAACTTGGTCTCTGACACCATCCAGAAGTATTCCGTGTCTTTGAATACCAAGACAGGTGAACTCGAAGATCTTAGGCGTGCCCCTGACGCCGCTGGGTTAAACCCCGGTTCTTCAACTGGCGCCCAACTTGGGGCGACTTCAGCGGTACTGGTCCAAGCCCGAGGATTGTGAGGAGCCCCGTGAGGAAAATCTGGAGGACGCCCGCGCCGCTGGGTTAAACCCCAGTTCTTCAGAGATAGATTTAACACCCCTTTCACAAGCTTGTGCAAACTGCGGAGATCGGCAGTATTCCCACGATAACTGCCCCAAAATTTACCTCCACGGTGGACACCACCAACTAACCCTAATGAGATGCAGAGTAGGCGTTCCCATGCAAAAACACACGAAAAAAACACAACACCACTTTCACAATGAAATGCCAGATCCGCCATGCGAACCAAAACCATGCGTTAAGCCGCTGTAGCAGCAGGAAACTAACACCTGCCCTGACCTGGTGTAAAGTCGGACCACCAGCCTGCACCACAAAAGGGAGCCAAGCCCAGAGCCACACCTGAAGGACAACAGATGCCAAGGAGCCACTAATCGTGCAGTTCAGAGCCCCAAGAGGGCCACAACATCCACCGCCACCGCCTCTAGGACCCCCCTCACCGGCACCCCCCGAACACAGACATGCCACATCAACTACACTTAAACATGTACCAAATAATCCGCATGAGGTCGCACAATCACATCTGGTGACATGCATATGTCATCACAAAAATAAGCAGCACACATTCACTAGCGAAGCAACACATGAACAATTATTAAAATAAACACTGAACAGAAAGGAAGACACATGGTGGCTCCCCTATGGACAATCGGTAGGCCACAGCCTTCAAGACAAAAATCAGGATGCGAAGGGGTGTCCTGCGCACATCAAATGACAGAGAGAGAGAGCAAAGGAGAGACAGAGGAAGAGCGGAAGAGAAGAAGAGAGGGGGGAGAGGGGGAGAGAAAGAGAGGGAAGAAGAGGGGGAGAGAGAGAGAAGCGAGGGGGAGAGAGAGAGAGAGAGAGAAGAAGAAGAAGAGAGCGGGAGAGGCGCGGCTGCGCACCCAGGCCACACTGCTCACCTCCTGCCACCGGTGTGTCTCCAACCACGTGCCGGTATGTAGTGCAGTTCACCAGGTTCCACATCTTAGGCAGACCCGTCATCTGAAACAGAGTCCAGATACATGAATGGCAGAGTACAAACAATTGCACAAGACATTATCGCCTGCCCGCCCCTGCGCACCCAGACAGAGGCACCCCAGCCCCTCTCACCGCCAATTGGAACATGCCCACCCCTGCGCACCCAGCTAGGTGCTCCCCAGCCCCTCCCGCCACCCATCGGAACATGCCCACCCCTGCACACCCAGGCCTCACTGCTCACCTTCCGCCACCGGCGTCTGTAAAAGATGTCCCACCACGTGCCGCTGCAAGCCACAAGCCCAGGGCATGCGGACATGGCACCCTCCACATCATGCAGCCCCGCACCGCAGGCCACCAGGTCCCACATTTGATGCTGTGTCTTGATTACGCCATGGCAGAGGACATAGCAGTCCACAGGGCATCATCGCAGGCTGCACACCCTCTCAGCCCAATAGGTGCCACTGACTCTGTGATCCCGGATGCGACGCCACATGGCGGTAGGCCCACGCTGCCCATTGGCTCTGGCCTACACTGTGGCCCATCAGGGTACACACATGACGCTGAGTCCTGATTCCTCAATGGCGGAGACCACATCAGTGCACAAGTCATCATTGCAGGCTGCACACCTGCTCAGCTAGTCCGGTGCCACTAACCCTGTGCAACCCACGCCAGCACCACGTGGTGGCAGGCTGTTGATGGCTATAAGGCCTCGAGTGCCACTAACCCGGTGAAACCCAAGTCAGAGCCACGTGGTGGCAGGCCTGTGACAGCTGCAAGGCCCTGGGGTGACACCAACCCTGTGCGCAACATCTCATGGGCCCTTTATGATTGAGCACCGTGGAGCGTCCGTCATCCAGTCGCCACCGGCAGAGGGGAATGTGACGTCGTTGGCCCCTTATATTTGCGTGGTCACATGGCCTGTGACGCCTGTGCCGGATGGGTGTGGTGTGTGTGCAAACCTGCACTCGGGGAGTGGCCGTGACATGCCAACAACTAGACCAGTGACCTGCACAACACCACCGTGAATGCCTGCGACAGGTAGCTATGTGGGCCACCCCTCAGAGCATAAGAGGAGTGGTCTGGCCTGGCATACGCTGTGCCAGTGCAGGGCTTGCAACTATGACTTAGGGGCTCTGGGCGTGGTTCAGTCCATGTCCGGACCAGGAAGTGACTAATGCGTGCGTCCCTGTTACAGTGTCCAAGGCACACGGTTCAAAATAGGCAATGTAGCACACTTTGACTGGCATCCCACTAGATGGGCATCATTGACGTGAGGGGAATCACTGTCCCTACATTTATCCACACATACATACATGGATGATGAAAGACATGACACAGCAGTGCATTACTGGTTGTTTATTGCACATCCAGTGAGGAAATGCAGCTGGAGCGGTACAGGACCATGCCTAGCACACCACACGATATGGGCCCGTGGAGGGCCACTGACACATCAGGGGGCCGGAGGAGGATTGTCGGCCACACTGTGTGGCAGTGACACATTAGCTGCCGGAGTGGATATGCCTGCCGCACTGTGAGGCACTGACCCACCAGGGGATGAAGATGTGGACGGTGTGGGGGCAGCAGCATTCATCAGCACCACACGTTGTGGCGGCAATGCCATGATGAGAATCTGCAGGGCATGGTGGATCCCAGCTACATCTTGCTGATGTGCAGCGGTGGCTGCCATCCTTTCAGCCTCCATCCGCACCATGTCCTCAATGAGCCTCCGCATGTGTATTAGCTCACGGCTGGTATCACTGGAGCCAGTCTGAGCGGTAAGGTGTTATTCTCTCCATTTCATGACTTCAGCGATGTCAGTCAGGGCTTGTTGGAGACTATGGAGCGACCATGGAGCGGGCCGTGGGTGTCTGTTAGGGACTGGAGCTGGTCCCTCATGGGACCTAGTCACCCATGGATGGCGTCCAGTTTGGTAGCCATGAGGCCGAACCCCACCCGCACCTGCTCAGCCGTCTCCCTCTGGCCCTCCAGCGCCCAACATTGGAAGGCCATGGTTTGTTCCTGGGGGTCTTGGGAGAATGCCGGGGCTGTGGGTGCCTCCTGCTGGGTGGTTTGGGTAGTGGGTGGGGTCTCCTCGATGCAGATGAGCTGCCCTGATCCTGGAGGTGAGTTGTGGATCATGTCCATGATGTGTTGGAGGGCTTGGGTGCCGATGCTGGGGTTGTCCTCCTCGTCATCAGTGAAGAGTGGCTGGGACTGCTGTGCAGGAGGTGTTGATGGTGCCTCTGCAATGTGAAGGGAAGATGGTGTATTCAATATGTCCATATGTATGTGGCCGCATTGAACATGCTGACATACAGACAGCATGGTATTGTACATTGTAACGCTGTGTAGATCAGGGCCATGTCCCAGAGTCATAGTGGGTGTGCACTGTGCTCCGCTTGATTGTGCATGTGTGCCATTGTGGGCCTCTCCACCCATCCACCCAGCACCTGATGGTCACTCACCCTGTTGCGGTTGTGTTGTGTCCTGTCGAGCTGTGTCCGTTTCCCCTACTCCGGCCACAGCCTCCACACTGATGACTGTCGACACCAGCTCCTCCATGTCATCCAGCTCCAGCTGTGGTGCTGGGCCCCCTACTCCAGTCTGCATTGCTGCCTTCTGGTTGACTGCGAGTTTCTCCTTTGTCTTCCGCTTGATATCAATCCATCGTCTCTTGGCCTCATCCATTGACCTCTTGTTCTCCCCGACAGCATTCACCTTGTCCTCGATGGCCCGTCATATCCCATTTTTGGTGCTCAATCACACGTTGGAGGTGACAAACAGTTGTTGATGGTGTTCCATCACCTCCGTGATCAGGATCCTGTTTTCCTGCGGACTGAACTTCGTCTTCCTCTTCTTCTTGTCCTTGTCCCAAGGTCCCGGGTGGTGATCTGCTGCAATGTGTAAAGGTGGGTTAGCTTTTTTTGGTGATATTTAGCACACGTTATTGAGAATATACCCCTTAGACTTTTTTGAGACTGAGATTTTGTGTTAAATCGTAATTTCATAGGAAAACATATTCAACTCCCTCTATGTCAAAATCTATATGTGCAAGGGTCTCCTAGAGTGTGTCTCCCTGGAGTGAAAGGTCCAAACGCTCATGAACTATAGACACTGACCGCCACAACAGTAATTGGAGTGCGCGTCTGTGCTACAAGGTATGGCTATGGTCAATCGGGCCATGATAAGCCTGACACCGGTAACCCTCTAAGGTACAAACATTAAAGCAAAGCCCACATTGTTGTTGCATTATAGGTTATCCTTTGCCTGGAACGCTATATTGCATACTCTCAGAGATGGCAACCGGCGGGGTACTGCTTGTGACATGACCCGCACCCACCATGCCCAGCTCCCTATGCGGGGGCAGGGCTTTTTAAAACATAGTGGCCACGTTTAAATGTCACTGACAGACATGACCTTTTGAACACTTGGAGCACACTGTTCATCAAAGAATTAACAGCACACCCAGAACAGCACACAAGAAAGTATCCCCCAGTTACACCTGGTAGGAATGCAGGTTCGTGCTGGGTCCCCATTTGGAGTGTTTTTTAAGTTCAGGTAATATGGGTTGCACCTAATAGAGTGTTTGGTGGGGTTTTTAACTTAGGTGCTCCGCACGGCTGGCTAGGATTCAATTCTGCCTGGGTAACCTCCTTTTATTATTTATAGTTTTCCACTCTGGATAATACAGTCATTTATAATCTATCCATACCCATATTTACTTCAGTTCCACAGAGAGCTCAGGATAGCGGCGGAGCAGCATTTAGATGGTGTTTTGCGGTACTTGTCATCCACAGGTATAATTATAGTTTTTTTCCCGGCTGGCACCGCTTGTATGCGCAAGAGACTTTGGCGTTAGGGCCTTATATGGTGTGTTTGTTCAATGGCTGTGTAGTTGCTTGATCTGGTTACCCATATTGAGGGATCTCTTTGGCACAACACAGTCTTTCGGTTCACAATGTCCTATGCATTTATGGACCTTATGGATATTTTATAGCTGGCCAAGATGGCTTACAAGAAGTCTATTTAATCTAACAGGAGGTCACCACAAATCCTCCATGCATGCAATATCAGTGATGCTGTGCATGATGATGTAAGCAAGTATGTTCACATCGGCACAGGTTAAAGGCTCCTACTATGGGCTACACTAAGTTTCCAGGCCTTCAATAAATATTGGTGAAGTTTTGGTTTTGAGAGGTTTTATGGCACTTTTCGGTCTCAGGTTTGAAACGTGTTAAGCGTTATTTTGTGTTTTTTAGGTGCACGTCTTGTATATTTTTTGAAATGTGGAATGCTTTATATTAGGTTTCGTTTCTTCGGTCCACCTGTTCCCTATAATAAATATGGCTGAAACACGTCGACCCTTGGAGGAGTTTAGCAAAATAGAATGTGCCTTGAATAATACGAGCATAAGGCTAATTCTAAGGGGTATTTTCCGCAGAATTCACTTGACTTTATGACTACCTCCTATTGGAATGTAAGTTAGACTGGATATTTAACCAATTTGCTCTCGCAATAGTAAGGAAGCAAGGAGACATAAATAAAAGGACAATGAACTCTTTTGTAGTTCATAAGTATTAGCATCAATATATGTATGACGATGTGTCTTTCTATGTTGTAATTTGTTTTTGATGTCTTATTTTTCTACCAGAGACCGATAAATATGATGGTACATAAACAGACATGCAGAAAGGCTCATGTAATCAATTGATAAAGGAATTGATTGATTCAAAATCGCAGTGAAAATTCATTATTTCATTGTGTGCTGAATGTTTTCATGAATTTATCCCTAGGGTACACCATCTTTTTCCTTGTTTTGACCATTTGAATTTATATCAGTCTTGGACCAAACCCACTTTGCTGCCGATCATTTGTGCTTTGCGTCCTTCATCTTTTAGGGGCTTATTTACAAATGCAGTTTGGGGTATGTAAAGTGGTGTTCCAGCAGCTTTCTTTTACATACCCTTACATGCCTTTGTGAATTGGCCCCAAATCCTTTAAAATGGGAATAAAATAGAATATTCAGAGAATAGTTATTAGAATTGGTACAAATAGAAAGGGATGTGCCCTCTTTGCACTTTTGCTAGTAGGGAGCTAGACTTTTCAGGAATGATTCACAAAGGTGTGTATGAATAATGTTTAAAAAAGAGCTATTATTAGGAAATGCAACTAACAAGGTCATGTTGCAATACTTTAATTTTCAACATTTTATATTGAAAACATGTCAGGTCTTTTTTTATATCATAGCTGCTGAGATTTAAAATGAAGGGTAGAATTACCCTAAGGCTCTTAAATTTAGGGCATATGACATGGATCAGTTTTATGATTAGTGTTAGAATTAGGCTCACGGGAACAGTTGTGATTGGGTTGAAAGCACTAGAGCTCGGATTAGGGTGAGGGGTATACTTAGGTTTAGCAATGTTTTAATACATTTGTTATTTTCCATTTTTATGCATTTTTAAATTGCGTTTTGGGGTATTACACCAAAACACATTACAATTATTAGTAAGTTGTTATATTTCAGTATTGTGTTTTCAATTTAATTGTTTTAGACGTTTCGGGTTTTAGGTAGTGTGACCAATAACAATTTCCAAAGCATTGAGGGGCATATTAGCAAGAACCTCGTTAAAATGATCGCCGTTTTAGCGGCAGGAAACCGCTAAAACGGCGATAATGGGCTTGCTAATATGCGTTATAGAATTCCAAAAGAAGCCCAGGTTAGATGTGCAGGGCATCTAACCTGGGCTTCTATTGGAAAAATTATAAAGCATATTAGCTAGCCCATTATTGCCGTTTTAGCAGCCGTTTCCTGTCGCTAAAACAGCGATAATTCTAATGAGGTTCTTGCTAATATGCCCCTGAGTCTTTCAAAAGCATCACGTTCAGTTACTGTGATACATCAGAGTAACACACCCCACAGCAACAGAGCGGGCCTGGTCCCATGTGTACATTTAATCCAATTATGGTTAACAGCGTCTGAAAACTTTTATTGTTTGTAACAATTTCGTCTTTCATTTTGTTTTACATGTGCATGGATTCCTACTTACTAGTGTGCAGAGCTAGCGGTGCCTCCTTTTCATTCTTTTTTAGGTCTGGCTCGACAGCGCAGGTGTCGCAGCATCTTTTGTTACCAATTCTTTAAAATATACATAGAGTGGACTTCGGCTCCACCCAGAGGAGTATCTCTTTATCGTTCCAACTTCGAGGAAGTGCTTCCAGTGGAATGCATGAATGACTATTTTACAACTGAAAAGTACATTGAGTCATCACACTGTTTGTCATAGCCATTTCTTTATCTCCTATATGCATCATTCTATAAGGAATGCAATAATTGTTTGCTACTTTCCCCAAAATTGGTAAAACCCAAAAGGGAATGATTTAATCAAAATAAACATAATTTGTGCATTTCATTTATGTAAACATCATTTTTGAAGGCCTGTGTTTATCTACGCTGTCTGATTAACCGCAGTAGACGAACTGTTCACATCTACCACACTACTTTCAGAGTGCGTGGGACGTGAATGCTTCATCCACAGCAAAGGAGACAAAAAACTTCGGAAGGTGAGGGAAGAGCTACTCTAACTTCCTGAAGTCGAATTATTTATGTGTGCGTGATGATCAGCATGTACTACGTGCTGACATCATGAATGAGATACTAAAAGCAGTTGAAACCATTAGGCATCGACTGCTTCCAGTGTGGTTCATCCTTTGTATCCATAGGCTCAGCCCTCCCATCCAAGTAAGACAACTCAAAACGTGCCCAGCAGTCTTTCTGCCCCAGAGGGCCAGATTTCCTGCCCTCATGGGGTAGAGAGCCCACGATCCCCATAGTAGTTGTTTTTTCCCAGTAGAATGGAGTGGGCAGAACTGCATTGAGCCATATTTCCCACCCACTACACCCCGACTGTATTTCTGCTCCCAGGGATGGGGGTGGGCAGACTCCCTGACATCAGTCTTGCACCCCCATCCTAATGCCCCAACAGTCTTTCTGCCCACTGGGAGCCTAGGGCACTTCCATCTCACAGCAAGTAAGTGGACATTTGGAACACAGTTGTGATATATGGACGGCAGTGAGGGGATAAATCACAATTTCCACTCTCTTGCCATGATGAATGGTTGCACCATTACGACTCTGGGTCAGCTGACAACCAGGGAACCCTACCAGCCTTGGGCATTTCTAGAACCTAGAGATCCCCGTGTTTTTCTGGAGTATGGAAAAATCGGTAGGTAGGAATTTTGTGGATTGCAGCAGATTCCAGAACTGTCCCTCACAGAAATGTGAGGAAATGGATAACGATAGTCATGTTTGACCTTTACAGGGCATTCTGGCTAAGAAACATGGCTGTTTAGTTTTCAGAAATGTCTGGGTTTGGTGGTTTCCCTGTTTTGTTCATATGCTACAGTGGGAATGTATGAACTTATGAGTGTCATCAAGGCAGCTTGAGAATGTTGAATGGGTCAGATAAAGGGCCTCATTATGAGTCAGGCGCTCCACCGACCACCAGACTCGCGGGGCGCGGCGGTCTTCCAACCGCCCTTTTATAACTGGGGCTGCCAAACTGCCCTGGCACTGCTGCAACCACCAGGGATCAGAGATCCCTGGGAAAGCTGAGAGGTCTTGAGGTCACAAAATGCTTGGCTGGACCACTCAGTCCAGCCAAGCATATTACAAGTTTGCTCTCCACCATGGTTTTCATGGCTGTTCCTCTGCCATGATAACCGAGGGGGGGAGGAGACAAAGAGGGACCTGCAGGGCCCCCTGTTGCCTCTGAGACATTGGGTGCATGCAGGGGGACACATGCACCTCAGTACCTCATGGCATGGACTGCAGCAGTCCATGCCGTTCAGGTACTGACTTTGACATTCCCATTGCAGTGCCTATTTTATAGGCACCGCCCGCGAACGCCAAAGAACCACCTGGCAGACATGAGACAATTCGCAATCTGGCTGGTGGTTCACACATGGGTTTGGTGCTGCGGCGGCGGTGTGGTCCCGCCACCGCACCGCCAAACTTGCAATAAGGCCCACTGTGTTGATGTGAGAGTGTTGGTGTGGAAGGATTCTAGCGTTGTCAGTGGAAGAGCACCTGCCTTGACTGGTTGGTTAATTATGTTAAGCTGAGTAAATAAGTCTCCAAATCTCACTTGGAAGTGGACTCTTTTGTTGGATGAAGACTTAACACTGGTAATCAGTTACACTTGCCTCGGGATAGGTGTCCACCAATCAGTTTCCCTTGTGACCATGGAACCCGTGAAAAGAGTATATTAAAGAGGATAATGCTGCAGCTCTAGTGAGTAAATTCTGCCTGAGGAACATCTACTGTTAAATGTATTGTAGCTTGACAGGAGATAGATACTGTAAATACAATGTTGGCTGTTGGCACAAATACTGTACTTGTACTTGTTGCAGCACCTCAGACACACCAGGCCCGTACTTCAAATGCATCACCTTGATGAAGGAGTGACATTTCACTGTGTAACGTTACTGACAGAGTGACACAGCACACAGAGGTGTCCCGATCCATCATAAATATCTAATTTATTAACCATTTCAAAAGAAAGGCAGCGTAGGTTACAGACAATGTAAGATAAGAATGCTTTCTAAAGGAACAGTGCAAATTTAAATATTGGATTATTAAAGACAACGAAAAAGGAGCAGATCATATATTTTGAAAAGCAAAGGGAGGGATTAATTTGGAAGAGCAAAATCATTTTTTGTTCAGGGGGCGTGGCTTAGCCGGCAATTGCGGAGGACTTGTAGCTGAGGAGCTCCGTCGGTGGCCCCCTTCCCTTGCCGCTATATTCCGGTAATTCAGAAGTTGCTGTGGCTGCTCCAGAGAAGGTCGATTGCCCTGACGAACATTTATGTCGGCGGAGGAGATGCCATTTTGCTGAGGACTCCCGCTGCCTGTATTGCTGCCGAGGGAGACTCCAGGCATTGTGCGGCGCAGGGTACGCAATGCTGGGGATTGGCCCCGCCCCCTAGGCCTCGATTTGCGCTGCGGCTCCGCTCTGCCTTCCGGTTCTCTCGCAGCTGTGGAGACCCTGCGATAATCTGGCCAGCATGGGGAAAGCTGAGTTGAGGATCGCGCTTCACACAGGATCAGACACCCTACCATCCTCGGGGCACATATGTCTGGAGCCTCGCTGTCGGACATGGCCCCCTACGCGAGGCCGGGGTCTGGCCCTGCCCACTAGGCCTGGCCCGGAGCAACGTAGTGGAGAGATGGTAGGCAGCGTCCTGCGGTGCGGGCCTCACCTTTTCCTTTGTTTTTGTGCTGTGGATGTGTGGCTTGGCAGCGAAGGATCCGTTGCAAGGGGATTGGCCTGCTCCTCCCTGTGGATGCTGTGAGGGGTGCCTCAAGACAGGGCACTAGATTTTGGACGACTCTGTGTACGGTGACTGTCCCACCTCAGTGCCTGTATTGACATATTGCCGTCCCCTCCCACACGACTAGCCATCCAGTTTGAGGAGTTTTCCTGACTCTGCATGAAGCCAACAAGCTGTGCTGCAGACAGAGGCCAGCGCTGCCTGAAAAAAGTGGTTGTGGCCTTCCGTGGCGGACTGGGTCCCCGCCCCTCATCACGGGTGTGCGGTGCTGACCTGGGTGCCTGGGGGGTTCCAGGTGAAGACAGCTCCTCTCTACATGCCCCGCCTGGGAAAGCTGATGCGCTGGGTGCCCCACCTCTGGTCATTGCATTGGACCGGACTGATATAGCTGCGGATGCAGATGGGACTTGGGGTATGTTGGCAAATGGTGCTGCGCTACATCTGCTACACCCTATTTTCCGGAACTAAGCTGCCAGGCCCGGGGGTAGCGATTTCCACCTAGCTGTTCCTGCCTAAGCAATTGACAGCACAGCTGAGGACGGCATCAGTGAAGCATGCCTGCCCTTTTTGGATTGCACTTGGACTTTGCATGCTGCGAGGGGTGGTCAGGGATCCGGGCGCTGATCCACGTATAGCAGCAATGTGGTACTTCCAGTCTGGTGCCTGTCACCATCAGCTCCATGTCGCGTGGGGGGCGTAAGAAGACGGACTCTGGGGGAGCGCCTGGCCTTCACCCGCAGACTCGGGCACAATCCGACAGGATGATGGAGGTGGAGACAGCGAACCAATGTCGCATCAGCTGGATGCGGTGCTGGCGGCGGTTGAGAAGCTCGGAGAGACTATGAACCAAATACGCACCTCTTTGGAAGGTAAAATTGATATTGTGGCGCTTGATCTAACACTGCTACATGCTGACCATCGGAAGCTTGCGGATCGTACCACTGCCGTTGAAGGGGAAATTGCAGAGGTTTCACCACGGACGGCCACTGCTGAAAAGAACATTTGTGATCTGCTCAACCGAGTCGAATTACTGGAGGACAGGGCGGAGGATGCCAAAAATAGGGCCCGCCACAACAACGTAAGTGTTGTGGGCCTTCTGGAGGGAGTGGAGGGGAGAAGCACAGTAAGTTATGCGGAGGACTGGATCCAGGCACTATTACCAGGAGGGCCTTGTCCCCGTACTTTGTGGTTGAAAGAGCGTACATGGTCCCTGCCAAACCCCCACCTCTGGGCTCGAACCTAAGACCGTTTTTAATCCGGCTGTTGAATTACAGAGATAGGGATGCAATTGTCCAAGAAACTAGAAAATTACAAGACATACAAGTTTACAATCACAAAGTCATGATCGTCCCTGATTACACGTTCCAAGTTCAGAAGCAACATCACTCCTATTTAGCAGTGAAAAGACGCTTGCGACAATGTGATCTTAAATATTCGTTATTGTTCCCTGCAAAGTTGAGGGTCGTGGCAAATGGAAAGAACCATTTCTTCGCCACATCGGAGAGTGCGGAGGAATGGCTGGATTCTTTCAACCCCTCGCAATCCAGGTGCAGAGAGCAACCGATGGAGACTACTCTGCGGCGCTGCAGGCGGAGGAGGAGGAGGTCACAGGCTTCCGCCCCTCAGACACCCGGCCTGAAGTCGGAACTGATACTGAGTGGGCAGCGGATCCCCGGAGGGAGACTCAGATTCCAACTCCGAACACAAAGGGCCAAATAGCGAAGAGGAACTGTCGGACACTATCCCTGTTTCCTAAGGTTCCTGTGAACTGCTGCATGTCACTCCACAGACCTCCGATAATATTTCTTGAATGTATACCTGTTTTCTGCAAATTTCCCCCCTCCTCTGTCCTGGCCGACTCACAAACTTTATGGACAAGCAAGTATACAAGAGCCTATCATACTGTATCGGCATTGAAATTATTGCATTTGTTGTCCATGTTTGGGTCATTGTGGGTGGGCCCGGGATCTCTTACCACTCTCTTTTGTTAACTCTGAAATGTATGGGAATCTTATGTATAATGCACAGGCAGCGGTCCCGCCCGGACACGGGTCTGGCCGGGGATGGGTTTAGCTATACATGACGGGACCCCCTTTGTAGATCTTTTAGACTTTTAAGTTGCTGTGCACAATAGCCCCTCTAAGGCGTAAGCTGTGCATTATTGCGTTTTAAGTTTTGGGCGATTACCTGTTGCAAGATTGCTCTCATGGTATTTTTGACTGTTAATTGTTATTATGTTATTTTTGCCATCACTCTTAGATGCAGGTATGATTGTAGCACAGCCAGACTCTGCAAAGAAGCACTTACCACACTGACCCATATACGCACACTGTCACCCCCTCCTATCACACAGCTGTGTCAGCCTGAATACACCTTTGACGTTTACTGGTTATGGCACCCATTAAAATAGGCACATGGAATGTGTGTGGCATCCACAGTCCAGAATGGCGCTATCTTATATTTTCCTCCTACTTGAAACGCCATCGTATACAAGGATCCAGGAGATGCATTTAGCTCAAGTAGAGGTCGCACGACTTCAAAGACGATGGAAGGGGCAGCTGTATGCGACGGGGTATTCTGCCTACGCTCGTGGAGTCCTAGTGTGGGTGAGGCCGGGTACCCTCATTTAAAGTCATAGATGCATTAGTGGACGGGGAGGGCAGATACGTTGTAGTGAAGAGGGTGCTTGATAGGAAACCGGTAATCTGGCATCGCTTTATGCGCCTAATACGGAGCAGGCTGCTTTATTAGATCTCTTATAGCAGAAATTGTCTATGTGGCCTGATCTCCCTATGATTCTGGGTGGAGACTATAATTGTTTGCTGAATCTTTCCCTGGACTGGTCCTTTCCTCCCTTGCCTGGCACCATCACATACACAGCTGCTAAAGCATTTGGACACTGGGCATCACAGTGGCGCTTATCCGACGTGTGGCGACATAGACACCCACTGGACAGGGTATACTCCTACTATTCCGGGGCCCATAGACTACACTTGCGCTTGGATCGCTACATGGTGTTTGATGATCTCTTACAGTGTATCACAGACTCCACCTACATGGGACGTACACACTCTGATCATATTATACGACGCTGGGAATGTATAACCTAATCAGTGTTAGCGGGGCATCTTTAAAATGTTGAGAGTGTTGATATTAGTGGGTTGGTGTTGAAGGATTCTAGGGATGTCAGTTGAAAAGCAGCTGCAGAGTTGGCTGGTTATATCAAGCTAAATAAGTCTTCAAATCTCAACTTCATGTAGACAATTTCATTGGATAAAAATGTAACAGTTCCCTTGGTAGAGTACTAGCCTGGGGGCAAACACCGCAGTTTCCGCCATTGCCAAAATGGCTAAGTTTAGTATGCAAACAAAAATGTGTGTCTCTGGGTTGCGTTTTTGGGCCTCTCCAGTTTACAGGCCCACCACCACAAGCAGGTGAAATGTGTGTAATGTTGGGAATTTTGCATTAAACTTGCAATGCAAAATTCCTGAAATTCCACTATTATGACCCTTTGCATAATTATGCCTCATGATGCACCATTCACTGTGAAACTTTACCATGAAGGCATTGAAACAACAGAATGCAAGTGGCTATTCCTCACTGTGCTTTTGTTTTTTTGCAACCTTTAGCGCAAAATGTGAAAACTGACCCAAGCCTGCATGTTGTTCTAAAATATAGCATCAAATGATGGATTTGCATTTTCTGTTATTACATGAAATTTCACAAAAATATTGCAGGAATTTCCCATAATTACACAAAAGCAAATTACGTGAATTTTGGCCACTCCTAATTTTAATCATTCTGTTTGTGTGCAAATAGATTTTGTAGATGACTTACCGCTATATGTATCAAGCTATTTAGCATTCGCAAAGGCCGAAATTCTGCGAATTTCGGCCTTTGCGAATGCTAAATAGACAAATGGAATGTATCAAACAAGTTTGATGCAAAATAAGGATTAGCAAAATTTGCTAATCCTTATTTTGCGATTGCACTTAAGGAATTGCAAATTTTGCGATTCCTTAAATGCAATGTATCAAACAAATATTATGGAAAAAATGCCATTAAGGATTAGCAAATTACCACCAACTTCTAGTTGGTGGTAATTTGCGAATTCTTATCAAAAAGCTTTTTTGAAAAAAACTAAAGGTGCCATATGATGCCCATACATGCCCTTAGGGCATGTATGTGCGCCATATGCCCCCAAATGTCTTTTTCAGGGGTGCAGCAGGGTGTTCTTGAGACACCCCTGCACCCTTGGAAAAATCCCTAATTTGCGATCAGCAAATTGCTAATTGCAAATTGCACTTTCATTCCTATGGGCCTCCTGGCCCATGGAAATGAAGGGGTAATTTGCGAATGACAATTTGCTAATCTCAAATTAGGAATGCTAAGGAATCGCTATTGGAAAGCGATTTTGTACATACATACCGTTTTGCATTTCCTAAATAGCGATTCCTTAAAATTCGCTATTTAGGAAATGCAAAATGGTTTGTTGATACATATAGCGGAAAGTGGCTAAATGCAAAGCTGCTAAAATCTGTGGTGACAGTCTAAAGTCTAAGTCCTGCGAAGGCAAACTCAGCCTTCCATTCATGTATGGTTGGCAAAATTAGTATCACCATTTCCTTAGATATCAGTATGTCTGTTATTTACAGCACTTAAAGTGACCACAGTTAACAAAAAAAAACCTCACTATGGTCTTAAGTACACAGCAGCAACGTGGAGTTGAGACACCTGAGAGAAAAAAAAAGTTCATAAGTCACCACAGCCCAGGGAAAGTGCAGCCGCGAAGGTTTACTGTTTAACCAAGGTGAAGAATGTATCTAAAAGTGTTGTTCTGCCAGGACAGATTGTGACTGAATTGCCCTAAAATTTGACAGTGGAGGCTTTTCTGATCTGATGCGAAAACCTCTCCAAAATTAATGTGTTTAATTCACATTCGATGCAGGGCCGAATTGGAGAGGGGGGAAGTTGTTCAGGGATTGATCCTGTCTCCTTACAATCGTAGGTGACATTGTTCCCTTCAGCCTGAGGCCGTGCGAGGAGGGGGTGGAATCCCATTTCATTTGATCGGGCAATTAAATCCCGGTCCGCGCTGCTCCTGTTCTCTCACATGCAAATGTACCTTGGCCTCACAGGGTGCTTGTAACTCTCCTGGCTGCGGCCTGTATGCAAGAGAATGGCCTGGGAGTGCCTGGTCTTCTAAGCTACAAACTGTCTGCACAGGAACCTTCCTGCCATTAACTTCGGTTCGGCCTATATAGTTGTAATTAGAGGCAAAGATGTGTTGCATAAAATGCGGTTTTGTGAACAGAATTAAGTTACAATTAATTCTTCTAGGAAACAAAAGTGTAATACATTTTCAGTTTTCAATATCAAAATGTTTTTCCCAATCCAAGCTACTGCTCATTTCAGTAGGACCTCAAAACATGGAATGAAATGTATAGGAGTTAAAACAATCACATGACCTAAAAAGAAATACAGCAAGTGTGT
The DNA here is from genome assembly GCF_964261635.1 of Lissotriton helveticus. Lineage (NCBI taxonomy): Eukaryota > Metazoa > Chordata > Amphibia > Caudata > Salamandridae > Lissotriton > Lissotriton helveticus. The sequence continues at coordinate 274,931,782 of NC_136063.1, forward strand.
CAGGGACATGATTTGTGAATTGTGTGGCTTCGTGCTTTATACGAGGGGTGCCATGGAGTTGCTCAAAGTATCCTAGGACAAGTGTGTTCCTAAATGCATCAAGAAAAGGGTATTTATTTTTCTATGAATAGTTTGTTTTATTTATTCCAAATCATATCTCATATCTTTGCACTGAGGACATGTGGGTTTCTTAGCTGGGCTAGAGAATTCGGTGGTATAAATTAACACCTTCTCAAATTGGGAGGCTTATTTACAAGCACACTTCGCCGCTGGTCTAGGGCCTAGTATGAGAAATATATTTTGCCATAAAACAGAAAATAATCTAAATTGAGTTATTTACGTGTATGCACGTGCAATCCTTTTGTTGGACATCTGCCTCTGTATTGCTGGTGAAAGGTTAAAAGAGTTAAAGAAAAGCGGTTCTGAATATGTTTTTTCCACTTGAGAACATGCTGTAAACTAGTGTGATGTACTTACTGCAAAACTAGTTTAATATAACCCGGAATTGTTTTTGCTAACCTCTCCTGCAAACGGCTTCATTCGGGGGTGCAGGCATTCGCACAACATCCCCAGCTGACCCACCCCCTCCCCCGTTCCCGCAGGTGGCAGGTGCATCCTGTGCTGTCACATTCCCTTCCATTGCTGCTGCTCTGTGGGCGCTGGTGCCAGGGAGTGAAACGGGTCTGAATGGAGCTGGGAGAGTCAACCTTATGCCGAATTTGGACTAGACACATTCACACCTGATTCTTAGCCACCGCCTGACAACAGAGACTGACAAATGAGACTCTCACCCACAGCTCAAAAGTAGTATGGGGGAGGGCTGCCTCAAAAGACTGGGCACTGAAGGGTTTCTTATTTTAGGAGGAAGAAGAAAAGTTGCGGCACTGTTGACATGCAACTTCCTATCCACAGTCAGACATTACCTACAGCTGAGAAGTAGATAAAGTCAGGAATCTGCTAAAGGACCTAAAGAGCACACCTGCATGCCTCCAACATTTTTCTGTTACTGTGCGACATATCATCCAAATTTCATTTATTTTTCGGCTAACTTTATTTTCTAATTGTCTTCCCATTTAGTCATATGACGGCTTGGGGGTACAGAGACCTGTGCATAATTGGCTGCCCATGTTTTTGATTTAGTTATGATTTTGCTCTATTTATTTGCCAATAGTAATACTTTACCTTCAATTTCCCTTTGTCAAAAAATTTGGAGATTAGTGGTGCCTTGGAATTTTAGTTGCTAACCTCCTCTGCCGTGTCCAACATTCCTAGACAGCGTACGACAATGTGCATCATGTATAGTTTTAGTAGTACATACGCCTCATGCTTAGCTTCAGTACTGAGGGCCTTATTTATGAAATAGTGTCTCAGTCCGCCAGATTACGAGTTTCCTCGTGACTGGCAGACTGTTTTTGGCGGTACCATGGGGTGCTTCTGAAATTGGCACAGCATAACACCAAAAACAGCTCCTGCATGGCATGGACTATAAAGTCCATGCCGTGCAGGAACTGGTTTGCATGCACACAGGAGGGCACATGTTGTGCCCCCTGCATGCATCCCCATGCACATAGGCAGCAGGGAGCCTGTAGGGGCCCCTTTGTTTCAGGCCCACCAGCATTTTCATGGAGAAAAGACCTCAATGTCACATTTGGCAGTCCTGAAACTGCCACAGCTGCACCACCAGCATATTACTTTGCCCCTGCCACCACCAGGGAAAGGTGGTTCCCTGGCGGCTGCGGCGGGGCAATGAACATCAGACTGTCAAAGTCGTAATTGGGTGGTCCGACTGCTGGTGTGGCAGTGGTTGGACCGCCACTGCTTCACCCCTCGAATCTGGCATTCTGTAGCTTTTATAGGACAAGGAAATCACCTCTTATGATTGTTCATGTGCAGGAAGGTGTCCTTTCCTGCACATAAACAATCGTTAAAAAAATGACGTTTTACAAGTTATATGTGTGCTAATGCAGCACATATAGAAGTTAATAAACGGCATTTTAGATTGTTTATGTGTAGGAAGGGACACCTTCCTGCACATAAATAATCATCCCCCGTGACGTAGGCATCCTTGCACCATGGTGCAAGGATGCCTACGCATGGCAGCATGGCGCATGGCAGCTAATTGTGTGCCAGCGAAGGGAGAGCAATGGGATCCGTCATATACTTGTAGATGACCTGTGCTTTGAAAGTGCCGCACCATGGCACAGACAAAGGGCTTTCCTCTCCATTGCTAGAATGGTATCAGTTTACTTAAGCGTGTTTCGATTCCTTGGTGTGTTTCAGACTGCACTACCACCTCATTTCTACATGGGAAGACCTGAGCAAAAATATAAACACACATGCTGTAGCACACGGTCCTGCAAGGAGGGTGAGGTGAAAATTGGCACAGATGTTTGTAAAGTTATTTTCTATCACTTAGAAGACATTGCCTTGTGGGGACTTGGTAGTAGTGTCGCCCTTGTGTCCCATTGCATGGCGCAACAGCAACACAACTATTTGACAAAACTGGCCCATAGTGTGTTAATGATAGTCAAAACTAAGTCTCTGCTGAGATAGTGTATTAATGATAGCCATATTTATGTCTCACTTGAGATCAGCTAAGTCATTCTCAAGTCCCCACAGAGATAATGAGTGATTATAGGGATGCCCAGTTCCCCATAGAGATAGTGTAGCTCATAGTCATCCCGACGGCACCACAGAGATAGTGTTATTAAACTTGTGCTCAAGACCCTGTATAGATAGTGTGTTAATGATAGTTATACTTAAGTCACTGTTGAGATAGTGTGCTGGGTTAGTCATTCACGAGTCCCTGCATAAATATGTGTGATTATAGTGATGCCCAGGTGCCCATAGAGCTAGTGTGTGATTATAGTGATGCCCATGTCAACACAGAGATAGTGTGTGATTAAACTTGTGCTCAGGTCCCATTAGAAATAGTGTGTTAATGATATTTATAGCCAAGTCCCTTTCGCAATAGTGTGGTATGTTAGTCATTTTCAAGTCCCAGCAGAGCTGGTTTGTGATTATTGCAATGCCCAGGTCCCCATAGAGATAGTGTGTGATTATAGGGAAGCTCACGTCACCACATAGATAGTGTGAGATTAAACTTATGCTACATACCACTTAGAGTTAATGATAGTAATATTTGACTCCCTGTTGAGATAGTGTGTTAAGTTACTTATTCACAAGTTTCCTCACATATATGTTTGATTATGTTGATGCCCAAGAACCTATAGCGAAAATATGTGATTTTAGTGATGCCCAGGTCACCATAGAGATGGTGTGTGTTTAAACATGTATTGAAGTACTGTAGAGAGAGTGTGCTTATGATAGTCATATTCATGTCCCAGTTGTGATAGTTTATTAGGTTAGTCATACTGATGTCTCCATAGACATAGTGTGAAATTGTAGTGATGCCTAGGTTCCTATAGAGATACTGTTTGCTCAGTGTGAAGTCCACAGAAATACTGTGTAATGATACTTGTGCTCAAGTCTTTGTAGCGAAAGGGTGTTATTGATGGTCATAGTTAAGTTCCTGTTGAGATAGTGTGTTAGATTCATCATATTTAAGTCCCTCTTGAGATACTGTATTAGGTAGTCATTCTCAAGTCCCCACATAGATAGTGTGTGATTATAGTGATGCAGATGGCACCACAGAGATAGTGTGATTAAACTTCTGCTCAAGTCCCTGTAGAGACAGTGTGTTAAAGATAGTCATAGTTAAGTCCTTGTTGAGATAGTGTGTTGGGTTAGTCATTCATGAGTCCCCACAGCGATATGTGTGATTATAGTGAGCCCAGGAGCCCATAGAGATAGTGTGACTATAGTGATGCCCAGGTCACCACAGAGATGGTGCATTTTTAAACTTGTGTTTCAGTCTCCATAGGGATAGTATGCTATTGATAGCCATATTTAAATCCCTGTTAAGATAGTGTGTTGGGTTAGGTCCCCACAAAGAGTGTGTGATTAAACTTGTGTTCAAGTCCCTATAGACAATGGGCCCAATTCAGAAAAGTAATCTGAGACAAAATCATAACTTTACGAAATTCCTTATTCACAAAAGCCATTTAGGAGTAGTAAAATTAGGATTTCTAACTTTACTATTCCGAAACTGAGAAAAATCCTAACTTTACAACTTTCGGTGTTCACTAGAGGCATTTAGGAGTAGTAAAATTAGGAATCCTAACTTTGCTACTCCTAAATGCCTTTTGTGAATGCCGAAAGTTGTAAAGTTAGGATTTTGTCTCAGATTACTTTTGTGAATCGGGCCCATAGTTTTTAAATGATAGTCATCGTTGAGTCCCTGAGTGTGTTAATGGAGGAGTTCTTAGAGGGGAACAGAAATGTATATGAGAAGTCCATGCGTGAGTCAAATCTCCCTGCAAATAATGTGGTTACTGATATGCTCAAGTCCCCACAAAGATAGTGTGTAATTACAGGAATGGTCAAGTTCCCACTTACTGGGATGTTCAAGCTGTCACAAATTTATTAGAATGTCCAAGTTCCCCCAAAGATAATAGTCTTCGAGTCCTTACATTGATAGTGTTTAAATATAATCTTTAAGTCCCCATGCAGATAGTGTGTGAAAATAATGATGTTCCCATTCAAACAGGGTTAATATAGGATTATAAGCATGTTCACATCTGCTTATACAAAGTGTGTGTTTATAGGGCTTTTCAAGTCTTTTGAAAATTGCGGGTGAAGATAACGATGTCGAAGTCCCCACAGAGATAGTGTGTGACCATAGAAATGGTTTAGACCTCACATACATGGTGGAGAAGGTAATGATGATCAAGTTCCCACAAAGATAGTGCATGAAGAATATATTTAAGTCTCCACCCAGATATTGTGTGTAGATAATGATGTTCAATGTCCCATAGAGAGTGAGCGATTATAGGAAAGTTCAAGACCTCCCAGTGATTGTGTGTGAAGGTAATTATGTCCAAGTCGCCACAAAGATAGTATGCAAAGATAATGTTTGAGTCGCCACACAGATAACTCACGTTTATATTGAGATTATTTTGCGTGTACGCATAAATACTGGGAATATTTTTGCAATATCATGCACATCGAATGATATGTTGATTGGCTGTGTATTCTACTTATTATAGATGAACAAGTCCCCCGAAGAAGGGAAAGCCCCGAAATGCATTGGGCACACAATGAATAATATGATGAAAGTAAGCATAATGATGAAGAACTGAATGAAGTAAAAAACACAAAGAATAAAAATAAAAAAGCACATCTCGAACATTTATGAACTTGGTTGACCTTTATTGAAAAGTACTCTAGAGTGCGGTCGAGGTGACATTGCCCACTGTTGGGATAACACACCTATGGAGTTACTCATCACCCTCGAACTCAGGAGGGTCCACCAAACCGCTCCTACCCACACTGTTATCTGGATTTACAGTACTAACTGACCGTAGGAGTGTGATTGTTCATTTAAATTCGAAGTATAAGATACAGATTAGTAGACATGACAACTACCTCAATGTGCACGCAGTGCCCACAATAAATTAATCTCCAGTCAAATATTTATTTTTTATTAAAGAAGCATTTTAATTTTAATTCTACACATGCAAAGTTATGATGGTAAAAAGATCTGGTCACTACTTATAATCATCACATGGTATGCTGCTACTAATGCACTTGAGCGGTTTAACTACTGGTGAAGACTGTAGCCTTCCACCACTTTGAGGATAGTGCTTTAAGAGCCCATCCCAGTCCAACATGAGCGCAGTCCATGAGACAGGCCTATTTTATGGCGCACACGCATGAACCATGCTTGCCTATGAAAAAAAAGTCAGCATTATGGATCCAGACAGTAATACAGTTAGGTACTCAGGGCAGGGGTACACGCCTTTACCATGCAGATGACTTATCACCAGCTTCAACACCCAGACAGCCCCACAGACAGCAACACAACAGACTCTCCGCACACCATCGACCACGTCCCCTTGCTAGCCTGGACCAGCGTGAGCATTCATTACACCATCGAAACCATGAGCACAATCCACTCCGGCTCTCCGTCAGACCCATTCCCTCACTACATCTTCAACAAAGCAAGCAGCTCTATCGCACCCCACCTATGCAACGTCATCAATCTCTCCCTTGAGACCTCGACCTTCCGAGAGAGCTGGAAACACGCCGAGATCAACGCCCTACTCAAAAAACCCAAGGCAGACCCAAGAGACCTCAAGAGCTTCCGACCCATCTCTCTGCTCCCCTTCCCGGCCAAGGTCTTCGAGAAAATCGTTAACAGACAGCTAACCCGATACCTCGAAGAGAACAGAATACTGGACCCTTCCAAGTCAGGGTTCCGCAGCACCCACAGCACTAAGACCGCCCTCATCGCCGCAACCGACGACATCAGGACCCTGCTAGACAACAGGGAGACTGCAGCACGCATCCTCCTAGACCTCTCTGCTTCCTTCGACACCGTCTGCCACCGCACACTATGCGCACGCCTCCACGCTGCAGGGATCCGAGACAAGGCTCTGGAATGGACCACCTCCTTCCTCTCCGGCAGAACCCAGAGCGTCCGCCTCCCCCATTCCGTTCCGAAGTCTCCTAGATAATCTGCGGCGTACCCCAAGGATCCTCTCTCAGCCCGACTCTGTTCAACATTTACATGGTCCCGCTCGCTCACTTCGTCCGACCTCAACATAATCTCCTATGCCGACGACACTCAACTGATCCTCTCCCTCACCAAGGACCCCATCACCAACAAAGCCAACCTCCATGAAGGTAGGATGTCCGTCGCCGACTGGATGAAGATCAGCCGTCTGAAGCTGAACTCAGACAAGATGGAGGTCCTCATCCTCGGCTCCAACCCGTCAGCCTGGGACGACTCCTGGTGGCCAACGGCACTGGGGGCAGCCCCGACCCCGACCGACCACGCACGCAACCTGGGAATCATCCTCGACTCAACGCTCTCAATGACCAAGCAAGTCAACACCGTCTTCTCCTCCTACTTCAACACCCTCCGCATGCTCCGCAAGATCTACAGATGGATCCCGACAGATACAAGAAAGACAGTAACCCAGGCCCTCGTCAGCAGTAGACTCGACTACGGAAACGCCCTCTACGTGAGAGCCCCGACCAGGCTCATCAATCGACTACAATGCATCCAAAACTCCTCGGCACGACTGATCCTCGATGTACCATGACACGCCACATCACCCCCCCACCTAAGAAACCTGCACTGGCTCCCCGTCAACAAGAGGATATCCTTCAAGCTCCTCATCCACGCACACAAGGCACTCCACAAGACGGGCCCAGCCTACCTCAACATACGGCTCTCCTTTTACACCCCCAACCGCCAGCTCCGCTCTGCCGACCTCTCACTCGCCACCGTCCTGCGCAGACCAAGAACAACCATCGGCGGGAGATCCTTCTCCCACCTCGCCGCTAAGACATGAAACACCCTCCCACTGAGCCTACGACAGACCCAAGACCTGCTGACCTTCAGGAGGATACTAAAGACCTGTCTGTTTGATCAGTAGCGGCCCCCACCTCCCCACCTCCAGCACCTTGAGACCCTCACGGGTATGTAGTGCGCTTAACAAATTACTGATTGATTGATCGTTCCCAACAGCATGTCTACTGGGAGTTTGGTGAAGCCGGTGAAGATGGGTTCCAGTAGTTGTCCGGCAGCATGAGCGGGGGTCCACTCACTGAGAGAGTCCGAGGTTCGACAGACCCTCGAAGATTTTGGCTATGTTGAGATCAGTGAGGTCCTCGAGTTGGTAGTTAACGTCACCAAGTAAAATTAAGCTACTTGAGTCAAGAATCAGTGAGGGAGGAAGGCTATGGGTCCTTGAGATAGGCTTGGCTTTGACAGGCTTTCGGTACGGCACATCTGCGTTATAGCCTCCATTAGGTGAAGACAGTTTGAGAGGAAGCCAGTCATGTCACTTCCTAGGCAGATGGATGATGGGAAATTCCTTTCCTTGCTTGGCTTCTTCTTTTAAAGACAGCTTTGGTGGGAAAGCAGTGATGTCACTTCCTTTGCAGAATAATGCTGGGAAATCCAGCGATGTCCCTTCATGTGCAGCTAGGTGATAGGAAATCCAGTAATATCACTTCCTTGCAGTTGGATGATGGGAAATCCTGTGATGTCACTACCTGTGCAGATGACTGAAGGTAAATCATTGATATATAGGATTGTGAATTGGAATTTTGAAGGGACGCTATAAACACACCCCTTCCAAATAGTGATAGGGGAGAGGTGTGGCGCCGCGGCCAGGGCGACTGACGCTGGAATCTGGGGATCAGGGTTCGATCCCCGGCTCCGGCGGCAGGTTAGCCCAGCACCATGTGACTCTGGGCAATAGCTTGCTTAATCTTCCAGACGGCCCCCAGCACCTAGAGACCCTTACGGGTGATTGTGCGCTTTACATATGTGGATTATTATTATTATTATTATTATTCGTTGTGCATTTCTAAACACATTTTGCAATTCGGTAACCAGTTACCAAATAGCTAAATGAGTTTAGTGCATTTGTAAAAACTATTTAGCAGTCACAAACCCTTTGATTTATCTAAAGGCAGTGTTTGTGACCGCTACATGGCATTGTACATCTGGCCCTAAATCTCTATTTGTAATGTTTTGAAAGGATCATCATAACTATGTGATAAAATACATGACAGCTGTAATTTCATAATCATGCCAAAGTTACCAATATTGTGCACATACTTTTCATTCAGTATGCATAACAACAGCATCATTTATATAAACAATAGGTGACACTTGAAAAACTGCATGATGGATTGTCACAAACAACATGACTGTTGGTAATCCCTTAGCAAGATAATCTGTAACATTTTACTCATGACTGGATCTCTGTTTGGTCACCTACAGAGTATCGTGGAACCAGTTTGTAAAGACCTTCAGCCCCTCATCAGAGATAATAAGAGCTGTAGAAATACCCATATCATGCCATACCAACTTCCCTAGACCAGACTTCATGTTCTGCTGCTGAGGCTAAATGCAGTTCCTAACATTGGCGGCCATTTTAGACTAGTCTCTATTGGAAAGAATGTCTGCCTATTATTGCAGTATTACACTCCTAGCTCTACTTTGAACTTTTGTAATACACAGATTACTACCTCATATGTGAAAGAGCGTTTTGCCATCATAGCAGTATTACACTCCTAGCTTTATTTTGAACATTTGTGATGTACAGATTGCTACTTTATATATGAAAGAGTGTTTGCATATCATTGCAGTATTATACCTATAACGGTATTTTGACCATTTGTAATGCACAGTTTACTACCTCATATATTTTGGTTCCTCACTAGTGCCACTTTTACCTGTATTTTGAACGTTTGTAAATGCACAGATTGCTACCTCATATTTTTTGGTTAGATAACCAATGTCATTTTCGACTCTTGAGATTTGACTCACGCAAATTGTTGTATCTGGATCCTATCTCTATATTCTATCAGTATTAGACCTGCACTTGTATTCTGCACTACTTTGCTCATTTCCGTAACCTACTCCCCTTTCCTACCTTCTCGCTCCTGTTAGGCACAGACTGCTACCTCATACTTAATATAAACCTAACGTAACCTACTCCTATTCCTACAGACTGCTACCTCTTACTTAATATACACCTAATGTAACCTACTTCTATCCCTATCTTTACATCTTACATGTCATATCCTGCACTATTGCACAGTTATACAACCTGCATCCATTTTCACTCTTCTCTCTAAGGCACCGACTACTATCCCATATATCTTTGGTTGCACACGAGTTACACCCCTGCCCCCTAGGGCCACTCTTGATCCATATATCTCTGGTTGATCACTAGTGTCACCTCTGCCCCTTAGGGTCACTTTTGATCCGTGTAACTTGATACTTGCATCTGTACCCTTTCCCAGTATTTTACTTCACTTCTGTACTTTGTAATGCCGTATATATTTGCTTTACTCTGTAATATCATATGTATTTGCTATACTGTAATAACGTATGTATTTGATATACTGCACACTCGTATATCCTGGCTATGCTGATTGATCACTAGTGCCACTTTTGTACTCTATAACCTACTGTATGTATATGTTTCTCTGCACACTCTTACATTGGGACTATGCTGATTGATCACTAGTACTACTATTGCACTGCGTAACTTACCGTATGTATTTGTTTCTCCTGCACATGTGTACCACTACACTGCACTCCCCCATTCCCTCCTAAACCATCATCGCAATATGGATCCGATCGGCAATCACACATATAAAATCAACTACCCACCGTCACTCACCAAAAAAGCCGCTAAACGCTTTAAACACAACTTCCTTAGGTCACACCCTGAAACCCCCTTTGCTGACACCTACTTCTCACCGGTCACTGGATCCCAGAACACTGATATCATATTCCATACCACACGCAGAGCTCAATGGAGAAAAGCGTTCCTCACCCTACTCACCGTCTCCTCCACCAGGAAATCCGCTCACAGCCTAACTCTCTCCATCACACCATCCCAACTCTTTCCAGGCAGAGCCACCATCACCATTTACAATAACGGGATTGTCCTAGCTCAATCCACAGACAGGAACCTGGAACTGCTAGACAACTTGTTCCCCACCTTCAAAAAGCACCTCTCCCACTCGCGGTCCAACACTCATATCCCCTCCAGTCCCACCAACCATGACCTCACAGCCACATACTCCTCAATCAGGGACACACCTACCACCCCTGATCGCCCATCTCCCACCCACAACCCCTCTAGCCCAGTTCAGCCCCATGCACACGCCTCAAACACACACAGATCGCTCCCCCTCTTACACCACTCACACCCCCACCCCTTTTAACAACACCCAGACCTCCACACACACCATCAACACTCCTCTCACACCTACAGCGGGCATCATCACTCCGCTCACCCCTAACAGCACAGCTCTCACACACAACACACCTAACATAGTCCAGCACCAGAACAACACGCACTGCGACAAATCCCCCCCTTCATCCCCCCCATTCTCACCCCCCATTACCCACTAACTAACCACGCAGAACACACCTCCTCTCTTAATTCAACTCCCCCTCCCCACAACAGGACCATCCCCTATCCCATTTCCCCTCCTACTCTCAGCCCCCATTACCCTTCCTGCTCCCCCACCACGATTACCAGTCTCCCAGCCTACACCCTGACCCCCCCGCCTACCACCAATGCCCTCACTCATACCGCCAACCTCCTCCCTACCTCATCCACACCCCTCCCGCCCAAAACATCTCTCCCCCCTAGCACCTCCCCGTACACCAACACAACGCATACCTCCTCGAACACCAGCCCACGCACCCACCTGCACACGAATTCCCTAGTCAGCCATTCACCTCTGACTGCCGCCCCCACCTCCACCACCTACCCCACGATGGACATCATCATGGCCACCCTTACTCAGATCAAAGAAGACATACACAACATCAAGGAACAACTCGCCACCCACCTCATACACCCTGCACCCACCTCCCCTCTCAACTTGTCCCCTACCCCTCCAGCTGACTCCCTCACTCAACACGCCCCAAACAGGGCGTCAATTGCTGTCCATAGGTGCAGCAATTGCCCTCGTCCCCCTCGTCGTCCCTACAACCCCTCACACAACTACACCTCCCCGCCCAATGGGTCCCCTCGTCCCCCTTGTCGTCCCTACAACCCCTCAAACAACTACACCTCCTCGCCCAACGGGTCCCCCACCCCTCCGACTAACTCTCTCACTCAACTCTCCCCCAACCTGACCTCACTCCCAGCTAGCAATCGCAACAATCGCCCTCGTCGCACCCTCAACTCTACTTCTGACCGCGACACACTCACCCTTCTCCGCTCCGATGACCCAGCCCCCCAAAATAACACAATGACCCCACACCTCAACATTCCCACGATACACTCAAATCCCCTTAGACCCCCCACACTAAACAGCAGATTCTCCATCCCCAATAACCTTAGAAAAGTCCCTCTCTCTCTAGAACCGTCCACCACTCTCAACACACCTCGTCTCAAATGCACTCTCCTCAACTGTAGATCGGCCTCGAAACACTCTGCCGCTATTGCTGATCTCATCTTATCAACGGACCTTGACATACTCATCTTGACCGAAACCTGGCTAACTGAATCTTCGACACCTATAATGGACATTCTGGTTCCTCCCAACTACCACATTATCAGGCTAGACAGAGTAGGCAAATTAGGTGGTGGAATCGCATGCATCTACAGGAATAATCTCTCTGTGCAGAAAGTCAATTCTACCTCCCTACCATCCCCAACAACCTGGGAATACATCTGCCTTGACATTATCAGTGAGGGCAAACCGATATGCTCTCTTCACAGCATCTACCACCCACCCAGGGACAACTTCACCTTTTCCCAACAAATCATGGATATGATCACAACCAATTCCGGACGGCAGCTCACCCAAATTTACCTTGGTGACTTCAACCTCCACTGGAATGATTGCAAGGACGCGGTGGTAAATAGTCTTAAAAACTTCCTCGATGCCCTCAACCTAACCCAAATATGCAACAGCCCGACCCACGAGAAAGGTTCTATCCTCGACCTGATCATCTCCAAAGAGGAATCTATCCAACTCGACTCTAGCCAACCCTGTGACTGGTCAGATCATCATACTGTCACATTCTTTATCAATGAAAAAGTTAAAGTTAACCCGGCTCAAGTATCCAAACCCAAAGTCTGGAAAAGAGACATGAAAAAACTCAACCCAGGCTCTCTACCCCCTAACAGGTGCAATCTCTTACTGCCACCGACAGGCGATACGGAAGTTCAAACACTGACTGACCACTATCTCAACGCTATGACCTCTATAATTAATGAGGCTGCTCCTATGCAGCTAAAAAGAGCCTCTACTAAAATCTCTAATCCATGGTACGACGGGAGACTCAATGAAGATAGACGAGACATGCGAATGGCAGAGCGTACCTGGAGATCAGCTCCCTCGGCAATGCACCTAAAAAATCTGAAGAAAAAGAGAAACGCCTACTTCAGGAAAATAAAACGCTCAAAATCAGACTTCTTCAGCCTCCAGCTCGACCAAGCAAAAAACCGTCCGAGAAAACTGTTTGAGCTAATCAGATCACAATCCAAGGATCAACCCCAACCACTCATCACTGCGCGTGAGGCACCATCCTGTGAAGACTTCGCTGCTTTCTTTACCCAAAAAACTGACAACATAAAGAGCGATCTCCTCATTGACGCAAGCCTCTACTCCAAACCCCAGTGCCTAGCAGCCACTGAACCAAAAAACAATGCCACATGGTCAACCTTTGGCACATACTCAGAAGAAGAAATTGGCAAACTGCTCAGCACCCTGAAACCATCCAATCACCTCACGGACCCCCTTCCTGCTGCAGCAGTAAAAGACTTTACCCCCTTTCTTATCCCTCTCTGGACTAAAATTATCAACAGCTCTCTCCAACAAGGAAGCATACCTGACTCCCTAAAAGTTGGTCAGGTCACACCCCTCCTAAAGAAACCTACAGCCGACCCCTCTGATCTCAACAATTACCGTCCCATTACCAATATTCCCACTCTCGCCAAACTGCTGGAAAAATGCGCACAACTACAATTGTCTAAACACATTGAGCAATTTGATCTCCTCAACCCGCACCAGTCAGGCTTCCGAGCAGGGCACAGTACAGAAACGGCTATGACTCACATAATTGACGACGCACTTCAAATGCTAGACCAAAACGACACCTACCTCCTCATCCTTCTTGATCTCTCCTCAGCATTTGATACCGTTAAACATGAGAATCTACTTGAGCTCCTAAACACAAGAATGGGCTTATCTGGAACTGTTCTCAAGTGGTTCACCTCCTTTCTTCACAACAGGTCGCAGAAATTCAAGAGTAACAACCTGATGTCTTCGCCAATACCCGTAACGCTAGGTGTCCGCCAAGGATCCTCTCTATCCCCAACTCTGTTCAACCTAGTCATGGAACCGCTCACCACCTTGCTACAAGCATCCAATGTACACTTTCACATGTACGCAGATGATACCCAACTTTATCTCAAATTACAGTCCCCCAAGGACATCTTGCTCCTGAACTCAACGATCAGATGCACCCAATCCTGGCTGGCAGATAATCATCTCAAACTCAATGCCCTGAAAACAGAGTTCCTTCTGATCTCACCTCCAGCGAAGGTCTCCACCACTCAAATTTGGCTTAAAGACCTAACCGCACGCAATGTCCAACCCACCATCGTGGACTCAGCAAAATCCCTAGGCATAACACTCGACACCAATTTGAACATGCAGCAACATATCAGCAAGGCAACAAAGGGAGCAAACTTCCAGATCAGCACTCTGAGGAAACTTAAACCCTACCTCCCAGCCAAAGACTTCCAAACGGCAGTACAAGCACTAGTCATCCCTCGAATTGAATACGGCAGCATCGCCCTCTGTGGACTCCCCCTAACTACAACCGCACCCCTAAGAGCTTCTCTAAACGCTGCAGCGAGACTCATCACTGGGTCAAAAAAACACTCCCATATTACCCCTGACCTGAAATCCCTGAACTGGCTGCCATTTGAAGCCAGAATACATCTGAAAATCGCCTGCATGACACACAAGGCGGTACATCTAAACTCACCCGGATACCTCGCTCAGAAACTGACTATCTCTGGAGGAGCTAGAAACACCAGAGGCACAAACAATCTTCTGTTGAAACCTCGAAGATTCCGGAAGGAAAAAACATATAAGCGCTCCTTCTCGGGAATGGCGCCTAGGATCTGGAACTCTCTCCCGCCCGAAACCAGGCTTATCTCCTCCACCACACTCTTTAAAAATGAAGTAAAAGCTATCCTCATGGCTAAATACACCTGAACTATTATCCTGACCACGGTTAGTACTCTGCACCGATCTATACTACATGTTTGACCCTTTTGATTATTTGTATGAACTGTCTTATTACTCACATGTTTGGCTTTGTAGCCACTTATTTGTACCATTTTGTACTCATGTCATGTTGGGCTTAGTTGCCACCTATTTGTATTAATTGACCTATTGATTTATCTGTTAACCATGCTCCCCCATGTACTCCTCTTTGTAAAGCGCTCTGATATCTGCAAGGATCTTGTCCGCGCTATATAAAACTTTCAAAATAAATTGAGTGGAGTATGGGAACGTTGAGTGTTAGGAATGTTGTGTATCCTAAAATGTTCCTGGAATATCAGCAAATGTACCTTATGGTGGCGGTCCCTTTTTGCGTCGGGATGGCTGGCAGACAAAGTCCGTCCGCCATCCTAATGTGCCCCTAATTTTGGTGGATTGTATCTGGTAAACAGTCTAAATATCGATTTTTTTATATCGAAAGGCAATAATATCGAGTCAATAATTTCGGAGGGACAGAATATCGACATCAAGAATATCGACGACCAGAATATCGACCTGAAGGAACGAAATATTGTTTTTGTTAATATCGAAGTTAGTAATATCGATAGCAAAAATATCGATGTTACTAATATCGATATTAATATTAGTGTTATGTATTTTATTTTATGTTTGTTTTATACTTTTTGATAATTATTGTACTAATTTTAAAATATATATATTACATTTTTAGAAGTTAGTAATAACTTATTTAAGTAAATGATGTGTTTTAGTACCGTAGCGGGTTGTGGGTTTATAGGGGAATAGGGTGGGAAGTAATTTAATTATAGTAAATTAATTAAATATTTTTTAGGAATTATTAAATATTTGTAATTACATTTTGCGTTTTAGTTCTGTAGCGGGTTGTGGGTTTATAGGTGAATAGGATGGGAAGTAAATTAATTGTAATTAAGTAAATATGTAATTTTTAATTATTGGTATTGATAAATATTTTTATGTTAATTAACTATACATTGGTAATTAATTTTTATTAATTAATTGGTAATTATATTAAGTGAATTAATTTAATATTGAAGTGCGTTGTGAGGTTATAGGGTAATAGGGTGGGAAGTAATTTAATTGTAATTAAGTAAATATTTTTTAGTGTTGAGCATTGATAATTAAATTATTGTTAATCAATTATTAATTGGTAATAAATGTTTAATAAAAAAAATATGAATTGTTTCTTAATTATGAATTGGTAATTACATTTGATTTTTAAAATGTATGCGTGTTAATCAATAAATTATTGTTAATTAATTATTAATTGCTACATATTTTGTAATAATTATTGTTTTTTGGTATTGATTTTTTTAATTATCATTATTTGTTAACACATTTTTAATAATTATTATTTCATTATATTTATTGTAATTGTTAATTAATTATTCATTGGTAATTATTTGTTTTTAATTATTTCTTGGTATTGTTAATTATTTTGTTGTAAATTAATGATTAAATTGTTATTTTTTTTGTTTAAATTTGTTTTATTGATTTCTTCTGCATTAAACACAATACAATTCCATTTGTCCGCCACATATACCCACGCTGTACCCCCTTCCACCTTAATTGGAGATATGCATCTACCACAGGGTAGACCAATGTGTACATGAGAGCGGGTAATGGTGGTCCATCTTCTAAGAGTGCATTTAACAACCCAAAGAACAAACATCCCCCTATCCCACCCTAACCCGCCCCCCTGCCCACCCAACCCCCATCCGGTGTGTCCTCCCCTGCCACCTCCTGCTTCAGTGTCTGGAAGTCTGCGTGGAGGGAGTTGATCAAGGTCGCTAGGAAGGATTTTGTGATGGGCATCTCGCCTTCGTTGGGTTCAGTTTGCTGCCTTGGCACCCCTGGGGAAGACGGCCCCTTGTCCCCTTTCGGCTGGCCCTTATTAAGCATCTCTGGGAGTGTGCGGTCTCTCTTCTTCCTCAGACCAGCCATGCTGTGCTTCTTGTTGGCACTCGTGCTGCCCCTGCCGCTGTCTCTCCTCTCAAGTCTCCCCGGTGGTCACTCACCGCCTCTGGTGTTGGCCCTCTCGGCTTCACTGCTCTGCTGGAGGAAGGCTTTCCTCACCCTGTGCAGGTGCATTAGACGCTGGGCTCTGCTCTCCACCCCCTTGGATGCCCCCTACGCTGAGCTCCCGTCTCCTACCATTCCAGCTGAGATCCTGGGGCGCCCAGCGGCCCGGACCCCCCCGTGAGGACACCACCGCTTGTGTCTCTGCCTGGGAGGCGCCCCTGTGCAGGTCCGGGGATGGTGCCGACAGCTGGCCATGTGCCTCTAGGTGCGGCCTGCTCAAAGCCTCTCTACCCAAGCCGACACCCCCTTCTGTGCTTGATGCCCGGGCCTTCTTGTGGCCCTCTCTTCTCAGCCCCGTCTGCGGTGGCCATGTCTCATATCGCTGCGGAGTCGCCGGCAGTGCCCTCCTGGAGTCCCCAGGCCTGCCTGATGCCCCCCGGAGCCAGTGCCGTACCTTGGCCACCTTCAGGAAATGGTCACCCCCCTGGGGCACCTGCTTTTCCTTCTCTGTGCCTCCCGCCACAGTCTCACCTCCAAATAGCGCTGGTTGCGACCCGGGGGGCGCCTCCCCTCGCTGAGCAGCCCCCCTGCTCCTGACCTCCCTGCAGTCCGCCTTGTCGTGTCATTGCAGGGGTGTCCGATGGACCAGCTACCCCATGGGGAGAGCGCCACAAGTCCCCGCCTTGTCGGAAGGTGCCCGACACTGCCACCAGCTGTAAGGCCTCTCGTCCCCGGCCTCGATGTTCGCGCCGCCGCCCACACTCCACTCTCTGGCCGCGGGGCTGACAGCGTCCTCCCGCTGCGTCTCGCGGAGCCTCTGAAACCTCTGGTGGAAGGCGCGGGAGCCGCCGGCGCCTTCCCGATATCTGCTCTGAGCCCCGCAACCACTGGGCCCCTCTGTCTGGCTGCCTTGCGTCCCCTTCACCAGGCGCATTGTGTGGGCGCCATTTCGCGGCCGTTAGCGGCTGTGTGTACCGCGTTCCTGCGCCATCCTCCTCACGACTGGCGGTCACCGCAGTGGCCCAGTAGCGTCCTCCAACTCTCACTCCCCGGCACAGTGGGGGGGAGAATCATGCGTTTAACGGTTCGCGGAGGGGCCAGGGTCAGGGAGCATATGGGCTGTGCGACTTTCTACGCCGCCATCTTGACCACGCCCCAAATTATTATATTTTTACAACCCAAAAAAATTATTTTAATTATTAGTAAGTTGTTTTGATCCCTATGCTAACCAACACTTTCCCTACTGTTGCACCCTTTGGAGTTTGAATAGTAATTTTCACCCCTACGCTATCCAACACTTTCCCTACTGTTGCACCCTCTGGAGTTGGAATAGTAATTTTAACCCCTACGCTATCCAACACTTTCCCTACTGTTGCACCCTCTAGAGTAGGAATAGTAATTTTAACCCCTACCCTATCCAACCCTTTCCCTACTGTTGCAACCTCTGAAGTTGGAATAGTAATTTTAACCCCTACGCGATCCAACACTTTCCCTACTGTTGCACCCTCTGGAGTTGGAATAGTAATTTTAAACCCCACGCTATCCAACACATGCCCTACTGTTGCACCCTCTGGAGTTGGAATTGCCAGTAGCTAAAAGTCTCGCAAATGTGAGACCTATTGCTTTTCCAATGCTTGTTTTTAATCCCAAGCCAACACTGCCTGCCCTGGAATATTATGGCCCGCTGGGGCCATTCGTCCTCTTCCACGTCACAGTAATGGGATCAGTCGTGGGCTCTGAGGGATGCGGTATGTTTGTGTAGAGCAGCAGCACCTAAGCGTTAATTTGGAAAAAAACAAATATGCCCTGGAATGTTTTTTTAGGGCAGGCTGAGACTCCAGGAGACCAGCGCCACCCAGCGCCACCCAGTGGACAGGCTGAGTATGGCCTCCCCCCCACCCCCCGCAGGCCCACCACGCTATTAGAGGGAGACAAGGTCAGCATTCCTGAATGGAAAGCAGCCCATCAAACATGGTACCACACAAGCCGCAGGACTTAAACATCACGGGTGCGACATGTAAAGAGGCCTCAAGGCTGCACTCAACTGGAGCAGTGTAAAAGAAGAGGTCGGGATATTACACACGCTTATACGTCATCAGATTCTGTGATCGGTGAATTTATCAGCACTGTCTCTTTCACGATACTGAAGCTCTCTGGGAAAGTCAGTTTTCAAGTTAATGAAAGGACTGAACGCAGAAGCAACTGCTTCAATAAAGGGAAGAACGTGACTGCACAACCCTCGCCTCCGGTCCTGGCTGAGAAGTCATCTTTTACAGCACCTTACATATATTGTATGATAGTTGGGTGCAGGGCCGTCAGTCGGGAGTGGTGAGGCATCTGTCGGATTTCACCAGGGGGTTTTACACACACAGGCAACAAGAACAAGCCATGAGCGTGCACATCCCGAAACCGGAAGTTCGGGAGCGTCACTTCCGTCTTCTGCGAGAAGCCCGTGCCCACAGAGTGGATGCCCATGCCTGAGGGAGAGCCCCGCGGTGGTAGCAGAAGTCAGGAGTGGCGGCTGAGGCTTAATTGTGGGGGGGCTTAATTGTGGGGGGGAGGCGGCGGTGTGTGTGTGTGCGTGTGTGTATGTGGGGAGGCGGGGGCCGTGTGTGTGTGTGAGTCTGGGTATGTGTGCGTGGGGGAGCGGCGGTGGTGTGTGTGTGTCTGTGTGTGTGCGTGTGTGCGCGCGTGTGTGTGGATGCACGTGTGTGCATGCCTTCGGCCGGCCTCAGTAACGCTGTGTGTGTGTGTGTGTGTGTGCGCACGAAGCGCGTCCACAGACCCTAAGCGACTCGTGCACCGGTTTGTCTCCCTTGGCAGGCAAAATAACAACAATAGGTCTCGCTGGCGAGACCTAAAAAGCGCTCAGCAATGGGGGGGGGGAGAGGGGAAGACGCAGCACCTATGGGGTTTAATCTGCTTGTTTCGTTTATGTACCCCGCTGCCCATGCACCACCTGACCATAAACTGCTGCTTTTCCATTGTGCTCAGTGTGATTGATGAAGGGATGGTGCTGTGACAGAGGCTAATTTCGGTAGTATACTTCAGAAGTACCTTTCATCTCTCCCTATTGTTCCTGATGTTTTTTACACTGCCATTTAATGAAACAGACATCTTCACCCTGACCCCCTTCTCCATAGCACATCTCTTCTACACTCTCCTTACAGTGTCTTTTATTTTTTTTAAATGAACTTAGACTAAACAGACTACCATTTGCAATGGCGGGTCTACAGTAATAAAAATATTTGTACATAATAATGTATTGGCAAACAAAAATTTGCAGTAAAATCACTTAATAGCATTAAACTAAAAGGGAAATGACTGAACACATCATCGATAGTTGTTCTAGGAGCCCTGTATGACGTCTTTAAATTGACATTTCCATATGCCACTTTGTTTTTCTCTTTTGCGTCCAAAGGAGACATTATCATGTTATTTAGTTGGATAGACGTCATGGCTAATGAGTCAGCAGGGCCGACATCATGAGTCAATGAGCAGAGATAATGCGAGAGCATGAGCGCGCGCGCAGGACTACACACAGGACACGGCCTATTTGCCAAGCCTAATGGGTTCTAAGAATAGGGCATGTTTTCCCATCGAGCTGCTATCTGTAGGATGACAGCGTAAGATGTGTTTCTAAAACTTAGCAACTCAGAATCGAGCATTCGTATCTGCCTAGTGAGGGGGATTTGACTGACTTTGTGATGTTACCTCTGGGTGTTTTTAAATAACTTAGAACAGGAAGTTTTATAATGTAACCCTATCTTCAGCAGAGCATGAGTAAAATTCTGAAGGGGTTTGGTAATTTTTCATTCAAACTGGTTCTTTTGTATTTATGTGTGGTTTGTAGTCCATGCGAACTCTCAGATGCCCAGTGGCCACTTACCCCCGGGATGATGCATGTCACCCCCCCCCCCCCCTCGATGATACATAGGTCACTCCCCAGGATGATAAACAGGTCACCCCCCAGGATGATACATAGGTTCTCATAAGGTGGATTCTGCTCAGGACTAGGGAAACAATCATCTCCGTGGGGTGCTCATGAAAGAGAAACAAAAAAGGAGCAGAGTCTTATAAAGCAAGTCATAGACAGTTGGGAGGGGACCTTGGACAAAAAAGAAGCAGCCTCACCCTCTTTATGCATTGGGGTGAGCTGACTTAGAGTAGTACACATGAAGGCACAGGATGTGGCATACAACAGTGATGTCACCGGGCTTCTTGCGCACAAGGTGTGTATTCGCCCATGCAGTGGGTGATCACCTGGGCCATACACGCCTTGTTAAATTGAAGATGCCTGTTGTGGATGCAGGATGAGACAGGAGATTACGAAATTGTAAAGCGGATTGTTGCTAGAAAAGTTTGGATTAGAAAGGTTAAATTGAAATTGTGCACCTTAAGAATGTCCCTGCAATGATGTTGGATATATTCTAAAGGAAGCCAGTCAGATAGGCAGCCCTAGTATGGGCAGGGTCCCTGAAATTGTGGCATGTCCACGTTGGAAAATGACTATGAAGTCGATTGAGAGAAAGTGGCCTTGATGCCTTTTAAGGCGCCAGTAATTCCAGGAAAATGTGGAAGATTATGAATGTCATACAGTTGTAGTGGTGGATGAAGTCAGTAACCACCCCAGAAGACATTTCCCACCTTGCACAGATCGTGTAACAAAGCATATCCTGCGTGACCTACCACCATCTTAAACCCTTTAAAAATAGAATTCCTGCTAACATTGACCCCTGACAGCTCAATACCCACTTTCAATCAGTCCTCAATTTGCTAGGCTACCCACTAGACAAGAACTTAAACTTCAAATCACACATGAGCAACATAGCCAATATTCTCAATTGCAAACCAAACTGCTAGGGGGCATTACACCCTGTCTGCTGTCTGAGGATTTCAAACAAGCAGTCCAGTGCTAGTCTTGACCAGGTTAGACAATGGGATGCCCTCTTAGAGGGCAAACCAAAACTCCATCTTGTTTTCTTGAAGACAGTCAGACTGCAGGAGACTCAATCATACAACTTCAGTTCAGATGTCATTAAACTGGCTTCCAATTAAAGCAAGGACCACCCGGAAATTGACCTGTTCACAAGCTCCTACACTCTCAATTCCAAAACAACCTACAAAAATATTCATCTCAGGTGGTGAGGGAGTTTTATGAAGTTCCATTACCATTCTAGTGGAAATTCTACTTTGCTGAAAAGTAACAACACTATGGCAATCACTCTCGGATATTGCACCTTTACTTTGGAATTCCACTTCACAAATAATCAGGACGATTCCCACCTTTACCAGGAAATGAAAAAACTACTTTTTGTTCAACATTTCTAGATTTAAGAAGAATCTTGATGCTATTCTTCCCTTTAGTCTCATTGCTCAGATTAAGCTGTGCCTATGGTCTGTAAACCACTTTTACATCAATGTTCTCCCCAGAACTCCTCTATTGATGTTCTCAAACAGACTCACTCCACTCTTGACCGATAATCTCTCCTGTCACATACCTTTTTCAATCTTCACTCGTTGATTCAGACAGTCTACATTAGTTCCATTATCTAATCTATTCACGTACTGTATCTTTTGTATATATTATAAAGTGCTCCGACACCTTTGGGTCAAATAAACACAAATGTGCCCCTTTGAAGAGCACCTCACTGGTTTCTTTGCCAATATCTAACAAAATACACACAATATTTTTTGGACCCACTCTGGGATTTAAATGCACCTTAGTCACTTTTAGGTCACCTCGCAGAAAAAGCCCTGATGGTAATCCAGGCCTATCATTTGTTCAGCTGAGGATTCCATGACTCAAACTTTGAGTATGAATTTAATAATGGCCATTTCTTCATGCTACACTTCACAAATTAGGCAGTCCCTGTGCGTTTTTCTCATTGATGAATCTCTGATACACTAGCTCTACAGCACACAACCGATCACTGTTATGTTATGTTATTTTAATTTCTAACGGGCACAGATACTGCAAGAGTGTCCCAGTGTGAGCCTTGAGAGAATGAAGAGGAGCCTAGAGTCAAGATTAGGTAAATAGGTGAGTTTTCAGCTTCTTCTTGAATAGATTCAGGACATGAATGCACCGGAGCGCAAAGGGCAGATCGTTCCAGGCCAGAGCGGCCTTCACGGCCAGAGAGCTGCCGCCCGTCCTTTGCAAGCGGAAACGCAGGACTTGTGCCAGAAGTTGAGTAGAGGAACGCAGGTCTCTTACAGGGGTGTAGAAGGAAAACCATTTCTGAAGATAACCTTGCCCCGTGGCATACAGAGCGCAATGGGCGATTACTAGGATCTTAAATCGGACCCTCTCAACCATAGGCAGCCAGTGCAAGGTACGTAGGTGTTGTCTCACGCTACATCTGGCAGGTATGTTCAAGAGAAGCCTGGCCGCGGCGTTCTGCACCATTTACAATTCATTCAATAGGTAGCTCGGGATGCCATCAATTAAAGTGTTGGCTTAATCTAGCCGAGAGAGAATAAGGGCTCGAGTCACTGTCGCCTTAGCCTGCCTGAGGGAGAAGGGGAAGAAACTTCCTGAGGATTTTTAAGAAACTGAAGCAAGTCCCTGCCAGCTTCTTGATCTGGGTCCAGAATCGGAGATTCTCCTCGAACCAAACCCCTAAATTCTTAACAGGGTTCCCTGATGAAGCAAGCAATACTGATTCAGAGGGCCAGAGTGTTTCCCTAAACCGAGAGAGAAAGTTGCCAAACAAGAGGATTTCTGATTTCTCCTCATTGCACTTTAATTCAGCCTCCACCAACCAATGAAAGACTGCGGTCAGGCAGTATTTGGCGGCCGAAATAGAGCCTTTGGTTTTTTCCCATGTGAACAAGAGCTGGGTATCGTCGGCATAAGCGATTATCTTTGCTCCCAAGTCCTCTGACGACTGAACCAAAGGAGTAATATAAATATTAAAAAGAAGAGGACTAAGAGAGGAGCCCCGTGGAACACTTTTGGACACTTTCTTTAGTGATGAGGAAAGAGGTGGGAGCCACACTTGCTGCGTCCGATCCTCCAAAAAGGATTTGAGTCAGCCCCAAGCGCTTCCTGATACGCCTATCTCCGCCAGTCGGGAGAGCAGCCATGCGTTTGGAACTGTATCTAATGCCGCTGAGAGGTCCAGCAAAACCAAGGCGGCCCTCCCGCTGGCATGCAAACAGTCTCTAATGGCTTCGGAAATTTCCACCCGGGCAGATTCAGTGCTAAATGAGGCCCTAAAGCCCGACTCTGAAGGGTGGAGAAGGCCTGAACTTTTTACATAGTCAGTCAACTGTTTGGTGACCACTTTCTCACAAACCTTGGCCATACTGGGGAAAAGGGATATCTGTCTATAGTTTGACAAGCACAGTGGATTTAGTGAGGGTTTTTTCAAAAGAGGAAGTATCTTGGCCTACTTCCACATGGCCGGGACAAGAGCTTCTGCAAAGGACATGGTAATAAGTCTATTGGCTTCAGAATTAACAGAATCCACTACGTCAGCCAGAAGTTTGGCAGTGCACTGGTCCGAAGGGGATCCTGATTTCAGACCCCTTAAGATTTTAAGAGCGCTGGAAAGATCAATGGGGTAAATACGGCCAGTGAATGACAGGGAGGGGCTGGAAGGGATCCTCCGGCCAGGAGGGCACCAGGGTCTTTATTGCTGGAAATAATGGACGCCTGTATAGTGTGACTTTTCTCCATGAAAAACATGGAGAGTTCTTCACACCACACGCCAGAGGATGGAATCGTACTTGCTTGTGCTTTGGGGGCCAGGAAACTTTGATCTATAGAAAATATTTTCTTAGAGTTATTCTTGGCTGCATCAAATCTGTTCTCATTGTAAAAGCTTTTAGGCTGTGCTATAGCCATATAATAGGTTTTTTGCTTATTTCCCAGCATAAGTTTATCCTCAGGACGGTTCCCTTTATGCCAGATTCTCTCTAGTTTCTTACACTCCTGCTTCAATATCCTCAGCTCAGGATTGAACCAGGGGTTAGAAGGGGAGTCTTTGAGATCCACAGTGTTGGAGATCCAGCTTGTAAACCCAGCAAGCCCCTCTGCAAGATCATTGGAAAGAGGGGGTCTGGTGGACCCCAAAACTTGGCTGAATAGCGATGGTTCAATTTTAGCAAACACAGGCTCACGCTCAGACTGAGACATAAGGTCACCGTCTGGCAGAACCCAGGAGAAATATGTCAGGAAATGGTCTGACCAAGACACAGGAGTGGGAGATTCAACTGCAATAGAAACATTCTTACAGATGGGGTCTAAGGTGTGGCCCCCTGAGTATGTCGGAAGGCCAACCCATTGGGTGAGCTGAGAGTGGGACAATATGTCTGATATTTCAAGAGTGTCCTTCGAAGCTGCCAGGTCAAAATGGATATTTAAGTTACCAAGAATGATATAATGGTTAAAATGAAGAGCTCGGGGAACAATAACGTCTCCCAGAGCTTTGAGAAATGCACTCGCTGGACCCGGAGGTCTATAGATCAAGGAGCCCCCAAGTGTAAAATGAGGCGAAACATTAATACTAAAATCCATAGCTTCGCAATCTTCTCCAAGTGTTGAAAAAGCCTGTTGAAGGGACCACTTATCTCTATATACGATAGGCTCCCCTCCTCCTCTCCCTTTTAATCTGTCCACTCGAAAGATTTTATAGCCAGTTGGAATGACAAGTGCAATGGTTGGATTAGTGAACTCATCCAGCCACATCTCTGTAATAAACAGGAGATCTAGTTTCTTGTCCATCAAAATCTCAAAGGTATCATGATAGTGCCTCTTAAGGGAATGTTCCATTAATAAGAGCAGCATGCATGGCTGGTTCGTGCTTACTCCTTTTATCAGCAGCCCTGACTGGATCGGGTCCGACTGAGCCAGCACAGAATCTGAAGCCACATGAAGAGTAAACTGTGATTTTACATTCCAGTACATCCTAACTGCTGACGTGGGAGCATGGAAGCGGGCGGAGTGGATAAAGTTCTTTACTACCATAAAACACCCTCTCTGCAAAGTGGGGCAGCATGGCTGGCGCTGGACGTTTTCTGGACGCTGACGGGCGCCGACGGGCTTGCCATAGGCATGCCTTCAGTGCGCCAGTGGCACGTCGCGCAGGGCGCATATTTAAAAGGCTACTACTCTGAGCACACACTGACCTAAAATGGCGTCTCTTGTTTGTCAATGGTGAGACCCAGGAAGTAGCTGGCGTTCCGGACTCCGGTCCAGGACAGCAAATGAAAGAAGTATCCAGGAGCCCCAACCAATTCAAGTAATGCATGTAGAGGTGAGCATGTTGAATTTTAAAAACAAATGAATTTTATCAAGTTTTAAAAACAAGTGGTACACAGATTCAAAATTACAATTCAACAATATTCAACAATAGCAGAAATTATTTTATTTAAAACAGGAGCAATGTCAGGCAGCGTCAGCGCTAAGCAACCTCTCAAGGTTACTACTCTGGCAACTAGAGCACGCACTGACCTAAAATTGCGTCTCTAGATTGTCAATGGTGAGACCCTTTCCCATCACATGTGGAACGAGACAGGGTTGTTCCCTGTCTCCATTTCTTTTTAGTCATGGACCCTCTGGTCTTCATCGCCCAAAAATTCATATGGACTACGGCTTGTAGTTTAAACCAGACCTCCTCATATCACTATGTGCCAACGATGTGCTGCTGTTTGTACGGAGTCCAGAAGACATCTTAGCTCCTTATTCTTTAAAGGGCGGTCAGTTTTGGAGGCCACTCAGGCCTCCACATCAATTGGTCCAAATGCAAAATATTCCCTCTCACTGCACCCGCTGCACATTTTACTGTGAATTCCCACTGACCTGGTGCGGTATACAGTCAAAATATCGAGTTTTTTTTATCGACTAGACACAATATCGAGTACAAAATATCGAATGGACATAATATCGACTAGACATAATATAGACAACAAAAATATCGACTCGAAAATTTTAATATCGAATAGAATGGCCATAATATCGAATCAAAATATAGAATGGACATAATAGCGACTAGACATAATATAGACAACAAAAATATCGAATTTAAGGTAAGTTAATATTATTTATTATTTTTTGTGTAATATAATTCTGTAGCGGGTTGTGGGTTTATAGGGGAATAGGGTGGGAAGTAATTTAATTATAATTAATTAAATTTGTTAATTTATTTATTGTTATTTATTTAGAATTAATTGTTAATTAATTATTAATTGGTAATTAATTAAAATATAATTGGTAATTAATTGTAATTCTTTAATTGATAAATATGTTAATTTTAGTGATTTATTTTCTGTAGCGGGTTGTGGGTTTATAGGGGAATAGGGTGGGAAGTAATTTAATTATAATTAATTAAATATGTTAATTTATTTATTGTTATTTATTTAGAATTAATTGTTAATTAATTATTAGTTGGTAATTAATTAAAATATAATTGGTAATTCATTTTTTATTGATGCATTGATAAATATGTTTATTTTAGTAATTTATTTTCTGTAGCGGGTTGTGGGTTTATAGGGGAATAGGGTGGGAAGTAATTTGATTGTAAGTAATTATATTAATTAAATAGTTTTTTGTATATAATTATTATTATTTTTTTATATTGTAAATTAATTTATTGGTAATTGGTAAATAATTATTATTAGTAGGTAATTTTTATTATTAGTTAATTTTTATTTGTAATTTTAATTGAATAATTAATATATATTATACAATTTAAAAATAATTTCATTATTTTCCAATTGAAATTTATATTTATGTTATTTATATTTATATATGAAGTATTTACTTTCCCTACTATTGCACTCACTGGAGTGGGAATAGTAATTTTTACCCCTACGCTATCCAACGCTTTCCCTACTGTTGCACTCACTGGAGTTTGAATAGTCATTTTTACCCCTACGCTATCCAACGTTTTCGCTACTGTTGCACTCTCTGGAGTTGGAATATAATTTTTACCCCTACGCAATTCAACGCTTTCCCTACTGTTGCACTCTCAGGAGTAGGAATAGTACGTTTTACCCCTACGCTATCCAACGCTTTCCCTACTGTTGCACTCACTGGAGTGGGAATAGTAATTTTTACTCCTACGCTATCCAACACTTTCCCTACTGTTGCACTCTCTGGAGTGTGAATAGTAATTTAAACCCCTACGCTATCCAATGCTTTCCCTACTGTTGCACTCTCTGGAGTGGGAATAGTAATTTTTACCCCTACGCTATCCAACGCTTTCCCTACTGTTGCACTCTCTGGAGTTGGAATAGTAATTTTTACCCCTACGCTATCCAACGCTTTCCCTACTGTTGCACTCTCAGGAGTAGGAATAGTAATTTTTGCCCCTACGCTATCCAACGCTTTCCCTACTGTTGCACTCACTGGAGTGGGAATAGTAATTTTTACTCCTACGCTATCCAACACTTTCCCTACTGTTGCATTCTCTGGAGTGGGAATAGTAATTTAAACCCCTACTCTATCCAATGCTTTCCCTACTGTTGCACTCTCTGGAGTGGGAATAGTAATTTTTACCCCTACGCTATCCAACGCTTTCCCTACTGTTGCACTCACTGGAGTGGGAATAGTTATTTAAACCCCTACGCTATCCAATGCTTTCCCTACTGTTGCACTCTCTGGAGTGGGAATAGTAATTTTTACCCCTACGCTATCCAACGCTTTCCCTACTGTTGCGCTCACTGGAGTGGGAATAGTAATCTTTAACCTTACTCTATCCAACGCTTTCCCTACTGTTGCACTCTCTGGAGTTGGAATAGTAATTTTTACCCCTACGCTATCCAACGCTTTCCCTACTGTTGCACTCTATGGAGTGGGAATAGTAATTTTTACCCTCACGCTATCCAACGCTTTCCCTATTGTTGCACTCCCTAGAGTGGGAATAGTAATTTTTACCCCTACGCTATCCAACGCTTTCCCTACTGTTGCACTCTCTGGAGTTGGAATAGTAATTTTTACCCCTATGCTATCCAACGCTTTCCCTACTGTTGCACTCTATGGAGTGGGAATAGTAATTTTTACCCCTACGCTATCCAACGCTTTCCCTACTGTTGCACTCCCTAGAGTGGGAATAGTAATTTTTACCCCTACGCTATCCAACGCTTTCCCTACTGTTGCACTCTCTGGAGTTGGAATAGTAATTTTTACCCCTACGCTATCCAACGCTTTCCCTACTGTTGCACTCACTGGAGTGGGAATAGTAATTTTTACCCCTACGCTATCCAATGTTTTCCCTACTGTTGCACTCTCTGGAGTGGGAATAGTAATTTTTACCCCTACGCTATCCAACGTTTTCCCTACTGTTGCACTCACTGGAGTGGGAATAGTAATTTTTACTCCTACGCTGTCCAACACTTTCCCTACTGTTGCACTCTCTGGGGTGGGAATAGTTATTTAAACCCCTACGCTATCCAATGCTTTCCCTACTGTTGCACTCTCTGGAGTGGGAATAGTAATTTTTACCCCTACGCTATCCAACAATTTCCCTACTGTTGCACTCACTGGAGTGGGAATAGTAATTTTTACTCCTACGCTATCCAACGCTTTCCCTACTGTTGCACTCTCTGGAGTGGGAATAGTTATTTAAACCCCTACGCTATCCAATGCTTTCCCTACTGTTGCACTCTCTGGAGTGGGAATAGTAATTTTTACCCCTACGCTATCCAACGCTTTCCCTACTGTTGCGCTCACTGGATTGGGAATAGTAATTTTTAACCTTACTCTATCCAACGCTTTCCCTACTGTTGCGCTCTCTGGAGTGGGAATAGTAATCTTTATCCCTACGCTATCCAACGCTTTCCCTACTGTTGCACTCTCTGGAGTGTGAATAGTAAATTTAACTTTCTCGCTAACCAACGAAAAAAATATTGTATATGTTTTGTTATTAATATGTATATATATATATATATATGTTTAAATTTTTTTTTTTATTAAAGTTACATTAATTATTTATTAATTTTAAGTTTATTTAAGTATTTTTAAATTAATTATATTTATTAATATATTACTTTAAAATTAATTTTAAGATATTTAAAACAATCGATATTTTGACAGTCTATATTTTTTCCTATCGATATTTTGGAGTCGATATTTTTGTACTTACCTGTTTGTAGATAGGAAGTCGATATTCTTTCATTCTATATTTTGACCTCGATATTTTTGCGAGTCGATATTTTGACGGTCGATATTCTGTCAGGGATTCACCTGGTGCAATAGCCCATTTAAATATTCAACCATTTTTCTGCATCGTGATAAGGAAAAGGTGGTGCAACTCAACTATGACCTCGCAATTGGCACACTAACTACGTAGGAGGAAAGGTGTATTCACTTACCATTATCAATGGCTGGATAAATCACAATTATAAAAATGCACAGTGGGTAGCCGATTTCTTTATCTCTTTGACTATATTCCCATCCCACTTTCCAACTCATTCTATGCTGCACTATGTGGCTTTCTGCTTTAGCTCAATTGGGCCAGCAGGCGCCCACACATCAGCTGGGATACGCTGGTACTCCCATATGAGAAAGGTGGGTTTGTGGAGCCACATCCATACCTACACTACCTGGCATCGCGGTGGCAGTATGCACACCGTTATCATGCAGATGCCCGATTTCCTTATATCAAAGCCGAAATGGATCAGACTGCCCCAACACCTCTACCCTCTATTCTTCCGGCCAGGGTCCCTCTTGATCCCAATGACATACAATGACACACAAACCACATCCACCAAGTGCTAGGCCTGGAGAAAAATCCAAAGAATATTGTGAGGCTCCATGCTCTATTCACCCTCACCAGCAATGTCAGAAAATCCCAGGCTCCCCATTAAACCCCAGTTAAAAGCACCATGACACGAATGGCCTTCACATGTTCGGGGATATCTTACCGGATGGCCACACCCTCAAGCACACCACAGTTGCCCCCTTCGCTATGGTCACCATTATGGACCGTTTTATAATGCACCATGAGCACAGCATGCTGTGAGCAACTATTCCCACGTACCTACTAGCTCCTGACGAATTCATCCCCTTGACTCTTGTGATAGATGATAGCGATGGGAGGCAACTGGTATTGAAACTATATCACGCAAGCGTGACCTTGCTCCCTATTCCGGACAGTAGACCCAGGAGCTACTGTGAGGGAGACCTGGGGCACCCACTGACAGACAAGATATGGGCTGCCTACTATGCACAAACTCAATTAGTGTAACCCATTCATTTTCATAAAGTTATACCCTTGAAATGTCTACGGCAAGCTTATATCACCCCCAATGATCAACATAGATTTGATCACATGAAACCGTCCGACATCCCCAAATGCCATATCGCAGGATCAGACTTTATACAAATGGCATGGACATGCAGGTACCTTGCATTCCACTGGAGTGAGGTCTTCTCCCGATTGGCCCTGGTGACAGATATTGACCCCAACCCAGACCCGCCCTTGGCTCTGCTAGACTACATGCAAGATATCCCCAAAAAGCATCAGATGGTTCACAGCAAAGGCCCTCCTCTTAGCCAAGTGCAAAGTTGCATCACACCGGGGTAGAGGATGCCTACATTCAAATTTTTACACAGAAATCGTTTCTTTTGCCTTAAAAAGCCCTTTTCTTTGTTCTGTATTAGATCTGAGAGTGTCTGGGTACAGGCTTGTGCCCCACACTGGCGAATTGTTGAAGGTATTCCTTCTGTTTGAATCAATTCTTCATTGAGTAAATTTGAAGACCTCTGTCCGGCTGGACACGTCGCTCCAAATATAGATTTGATTCTGTCTATATTTATTGTTTTGCATAAACTTGTATGCATGGGACCGTTGTTGTTCTGAATAGTATGCTCCCCGAGGTCCTATGCTGACTGAATTGGGGTCCCTTGTTGTTCCTAATATAACTTTGCGCAATCGACTGATTGCAAGGGCCTTGCTCGCCTTCCACTTCTCCAAAGTGGGTACTCGCTTCCCTACCTTGGCGCTATCTGGGTCTATACACTTTCACATCCTTTTGCCCCTTTCCCTTACACTTGGCTACACATTGTAATGTCTGACTCAGCCCCTTTATATTCAGTTGAATACATTAAAAAGATTTGCGCAGGTCCCTCCTTGTTCACAGACCAAGAAGAACATACCACTACAGGGAGCTCGAGTCTGTCTGACGATTTGGAAAAACAAAAGAAAAAATATGCACGACTTGAACTAATGACTCTTATGCTCACCCAATATTTGAAATCCAACACTATCCCCCTAGGGTTACAAGTTAGAAATATTCCGGGGGTCTTTACTGACAATCCCAAGTACATCACAGGATTTAGTAGTAGAGAAACCACTTGCTCTAGGCATTGGCTAGTCCTAGGAATAAAAACTGCAAGTGAGGAACTCCAAAAATTTGGCCATATCATTAAAGACCTTGAAAAACAAATAACTGATAACAACACGGTTACTGGCGCGAAAGACTTACTTGAAAAAGTTGAAAAAACAGTTCTAGAATTCCATCGTATTGAACAAAACAAAAAGTCTAATAAAGTCAAGAAAGATATTAAAGCTTTCACTCTTGAACGCACCTACCCCTACCTACAGAAGGACTTCAACATGAATCGCAACTTCAACCCCCACCAACAGACCCCAAGACCCTGGGGACGTTTTAATAGAAGAAACACTGTGGTGGGTTTCACTGATTCCTCTGCTGAATCTTCTGATAGCTCAGACCCTGGTGAGGGTCCAAGTGGCCCTACACGCAATCAGAACCATTTTTTAGCCAGAGGCAATTCCGAACCCCCAAAGAGAGGGCGGGTGAAACAACAGCAGAGATGGCAGAATCCCCCAGGAGAAAGACAAACTCGGCACAAGTTTTACCAATGGTAACTGAAAGTACCAGCATAGACACCATCCCTGTGTTTAATCTATCCAAGCACACCCTGTCCAGTCAGGAGGTATCCATCTTAAGTAAGGGTTTATCGTTTGTTCCGACGATCTATCCCAACTTCCTTGACCTCCAGTCTGAGCTAATGGGCTTTTTCCGCGAGATTAGACTTCGAGCATTTTTTTTAACTTAATCCCTCTGAGCCTAAATTGGCTGTTACGCCATTTAGACCCCCATCCACCTTTTCACCTACCTCAAATTTGATCCCCAAAGAGATCATTGCCTTTGAAAAAGTTATTTTAAAGGAAACTTCAGATCTGGCCAAATCACACTTGTTTGTACCATACAATATCTCACTGGAAAAAAAATCTGCCATCACCACCTTAAAAAATAACATCAACCTGATTATTAAACCAGCTGATAAGGGGGGTGGAATAGTGCTGCAAAATATTGAAAACTACAAAGACGAACTACTTTGTCAAGTCTCCAACACTGACCACTATTGCAAATTGCCATGTAATCCTACCAGAGGGATACAGAAACTCATTAAACAACTCACCACGGAAGCCATTGAGAATGGCTATCTGAGTAAAAACGAATACAATTTTCTAAATATCACCAACCCTAGAACCCCTGTCATTTACACGCTCCCCAAGATTCACAAAAGATTAGACAACCCTCCCGGGAGACCGATCGTGTCCGGGTGCGGCTCTGTCTTAGAACCTCTGGGGCATTATGTCAATTTTTTCTTGAAAGATTTTGTGTTAGAAACCAAATGCTACATCAGAGACAGAATGCATATGATCAATCTCATTGAGAATCATCCTTTCAATCACGATAGCGAGACTCTATGTACCATGGAATGTAGAGTCTCTCTATACAAACATTCCTCAGAGAGATTCGCTCCAAGTTATGGAAAGCATATTGAACACAAGATCACACCCACACAGAGTACCCACTCTATTCATAGTACAACTTCTTGAGATCTGCCTCACCCAAAACTTTTTTATGTTTGACACACAATATTACCAACAGGTACGTGGCACCAGTATGGGTGCTATTTTTGCACCAACTCTGGCGATCCTGTACATGGACTGGCTTGAATGTAATACTATTCTTACCCACAGCAACCCGTTCCACCTGGGGTTGCTCACTTGGAAACGTTATATTGACGATATTTTCCTCATTTGGGGTGGGTCACTAGATGATCTCCTGGGACTTTTGCATTGGCTTAATAACAACTGCAATGGGCTCACATTTACTCTGACTCATATCAAAAGTCACATTGCATTTTTAGATCTCACTATCCAACATCAGGATGGGGTACTTTATACGTCCCTTTTTCACAAGCCGACTGAAAGGAACACACTGCTCAGTTACGGCAGCTGTCATCCCAGGGCTCTGAGAGACAGCCTGCCATACTCCCAATTCCTCAGACTAAGGAGGAATTGCTTCAAGAAGGAAGATTATTTTCTTGAGGCAAACATACTCTCAACGAAACTAAGGTCTAGAGGCTATCCACGACGCCTAATAAAAAACTCAATGAAAACGGCTTGGTACTGTCCCCGTGAGACCCTTCTGGAGCCTAAACCCAAACAAACAACAGACAAAATGGTATATGTCACCACCTTCTCTACCATTTCCAATCGTGTCAAACAGAGCATAAAAAGGAACTGGCACATACTGAATTCAGGACCATTGAAATGGGAAACCCCCCTTTTTGCTTTTAAAAAAAGTAAAAATCTTAAAGATCAGTTGGTCAGGGCAGCTCTACCCCTTACATCCCCCTTGAATACCACACTCAATGACTTTTGGTTATTACCGCCCCTACGAGGCCATTCCAAGTGTGGGTCGTGTGTTGTGTGTGACTTTTCGATAGACTGCAAGGAGTTTGTATACAAAGAGGTAAAGAATGAGCTAAGGACCTTCACTAATTGCAATAGCAGTAACATCATTTATGCAATCTTTTGTCCATGTGATTTAATTTATGTGGGTCAGACCAAGCAGAAAATCAAGCTACGAATATCCCAACATCAGAGCAGGATCCGGTGTGGCACACCTAATGCTCCACTAGTCGAACATTTTTCCAACAAAGGGCACACAGAGAATGAAATTCGTTGGACTGTAATCACCCAAGATATCATCCCACCAAGAGGTGGTTACCTGACTCGAATGCTCAACAAGGAAGAGCTTAAATGGATATTGAAAACGGACAGCTTTAACTCTGGATTAAATCTCCAAGAGGATTGGACTTCCCTCATTTGAGTCTGACTCACAACTGAATTGAACTGAAACGTGTTGATCTGGTTGTCTCAGGTCAGACAATGTCACCCTGTGACTATTCACCCTTGCCAAGTTAAATTCTGTGTTTTTAGATTGTGAATCGAAATGCAATAATTCTGTTTTGTCACCTTCACTGTGCACGTTTCCCTTAGGTTAAACACACCTCTTTACCACCAATATGGCCGCTAGCCATGTGTCCGTCATCCATTTCTATGACCGTGCACTTCCCTAGTCCCACTAACCAACCAGAAACTTCCCGCCCCCTTTTATCTTCACTGCCTCCTTCCCCACGAGGAAGCCAGGAAACAGACCGAACTACCGACTGATCCGGTAAGTCATAACAGCCCTTGGGATACGAACTCTTTTGATCCTTTTCCCGCAACAATCTCCTAACTCCCCGTTTTTATCTGCAGGTAGAATCCTGGTACCGCTTGATTACACCATTGTAACGTGGTTTTAGTCATCGTGCCCGATTGTGGTAAGAACCGTCTCGCGCGCACTTAAACCATGCACTTGGTTCGCGTTGCGATCCCTTAATCAACCACGCTTTTTATTTACAGGGCTTCTCCGCCTTCACTAGGCCAATTTCCCTTTGCCTGAATCGAACTGGTTAACTACCCTGGTAAGCCTGATAGCCCTCGGCAACATGCCCTCCCGCACTCGCCGTTGTATCGCATAAGGGCACACCCCTTTATCTCACTGCAATAGTCTCCCGCACTCGCTGCAATTCCACCTATATGCACGGTTACTATGAACTTCACCATGTGCACAATTCGAAATACTACCTCCTTCCGCACGGTTACTATGAACACCACCATGTGCACAATTCCATATACAACCGTCTACCTCCTTTCGTCGATTCCACGCTCCGCCCCCCACTATATTCTATCGGCACAACTGAGGAATTATTCACCAAACTGTTCCTGATATACTGGTTGAAAACGACAAATGATCCATGACACAGAGCTTAGCGGTTCTTATTACCTCCGCATGTATATAATTAGGTTCACTGTTCACGTAATAGTCACCGGTTAAATTATGTAATTTTATGACTATGGTTCTAAATGTACATATGCCTTTTTCTTTTCTTTTATTTCCTTCCTTAGGCATTTAGAGGCTTAAAAACGTTAAGGCATTAATTAATGTCCTGATGATGGTCCCCATTATTTAGTAGTGGGACCGAAACGCCGTCGACCTGTCTTGCACCTTATACAAAACCTGATTTATATGTGATGTATATGTAAATGG
Organism: Lissotriton helveticus; assembly: GCF_964261635.1. Lineage (NCBI taxonomy): Eukaryota > Metazoa > Chordata > Amphibia > Caudata > Salamandridae > Lissotriton > Lissotriton helveticus. The sequence goes on from NC_136063.1 coordinate 274,968,067, forward strand.
TGCGAATTGATATTTCTGTACATTCGAATTTTTACACAGAAATCGTTTCTTTTGCCTTAAAAAGCCCTTTTCTTTGTTCTGTATTGGATCTGAGAGTGTCTGGGTACAGGCTTGTGCCCCACACTGGCGAATTGTTGAAGGTATTCCTTCTGTTTGAATCAATTCTTCATTGAGTAAATTTGAAGACCTCTGTCCGGCTGGACACGTCGCTCCAAATATTGATTTGATTCTGTCTATATTTATTGTTTTGCATAAACTTGTATGCATGGGACCGTTGTTGTTCTGAATAGTATGCTCCCCGAGGTCCTATGCTGACTGAATTGGGGTCCCTTGTTGTTCCTAATATATATATATATATTATCAAGTATGATAGCAAACCTTTAAGGCTCTGAGAGGCTGATTTACAGATTTTTAAAAACTAAATAGTTATACATACGTGGTGGAATGGCAGATCTGAAACAGACCTCGAATGTGCATATATTCATAGCAAGTAAGTAAACTTGATTGTTTAGTCAATAAAAATTAGCAAATTACAAATAAATATGCCGTTAGAACGGAACAGAGTTGCGTTGTTCCATTTTTCTACCGTGTGAGATAGCATCAATTTACTGTTCTGTGACTTTGCAGAACATTGTTTGTGGGTGAACTGGAAAAGCCGGTCCTATTTCCAGTAGGCAGAACCACTCTAGCTGGATTTAGTGTAATACCCATTAGTAAAAATTCCAAGAATTTTTAAAAATCGATATACAGGATTAAAATAGCTTCCCCCACACTATATACCTGGTGGGTAGATAAAATCCCTAGTTATGATGGTTATGCGTGCAGGTCCTTTCCCTCCCGCAAAAGTTTTAACTTTAAAATACTGTGCGTGACCCTATTCCCTTTATAGGTTTATCAGGCTGGGCCCTTTAGTCCAATCCGGTGTTGTCGAAATAGTGTGCTATGTGTTTTTGGACTTGCTTTTGACAGGGGGTAGTTACTATTGACAGACATAGCTGGAACGTGAGTTCATTTACAAATTTCTTAAGTCTTTCCAGGACCCATGATGAGCAGAGCTCTCCACTGAGTGTCTAATTTAGGGCAGCAACATAGCAAGTGCATCCATGATTCCTGTCTGTAACTGCACAGCTTGCGTTCCACTGATCCACTTTGGCCGGCCCTCGCTGGATTGAAGTCCCTTATTGGTAAGGCTATAAGTCGCATGAACAGGATCTTCATACGTTGGGTTTTGTTTGTTTGCTCGCTGGGCTGTACGCAAAGCTCTTCTTCTGGAGACAATACCTTTGTGATAGAGGGTTTAGGGCCTCCCTGGTCCGCCCTTCCTTGGGCAGTTCGACTTACGCCCTTGGTCTGCCAGATGAAGTCTGAGGTCTTCTATGAGTTTACCCCGCTCCTGGTGCACAGGTTCTAAGCATTTTTTGATTAGCTTGACTTCCTGTGTGTCTAGCCAGGCAGTGGCCATTGGAGTATGTTCCAGTCTCCACTTTATTCTCCTCACTAGGTTCACTTGTTTCTCTCCAGCTGGGGAACCCACGTGATTGCTTCTGTTCTTTGCATGAGATGTTAAGTCTAGTGTAAACCTTAGTGGGCTGTGTTCACTTTCTGTACTGCATTCTTTTCGAAATTTGTGAGCTGACCAGTAAAAGGCTCAGATAAGAAGACATAATCATTTGTCAAGATTCCTTTGCAGGTTGGGTGGGAAACACCGCTGAATTCCTTGTGCTTCAACTTGTAGTTGTGCCATTGTCAGTTTTTAGCCCCCTCGTTGGAGGGAGAGAAGATTTTTGTTGTGCTCCCCAGACCGTGCATATTGAAGTATCCTACAATCATGATTTCGTGTCGTGAATAGTCCAAGAGGAGCACCTCCAGGCAGTCATGCAGGTCTTCCACCCTTGTAGCCGTGCTTTTTTTGGGACCATTGAGATAGCAATTGATGAGTATCAAGTCAATTTACTTGTGGTTGATTTTCATGCCTGTAATGGAGACTGCCTGAATCCCTGTTGATATTTATAATGTCCACCATATACAATGTATGGCTAGTGGCTATATTTTCCACTGCGATAAACAAGATAACGTGGTGTTGAAATTGGCTTTTCCAGAGGAGGACTTGTGTAGTGGCCACTGACATTATTGGGACTATCAACAGAGTCATTGCTTTGTTGAAATTCACAAAAAGTTTCTATGGATTTACACAACACTAAATACAGTTTTAAAGTAACTCCAAAGATCATGCAATTGGGTGAAAATTCAGCAAACGCCATCTGTGGTTTAACGTATAAAGCAACAGAATGACTACCAATTTAGGGTCACACCAGTCATCCACCAACATAATCGTCTCTGAGTTATGGGTCTTTCTCCTGTAGCCAAACAGAATTGAATCTGGACCTTATCATGTAGGCTTTGTGAGGCTTTTGCATGATGAGTTATATGGTCTCAACTAGGTTATTGATGGATATGCTTTTTCATTAGATCATGCTTTAGTTCTCTTACCTTCATCCTACCTCGAGACCCATCTGGTGGATCGAACAGCACAAGGACTGATAAAGCCAAGTTATACTATTCACGTTCTTATAGCCAGCCACACCATTCTAAGGTTTGTAGAGAGAACCAGTCAGGGAGATGCATCTTAAGATCCAAGCGAATGCACAAATTACTTTTTGAGTGATCTTCAAGTGCAAATTATGAGCAAACCACAAGAAGTGAATATAAAAATTCAATTGATTTATTGAATCCAAGTATAAATAACTAGTTTATGCACTGAGACCCTCAGCAGTAACATCAACTCAGATATGTAGATCTCCAAAGTGCATCTCTATTTGTATATCCATAAGGTAAAATCTGGAAACAATAAATTCTGTTCAAAATCTATATGAGTGGCTACAGGAAGCTTTTGACATCTTGATACCACTCAAAACCACAAAACAGAACAAAAGAAAAAAAGCGCCTTGGAGAAACATAGAAATAAAAGACATACAACAACAAATTAGAATGCTGCCACATACCTGGCTCAAAACAGATGCCAAACAAGACAAACTTCATCTACAGAAAATTAAGACTCGTACTTAAAACAGAAACAAAGCACCAGCAATAACCGTTGTACTAAACAACAATCCAAGTATACTCTAACCCAGCCTCTCTGTTCCTTCAACACATCTCACACGATGAATTTATGGACCTGGTCAAAGCAAGCAGGCCTGCCGGCAGCCCTTCTGTCCCCTGTCCTTCACAAACTTGCAAGACAATTCTTTCAACCTCTGCTGCCACTCCAGTAAAAAAGAATCATCAATGATTCCTTAACTACTGGAATATTTCCAGAACTCGAAAAGTCACACATACGCCCTTTACTGAAGTAAACAAACTTGGACCCGCTGAACCCTGACAACTACAGACCCATTACAAATGGCCCTTTCCTGGGCAAAACTGATAGAAAGAGCAGCGTTCGCCCATATGTCACAATACATTGAAGAGAATGACATACTTTCAGACTTCCAAACAGGACTGCGTCTGGGAAGAGGCACGGAATCTGTCCTCCTTGCCAATTCGGATGACCTGAAGAATACAGTAGACCGCAACGGGGTTGCTGCGCTACTCCTCTTGGATCTCTCGGCTCCCTTTGACATGATTGACCATGACGCACTGAAACAAAGACTCTATGAAGCTGGCATAGAGGGACCTGCTCTAGACTGGATCGCGTCCTACCTTCGAAACAGAACTAATGACATCCACACCCCCACCTTTCTCATCCAAACCATGCTCCACAAAAGCAGGGGTCCTATCATCTCGCCCATGCTTTTCAACATCTACATGAAGTGCTTTCCGGAACTGATCAATCAATTTCACCTCAAGTGCTATAACTATGCAGATTTTATACAAAGAAGGGGTTTGGCCCACTGAGATCAGGGAGGGAAGGTAGGGCCTATTAACAAGAACAAAAGATTATACCCTCGCCTCCAATTTTTTAAGAAATTATTACTATTATGAGGAAATAAACGAAAATAAATGCGTTTATCCTAGCCGTCAATTTTGGCTGTTTAATTTTTAATTATTCTTCATATTGCAATAAATTCCAAAAAAGAACACATAGTCTACTGAACAGACAATCACATTATGTGCAATCTCTTAAATAATAAACATAATAATGCAACAAAACATTTCATCAAATAGAACATTTACAATACTGACAAAAAAAAACAAATGTAATGACAATCAATCACAAAGATAAAAACCAAACAGTTGTAATATGTGAAATAAAATCACTTTTACACATATAAACAAAGCATCATGTTCCTGAAGTGCAATGACAAGTTATTACAAAGACTCCTATTATACAACGATCACCAAGGATCAATCTATACTTAATATAGTGGCCGACGCGTTTCAAGTCCTGTTTTTTTGCATCACCTTTAATGACCATGAAATGACTACAACAGATTCAGAACTCGGCTGCCAGACTGCTTTTGCATATCAAACCTCGAGACCACATCTCACCTGCCTTGAAAGCCCTGCATTGGTTACCGGTTGCCAGAAGATCCACGTTCAAGCTACTTTGTATCACCCACAAAGCAATACATGGAATGGGACCGCTCTTCATCAGGAATAAAATCACCAAGCACATTCAACAAAGGAACCTCTGCTCTAATGATGCATCTCGCCTCAATATCCCAAGATACAAGAAAAAAAACATGGGTGGCACATCCTTCTCTGTTCAAGCAGCCAAACTATGGAACTCTTAACCCCCCAACATAAGATCCACCGACAACCATCTTATCTTCAGAAAACTACTCAAGAATTGGCTCTTCCCCACATAAGCACCATACACAAACAGAAATGTACAGCATATGCCTCTGTATATAAGCATTTATTTTCACTATAGATATGTACCTTGTGTATAGCGTTCTATAAACATGTACAATAATTATGTTGTTAAAAAAAATCATCTTTTGGTCTACATGTAATTGCTTCCATTGTGCATCTGTGTACCTCCACGTACTTGGATCTGTGTGTCTGTTACTTTTCTCCTGAAAAAGCATATCCACTGCACTACCATATTTCTCATCCTGTACCTCTATCAATATCTTTAATCTACATATACTAACCTCCTTTATGCATCTATATACTTTCAATGTACTTAAGGATCTATATATGTATCACTTTCTTCCAATTTGGCACTTCCAATGCACTACCCTATTTTCAGCCTATACTTCTCTCAATATATCTTCTAGCCCAACTTTCTGACTCATCTCAAACTTCTTTCGACTACTCTTTCCAACGCACTACCCTATCTCTCACCCTATACATCTATCAATATATCCTTTACATCCACTCTCTCATTTATCCCAAACCCCATACCACTGCTATGATCCCCAAAATAACCCTTTGTAGACCCTCTCCTACTCTACCCCTCCTTGCATCACCTGACACCTCTTTTACTATACCGATCACCCAAAACAAACCTTTCTAAACTCTTCCCTCTGACTCTTCCCCTCCAAAAACCCTTTTTACTCATCCAAAAACCTCCTCTTACTGCTATGACCTAAAAACAATTTTTTTTAAATCCTTCACTCTTTAATCCCTCCTTTTCAATCAAAATAACAGACTAACATGTTTACTTCTCAAATTCCATATTCCACTCTACTAATTCGCTACTAATCGTTTATGGGTTCCAGAGTAGCGAGCTACTTGCCAATTAAGAGTGTCAGCACCCCATCAGGATTACAAGCGCCATATAAATACAAACCTTTTTCCCTTTTTTACCCCTCCCCAACCCTTCTCAATCCAAATAACTGACTAACATATCCACCACTCAAATTAATTTAATGGTTCACCATACTAATTCAACACTAATCCTTATGGGTTCCAGAGTAGCATGCTACTTGCCAAAAAACACTTCAAAACCCAATCAGGAGTAGCAAGCGCTATATAAATACAAACCTCTTTCCCTCTTCTATCTCACCACCTACCCTTCACTATCCAAATAACTGAATAACATATCCACCACTCAAATTACTTCATATTTCACTATACTAATTTTCAACACTAATCCTTTATTGGTTTGCTACTCGACAAAAAAGCCCTTCAACACCTATCAGGGGTAACAGGTGCTATATGAATGCAAACCTTGCTTCCCCTTCTATCCCTCCGCTATCCTTCTCACTCCAAATAACTGACTAATATCCACCTCTCAAGTTACTTTCATATTTCACCATACTAATTCACCACTAATCCTTTATGGGTTTCCGGAGTAGCGTACTTCAACACCCCATCAGGGGTAACAAGCGCTATATAAATACAAACCTTTTTCCTCTTCTATCCTTCTGCTATCCTTCTGAATCCAAATAACTGACTAACCTATCCACCACTAAAATTTACTTGCATGTTTCACTATACTAATTCAACACTAATCCTTAATGGGTCCCGGAGTAGCGTGCTACTCGCCGAAAAAACGCTTTGACGCCTCGTCAGGGGAAATAAGCGCTATACAAAGCTAATTACAACACAATTCAATCTCTAGGTTTCGAGCGCTCAGATATTACATAGATCTTAGCCTAGATTGGCTCTGTAATTAGTTTGCAAAAGTATAAAATATCAAGGGCCACTCATGCACACACTAAATACCCCTCTGCTGTGAAAAGAACTATGTTCAGTGGTTTACCACATGAGAAAATGGAATCCAGGTTAGAGCACTTGAGCTCATATATCTGAAGTCCAACCTCAAGACCTTTAGATATTAATTAGCAGCATGCATTGCTGAGTGTGGGTTTTTAGAAAAGTACTTAGTGAAAGATTTTGTGTGCATTTCCCTGAGTAAAGATTGGACTATGATAGAGTTTTTTGGGATCAGCTAGTGTCCAGCTCTAGGATCTAGTAGCAAGGTCCAGTTGCTGGCAGCACCACCAGCCGTTGACCCGCAGCAACAGCCTCAGATGAGTTCTACTGCACAATGCCCCTGCAGCTGAAAAACACCAGCTTCAGGAAGCTCCACTGCAGGACTCAGCAGTTCTTATTTAGAGTTTAAGTGGCAGATGTCTCGTCCACCCTATTTGGAGTGCATGGGGAAGCCCTATACACTCCAAATAGCATGGAGAGGACATCCATTGCTTTTTGGTGGATGGACTTCATCCACCAAACTCAAACTGAGTACCTATGCGCTATCCACGTCTAAATGCCCTAGTAAGTATTTGGGAATTCACCAACAGTGCTATTCCATGTAGATGCTAGTAGCCTTCCTGCATCTCACTACAAGACCTCTGGTGACTCTCAACGGCCACGTGTAGCCTGAATGAGACAATGAGTATCTGTTCTCGACTCCAGATTCAACTGGTGCATTTACCCTGAATAAGAGGATTCAGCATCGCTCACATTTGGCTTCTCGCTTTCTGAATGCTTGCACAAGTATGCACAGAAGAAGCAGGCACTGCCATTGAAAGGATTTCAGCAGCACATCTCTCTGCAGAAAGAAACGCATAGGGTACCTAGGCACATATTTACTATTCTTTCACGTAACGCAGGACACCCTGCAAAGTTTCTGTGCTGCATTGAATGAAAGGGAGAGCAGAAATGCTCTATATTTACAAAGATAAGGAACATTTCAGCTTTATTCTTGCAGTGGTGCACAGAGCGCTGCCTGCACCAAGGCAGGCACACTTGCACAAAAACAACCCAAAGGCATTTTCCTCTTTCTGTGTGTGATACGGAATGCAGTGTGCATAGAAAGGCGAAGTAGTGAGGAGAAATGAAGACTTACATTTCACTGGGGAAAGCGTAGCATTTTGATGCATTTCCAGGTTTAGTAAATCTGGGAATGTTCCGTTATCCATGGGTGGATGCATGGAACGCCCCTGCTCCACCCGAGGTACGCCTCCCAGCTTGAATTGTAACGTAATGCAGCACAAGCTTCTATATTGCATTGAATTCCTTTACAAATCCACGCAAATCACCAATTACATGGCTTTGTAAATATTATAGAAGCCTTTGTGTTGTCTTAGTGTTGCCTTGCACAATGCAATGACAACGCTGAGGCTTGCTATATCTGGGCCAGAATCCATTGAGGAGCTTGAGCAGGCTGTGATCATAGACAATGAGTGTCAACAGTAATCCCCATCAGCACCACCAAGCTCACCACCTGTATAGAATATATGATGTTACAAAGCATGCAATTACAACGCGTGCTTTTACAACACAGTCTTTACATCGCAATTACCATTACATTGCATGATTTTACAACGCATGCGATTACAACGCATATAATTACAACGCATACCTTTACAACACATAATACTTTTAGGGCAACAGTTGGGTAAGTGTTGGATAGTGTAGGGGTAAAAATTACAATTCCCACTCCAGTAAGTGCAACAGTAGGAAAAGTGTTGGATAGTGTAGGGGTAAAAATTACTATTCCCATGTACCCCAAAACCCATACCCACGCTAATACTAAAAGAATCTCCATTACTTACATTATAATACGTTGTGATGGCATGCGTTGTAATGGCATGCGTCTTAGTGACATGCGTTGTAATGACATGCATTGTAATGGTATGTGATGTAATGGCATGTAATGTAATGGCAGTTGCGTTGTAACAGTTGTGTTGTAAAGGTAGGTCATTGTAATGACTGCGTTGTACTGTATCTTTCCTCCTGTGTATCCCCCAAACCAACCTGCTGAGAGCCAGCTGTACACACTGTGCAATGCTGGAGCACTGCAGGATCATCTGACCTGTGCAGGGTACGCCCTGCAGGAGAGGAACGACACACCCAATGCCTGTTCATTGCTTTATCCCTCCCTTTACAGGATCATTTCATCCCAGCAAAACACAGTGCGCAGAAACCTGAGCAGCAGCAGCTCATGGACTGCATGCCACCCAACCGACCTGCTGAAAGTCAACCTGCACACACTGCAGTGTAACTGAGAAGCATTTCAAGCCTGACAAACCCCTGCAGAAATGTACCTTCCTTTTTATTACCATTTGCAGAGTCCTTCATGGCTGCATCAAATACAAGTCATACAAGCGATCAACCTGAAGATATTGTTGCTCACATCAGTCTCCCTCCTCTCTAGGAAATACTGTCAATATCACAATCTTGACTTTGGGTGAAGCGCTTTTGTTAACATTTATTTATATCTGATTCTCGTCCAAGATGATTGGTTTTTGTACACATGAAGCCGGTATCAATTTTCAAGAACAGCTGGCCGCAACACATTTCAAGAATCATATTCTTGCTGAAGTGGCGGGCTTCTATCAGCAGCAGCATCTGCAGGGGAGGCATATGCCTAGCACACACAGAGGCCTGCAATAAATACACTCCAGGGCCCTGTCACTGCTGAGACCGCCACTGCCACAGTAACTAACCTCTGTCTCCACCAGCAGAGTGCTGCAGGGTAAGGCCTTCTTTCTGACCTGTCTGTGCTAACACCAGTGGATCACTCCAAACAGCCAGTAAACATGTCCATCCAGCGCTCTGCAGGGCCAGTATCCCTGTGCATAAATGCAGAGATCAAGATATTGCAGAGTCAGCGACGGTGACTATGCAGTTATGCAGGAGTTGTTCACTCCATTATTAAAAAAGGTTTTTGTTGGCAAATAGCTTTGGCCGGCTTCACCAATCTGAATTAAATTGTGCTCGTGTGTATTTTTCCCATGCCATTTGGCCCAAACCCCATTATTTAGAACAACAGTACTAATAAATCTGCAAGCAAACAATAATTACTGCAAATGTTAGATTCAGCATTGGCACCACAACACAGTGAGACTGAAATGAGAAAAACATTGTTTACTGCTTCACTGATGTGTGTTTTAATTAGACCACACTGGAAAAATGTAAATGTAAATGTAGAGGTACTTGTATAGTGCACGACTACCCGGAGGCCTCTCGGCACTTGTACGTATACCGCTGAGGAACCCTTCCTGGCCTTTCCCTGTGAAGTGCCTACTCCTGGGCACCCCCAAGGTGAAGCCAGGCATCCTAGCATTGTTGGGGCCGTTGTGGAGATTAAGCAAGCTATTGCCCAGAGTTGCAGAGTGGGACCTATGATTAGAATGGGCACCGAGGCGAGAATGATCAGATCCGAGGAAATTGAGCCCAAGACCTGCTGGGGCAGGAATTGAACCCTGGTCCCAGGCCAGACTTCTGCATCAGGGTCTGCCGCTCTAACTATCGAGCCACACTTCTCCGCCAGGGACAGCACCCTGCTTATAGTCTGGTTTTTCTTTAGTGCACACATGTAACCCCTTGTATCACAGTTTTTGTTAAATACCTGCTTTAAGTAAAAATACATGTATAGAGTGTCATATGTTCATTATTACCTTTGTTGAGGGTGGGGAGGGGCATCAAGGCTGCCCATCTTGTATGTCATTGCCACCGCCACACCCAACGGTGGTAATAAATGGCATGCTACACTCAGCATATATGTATGACCACTTTAAATGACATGCCAGTGAAAATAAACATGAAGCAATAAATAGTATGTAATCAAATGGACAGAGTGTAATATGCTTTTTGTTGTCCTTGTTGAGTGTGTGGAGGTTCCATGACCCGCAAGAGGGGGAGCCTCGAGTGGTTCATGATGTCCCTTCCTTGCCTCAAGAATGGTAATAAATAGAATTTGTAAAACAGCACATATGATTTATGCCATGGCATATTTCATATGTATTTGTTTTAAGAAATGTATTCTACCACAAGTAGGATGCCGAGGTTACATGTTTACAGAAAAGTAAAATCACGTTGAAGCGGCCTTGGCCCAGATTTGTCAAGCTTTGAATTGTCCTTACAGCGCGCACTACGATGCACGGACAACACAAAGGCTTCTCTAAAATTGGCAAAGCCACGCATGGGGTGATTTGTGCCACCTTGTGTGGCTTTCTAAGAAATGTAATGCAACTCAGCTGTTTGAGCTGCGTCACGTTACATTTCAACGTGGGGGTGTTGTGTGGGCGGAGCATGGGCGTTCCCATCCATTCACCCATGCATCTGTGTACATTCTCAGATTAACTAAAGGTATTAAACATGTGAACATGTCAGAATGCGACTCCAATCCCAGTTAGGGTAACATCTTTATTTATCCTTATTATTTCTTCTTTCCATGTGTGCTGCATAATGAAGCACACGTGAAAAGAGGAAAATGGCTCTAAGGATTGTTTTTGTGCAGGAAGGCATGACTTTGTGCTCAAAAGCAATCCTGCCTGTAATGCAGGCACCCTTGCACTATGGTGCAAGGTCTGCCAGTATGGTGACCAGCAGTGGCAGCTCTTCGAGAAGGGCACTGTGCCATTGTATGGGCCGTAATTTGCCTTTTTATTGCAGCACCTGCCAAAGTATGTGGTCCTCTTTTGCCACATAATTCAACACTGTTAAGTGCTTCAGAAGTTTCAGAAACAGCTCAGATTTACAAACGTCAAGTTGACCTAACCGGTACTCAAACTGATGAGTTCACTGCCTGTATCAGCAGCGATTGTTCAACTCAGTGGTCCATCCTGCCAGCATTTGTGGCTTATAACATATCATCACGGGTTCTCAAGAAGGAAGTTTCGAAGCATCCTGTGGCTTAGTTAACCCCTTCGGGGCGGATGACGAGCTCAGCTCGTCATGAGCGTAACGTGCCCTACGCTGATGACGAGCTGAGCTCGTCATGTAACGCGGTAAATTAAAAAACGCAGCGGGAAAACCGCTAGCGCGCATGCGGTTAAAAGCCACTTGCGCCATCGGTACGTCACTTCTTCCTGTATTAAAAGTGAAGCACAGCGGCGCAAGGGGCATGTAAATAAGCCCCCCTATTTGAAGGCCTTTCAGGGTTTCTAGTGTCTCTGTACCATTTACTGCAAAAGGAGTACTTTTAGATGTCTGTTCAATGAGCTGTCCCACAAATGGCCTGCTCCTGTGAGTGTTAAGTGTTTTGGATGAAAGAACAGGGTTAACTTTCGACAACTGCCCAATGAGAGGAGTTGGCCTATTGGCTAGGGCGCTTGACCTCGGACCTGGGGATCTGGGTTCGAGACTTGGTAACGATGCCAAAAATAAAACCTCCTGTGATGCTGGGCAACTCACTTAATCTCCCCGTGCCTAAAAAATGAATGTGTGTCCTCATGTAATGTAACTGGTGCTATGTAAAGTGCTCTGATACCTGGTTCGGGTCTAGTTCGCGCTATATAAAACTCTGCAAAAAAATAAAATGACGCAGTCGCCCAAATGAGCCATCTTCTGTGAATCATTTTGTGTTGGTGGCTGAGCAAACAGTGTCTCCTACAGTTATGTGTCCGGTGATGCAGTTCCTAGTTAACCTTTCTTCTGTAGGTCTTTCTGAGAGGTGGATGGACGAACTGGGTTACCTTTAGTCATTTCTCTAGTGATGATGCAAAACACCCTACTGCCCTATCTTGTGGGAGCCTTTACGTGTGTTGGATAGATGAACAGCGTTATATTTAGACGTCTGTCTGATGGCCAGTCCTCCAACTGTCCTATTTTCTGTGAATCTTTTTGCGTGGCTGGAAGGTCGAAGAGGGTTATTTGGCCATCTAGTCACTAACAAAGCCGCTCAACTGACCTATCTTCTGTGAGTCTTTGTGAGGTGGAGTAATGAATCCGACACTGAGGGCCTCATTTACAAGCCCATTGCGCCGCCAGTGCTTCACTGTTTTAGATGCACCAGCGGTGCAGTGTGCCTGCCCATATTTACAAGGCCACACAAAGTCACCCTACGTGACTTTTCATGGCCTAGTAAATATGGCCCACTTTCACACATTATTATGCGTGCAAGGGACGTTCCATGGGTATTGCTTTGGGTGTCCCCACGCAACATCCATGGAACCTGACACATTCCCAAATTTACAAAGTGTTGTAAACCTTGCAAGGCGTCAGAATCCTACACCTTCCTAGGGGAGGCGTAGGAGTGGTGCAACGAGGTAAAATATGTTTGTTTCTCCTCGTTTTTTGCTCTTTCTATGTGTGTTGCATGCTGCAGCACACATAGAAGAAGCAAATCGCCTTTAATGATCGCTTATGTGCAGGAAGGTGTCCCTTCCTTCACATAAACAATCATCCCTTAAACTCAGGCTACCTTGCATCATGGCAGAAGGGTGTCTGGGTTGGTGCATGGCTGCTGTTTGTTTGCCGGCGCAGGGGAGGACAAGGATGCGCCTCACCTTGCAGATAGGGAGCATTCCTGCCCTTTTATTTTGATGCCTGACAGGGCAGCAAGGAGGCTTGGTGCGCTGCTATGCATCAAAATATAGTAAATGAGGCCCTGAATATTAAAATTAAACTTTGTCTGTTAAAAACCACAACATTTGACTGACGGAGAACAAATATAGAAGGATAGAAGCATTCGACATGCTGAGTTCAAAGAGCGATTCATTTGCAGTAATTGCAGTAATTACTTTGTGAAATGCATGCGTCAATGCAGATGAACAAGAACGTATTTCAATGCATCTCATTAGTGACCCAATAGTGTGATAAATTAAAGAATGCTTGAAAATTCCAATGTCTGCATCCCTAAAACAAGGATCTGAAGCGCCAGCGCCTTGAAGCTCGAACTCACCCATGCTTGGATGCACAAGTAGTCGAAAGCCATGAATATTCATTGGGTTGAATTAATGAGGTCATCCATTCTGGCAGTGTCCGCAGGTGACAGTCCTCCATTCTTGCCTCTGCTGCCACGACTCTATGATCCTAGCCGCAGGTCCCAGGAGTGTGTGTGTCCTCCACTCTCCCATCACCCAGGGGAGGAGTGGGCGAGCCGCCGGGAAGAAATGATTGATGAGGGGCTTCTCGGTCCCTGCATCGATTGGACGCAGTTTTATGGACATTTAAAGGTACTTGTCAGCTTCAGTGTGCACGTCATGGGGGGGGGGGGGTGAAAAGGAGGATGCTGTTCAGTGTTTGTTAAAGCACTCAGCAGGTGGTCTCGCCGGCACTTGTGGCCCAAGGGTAGGGTGACCAGACGTCCCAGATTTGCCCGGACAGACCCGGTTTTCCACCAGCTGTCCGGGCAGATTTCTCCTATTTTGTCTCATGCCCCGGTTTTTAGAAGGGGCCGACTGAAAACAGTGAGAGGCACTTTTTTTGGTGTTCTAAATCTTTGCTAGTTAGCAACTGTTATAAATATGCAATTTAATTAATAGGGATTATTTTGATTGTAGAAATTATATTGTATTTACTTTCTTAATGCATCTTCTGTGATCCTATGTTGTGACAGCTGTCATTCTGCGCCATTCCGTGGATTGAAAAATTGTAGTCCTTCTTCTATTTTCCCCAAATGTCCCGGTTTTTGGTTCTCAAGATCTGGTCACTCTACCCAAGGGGGCTTTGTGGAGCAAGGAAAATCAGAACAGGTAAAGGAGACAGGTGTGGACAGGAAGGAGCAGGGGCTGCTGGGGATCTTTGAAGGCGATGGAGCAAGGGAGTGAAGTGAGCGCGCCCAGCATCTTTGAGATATGAGGGAGATCTGGCCTGAGAAAAGTTTTTTTTTAAATGGGGTAAAATAGTATATATTAAAGCATAACTATTGCATAAATGTGTTCAAAAGCCATAGGCTCTGAAAGGACACTCATTAAATACTCTAGTACTTACATGGTATACCATGCCGATGGCACCTAATGCTCCCCAGGCATAGACATCCTCTTTTCAAAATGTTCAGTGGGTGGTCCCATGTGACAATAATTACCTCCATTGTGCAGGGACCAGAATTGTGTCTTGAGTGTCGCCAATATGCATGGGTGCCCCTTATGTTGAGAATAATATAGAATATGGCAGTGGCAGTATATCATATATAAATCATATGCAAAAATAAATAATGCTGGCACATAAGTAGGTCTGCGCCCGTTATTCCGCGTCTAAGCGAAGAGAATATTACGAGTTTTGGTGATATATATGTACAACCTCCGTCGCTCCTGGCTTCATTGCACAGACGGAGACGGATCACCAGGTTTGTGCGTTAAAAATATTTTATTGCTTGCTGCGGTCCCGACGCGTTTCGGCTCGGGGTGAGCCTTGATCATATATATATATATATATATATATATATATGTATATATATATATATATATATATATATATATGCATACCATGGGTGAACCATATGTAAGTAGTCCCCTCTAGCATGCCAGGAACAGCATTTTGTCATGGTTGTGGAACCTCCCCATCCTACATGCCATGATTGTCCTCCAGAGTGCTAAGAATTATCTCCTGTATGCCAGCACCAGACATTTGCTGCAGTTGTCCCATATGCTACAAATTACCTTCAGTATGCCAGCACAAATACTTTGCCCTGGGTACCACTTCTGTCAAGAATTATGACCAGTATGCCAGTGCTAGAGATTTTACCAGGGGTACCTTATACCAAGAATGACCTCAAATATGCCAACACCAGTATTTTGCCCCTTAATCCAAGAATGATGCCCAGTATGCCACATAAAGACACCTGTTCCCAAACGCCAAAACTTACAACTAGTTTGTGGTATATAAATAATTTAATACCGGATCTATTTTTCGGAATAATCAATAAACAGATAGCTCAATAAATAAGAGTCAAGATTCGAGGTAGCTGGAGTTTACAGGCTTTAATCAGACATAAAGGACAGGAACAGGACAGCCTGTACGGGAATAGGATGGCAGCTGCCGGGGGCAGGATCTGGCTAGGCTGGGACAGGCTAACCTTTAATAACAGTGCACAGTATATATATCAAAACAAATGTATTACATTCAATACAGTAGGCGTAGCAGTAGGCGTGGTTCGTAACAGTCGCGAAAGATAATGGCGAAATGATGTAACAAGAAGGCGTGTACAGGGCGTATACATAGACATGTGGTGTAAACGTAACAGAATATGTCATAAACGGGGCGGAAACATGGAGGGGGCTACCTGAGCAGCTGGGACCTCTAACCTAGTGGTGCGCGCAAACGGGCAATGACGTGTTACCAGGGAGAACTGGGAGCTATGACTTCTGCGCTAGAAGAGGAGACTAAAGTCTGGAGTGTCAGAGCGACATGTACCCAGGCATATCTAGTATCTGGTGTTTAGAGTACATGTTGATAGAATCCAAAAGTTATCAGGGCAAAGGCTAATAGACTCTAAGACTGGTGCATGCATAATTCTATATGTAGTGCGTGTGCAAGTAATATTCTATGAACATTAATACAGTATTTCTCTTTCATGGAGACATAAAGGCTAGACCATGACGGAAACTATTGATGCGATTCAGTAGCTTAGGAATGCAGAGAAGGAGGGCTGAACTGATAACTAGAAACATAACATATTCTTGGCAGACTGGGAGGCAGAGCCAGGCCGGGCCGGGCACTGCATGGCAAGAAGTAAGCGAAGGGTCAGGGATGCAGGTGGGGGCTGTATCGCTCCTCGAAGAGGGTTCAGGAGACAGGAGCTGAATCTGAGTCCGGGCCCTTTTGAGGCCTAGAAACGGGGACAATTCAATGAATTAACGTGCACACTGTAAAATGTGGCAACGTAGGTTTACATAGGCCTAATATTCGTTGCTTTCACGAAGACTGGAAACTGGCATACTAGAGATGGACACAACTATAATTGCATCTTTAATCGATCAGAGGGGAATACATGCATATCGATCATGCACATATAACATAAGATGGGGAACACGTAGGCACATACAACATGGCAAAATTTACTTTTCCACATTCCCTCCTTGTGCCCTACGTTTCCATCAGGAAACATCAATATTCATGATACCATCTATCATTTCATATAGCATCATTTGCTCGTCTCGAATTGTCTTGGAACGGGACTTAGGACTAGGAATACAAGAGGTAGCACAAATGCCGCAAATCGCAGGGCCACATTGTATACAGAGGCAGCAACTGAATATGATCATTACTGCAATACCTAGGAATGACAATACTTTCCATCCCCAAGCAGATATGATACTCCAGAGCCAACCGGACCATGTCCAGGTGCCTGGATTCTGGTGTAACTGATGGGCAATTTTATGAAGTCTGGTTATAGCTGAATAAACAGACGGCGCGTTATTAGGAATGAAAATGCAGCAACTAGATCCGATGACTCTACATGCTCCTCCTCTATCGGCCAGTATGACGTCAAGAACGAGACGATTTTGGAGCACGACAAATCTCATGGCAGATTGCTCTTCGGTTAAGTTACCTAGAGCAGAAGTAGTCTCATTCACTACCGCTTCAAGGGTTCTGGTTAACCTACGTATTAACTTACTATTTTGGACAGGTCCTATAAAGAAGAAGAAACCTTTATTAAAGTCTTGATACTGTTCTAGAGTAGTTTCAGTTTGATCGACAATTGGGGACTCGATCTCCCTTCTAGGTCTGACGTGTACTAGATGTGTGTTTCTGTGATAATCGGATGGGGCTAGAAAAACTGGTGGCAGTAGGAAGGCAATGTAACATGTTCCATCCCAATCGAGGGGCAGACGAACATATGCGGTCTGACCACAAACAAAATAAGAATGACGTGAGGCTTTGAAAATAGATTTCCCACTGTCACTATACTCGACAATAGTAGTACAATCACTATGTCCTACATGTGCGGAACCATTCTTTCTGACACATAATTCGCCTTTGACTGGTAGTACTGAAATAGCAGGTAAATCTGGAGTAGTATCAGACTGAACATTCAGGACCATAAAATTCGAAGAATAATTACCCAAATCATATACTTCATTTTCTAGATCTAACCCTGTTCTGTGGGAGAGACCTTGCTTGTCTGGGAAACATGTTCTATTCAGAAGGGACATATCATTGGAGGATGACGTTAAAGTGGACCATGCTCCACACGAACCATTATGTGAAAACGGATAAGGAAAAAGTGGCAGAACCCCCTTCGGTGTCTGGAAAGGGGGGAGTCGACCACACACCCAACAATTAGTGGCATTGCTGGTCTGGTGTGAATAGTGTAACATTCTAATGAATGTATTATTTCTCATAGCAAGACGATAGGATAGCTCGTGAGGAGGCAGATCACTAAATGTGTGCTCTACTGTAGCATTAGCAAACTTGTTTACATGAGAACGTGGAAAACATAAATGTAATGCATAACTGGTGCAGGTAACCATTAAACTTAAAAACAATATAAAACTTAGAAAAACGATACATCTCATAGAGTTTTGACTAACTCTCTCACTATGGGGGTCTATCTCATACATGTCAGAAACCTGTCTAACCGTTTCACCCGAGAGGGACTTAGACAATTAAACTGGCTGACTTATTTTACTAGACCGGAGCTTCTCTTTATACTCCTGCTGCGGAGTTTTCTCTAACAGAGGAACTTTAAGTTCGGAATCAAGTTCGGAGTCTGGTTTTAGGCAGTCTTTAGTAATGGAACAGTCCTTAGTAAAAGATTTTTCACGAAGTCCATGGAACTTCTTTATATGGGACAGATGGACCCACCCCTTGCGGCCTTCCAACTTCACGGCCGTGCGGGTGGTCAGGAGAACAAGTCGCGGCTCCTTCCAACGAGGCTCCAGCGGGCTTGAACGATCAAAGTTCCGTACTAGCACGAGGTTGCCTGGAATGACTTCATGCGGTTTCACCTCGGTATTGTCTGGAAATGCGGCGGCAACCTGTGAACGACAAGAGTGTAGGGCAGACATCAAGGAAGCTAGGTAATCTGTCAGCATATTACTGGAAACATCTGTAATACTGCGGGGTCTAGGTGTACCCCACATGTTTGGGGGGCGGCCGAATACGACCTCATACGGGGACAGACCTGATCTGGAATGTGCAACCATCCGCATATAAAATAAAGCAACTGGCAGGGCAACTAGCCAGTCTACACCTTTCTCTTTACATATCTTGGCAATACGGATTTTCAGGGTCTGATTATGTCTCTCTACGAGACCGGCTGCTTCAGGATGGCGCACACAATGGAACTTCCACTGGTACCCTAACAAAAGGGAAACTTGTTTCATGAGTTCAGATGAGAATGGCTGGCCGTTATCAGAATACACGACCCTAGGGAGTCCATAGCGGGGAAAGAATTCACGAACCAACTGCCTGGCAGTGGTCGCTGCTGTGTAATCTGGAACTGGATATGCTTCTGTCCACCGGGACAAAGCGCATACAACTACGAGGACATACTTGAAACCTCGACATCGCTCCATCTGAATATAATCCATCTGGAGGACTTCAAAAGGGTGGTCAGGAGGTTGGAATCCACCTTGTTCCACCGGGACACTTTTACCTGGATTGAACTGGCAACATATCATACAGGTACGGACTTTCTGCTTGGCTGCAGCTCGTAAGTGCTTGTTGAACCAAAGGTTCTGAATACTGTCTAACATAGCTTTTTCTCCTAAATGTGCCGGACTATGTGCGGTATTAATAATGACTTGAACCATAGAGTCGGGGAGAAACCATGTGGCTTTTCCCTTCGACACCCATCCTTGATCTGTCTGGACACCTCCTTGTTCGGACCATTTCTTGATTTCATCGGGAGTAGCATGTAACTGTATGTCTATGACATCTTGTGTAGGGTCCTTTACTGTCATACATGTAGTCGGATCTGGAGTGAGTGTCTGTGTTGTGTTAACTGGAATGTCTGGAGTCTGAGCTGTAAGCTTGGCTGTTCGATCTGCTAGATCGTTACCTTGGGAAATAATGTCAGTAGCTTTCGTATGTGCCTTGCACTTCATGATAGCGATAGCTGTCGGTAAATGTATTGCATCTAACAGAGCTTGAATGAGGAGACCATGCTGAATCTTGGTTCCATGAGAAGTCATGAAACCTCTCTCCTGCCAGAGCACTCCAAAGTCATGTACGACTCCGAATGCATAACGTGAATCTGTATATATGTTTACTTTCAGGTTCTTGGCACGTATGCAGGCTTGGGTCAGAGCCACTAGCTCTGCTGCTTGAGCAGACAGGGTGTCAATACGGTGTGTTTCTATAACTTCAGTTCCAGTAGTCACTGCATACGCGGCTACTAGTTCTCCTGTACTTGTTCTCATACATGAACCATCCACATAAAGTGTCAGGTCGGGATTAGGTAATGCAATATCTGTCAGGTCTTGTCTTGGCTTTGTCATAGTGTTAACAACTTTCACACAGCCATGTGTGGCAGGATTTGAAGTAACTAACGGTAACAGTGTAGCAGGATTTAGAATGTTGCAGCGTCTGATTTCTATGTGTGGCTGGAACAGTGTCAGTTCATAACCTGTTAAACGTGCAATTGTCAAGTGCTGAGTCTGTGTTCGGTTTAAAAGAACTTCCACGGAGTGTGGAACTTGTACTGTCAGGGAGTGTCCTAACACTATGGAATCACTTTGTCTGATTGCTAGAGCTGTGGCTGCAACTGACTTGAGGCACGCAGGCAAAGCCTGGGCTACTGGATCTAATGTGCTTGAAAAATAAGCACAGGGCTTGTATTGTCCTGCTTGATCTTGTGTGAGAACAGATAATGCAGTACCATCACGTTCTGTGACAAAAAGTGTAAAAGGCTTACTGTAGTTCGGTGTTGCTAGAACGGGTGCTTGACATAAGGCTTTCTTTAATTCATTGAAAACAAATGTATGTTCCTGGGTCCAAGGGAGGACAGTCGATACGGCTGCCTCCTGTGTCGTTAACTGTATCAGTGGCTTGGCTAGAAATGCATACTGAGGAATCCATTGTCTGCAATAAGAAGTGAGGCCAATAAAAGCTCGTACCTCCTTCTGTGTCGTGGGCTGTGGAAGACTCGCTATTAACTGGATACGGTCTGGTGTCAACTGCCTACCCCACTTGGACAGTAAGTGGCCTAAGTAGATCACTTGCTGGACACAGAATTGTAATTTGGAAGGGGACACCTTGTGCCCCTGCTCGGCCAGAAAATACAGAACTGTAAGTGACGCGCGCTCGCAGTCACGTTCAGAACGGGCTGTGATCAGTAGATCATCGACATACTGGAGCAGGGCAGTGTCAGTTGGCATGTGAATATTGTCTAGTTGTCTTTTAAGTGCTTGACTATAAATACTAGGACTTTCTGTGAAACCTTGAGGAGCTCGTGTGAATTTATAGCTCCTTCCATTTAAACAAAAACCAAAAAGGTGCTGGCTGTCTGGATGAATGGGAACACTGAAAAATGCATTCTTGAGGTCGATAACAGTGAAAAATGTAGCTTCAGAATCAATGGCTGTCAATAGAGAAGAAATATCTGGGACTACTGGATACTGGGGTATGATACATTTATTAAGTTCTTGAAGGTCAATCACTAATCGATATACTGGAGGTGCATTGGGATCAGTACGTTTCAGGACTGGAATGATAGGAGAATTACATACATTGGAGTCAGTTTCTACAACCACTCCTTGAGCAATAAGTTCGTCAATAATTTTGGATAAGGCTGCTACAGCCTCAGGCGGCAATCTGTACTGTCTGATTCGTGGCAAAACTATACCTTGTTTGAGAGTCACACGATGGGGTGTGATGTGCATACATCCTACATCAGTTGGACCTTGCGCCCATAAATGCTGTGGAACATTCAGTAATCTTGGATCAAAATCACGTAATACATAGTGACCTTTAAAGTCTCTCAAAAACAAACAGACTCCTTCTGGGGAGCAGCAAATTACTGCACCTAATTCCTTCAGTGTTTTAATACCTAACAAATTTTCTGGACATGATTTCGTAAGTAACAAATCAGTAGTTCGGGACAATGGACCAACTTCTAGGGAAACTGGTTTCGAAATTTCGTTAACAATTGGCTTTCCTGAAAATCCAAGGGAAACATTTTTAGAGCCTGAGAGCGGAGCCCCTGGAACCTCGTCATCACTGATAGTAGTCCTACTTGCCCCTGTATCAATCAGAAACTTTCTGTCTTTCCCTAATACTTGACTGTGTACATAGGGACCCTCTTGATCTACAGGTATCTCGATGAGAGGCAAGCCTACCTCCCTCTCTAGGCTGTTTCATGAATACTGTTGATACTCTGGATACTCTGACTGAGCATACTGGTACATCTGCTGTGTAACATGCTGTGTTGCAGCGATAGGCTGCGGTGCTGGAACTGTCTGTTGTGCATTCTGTGGTGACTGAGAAGTCTGTGAAACTTGTTCTTGTTTAGGCGGACGTGATCTTTCTTTAGTCTTACCAGTAGCTATGTTGTGTTTCAGAACTGCACACTCGTTTATAAAATGACCTGGCTGTTTACAATAATTGCATGTCCCTTTAACGGGAGCTGCAGGATGACTGGCTTGATTCGGACCCCTCTTCTGACTGTCTTGTGGAACAGATTGGGCAACTAATACTTTCATTTTCGTGTCTTTCATACGTCTCTTTTCGTGTTCTTGCTCTTCCCTGATTCTATTCTGGTGATACTGGAGCATCTGGAGCATTTGGGACGGAGTATTAGCTTGCCAACTACTTTCGACTTTCAATACTCGATTTTTAACTTGTGGACTTGAATTCTCGACTAGTTTGGTAACAAAAAGATGAGGGTACGACTCACTACTCGTCTTCAGACCACTGTTAATAATAAAACATTTCTCAAATCTAGAATAAAAATCACTAGTGTCTTCATCCTGTTTCTGTTTACATGCTGAGATGGCATCCCAATCTTCCTTTTTCGTGGCTAGTAACCTTGGCAAAACCTGTTTCAATAACTCGGGCAATTCTTTAACTTTAGCCCCTAGACCGGTACCTGGTACTCGTGAATTATCTTCAGCTTCTAGAGCTGTCCAATCTATCTTTTTCTCTCCCACCTCCCATTCTTTTTCCTTGAGTTTCTCATATACCCCTGCGGGCAACAGGACCTTTAGCATTTTAATGATATCAGGATACGTGTATTCTCCCATACGGAGCATGTCTTTTAATTCTCGATGGAACCCTGCTGGATCTTTGTCGTGACAGGGAATTAACTTTTTCATCTCTAAGAGTTCCATCTTTGTAATGGGGGTGTAAACAAATACTCGTTCTAGATCACCACCCGCTGTCCTAACTGGGTGTACTTCTCGTAACGGATGCTGTCTATCTATGTAAAATGATTTACTTTCTGGAGGTGAGACATGAACAAAATGCGGATTCGGAAACGTTCAATATTTGTGGCGCTGTTCTAGAATGATACTAATTAAATCAGTACCTAGACCTCTCCATCTATACTGGAGTAACTCGTTCAGAACATCATGTAACGGACCTGGATCAGAATGCTGACCCTCATACAGTGTAATGAGGTGCTGGATCATATACATACCCACCAGTCGCTGCTCGGCTGGGGGCAATTTCAGAAACATTTGTGCCACTATTTCGTCTGGAAAAGTGGTAGAATCAGTAGTCCATCGGACTGCTGATCGGGCTAATTCTTGTTCATGCATGGGACTAAGTTCACTATAACCGATTCGTGATTTCAGAATATGATCGGTGGCTTGAAATACTTGCTCAAGAGAACCTTGTTCTGGTGCTGGAGAAGGAAAAACTTTCTTGTGTTCTAGGCGTGAATGTCGGTCGGGAAGTCTAGTTCTACCTACATACGCTATTCTGGTGGGATTCTCGTCGTCTACCTCTTCAGTAGAAGAGTTGTCTTCTTTCTCACTTACTTGTGCTGCTTTTCGTTTCTCGTGTAACTTTATTATTTCCCTACGGATCTTCCTATACATACTGTCTATACAGTTCTGTGTCTTGTGTCTTCCCTCGGCTATATGGTCACTCCACCTGGTCAGGACTTTCATTTCTTCCGGATCTTTATCCGGATAATCTTGTTCTCTTATCAAACAATTAATTAGAAACTTTAAAAGCATGAGCTGAATCTCGACTTTTCTTTGAGACATGGCTTCGCCAATACTTTCTGGATCTACTCCTGTACGGATGAAACGATATATTCTGTCTAGATATTCTTTCATATTCGGTAGGGTGTCTAAATACTCGGTCACTCGTCTTACACGCAATGAATACAGGACCATACCATCATCGCCTGGGACTGGATCATAACGGCATTCTGTAAGAGCTCGTTTGATATCGGCAACTGACTGATTTTTGGGTGACCGCTGTAACGCTCGGGCATGTAGCTCGAGTAATGTCACACGTCTGTGTTGGGGCGGGGTTCCAGGAGGACTTCCCCCCGAGGCCCCTAAACTAGAATAGTCGACGGGTATTGTACGTGCTGGAAGAGTGACTGACGTAGCGGGTATATGTACTGTAGGCTGGACCGGGGGTACCGTAACAGGTGCTGTAACGGGTGCCCCGGTGGCTGGAGGAACAGGAATTACATTATTTACGGGAGCTGGCGGAACAGGATTTGCATATTCTGGGACTGTGTCGTCCAAATAGGACGAGAGAAAAATATCAGCTGCGGTCGGTTTGTGACGTAACTTAATCGGAACTAATGGCGGCGGAAAATTACATGGTGCTTCCGGGGTTGCTTTCGGCAAGCCCTCGGCAAGAAGAGGATACATACCCTTAATGAGGGCATTTCTCTGTCTGTCTGACTGTTCGGCTTTAACTCGTTCACCTACTTCGATTAATTCCCTTTCTTGGGCTCTCTCTGAGGATTCCCTACTTAATTCTGTCTTTCTGATTTCTTTTTCGGTTCTTCTGTGAGATTCTTTGCGCCATAACTCGATGGCCTCCTTCTGGGACTGTCTGGATTTCTTTTTCCATAATGCTTCTTCTACTCGCATGATACACTCGGCATCCCATGTACCTGACATGGGCCATCTGTATTTCTCTTCTAATTCCTTGGTGTACTCCACCCATAAGTCTAGATATAATATGGCACTTATGCCATGCTTATGATACATAAAATGACCTGGACTGTCCCTAGGCGGGACAGGAACTGCTTCCTCGAGCAGACCTTTTCTAGTTTTTAACTGACGTAACCTCGAAAATAGAGGCATAATTTAGGCTGGAGTCTGGACACAATACAATACACGATAAACACAATAATAACTGAAAAACGAATCACTCATACCACGACATTGAAAACACATGGAATAACATTTATAATAACAGTTCGGACAGAATACATGAATTTTCTCGAGAACAGAACTTACTGGAACAGAAACTTACTAGAATGACTAGATGCACTGCTAAAACAGTACGAAACTTACCGGTCCCATAAAGAGACACGTCAGGACCCGCGTCCACCTAGGTGAACACTTCGTGTTGGATCTGTGTACCCAAACCCACGGACCAGAGACAAATAAATTGACCCTGTCTAGATACTACCCCAGCAACGGTACTCACCGGGCAGCAAGAACGGAAGGCCTCGGACTGGACTGGACGGCTACGACGACGGACGGACGAACTTCGGACTTCAGTTACAGGTGGGCCTCTGGATACCTCGGACCTTGGACTCTCGGCTTGGGCTCTGGTCGGGACTCGCCGCGTTCCTCCACCGCCTCGTCTGGACGCTGGACCGCAACCTCCGTCTCCTCCGTGGGCCTGAGGGATACTTGAAGCAGAAATATCTGCACGTGCACGGTATGGTTCCGTCACGGCTGCAGAGGATCAGGGGGCCTGCGTGGCTTCTCCGGCGCGTGGGGAAAGGGCAAGTTCCTATTCGGGCGCCATTATGTGGTATATAAATAATTTAATACCGGATCTATTTTTCGGAATAATCAATAAACAGATAGCTCAATAAATAAGAGTCAAGATTCGAGGTAGCTGGAGTTTACAGGCTTTAATCAGACATAAAGGACAGGAACAGGACAGCCTGTACGGGAATAGGATGGCAGCTGCCGGGGGCAGGATCTGGCTAGGCTGGGACAGGCTAACTTTTAATAACAGTGCACAGTATATATATCAAAACAAATGCATTACATTCAATACAGTAGGCGTAGCAGTAGGCGTGGTTCGTAACAGTCGCGAAAGATAAGGGCGAAATGATGTAACAAGAAGGCGTGTACAGGGCGTATACATAGACATGTGGTGTAAACGTAACAGAATATGTCATAAACGGGGCGGAAACATGGAGGGGGCTACCTGAGCAGCTGGGACCTCTAACCTAGTGGTGCGCGCAAACGGGCAATGACGTGTTACCAGGGAGAACTGGGGGCTATGACTTCTGCGCTAGAAGAGGATACTAAAGTCTGGAGTGTCAGAGCGACATGTACCCAGGCATATCTAGTATCTGGTGTTTAGAGTACATGTTGATAGAATCCAAAAGTTATCAGGGCAAAGGCTAATAGACTCTAAGACTGGTGCATGCATAATTCTATATGTAGTGCGTGTGCAAGTAATATTCTATGAACATTAATACAGTATTTCTCTTTCATGGAGACATAAAGGCTAGACCATGACGGAAACTATTGATGCGATTCAGTAGCTTAGGAATGCAGAGAAGGAGGGCTGAACTGATAACTAGAAACATAACATATTCTTGGCAGACTGGGAGGCAGAGCCAGGCCGGGCCGGGCACTGCATGGCAAGAAGTAAGCGAAGGGTCAGGGATGCAGGTGGGGGCTGTATCGCTCCTCGAAGAGGGTTCAGGAGACAGGAGCTGAATCTGAGTCCGGGCCCTTTTGAGGCCTAGAAACGGGGACAATTCAATGAATTAACGTGCACACTGTAAAATGTGGCAACGTAGGTTTACATAGGCCTAATATTCGTTGCTTTCCCGAAGACTGGAAACTGGCATACTAGAGATGGACACAACTATAATTGCATCTTTAATCGATCAGAGGGGAATACATGCATATCGATCATGCACATATAACATAAGATGGGGAACACGTAGGCACATACAACATGGCAAAATTTACTTTTCCACAAGTTGGTAGTATTTTGCCACAGGTGCCCTTGTTCAATGAATCAGCTTCAGCATGCAAGCATTTTGCCATGAGTGCAACCGTAAGCCAAGAATTAACTAAGAATCACCTCCACAGTGCCGTGGCCAGTGGCAGACTCACAGGCATAACAATCTCACACATACACGCTCACTCACTTGTGCTCACACTCCTCCCACTCACCCACACTTCCTCACTTTCATGTCTCTACACCCTGGCACTGATCTTCTCAATCATTCTCATTCATTCTCACTTACTATGTCACTCTGACACTCGTTGCACTCAAGTTTACAGCCTAACTCTGCAATTCGTAGTCACTCCAACTCATCCTTTCTCACAGTTACCCTCACTGTCATTCCTTCTCATTTATCCCCACTCGTTCACTCCTCCTACACACACACACACACTCAAACCTGTACACACATATCCTCACAAATAAACACAAGTTCTCACACACGTACACACTCACTCACTTATCATTACTCACACTTTCTCACACTTCTCCACCCTCCCTAACACTCATCAATCATTCATTCACACTCCCTCGCTATAACCCTATCATTCACACTTACTCGCCCTCACTCTTACAGTCTCAATATCCCGTTCAATCTCACTTATTCTCACTCATAGTGACACTCACGTATTCAAACTTACTCCCTCTCACTGATAGACAATTATTCTTTATTGGTGCACTAAAAAAGGACAGTGAACAAGAAGAGTGGAGCCCCGCCGACCCCAAGGGCAATCCACGAGTGGAAAAGAGCACATGAAAGTTACATTTGGAAGCTTTGGCTAAAGCTGAAGCTATCAGCTAATTGGAATTGAAATGGCATAATGGTGGTATTAAAACCGTAACAATAATAATGCATATATTATTATTATTATTGTTATTATTATTATTATTATTATTATTATGATTATTATTATTATTATTATCATCATCATCATCATATGCTTATACAAACCCACAGAACAGGAACATAAAAGAATTCTCTTGTTGGACATAATGACGCAAACCTGAATATGTTAGCTACTTAATCTGAATAATAATAATAATAATAATTGTAATAATAATAATAACAATAATAATAATAATATGCAGAAGTATTATTAACTTGTTAACAGCTAAGCTATTTGTCTTATGTTTGGGCACTTTTCTCTTAAGACACATGTTTGATATTCTAAATATACCAGGTTTTGTGGATTCTTCCAGAGTGAACCTATAAAATAGCTAACATATAGAAATATTTTTGGGTTGTTAAAAAAATAGAATAAAGGTGCTTTGCAAACAAGCATATATTTATATGTATATTTACATATATATATATATATATATAGATATATTATTTTTTCTTTCTTTTGTTAATGCATCAAGAACAAGGTTTCTGTGCTAAAATCACTATTTTCCAGGCACTTAGGAACGACCAGAGCTGTGAACAATTTATTTTCCGCAGACCACAGCTTTTGCATTTTTCTAAGTGTTAATATATTTTTTCTAGGTTTTGTGGTTTCAACCTACTTACAGGTTGTGAAGAAAACAGGTGTAAAAACCATGGGTGGACCCAGAAAGTTGTACATTTCTTTTCTGGTAGACTACATTCCAGATTCAACAGGGGGTCATGTATGTCGATCACAGATTGTTTTCCCAAGTAAACTGATAACTCATCGTTGAACTCAAGAATAATGTAAAATAAAATGCTAATATATGCATTATTATTATTATTGTTATTATTATTATTATTATTATTATTATTAGTATTATTATTATTATCATCATCATCATCATATGCTTATACAAACCCACAGAACAGGAACATAAAAGAATTCTCTTGTTGGACATAATGACGCAAACCTGAATATGTTAGCTACTTAATCTGAATAATAATAATAATAATAATAATTGTAATAATAATAATAACAATAATAATAATAATATGCAGAAGTATTATTAACTTGTTAACAGCTAAGCTATTTGTCTTATGTTTGGGCACTTTTCTCTTAAGACACATGTTTGATATTCTAAATATACCAGGTTTTGTGGATTCTTCCAGAGTGAACCTATAAAATAGCTAACATATAGAAATATTTTTGGGTTGTTAAAAAAATAGAATAAAGGTGCTTTGCAAACAAGCATATATTTATATGTATATTTACATATCACGCTCCTGTTACACCATTTACGAGTCACTCCTGCAGCGGGTGCCGTTTTTCGCGGTGATGCACCGCGATACAAAATGACTGCTCCACTTACTCCAAATTATCCCAGCCGGGATTGAAGACAAAGTAAGGCACTCACGGGGTCCAAAATCTCAGCAACAGTATTTATTAAGCAGACGCGTTTCGGGAGAACGCTCCCTTCGTCAGTGTTTCACAAAAAACGCGCGCAGTGGCAGCATATTATAACATTTCATTTCCGGTTTAGCGGGCATAGACATAAACATAGGACAGACTACAAGTCTAGTCATACGCACCATCTTGTAGTGTCTAATGCCACCTTTTGCAAGAAATGGGTATGTAGTTTCATTCAACCTTCAACCTTTTCACCTGAATAGAGATTATTATTCATTATATTCAATGTTTATGGTCTTGAGGCTTACCGGTGATTCACGTAAATCGCGAACCCTTTAAAACGCCAAAATGCGTATTCAATGACCCTCTATGTAATGGGATCTCAGAATATCGCCGTGTATCGGCTTTGGCAGAAATCATACTGCCCTTTAATTACAAGCACCAATTTAGTGCATAACGACGATATATTTACATATATATATATATAGATATATTATTTTTTCTTTCTTTTGTTAATGCATCAAGAACAAGGTTTCTGTGCTAAAATCACTATTTTCCAGGCACTTAGGAACGACCAGAGCTGTGAACAATTTATTTTCCGCAGACCACAGCTTTTGCATTTTTCTAAGTGTTAATATATTTTTTCTAGGTTTTGTGGTTTCAACCTACTTACAGTTTGTGAAGAAAACAGGTGTAAAAACCATGGGTGGACCCAGAAAGTTGTACATTTCTTTTCTGGTAGACTACATTCCAGATTCAACAGGGGGTCATGTATG
Source organism: Lissotriton helveticus (assembly GCF_964261635.1). NCBI lineage: Eukaryota > Metazoa > Chordata > Amphibia > Caudata > Salamandridae > Lissotriton > Lissotriton helveticus. The sequence continues at coordinate 274,997,810 of NC_136063.1, forward strand.
TCGATCACAGATTGTTTTCCCAAGTAAACTGATAACTCATCGTTGAACTCAAGAATAATGTAAAATAAAATGCAAATAGCTGATAATGTCTTCATCTGTATTTTTGTGCCCCAATGGCCAATTTACTTTGTTGGTTGTCCGAAAATACATCATATCCCGATGCAACAACTGAGCTGCACCTTATAATGATTTTTCATTGTGCACCGACGGTGCTTCATTTCATATGGCAAAATGAAATGAGTTAGTGATTACACACTCTGGTAGAAATGTTGAAGATGTTTTTTCAGGGCCTCAAGTAAGTTGCGTTCGAGGAGGTGGGAACAACTGTCATTGCAGGAACGTAGCTACAGAATTTGCCAGTAATATTCCAGAACATAAAATTGGGCCTGGAACCTGTGACTGGAAAGGCCCCAAAACGCATCTGGAGACATGAAAATTTCACCATCAAACTCGACTCATGTTGTCAATGTGGGTAGCAGCAGTATTTGGGCCCTGGCTTGGCCGCCTCCCAGGAAAAACCTCTAAACCCGGATATTTCTAAAACGTAGTTGCCTAGGGGAGACCTTGGTGGTGCAACCTGCATGGTTCCACTACGTTTTCTTACCCAGAATGCCCTGCAAACCTCAAGCAATGGCTGAAATCACTCAAGTTTCTCACTTTTATGTGAGGGAAACCTCTAGAATTTGTGGGAATCCACAAAATTCCCACCACCCAGCATTCACACATGCCTCCTGATATAAAACAGTACCTTACTTGTGTGACTGCACTAAGCACTTCTGGTTTAATCTGATGGTTAGTGCCTACCCTTCATTATGAACAAAATACTTTCATACATACATCATCCATTGCCTTAGGTCAGCATGGATATGATTTACATATTTTTTCGCACTGCCCAAATTTAATTCAGATAACATTATGTAACATAACCTAATATTTAAAATAACAACCATAGCAGAGTATATCGAAAAACATAGCATAACATGTTCATGAGAAAGTATTTGTGCCATTACTTGATTCACTTTACCGCAGAACATTGTGCTATGTTATACGTTTATTTGTTATTGTAAAGTGCAATATTTGTCACATAGTTCGTGTTATGAATTGGATAACAATGTCTTTAATGTTGTTTTCAAGAGTAATTGCGCTCAACGTCATTCCAAATAAGAGCGTCTACTATAAATTAACTAAATGAGGACCAGATGGATGGCCATATATATCAAAACGTTCACAGTTATCATTGCATTGTTTGCTGTCTTTTTACAATATTCTGCACCCTTATTGTATTTTGCAAGTTTTGACAATGCAAAACGAAAAACCTTTATTTACTACCAGCAGGAACAGGAACTTTTTAAAATATGGCTCAGTAGTTTAACAACCTGTAGTAATGTTCTTCCTCGTGTTTGTTTGAATTCGTGCACTCTGAAGTTTGTCAAAGGTTGTATATAAATTCTATCTAAAAGGTGTGTAAATCCAATAAACCTACAAAGGAAGAAAAGCAAAAAATGGCATTATTCCCCCTAAACTGAAGATAAGCTTCAAGGACGTCTAATTCGTTTCATTTAAGTTATTTACTCTCTGCTCCAGGGTTTATTTTTGGTTGATATGAGTGTGCACCTGTGCTAGTCTTGCCATGGCGTAAAGCGCATACTATCTTATGCTCAAAGAGATCTCTGCAAGCTGCTGATTAACACGACCTGTCTGTCTAATATGTAACTTTTCTTCCATGCCTTTTTTGTTCTCATTTTCCATGTGAGGACAAGCCACCCTTGGCAGAACTCATGTGAACTGGGTTGGTTTACAGAGATCGGCGCAGTATACGCACCGACATTCACATTGCTGCACAAATATGCATAGTGTATCCAGCTTGCATAATATGCTATTCTTACATTTGTTAAATGGATATTTTGAGGTCCTTGTAATGAATGCATCAAGAACTTTTAATAACAGTCGTTGGTTAGAATATCTTGCATACAGAAATGTGCTACAAAAATACTGTGGCCCAATATCGGCTACCACAATATTCTGAAGGTAAGTATATATAGGTAGTTGCAGCCGCGGCCGGTACTGGGAGTACCGGCCGGGCGGTGACGTGGGGAGGTGGAGGGGTAGGGTGGGGGTAGTAATGTATGGATTACGGACTTTAAAAGGTAAGTAAACCCAGCCACGGCCCGTGGAGGGAGTTCTAGTGGGGAAGGCAGGCGGGGCAGGGGAGGGGCAGGGTGGGTGGTGATAAACACCGGAATATGGATGATTGCAGGTAAGTAACCAATTAAATTAATAAAACGAATTTCGTTCCGTGCCCTGCATCTATGAATTATCCAGCAGTACTGCGGCTCTTGACGGGAATCATTACCCGAAAAAACACAGCTCCATGAACTCAGAATGCAAATCAGCAGTATTTTATTTTAGCAAAAGATGGCAATTCCACTCAACACATTTCGAGACCACGTCTCGTGGTCACGAGTCATGACCACGAGACGTGGTCTCGAAATGCGTTGAGTGGAATTGCCATCTTTTGCTTAAATAAAATACCTCAGAGACCCCGAAGGAAGATTGATCACGATAGACAAGAAAATCACATGCACAACAAAACATGTAGTCTGCGCGATTCAATGTGATTGTACGAGGCTATATATTGGAAGTACCGTATGTATGCTCAAAAAGAGAATCCTTGAGCACATCCGTGCTGTTAAGAATCGGGATCTTACATATGCCACCGCGAAGCATCTTTTGGAGTGTCAAAATGGAAACTGGCTAAACATGAGCTTCTTTGCAATAGATGCAATTGAAACAAGTGAGAGACTGGGGGACCAAAAGAAGAAACTACGACAACTTGAATCGAAATATATCATCCGGATGAAAACAAAACAGCCGAGAGGAATGAATTTCGATGAAGAAATGTATGTCCATTTGGAATGAACCAATCCAAAGACTTTTTGAACAGATGTTAACCTGTGTAAATACAGACTCATAGATATTGTTTGACACTGTAATTCAATTGTTAATAGGTGTGTTTTTGACGATTACAAAAATCTACACAATCCCAGACATCTCTGTTGGTCCACTCGGAACATGTCCCAACACACTTGGTAATCGATTTTATAAAATCAGGATACTATACCCTCTATCAGTCCTCTCTAAACAACTAAAAATAAATAAAGGTATTGGTTTTGTAGATAACTAATTTACAAAATAGAACCAAAAAAAATGTAAACGGAAAAAATGCTGATACAAAATATCTGAATGAACTAAGTTACGTTGGGAAGGCGTCATCTTCCAAGAATAACTTGAAAACCTGACCAAGTTTGAAAGCTCTTAAAATAGGACCAAAAAACATGCCTGTCTTATGGGAATGTATCAATAAGTAACATCTGCCTCTGTAAATATGGGGAAAAGGGTAAGAAATGCACTGAAAATTCTCTATATGTATATAGAATGTCTGCATTGTGGATTAACTGTATAAACATTGGAACTACATGTCCCAGAATTCATGGGCATGACAAACAAGAAGTAATATAAAAACAGTTGCTGAAGGTATTACCACTTACCATGACCGAGGCCGCAAGGCTGAAACGCGTCGGTGTGCAGACTGGGCTCTGTTGAATAAACCAAAAAAGTAAATCGAGTTCCTGAGTGCGGCGTCTTCTTGTTGCAAAAATAAATAACTACATATATATATATATATATATATAGATATATATATATATATACATTTTAATAATGTTTTAAATATTTTTTAATTAGGATGAATAATTATTCTATAATATTATTAAGTAAATATATATGTTAAACATATTTAAGATGTTTTTTTACTATTACATTTCTTATTTTTACATTTTAAGCTTTTTTACATTATTTTAACAATGTTTTATTTAATTAATGTTATATCATTTTTAATGCATTAAAAAAAATCGATATTTTAGTTAACTATATTTTAAACATCGATATTTTGTATTTGATATTTTAGTACTTACCTGTTTGTGGATAGGGACTCCATATTCTGTCCCTCGATATTTTTGCATCGATATTTTGGACAGTCTATATTCTGTCCCTTGATATTTAGTCACTGATCCAGTGCCTGCAACATGTATCCTGGGTCACATGACTAAGTGCAGTTGGCAGTTGGTCTTTGTTTGCTCCTGCCAGACATTATCCCAAAGGGGGACTGAGTGTTGGCAGGATAGGCCATCCTGACTGTATGGGAAGGTGGAAGCTGTCACTTAACACACTTGCACTTTAAAGGAGCTGCCTCTGCACACACACAAGCCTTTTGTGACTTTAAACATCCTGGGACCAGGAATGGGAAGAAGGAAATTCCAGAACCAAATGTGGGGGGGAGTCTAGAAGTAACTGTCTGTAGTTGACAGTTGGACTTTGTTAATTCCTCCCAGACAACCACACAATAGATTGATTAGGTGTACCTGGATGGGACATCACATGGGAGGCGGAGCTGGGCACAGCCCCACTTGCAACTGAATTGGCTGTGCTCTGCATTTACAAAAAGGACTTATCACCCCTGTTCATGCAGCCAGCTTGGAGCCAGGGCAGGGGGGTCAGGAAACTTTAGGCACTTCAAAGGAAATTCTCTAGAAACTTCCCCTACTTCAAAGTAGACACCAAGGATAAAAAGGGCACCCTCAGACCCACCCTCTCTTCAGTTCAGTGTCTGGACGTGCAGAACGACTCGTTGAGGGCTGCCTGCTGCTGTAGCCTACTTTTGTACTTCAGAGGTCTGCCTTGCTGCACCTGGAAGGGCTGCTTTTCTGTCTGAAATGTGCCTTAAACTCTCAGAGTCCTGCCCTGCTGTTTGAGCCGTATTCTATTGTTGAACCCAGTACTACAAGAGTGACTCCATGGGCTAGTTGACGGGCCTCCTGACCAAGCCTCAGGGACAGAAAAGACTCTAACCATCTTGAACCTGCAACTGGACTTAGCCTGAGTTACTCCTAACCCTCCAAACGGTGCCCTTCCAAGCCTGGTCACTTAGTGGTAATGCTGAAGGTGCTCAAATAGCCAAAATCCAGAAGACCGAAACTAGCCTGCTCGTCTATATGCCCAAGGTCATCCACGGTCGACCTGACTTCACGGCAGTTCCCTCTATGTTCTTCTCTGCAGCAGCAAATTCTGTTCAGTGGTCCTTTTGCAAAAGGGTACCCGCCCTCTTAGAACTCTCATCGGTACAGCCTCCTGCTTCCTCCCAGTGGAGATTTTCATCTTCCAAAAAAGTCCAAAAATAAAAATCTTCACTGCTACTTCACCCAGCTGTTCCCTGACTGTGACACTTCCTCCTCAGACACCACCTGCAACCTTGCCCCATCAAACTTTACCTTCTCTAAATATTTTTACCAACATTTCTTTCAAGGCCGAAGATGAGTGCTGACTATGACCAATTCACTTTTTGTATCGGACCTGCGCTCCTTCACGGCCCGTCACATTTTTTTACTCTGGCCCCTGCCTTTAGTGCTTTTAACAAATGTCTCTCTATTTGTTCTGAATTTTAATATTGTATGTGGTTTTCTTTTATTTGCTCTGACTTTTATGGCTCAGTTGAGCCGAATAAAGTATTTGATGATGATGATGACTTTGACCTGACTTACGAGTGACCAGATGTCTGCGGTTGGCGCTTTAATCGTTTAGGCTCTAGTTTATACCTTGAACTTTAAAAATTCATAACTCCAGTTCTACTAATAGGATGTTAGTGTCAAATAATTTATTAAACGTTATTCTGTTTTTTTAGATTGGTGTCAGATTTTTGTTGTGTTGTGTTTTCACTTTTTTACTGTTTGTAAGCTGCATACATACTTTACACTTTGCCTCTAAATTAAGCCTGACTTCTTTTGCACCAAGCTACCAGAGGGTTAAGCACGGGTTAATCTAGTGATTGTTGTGTTTCACTCCGACAGGGATTGTGGCTGTTGCTTGAAAAGGGGGTCAACCAACAACCCAATTTCTCAAAGTCGGCTCGACTGAAAATGATTGTGAGCTTATCAACACAGCAGGAGGCAGATTTATGTAAAGGTTATGCAACGCAATGCATCAACTCTACTAAGATATGATGCATTCCTGCTCTCTCCCTGTGCTGGTGCACTGAGTGCTGCCTAGCTCCAACGCAGGCACCCTTGCAACATGGTGAAAGGGTGCCTGTGTTACCGGCAAGATTGATTTTGTACAGGAAGGGACACTTTCCTCCACAAAATCGAACCTTGAGACATTTTCCTCTTACTATTTGTTCTGCAGAATACAGCACATGTAGGAAGAGTAAGTGACGAGGAGAAACAAAGATATTTCTTCTTGTAACCCCTTTTTTGGGAAGGCATACCATTTTAACACAATCACAGGTTTACTAACCTTAGTAAATCTGGGATTAAGTCAAAATCCATGGGTGGCTGCATGGGAATATGTATGCTCCACCCAATTAATGCTTTCCCAATGCAGGGTAACGCAAGGCAGAGATTCGCGCTAGCTTGCGTAATGCGGGATTGACGAAGCCACGCAGAGCCATGCATGGTGGCTTTGCATGGCTTAGTAAAATAAATCCCACTAAAGGCCTTGCATTCCCCAGTGTCACCTGTGACACAAGGGCAACACAAGCCCTTTGAAAATCTGGGCCCAGGACTCTTTCCCATAATTATCAATTAGTGGCAACTAGGGGTAGCACGCGTTTGCCCAAGCCTGCCCATTGGGTACCCCCTTGGCACTGCTTTTAATTTGTTTGTCTCATGAGCTAGGAAGGGAGCAGGAGGAATAGAAAGTAAGCAAGGCTATGACATCCCAACTTACTTCCTGTACTTTGCCCTTCTTGTCCATCCTAAGCTCCTCAGAAGTCATTTGGAGGCCATGGATGGCCTAAAAATGGGGCAAGGGGTTCAAATCTGTTACGGGATTATTAATCAAAGGGTTCATAATTTCATTCTACAACCCCTAGCATTTTGGTTAACCAATGTTCTTGCTCTTTCCATGTTCAGGTTGGAATTGTCTCCTTTGTGTCATTCTGAATGTCCTTGATTTAAGATTTGTGAAACCAGCATGAGAAAATGTAAGTTGAATTCGTTAATTTGTGGATGGATCTTCCTTCCACTAATTAATGTGGAGTTTGAGAACAATGTGCTGGTCATGGGACATATCATAACGGACTTTACTGGTGGAGCACAGAGCCGAGGGCTTATTTTATGTATCTGCAGTGCATAAATTAAATTAATTTAACCCACTATTTGTCTGAGTTAGTGTTATATTTCCAGGTAGTACAGCTCAGAAACAGTGAGCAAGAGTTGCCTCTTTCTGTTTTTAAGTAAATGCATTGAGTCAATCCATAACAATCAAAACTTAAAATGTGAACAATATCCTCTAGCATAATTGGTGGTATCTTGCAAAGGGACTTCTCTGCCTGCGTCTATCCAGTAAAAAAGGCGATAGAAAATGGGGTCACTTGTCAATACCAGTGCAAGTATGTAAAAATTCACATAATGCCATTGAAGTGGCTGCATGTTTTTCAGTCCCTATGAAATGGCTGTTCTTAATATCCATACCTTATTTAGAAGATATATAATCCAGATCTTTCCCAGTACTACCACTGGTAACATCTACAGGAGCAAACACAACCACTACACCCATTATCTGGGCGAAGATGTCCTACAAAGATCTGAGGGAGGGCACATTTCATGAGCTTTGAGTCAGTAAAGCTCTCCAATGTTTGATCTGGACTGAGCTCCTGCAAGATCCTCTGCTGGGCTGTTATTACCATCCCTGAGTGTTCCTATAATTAATGGCATTTTACTGTAGACTATTTTCCTACTGGAGCACATTGTCATGGCATGTTCCCCCACATGCACCGGGGTAAGCAACACTAGGAAGTAAGTGATCACCAGGACTTCACTCTCAAGAAAATGCTTAACCTTAGTTCGCAAGCAGGTCAAGAATGATGACACCAGTCTTTACATGAGTAAAGGGGTCACTGAACTCAATATTGTCATGTCTTAAATCATTGGAAACGTCATTTCTGACAATCAAAATAAGATGTCAACTTTCTTAGCAATACTTTATGCAGTGTCCTTTTTCTCCCATTACATCGAAATTGCTCCTCTGCTGACCTGCACGAATGTACATAGTACAATGTGTACCTTCAACAGGACTATGTTCCACCTTTGTCGGGAGGCATTTCCAGACGTTGCTTACACGTGTGGTGGTGCCATAGCTTTACAATGAGTCTCTCTTCTGTTGGATGTTTTAGGAGATTCCTCCTAGTTTTAGCTTAAGCTTATATTGCTGGCAGATAAGCAAGCCGGGCCACTTCTGGACTTTGGCTGCTTACCAGAATCCCTGGATAATTCAAAACTTTCACGTATCAACTTCTTCATTCAAAGAGTGATTCTGGGTAGTGAAGAAAGTCAAATCTTCATTCTCAGGGAATACTTACTAATAAAAAGAACTTGGCACAGAAGCTGAACATATGAAAAGATATCTTTATTAAGTTTAATAAGTGAGGCCACGTCACACAGAAGCCGTAGCAACTGAATGCGGTAGTCTGAAGAGTACAGAGAACAGAGGCCTTTTATATGCTCTCAGGGTTACAAAATTCAGCATACAAGTAAGGGGCAGTCCTAGCTTTTGCAAGCATGCAAAATACCTAACATTCCTTCTTACACAAGCCGGACAAACCCATAATAAAAGGACCCCAACCCATATCATAAACAGACCATACAAGAAGGAACAGAAAACAGATAAGGGGTATGTGTGTGTGCATACCAAACTCTACAATGTCCTGTGCTTTGATCCTCAATCTTGATCAGCTAAAGGGCAGGAACCGGTTTAACAAGGTCAGCTGCAGGCAACAGGGTCAGTTCACTCAGGTCAAACAGGAGTCAGCACAAACTCAAGCTAAGGTCGACATGTCCTTAAAAGACTTGTTTCAGCCACAATCATGGCCTATGTGAGGGCAACCACAAAATGGCTGCCATACACAAAATGGAACCCACAGGTTCAGAATTCACAGAACCTCAGTAGCAGGAAATCTATCTTGCCTTGCTCCTCCTTGTCGAATGCCTGCCTATGAGTTTGCCAGAATTTATTTGTGCTGTAAAGTTAGCCTAGGATATGAAGTGCAGCAGCAAATGTACCAATGCTATTGTTAGTTTTTTCTTAATGGGTAAAGAATTTGCATCTGTGAACTACAATGCTAGGGTTCATGTCAAATTGTTTTTCCAATTTTTTGATACCCCCTTGGACTATATAGAGTTTGTTGTCACCAAAGTCTTTTTCAATAGAAAGCAAGAACTCAAATACTGACTGTCCAACAGAATCCAGATGATGGTGGACTTTGAAATAGTATAATTTACTATCCAACTCCAGTCTACGCAACAGTGGTAAAAGGTGTTGGACTTAAAATCCAACTCTAGTCCAACAATGCACTCCCAAAAGAAAGTAGTTGTAATGACTTGAGGGGTAAAGGAACAAGTAGTAATGTTGCAGTTGTGGTAGTGACTGCATTGTAAAGGCACATCGTGGTAGTGACTGCATAGTAAAGGATGTTTCCCATCCCGTTTATCAAATCCTGGGGCACGGGAAGGGACAGCCACTGAGGAGCACTGAAGAGATGCAGGAAGGATGTGGTGCACCTGAACAGCACACAGCACGCACAGCTGATCAATGACTCCTGGGGCTGGAGTCTCAGCAGTGGATAGGTCAGGGGTGTAACACAGGCCCCTGCAGCCACTGCAGTGCAGGGGGACTCCCACCCTTCAGGAGGCTCCCTATCAATCCAGGCTATGCATATAATAATAACAATAATACATGTTTTATAGAGCACATAGTTACTCCTGTGTCCCAAGCGCTGAGCAATCGTAAACAAGCTGAGGAGACGAACGGGAGAGGGGGCCTAGAAATGGAAAGCCTGAAGGTTTTTGTGAAACTGAGGCTCTGATGGGGATTGCCGCAGAGGAAGGGAATTCCAGAGTTTAGAAGCAAGAAAGCAAAAACAACAACCGCCAGCGCAAACTTTCTTGATTCTGGGCACTTGCGAAAGTTGTGCTTCGGATACCTGAGGTTCCTTCTGGGAGAGTAAGGAACAAGAAGACAGTGTAGATACTTCGGCACAGTCTTCCAATGGAAGACTGTGCCTCCTATATCTGTGTCCCAGGACCCTCGGTCCCCCAGGCACATTCTGCAGGGGTCCCCGTTATGTTTCACTAAGCCAGTGGCATGAGTGGCATCTAACAGAGACAAGCAGCAGGTACCGCTAAGCAAGGATACACATGGCTGAAGTGTAGGGACTGGTAATAAGGGAATTGCTACCACCACAACAGGTGCATGCTCAGCAAGTTTGTGAGGCAGTTAAGTCCTTCTTGACACTTTTATTATGGCAGTAAAGAAGAAAATGAGGAAAATGGAGAGCAAGATGGACGTTTTACATCACCTTTCGCTAGGGACAGCAACTTTCTGGAGGCGTCTCCAAACACCTTATGCATGGACGTTGTAAATTGAATCACTGTGCACTATGGTTCTGGCAATTGCAAGATAATTTTCAAGTTGTTGCACATAATTTTCATTTGAAACAGAGACAACCAAAAGGGAAAATGTATGCAGAGTCGTTCTCTGCCAGTTCAACTTTTGCACTTGAAAAAGACTTTATGCGCTCTGCAAGAAGCCATTGGCATAAAGGGGATTTAAGTAACATAGTAGTGAAAAAATGGCCGAGCTTATAGACATGGGGCCTCATTTATGAGGCCTTGCGTCAGTTTCGCGCTTCCGATGGGTCACTTTTTGTGACGCATCGGTGGCGTAAAACATGCCTCCTGTTGCGCACTATTTACAAAGTGAAGCATCTAAGCAGATGCGTCACTTTGTAAACCCCTGCGCTACATTATACCTGCGTCAGGTATAATGTATGCAGAGACGGCGTTCCCCCGCAAAAAGCCTCGTAATAGTGACGCAGTGAAATCTATGAGATTTCACTGCGTCACTTTTAGGACGCTGTTGCGTCAAAATCTTGCGCCTGTCTCACAGCAGGCGTAAGACTGATGCAAGCCCTTTCACATGGGGCTTTCCCCATGTGAAAGGACGCATTGCTGGAGTTGCGTCACTTTTGTGACACACTCCAGCAATGCGTCACTTTTGCGCTTACAGGTACGTCAGAAATACTGACGTATCTGTAACTCCTTGCGACATGATGCGTCATACATTAAATATGACGCATCAGGTATGTCGCAAGGAGTGCGCACTGAGAAGTGACGCATCGCTGCTGTCACGCAGCGATGCGTCATTTCTCATAAATGAGGCCCTTGGTGTCAATAGGAAAATGCTATTGTTAAGTTAGTTGTAGACCTGGGTGGAATTTCAATAACACTGGAGTAATTGGAGTAATTTCGGTAACTCAGTGTTACTCTTTCATTTGGAATTTCCAATGATTACAAAATTTCTCCTCCTTGCATAATTAAGAGTAACTTAGAGGTGAAAATCCTACAGCGAGAGCACATCTAGCATGCGTAAAAAGCTGCTCATGCTTGCTATTCAGTTTTGCTGTATTGAGCGCTGTTTCTTAGCGCATAATGCATCTTCGTGTCCATTTTGGATGTAAGAGGGTACTGTGTGCTATGACAATGGTGCTAAATACCAGTAGTAAGCTGGGAAGAATCCTACTCCAAGAGCACATTTAGCGAGCAGGCGCTCATACTCACTATTTCTGTTCATTTGCATATTTACTGTATTTCTTAGCACAGATTGCACCCTTGCGACATCCAAGAAACCTCCTAAACATGCATCAGGGTCGGGTAGGGAAAGAAGATAAGTCTGTCAAGGCACCACAATAACAGGGGCATCCATTAGCAAATCAGATGGCTAAGAAAGTTGTCTACATTTGTAAATCACGGCAGTTTTCAACTTGTAAAGACACCTGCATCGGTTTTTTGCAAGGTATGGAGGGCTGCTTACATTTATTTCTGCTTGCTGCAGGCAATGTTTGTGGTGATAGAGAAAGTAATGGTTAAAACAGGCCCACCAGACCATAAAACACGTCTACAAACAGCCAAAAAACAACCCACTCACTGACCTGTCAGACCAGACATCAAATTCAGTTGTACAAAAAGCAAAACTAGACTGACCTTCCTGGATGTGGAGGTGGTCCCTAAAGATAAAGCCCTCACAGTAGTCTTACATAGGAAAGAGACTGATAAAAACTCTATACTTCATTATCGAAGTGCTCATCCTAAGAGCTTAAAAGACAATTTGCCCTACGGACAGCTATTACGCATCCGTAGGAATTGCACAGATAAGGCAGATTTTGAGAGCCATGCTACGAATTTTTGTGAGCAGATGGCCGAAAGAGGCTACGCTAGGAAAATGCTAAAGCACGCTAAAAAGCGTGCTTGGTTTACTCCTCGAGAAATTCTACTTGAAAAAAGGAACAAACCACCTTTAGAGAGACTTGTATGTGTCTCTACCTTTGGACCAGATAGCAACAAATTCAAGCAGCTAGTGTTGAAAAATTGGAGCCTTCTTGAGAATCTGGAGGGCGGGTTTGCTAAACCATTATTTGCCATGAGAAAGAACAGAAGCTTTGGCCAAGAAATCATCAGGTCTGATATATTTCCGAAGGGAGCTAAGAAGGACCTTCGAAGCCAGCTTGGGCTCAAACCAATTGAAGGGCACCACAGATGCGGAAACTGTATTGTATGTGACTATACGATGGAGGGAACAGAATTCCAGCATAATGGTGTAAAATGGAGAAAAAAAATACTTCAGTAACTGTAAGACCAAAAACGTGATCTATGCAATAGTCTGCCCCTGTGCTAAACTGTATATAGGTAAAACCTGCCAGCAAATCAACCAAAGAATCACCCAACATAGATCCAGACTTAAGAAAAAGGTCTTGACTGCACCTATGGTGGAACACTATGTTGATGCTGGACACACAGAGAGGGACCTAAGGTGGACTGTTCTATGGTCAATGAACACGGCAAGAAAAATTGCTGATGTCGAGACCCTTTTGCTCAAAAAAGAAGCTTATCTGATCATGAAATATGATACTGTGTTGACCGGGCTAAATGAAATGTCCGAAATATCGCGGATCTGAGAGGAGAGATACCCAGAGATATCCAGAGCTTATCTTGCTTTTATCTTGATAAAATGAAAAAATCGCTGTATTTAGCAATGGGAGTGAGGAATAGCTATATATATGAGTTAATGACAAATCAATAAAAAGGTTTAGTCAAAAGAAAAAAACAATTCTACTGTCGCAGGGTTTCTGTTCTCACACAGAACTGTGCACAGAGGAGTGGAACCTCGGCGAATTAGGGTGAACCAAAACACACCTTAGTATCCAACTCACCCCTTACCGAGCTAGCTACAGTGTCTCATTGGACATATCAAACTCCCAATGTTTAGACCAACCAGAACATGAACTTACAGTACCTCAGGGTACGTGGAACTCATGAACACTCTTTCGTTATATTATCATTACAAACCAGAACATGGAGTAAAGAAGACACATGTGCATTTGAAATGTTTATTTACTAATGCCGTCTTCTCAGGCGCAGTATCTTAGATAATACAAGTATACTTATTATCAGTAGCAAAATTACCAGCATAGTTACTAAGACATAAAAAGCGAATGGTGACAGCATGTTAACATACTGTAATGAATAAGAGTTAACAACACTTATATCTCACCCTCCCTAACACATATATTATATTATTAGCTAAGAAGGTCTCTTTGGGTTGTTTTAGGGCGGGCCCATACCTTAGTGTCCTAGCATGAAGGAATCAGCATACACCAGCTCTCTCTGCATGTGCACCGCATCAAGTGTGTCTATGTGCCTCATGCAAAGCAATATCAATCCCGCCTGAAGCCAGAGTTGGCAAAAGCTGCACTTGTGTTATGACTATGAAGGCGTGGAGATCAGACCTCATAACAATTCCATATCGTGTTGTTCCTGAAACTTCAGCACTCTTCGTGCAGACATAGTTTATTAAGCAAAGCTGATATCAGAGCAATAACATATTATTCTCACATAAACCACGGCAAACTACTAGGTTGAAAGCTAAGTCAACAATTAAGTGTCGTGTGCAAAAGTTGCAAGAATGGAACATGGCGTTTAAACCTCAAATGTACCTATGCTAACTTAACACGATATAAGGATATTCAGGAGCTACATGACACCCCCCCTTGATCCGAGAACGGACTAAATATGATAACAGAAGTGCCATCACATGAGAGCAGAACTCAACAGTAAACGAGCATGATGCCAAACTAAACATTAAAAATTAACGCTAAAAAATAGCCCAAAAATATAATGTGGCTCAAGCCAATAGGCAAGGAAATAATAAAAAATGTGACAAATAAGTCAATAAAATCAATGAAATGCTATTGATCAGCATGTCAATCCGAGACAGTGTCTATGACAAAACTGTATATGCAAAGTAAGTAGCAATAGCCTCCAATAGGAAATCACTGTCCTCATCCGAAAACAGATCAGCCATCCAATTCAAAAGTTGAAAAGAACATACGTGTTCTCCCATCACCGGATCCTCTATAACCATCAGAGGACAGCTCGGTGGGTTTTCAAGAAAACTTAGTTCCAAGAAATTCCGTGCTGCCGACAATATATCCCAGGGACCAATTAGTCCATGTGCCACTGCTAAGGCCATAATCCTCTCGTCAGAACAAACCAACTCGTGAGCAATGATAGGACTCATCAGCTGATTAAAATCGACGTCAGGAGAAACCGGTCCGCAGAGACACAAATCAATGGCCCAATGGAAATCACAGGTCAGGCAGTGAAATACAGGCTGGACACAGGTGAAATAGGAGAATCGAAAAGATAATCCATATGCCGTGCTCAATGTCGCCAACGGCAGTGTGCCATAATATTCAAGCATGCGGTTGCGAAACTGCGTCAGTAGCTGTTGCGCCGGGTCTTGCACAGGAAGGACATCCATATTTAAAAAGACAGAAAACCACTAGAGCGCCAGCTGCTAATGCAAGTAAAAATGGGAACCCTCCAAACAAGGATGAAAAAATAGAATGGAAGAAAGCAGGGATGACTCCAAAAATCTTTTCAAAGGAAGTCACGAGACCACTGCTAACAACTTTAAAAAAATGTGCTAGGCCTTTTGTGGAGGATGCGTTAAAGATAGTTCGAACCATCGCTCCGAAATGCAAAGGCAAATCAGTATTCAAAAGAGCCTGAACCTCTGTACGGGTGTTTGCAATGTGAAGCACGAAAGTTTCACGGGCCGAGCTCAAGGCCACCTCTTTCTGGGACAAAAGAGCCCTTATTCTTGCCATGCCGCTGAATTCTGCTCCCAAGGTTGGTATCTGTGGCCAGATGGAATACTCCCTATGTTCACGTGTGGGAGGATAAAGCACATTTCTGCAGCAAATAACCCGCTCACTTACTGTTACGATGAAAGCTATACCTTTAATTAACCCACAACAGTCCTCATTATTGAGCATTAAATAACTATCATTCTCTAATAATTTAAACGTGGGGATGATAGCAGGAACAGGCGTGCCTTGCAAAACGCAAGCCATATTCGGTCGGTCCCTGTTGCATGAACCGTGTAACTGTATGTGTCTACACATTAAAGAATGATCTGGCGTCTCAGTACACTCCTCCCCAGTCAGATAAACTTCCTGGTCATCCTTAAAACATCTGTATGTGTATGGAAGCAACCAGACTTCATGGAGGAAACCGCTACCTAAAGGCTCATAACGACCTATGGGTACATATTTCATACAATTTGAAAATTTATATAAAGCAAAAGGCAGTGTTATCAAACCGTGGATAAGCCACGTTGCAGCAGTGGCTTCTGCCACGGAAAAAGGTAAAGATTTCAACCTTTCAATATGTAACATAGAAAAGGAAGCATCACGCATTGAAAGCAAGCGTTGTTTGTCAGTCAAATTAAACGGTGCAAATAAAGAAGACACGTTCATGTACCCCCAGGGAACTTTACCCATTTTTAGAGTTTGAAGGGTCCATGCAAACTGCATGATTGATCGTAATTGATTCTGACCATGGTATAATACTGACACTTCATCATGCACAATATCGACAACTGACGACACAATATTATCCAACGTGTAAATTCTAGAGGAAAGCACATTAATGCTATTGTCAACAACTGCAAGCACTTTCTCAAGATTCGCTTGATCAATAGCCCTAAGGCGCGTAGCAGCCTCTATTTGTGAAAGTTTCCAAATTTCATTGTAAACCCCATATAACCACCTTTTCGACCTGCCACTAGCCGGGCCTTTAATGAAATCATTCAAGTCCACATCTGCATTTAGTTTAGATAGGTGATTCTTAACCGCAGGTAAAGTTGAATGTTTCAGCCAAGTTTGACACAATTTGCCTACAGAATAAGAGGTGACAGTATGACCCAAGTTAAACCGGGGATCAGATCTAACAGTTGTAAAACCGTCAGTTAAATTCAAAAATCTATGTTGGCAAGAATCAGCACTAAGGTGCCAAAGCAGCCAACCCTTAGGATTCATACTGGAAATGTTAAAGGAGGAATTAAGAATTAGAGTCTGTAATTCTCTAATGGACAACTGAGTAAAATTACTCCAACCATCATATTCCTCCAACTCCGGGAAAGAAGGAGCGTTTAACTTTTTAGAAGTAGCCAATCCAAAGCATGTGGTCTGGGAAATCGTTTCATTTAGAAACAACATATGATTCGGGATGAGACATGCACGGTGCAAAGCCTCAGTGCCTTGTACCTGCCAGGCCCTTGAACCCCAAACTGATTTAAGGTCTATTGTATCCTTCCATAACTCATAGCCTCCAGTAACTAATTGATCAAGGAAGGCCTTCGAATACAACAATTTAGTATCGGTAAGTCTAACCTTGGACATTGGCATTTTTTGAAACTTAAAATAAAAGGACTCGGGATTGGACTGATTAAAGTCAGTAAAGTAAGTATACTTTTTCAGAAATGTTTCAGAACTCCCCTGATGAGGCGCTGGGCAATGTTCCCACTGAGTAAAGTTAACAGTATCCCTTCTGGATGATGTTTTGTGTAAGAAGTGATTGCCATAATGTTGGTAACAGAATAATTCACCATAATTAGCAGATTCTAAATATAAATCCTCAGCATCAAATGCAGCATAGTACTGCAAATCAGAAAATAAACTTTCTACAGCATTGACATCCCAGTCATCAGAACGAATGTTTTGTTTCACCACATCCCCCATATTCACTCTAAGTACATTAGGGACATTAACGACTTCCGTTGGGCCATGAATCTGAAACCGAACTGCATCCCACACGATTCCATCAAGGACAGGCCATGCTGTGATGTTAACCAAAGTCAAGTCTCTTTTAAATCTGTGTGTAGAATGGGACGAGGAAAGCGGGGCCAAAGTTCCATTCAGATGAGTAATGCAAGTTCTCTCCTCGACATAGTGTCCATTCATGATTCGAAAAAAATAAAACACAAAACCAATTGACATAAAAAGGTAAACCGAAAAAAGGACCAGCCAAATGTATGTCCAAGGGGGTATCAAAATTTTTTTTTTAAACAGGCTAGCATAAACTGCAAAACGAGAAGGTTTCTTCGAGGCAAGGGAAACAGAGTCAAAAGAAAATCTGGATTCCGTGGCTAAACGTGCTTGCAGGTCAGGTATGGACAAATCAGTGGGGTAGGCATAGTCTATCTCATCAATGTTAGTTCCGGGTAAATTATTTAATAAAGGACTGGAAAGAGCAGGTAATTCGATGGCCACTTCAGGTTCAATATTAGAAGTAGTGGGCATAACTGAATTTCTCACAATGGAAGGACAGGAAACAGCCGGTGTCATGCTAAGAAGAATCGGCCACTCTGTGTATCTTGACATTGTCAATTGAAATAAACCTGTTTTCCTTACGACCAGGAAGTGGTGGTAAAATGACTGTTCTTGTGCCCTTCACTCCAAGGACAGGAACCGGAGCCCGATAGGAAGGACCAAATTCTTTCTTGTTATCGATCTTCTCTCGAACCAGTTCGCCAACTTGGGGTAGCCAGCCAACTACCGGGATCTGCAACGCACCATCCGACGTGGAGGGCAAATGTTCCTTTGCAAGACTGTCTCTGGTCTTTTGTAGAGTCTGTAAAACATTGCAATGTTTATCTGCGTCAAAGGAAGTGGCGCGAACCACACAGTCTAGACCGTCAAGGTCAGGGACGTACATCTTGATGCCAAAGAGCATTTCGTATGGGGTCCGCCCACCCAGAGACCTTCTAGGGAGATTATTAAGAGCACGCTGCACGCCATAGAGGTGAGCCAGCCAGTTTCTGCCAGTGCCTATAACTCGGGCTGTCAAAGATTGCTTTAAATCACGGTTCATTCGCTCAACTACACTGTTACCCTCAGGTCTGTAGGGAGACGAAAACTTGACTTGGACCCCCAACGAAGTCATGGCATCCTTATACGCCTTAGAGGCGAAAGCCGGACCCTGATCCGAATGGAAGGTACCACAGGCAAAAATCCCTATAAAGACACGCAAATCTCTAATGACAGTCCGTGAATCAACGCTGCGATGTGGCCATACCCACACAAAGCGTGTGCATGAGTCAACTGCTACTAAGATGTACTTATACGCAGTATCAGATGAAAAAGGACCGCAGTGATCTAAATAAACACAACCTAGCGGTTTATTAGAAATGTACAACTGAGTCTGTGGCGGACGCGTAGCAGTCGAAGATTTAATCTGCTGGCATATGTCACAAAGAAGGACATAATCACGCGTCTGTTTGTATAGTCCCCGCCACCAGAAACGTTGTTGTAATTGAGTTACAGTGGCCGAGACGCCCGCATGCGCAGACGCCACACCTTCATGTGCCGCTGTAATCAAGTCTGCTCTGCGATCCGAGTTGGGAATCAGCCGTTCCCCAACGTCAGGAATTGTCACAAAAGGAACCTTTTCGGGACTTAAGTGGTATTTGTACTTCGAAGGGAATCCCGCAGGATGTTTACTTCCCTTCTCAGAGGCAGCAACTGCCACCAAGATGTCGCTATCAATCTTGGTTTTGGATCTAGTAACCGCTGCAACTAAGTATGTAGATACTGCTGATTTCGCCGCTTCATCAGCAAGCGAATTGCCAACAGCGTGAACTCCCACGCGCTGATGACCGAGAGTATGAATCACATAAACAAGTGGCAACATAGCCTTAAGCTCTGCCACTCGAACCCAGATCATTTTATGTTTTATTGTGCTACCCTTGGAATCACGAAAATCATTCTGAATCCAAAAGAACAAGTTTTCATTGTAAGACTGGACACAGTAGTAAGAATCACTTACAACGAGTGTAGTAACACTTGGATCTGCGTACTCCAACGCTAGTAAAAGAGCACGAAGCTCTGCCAATTGTGCGGTGCAGTCTCCCAGGGGCAAGGTGTGCACTTCACTGGAAATGAACTCATCGTTCAACATAGCACCGACCACAATGGCGCATGCGGAAACGTAGGCATGTTTAGAGCCATGCGCAACCTGCGCCGAACCGTCAGTGTAAATGATGCAATGGAAGTCCTCCAAAGGCCGCATAGACAGAGGAGCAGGATGAACGAATTCATACTGCAAGAACTCCTGCGACCGTAATGAGGCGTCAAAAATAAACGTGACATCAGTGGACGTCAAGGACGCAGCCCATTGAATCCACCGAGGGTGCAAAGCTTTTGAATTTGGTACACTGGCTTTCGTGACTGCCTCCAAATGAGGACAGGGTGTTACCACCAGCATGCGTTTCCCCTGTGACAGTGCTCGTTCCTTAAGAATCGCCATCTGTACAGCAGTTAAAACCTTTTCCACAGTGGGAAACCGCAATTCAGCCGAAGTGTACAAGTGTGACTTGTAAGCAATAGGTACTGTGTCTCCTTCATTAAAAGTGAGGTACGTGAAACCCACTGTCCCAGGAATTATTCTTATTACCAGGTTGGTGTGGTTATCACGAGTCAGCAAATAATTTGAAGCGAGCAGATCAGCCTGCAAGGATTGCAAAATGGCTGAATGCTCAGGCAGCCAGCATGATTTTGAGAAAGTAGGTTGTATTAATGCATACAACGGCTTGATACGCTGGGCATATTCCGGAATGTATGTCCTTCCGAAATTCAAAAAACCCAGCAAGGACTGTAATTTTTTCAGTGTAGTAGGAGCGCGCAACTGTGCGCACTTCTCTAAGAAGTGAGGAGCCAAACCTCTACCTTCATTGTTGAGCTCATAGCCCAAAAACAACACTGTGTGTTCAGCAATGTGCGATTTTGCAAAGTTAAATTTGTAACCCATGTCAGCGAAGTTACAAATAACAGAATTTACACGACACAGATGCTCCCAAATATCGTCGTCTGTGAGATAAATGTCATCCACATACGAACAAGCATCCGGGTCGAGTGCCTCCAGAATAGAGACAACGCGAGCGGTCAATATACAAGGACTATTCTTATAGCCCATTGGAAGATGCCGGAATTGTCTTTGGACTCCAGCGCTCGTAAAACTGGTCCATTGGGAGCTAAAGCTGTCCAATCTGTGGGCATAAAAACCGTTGGATATGTCAAGCGTTGTCTTGAAACGCTTTCGCACGAGACTATCCACAAGGGCAGAGCCGTGAGTATTCTGTACTGCACAGTTACGGCAATGCGAGTTTAAATGCCGGTAATCCAAAACCAAACGATACGATCCGTCAGGTTTGTTCACAGTAAAAAGGGGATTATTCATCGGTGACACACACGTTTCAATAACTCCCTGATATTCCAATTGTTCAAGGATTTCCGCGACGGAAGATTTAGCTTCACGCCGAATGGGATATTGAGGTTGAGGCTGCGGCTGAGACCGCAATGGAATTTCGTGGCAAGGCGACAATTTATCCCAACCACATTGGTTACGGTACAGAGCCGGTGCGAGAGCCCGAGCCCACTCTTCTGCAAAATGCTGCGCATGCTCTTTCGAGACAGTGTTCGCGAAACTGGGGAGGATTACCTCCTCCCCTCGCGGCGCCGCGAGCACAAAAGGTGGGGGCCAGTCAGCCTCCGAAAGCAAAATATCATATGTAGAAGACAGATTTTCCCAAAATACACCTTTAACGGTACGCTGTATGTCACCTTCAATTAACAGGACAATTTTATAAAGTCTTTCAGGGGGAGCAAGTCTCGTATCCGCTGTTTCTATCACAACGTAGACATCAGTCGCTGTCACCCTCAGTAGTGGACGCAGTGCCTCTCTGACTATGGTTATCTCCGCCGCGCTGTCCAGCAAGGTCAGAGCCCACGTCAGATTCCGAAGCCGCGTTCTCACTATCTGTGGCATATCGATGCGCTGTTAAGGCTGCGACTTTCTTTTTCGCAAACTGCGGTCTCTTTGGCGTAGAATCCTCCTGCTTCCATGCGCCTTCTGTCTGGTGGGGCTGGCCACGTCCTTGTTGGCCACCACGTCCCCGTCCGCCTCCTCCCCCACCGGTCTTCGGGGCCGATGAGTCCTGAAAGGAACGAGGAGAGCGTTGATCAGAAACCTGAAATCGATCAGGTGATTTAATCATCGCGCGATCGCGCAAATCATAAACTTTCTCAGCCGGCGCAGGGACCTGTGACGCAGGATATGATTCCTGAGTTTGCTGCTGATGCTTCCCCTGTTTCTGTTTCTGAGGCCAATTCTGTTTTTTGGACTTTGGTTGCACATCTGCCGCAGCAGATTGCACTTGTGGTTGTTTCTTCTCCTTAACCGCGAAGTACTTCAAACCCTTACTTGTGCGACCGATAGTTTTATAAGCGGCCACTACAATCTTCGCCAACTGGCGGGGCTTTTCGGCATCGGGTAACGCTGCCAGTGCATTAAAAACCTGGAAGTTCACAGCATCTCCCTTGATGTTGGAGAGTATGAGATCACTTACAATCTCAAAAGAACCACACAGGCGCATACCCAATTCAACCGCTGCCTCTGGACCGTGATCATCCTGAACACGTTTTATGATCGTAGGCAGTACAGCCATAGATGGGGTGCCGAAACACCTCGCATAAACAGCCGCAAAAGTCTTACCCCAACTTTCACAGTCAACGAGCTCGGGAGTGATATCCTTAGGTAAAGTAATCGTCAACATTCTATGTTTATCAGCAGGAGTAGAATTGGGAAACACGGCTTCCAGTTGGTCAAATTTCTCGGCCAGCCAAAAAGGAAAATCATCTTTATTATCAGGGCGTTGACCAAAAACCGAATTTACCATAACTGGATTGAGCCGTAAACCACCACGTTCCGTTTGAACGGCCGGACCCCCCGGGGGACCACCCGGGAGGTGACGACCTATGTATTGAACCAATGCACGAATCACGGAAATTGAAACTACATGTAGCCTGCGAATTTCTGCAAGGGTACATGCCCCGTGATTCGGGTGCGGGGTAAAACCACCCAACGCAGGCCAGTTTGTACCTGGAATTGAGAGTGGACCTAACCTCGCAGCGGACAAAGAATGGGGGAGGGCGCCATCAAACCAAACTCGATGCTGCCAATGATCAATAGGTATTTCCAGTGCCCTGTACGGTGTATACTCAGCCGGTACAGGGGAGGCCGTGTAGGAGTTGAACAAACCAGAAGTTGCGTCTACAGCCGGAAACGTAACCCAAGAGTAAAACAATTCAAAAGGGAACGCCGGATCAGCACACACCACTAAAATCACAGCCATCCCATCCACCGGGACTTGGTACGTCTGTAGATGTGTGCGCACCGCTACTCGACTATGTTGCGCAATTGCTACCGCCGCCATGTTACCACTGGAAACACGGAAAAACAAAGAATACTTTGTAGCACAACTGGGTAGTAATTCAAAGAAACCGTTTTAGAAAGAATCAAGCTTGAAAAAGACCTATTACCATAAATAGGTAGGTTTCACCGACACCCCGCTTTCCGGAAACGGATGTGAAGGGGTTATGGTTCGAACGATACACTACTCGAGTGTCATGATATAAGACCACCGAAACCGTTGGGCGCCATGTCGCAGGGTTTCTGTTCTCACACAGAACTGTGCACAGAGGAGTGGAACCTCGGCGAATTAGGGTGACCCAAAACACACCTTAGTATCCAACTCACCCCTTACCGAGCTAGCTACAGTGTCTCATTGGACATATCAAACTCCCAATGTTTAGACCAACCAGAACATGAACTTACAGTACCTCAGGGTACGTGGAACTCATGAACACTCTTTCGTTATATTATCATTACAAACCAGAACATGGAGTAAAGAAGACACATGTGCATTTGAAATGTTTATTTACTAATGCCGTCTTCTCAGGCGCAGTATCTTAGATAATACAAGTATACTTATTATCAGTAGCAAAATTACCAGCATAGTTACTAAGACATAAAAAGCGAATGGTGACAGCATGTTAACATACTGTAATGAATAAGAGTTAACAACACTTATATCTCACCCTCCCTAACACATATATTATATTATTAGCTAAGAAGGTCTCTTTGGGTTGTTTTAGGGCGGGCCCATACCTTAGTGTCCTAGCATGAAGGAATCACATCAGCATACACCAGCTCTCTCTGCATGTGCACCGCATCAAGTGTGTCTATGTGCCTCATGCAAAGCAATATCAATCCCGCCTGAAGCCAGAGTTGGCAAAAGCTGCACTTGTGTTATGACTATGAAGGCGTGGAGATCAGACCTCATAACAATTCCATATCGTGTTGTTCCTGAAACTTCAGCACTCTTCGTGCAGACATAGTTTATTAAGCAAAGCTGATATCAGAGCAATAACATATTATTCTCACATAAACCACGGCAAACTACTAGGTTGAAAGCTAAATCAACAATTAAGTGTTGTGTGCAAAAGTTGCAAGAATGGAAAATGGCGTTTAAACCTCAAATGTACCTATGCTAACTTAACACGATATAAGGATATTCAGGAGCTACATGACACTACTTTGGATTAGAGGCGGTTCAACACTCAGCGTCGCCACAATATGCTGCATGTTTTATTTCCCTTGTTTTATTTTCCTCGCTTAAAAACTACAATCCCCAAAATGAGGCGAATGAGAACTACATTTCCCAGAGGTACAGGCGTCTACACGAATACTGCGCCCTGACCGCGACGTGACGCTGATTCACGTTACCCGGCTGACAGTGAGAGAAGCATTGTTGGACACGTCGACCGGTGAGTGGTAGAGACGTGTGCTAAACTGAAATTAACATTTACATCTAGCATGGAAGACGAGATTTAGAATATTCGTCGTGTTTTTGTTGTAGGAATCGACCAAAAAAAAGGAAAAAAAAGCAGTCAGATAAACCGATTCCCACCGCAACAGGCAGGAGAGTAAACAGACGCCTGAAGGTAGGATGGGTTTAACACATAGCGCTAGTGTAATTTAAGCGTAACAAATGAGTGTGAAACTCAGCAATCCGGTACACATCCTCTCTCTCCCTCCTTGCCCACTGGTAGGAATCAAAGAGGATGAAGAATAAAAGAACCCTACCCTGATTTTCGACATAGTGAAAACACAGGTATGTTGCAAGAAATTAGTAACGGGTCTTTTGTTTAGAAAACAAGGATATGGAACATAACAGTAAATCGACCTCCTCATTCTTCACAGATTCATTGCTTTTAAAACCCGGAGACAGCGTTCCAGAAAATCCTAGCTAAATAACACCTTACCACATAGGCAGGTAGGCATGTTCACAGAGCGTGTGATATAAGCTGTTGAAATTATGTATATATCCCAGACGAGTTACAGGTGTTTTTATTGTTTTGTATTTTTTAGATACATCGAAATGTGGATAAATAAGATGCCCTGATGAGAGCACACTAAAGTATAAGTGTGTCTCAAAACGCGTCGGCACAGCGAGAATACCGCTGAGTTGTACTGAGTTGTACTAGTGTACTGAGTTGTACTAGAACTAGAAACATTTAGATTTGGTTCAATATTGTGTAGATCTGCAGTCCAATTGATTTAGTCTGCCATATACACCAGCAGTACAATTAATTTTGGTTTGCGCAGTTTAAAGTTGTGTAGACCTGCAGTTCAATTGATTTTGTCTGCGGAAAATAATTCTTTATTCCACATTGTATTTTCGCAATTGTGAAAGTCTTGTTGTGATTTGTAGCATTGAATTTTGCTAACTGTATAATCAAAGTGTTAAAAGTATATGTATATGTAAATGTTTGTTGACAGATTCTGTGTGCGTATCTGTGGAGAACAGTTGCCCCTTACATGTTAAATGAATACATTTAAATTTTGGGTAAAATAAATAACCCAGCCACCAACAGAAAATAGCGTGGTTTGTCTCCTTTAAAATGAATGGAGTTTAAATTGATACAGGAACCTAGGTTTTTTGTGGTGTAAAGACCAATAATTCTGGCACTGCCAGAAAGGCCTGCCCGATCTTCAACATGCCTCTGTAGGCAACCTCAAGTGAGTTTCTCTCTATGTAGGCTCAGACAAGCAGGTGAATACACCTTCATACCAAAGTCAAAAAGAACTAGAAAAGTCTACGTGTCAGAATCCGTTCTACAAAGAGTTCTTAGGGAATTCATACTTCATTTACTCAAGCAGAAAACTATATCGCTGTCCTGCCTTAAAGTATGCTTTTTCATTTTGTAATGTATTTAGTCTCTGTGAGGTAGGATGGAGTCAATAGGTATCCTGATTTAATATTAACCACACGGTAGCATGAACCTCATAGCTTCTGGCAGCACTGCGACGCCCCCATGATGCATCTGTTTTTGACGCCGCCATGACGTGATCAGTTGTTGCAGGCAGGAATGTCCCACGTGCCGGCCCGCCACGTGCAAGCATCAAGAGAGGCTGTCAATTTGCTCACTTATCTTGCGGCTCCGAGACATGCATTACAAAGATAAATTGACACATCTGTTGACGGCGTTGCTGGTCCCTGGTGGCAGAGCCTGAAACCTCAATGTCTGACTTTAGCGCCAATGTCCCCGCCGCCTCCGGAAGTTCTCTACATGCACGTGAGACCGCATCAATAATGAAGTCACTCCATTGAGGAGATTAATGCTACTCGATACCCTGGTCTTTTCACGTGTTAGTGTTTCCTAATATAGGGCAGAACAAATCTGCACTTAAAAAGGGAATACCTCCCATTCACATATGCTTTGTGGCAGTGGTTTGCTGCTTCGCAGTTCACACAACACAAAGACGTTGTCGTATTAACTCCCTGTGCCATGACTGCCATTTTCCTTTACTTAAATGCTTATAAATGAAGTCAAAAACCTTGGACTATAGGGTTCCGGAGACTGACCAGTGTGAAGGCCTTGGCCATTAGCTTGTTAAGGCTCCTTTAGCGCCAATGGGGAATCAGTTATTGAATTTGAGGGATGCAGGCGTTAACTTTGTGAAAGCAGGAACAGCAACCACTGCCGATTCCTTCTGTTATTTATTTAATAGCATTAAGACACATAAAAGAGAGCGTCATGTGTGCACCTTAGTATAAGCATAATAGGCATAATGCATTGATGCTACTCGTGCTTGTTTTTAGCCTTGACGCAACAGAAGAAGTATCTCGCCCCCTGCCAGGATGCTTCTTTGGCCATGCCTCTGACGCCAGTGCTGCTTCCTGCCCCGCATCCAGCCAGCCACTCTCTGAGGATGACTCCCTGTGTTCCCTCTCTCCAACGCCATTGGTCACGAATAGACAAAGATCATGGGCTGGCAAACCAATCCTTAGCTGTTTCTTCGTCATAGCGCAGGACATCTGAGTTAGGACTTTGCAAGAGGTCAAAAAGGGTGAGATTTCCATAGATTGTTTTGTGTTTATACTACTGGCCAGGGAAGTAACATAAGTGGTATTACAACAGGAGTGACTTAATGTGTAATGTAAGGTAGGGCTTTTCACTGCACTGAGATTTACCTTAATTTGTAGGACTGTACCATAAAAGACTCTCATTGATCTGCTGCCTTTCGTGTCGTGACAGGGTAAGTGGTTGAGCAATGGGTGATACAATGCAATCCATTGCAAGGCATTATGCTATGTTATGCTTGCACAGCTACTGAGCATACCATAACTGGTATAGTGCCCTAATTCCTCTGTGCAACCACTAAATTAAAAAACACATATATCTTCTATCATATTATACCAAAGATATATTTGATCTGTGTTCCTGGTTTCAGTTTCACTAATGCGTTGAATCAACATTTTTCAATACGGGATCATAAAATAGGCCCTGCAGATTACACACACATGTCTGTCGTAGGTACATGACCTATAGATTAGACATAGAAAGCTACAGCAGTTACCCTAACCACCTTATCTCAGATTAGGGAATGCGCCCCCGCCACATTTCGAGAGAGTATGTGTTTGTGTGTGTGTGTGTGTGAGTGCCTGTCTGTCTTCACACTAGATGTACATACCATTTTTTTTCACCTACATTCTTTACAAACATTGCATTTCTGATTCCTAAACATTAGTCTACAGCTGTGTAGGAGAGAGAGGAAGAAAGGTTTTACTGGAGCTAAACTATCCTCTCCATAGCATACATGAAACACCATAAAATGATGCTGCTGCCCATTGATGTAGGATGAAAGAACAAATAACTCTGGGAAATTGTGACTAAACATCAATTAAAGGATCATATTGCTTTAACGTGAATGTGTTGGGCCTCAAATACATTCTTACTACTGAATAAAATGTTCCCAGAATAACCTCAGCTACCAATGTTTGTCTCCCCATAGGCCCTCTGATCAATCGTGTTCTGGCCTGAAAGGGACTAGACTACTCAGGGGATGAACTATTATCATATCAGAACCTGGAATAAGATAATAGTTAAAATGTATTTTTTATCAAATGGATTTGTTCAGGTCGAAACTGTTCAGATCAAATACATTTGGAAAACTGACAAAAATGACCCCAATAATTGAATGAAACAGAATCAGAAGAATGGTTAGCTCAGTTGGTATCTTTATCACATCTAAGTGAAATTGCATGCCAAATTGATTTACAATTTAATAGAATTTTAATGAGTATTAATACAGCTATAAGAATCAAGTTTAAAAGAAAATTCTGCCTCCACTGAGGGAGAAAGAATTATAATAAATGAGTCTTTAAAATGTATAACCCATTTACAATCCCTATAGATGTAAGTTCAGTAATTGCCGAGATGACCAGTTCCGGTGCATGAACAGGTTTGTCTGTCCCTGTCCGCACTGCAGCATCAAATACCAAAGCTGATTGTCGGAAATCTTCCACCCGTAAAGGTTCCACTTACGCAAGCATACCAGCTAGCAGCAAACGCAGTAACATGTCTCAGATCGCATTATTTATTTATTTAAAGAGTTTTATATAGCGTTAGCTAGACCCGGAGGTATCAGAGCGCTTTACGTGAGAATCAATAATGTAACAGAAAAAGTTCAACAATTACACAATAAATCCCCAAAAAATAGGCAATACAATTAGGAGATGAGAGAAAGGAGAGAGAAAAGTAGTGGAGGGGGCAGGGGAGGTGAGAAAGGGAGGATAAGTGAAGAGACAATACGGAGAGACAAAAGAAGTCTGTCTAAAGACCAACTGGGTAGGTGATGGCCAAGGAGGGAATCCACGGCTCATCTCCCTTATAGTTAAACCAGGTAGCTCCATCGGGCATCAGACAAAAAATGTCAGTCTCAATACATTAAGAGAGGGGAGAAGGAGAGACATAAATAGAGGGAGGATGGGGGAGGAGACGACAGGAGGAACGAAGGGAAGTGCAACAATGTGGTTTAACAGTATAACAGAAAAAGATCAAACAATTACACATTACATCAAACAATCAGCAAAACATTTGGAGAGGAGAGAAAGGAGAGAGAAAAAAAGTGGGGGGTAGGGGAGGTGAGAAAGTGAGGATAAAGGAAGAGATAACCGTAGAGACGAGAGGAAGTCTGTCTAAAGATCGACTGGGTAGGTGACGACCAAGGAGGAAATCCATGGTCCATCTCCCCTATAGCTAAACCAGGTAGCTCCATCGGGCATCAGACAAAGTAGTTTGGTCTCAAGTGTCGAGGGAAGAGGTTCGCAGATAAACAGGATGGGAGGGAGATACGTCAGAAAGGCGAAGGAAAGTCTGCCCAAAGACCGGCTGGGTAGGTGACGGTCGAGGGGGAAGTCCCAAAACCCATCTCCTCTATAGCTATCAGGTAGCTCCACCGGACTTTGGCCAAATAGCAAGGTCTCAATGGGAAACATTTAAAAACCATGGAGGGCAAAATAAATGGAGCGTAGAGGGGAGGGAACAGGGAAGGTGAGAAAGGGAGGATAGGGGAAGAGACAACAAGGAGAGACGAAATTAACTCTGTCTACAGGCTGACTGGGTAGGTGACGACTAAGGAGGGAATCCATGGCCCATCTCCCCTATAACTAAACCAGGTTGCTCCATCGGGCATCAGACAAAATAGTTCAGTCTCAATACATTGATAGAGGATAGAAGGAGAGATATGAATAGAGGTAGGAAGCCGGAAGAGACGACAGGAGAGACGAATGGAAGTCTGGCTAAAGACCGACTGGGTAGGTGACGTCCAAGGAGGGAATTACCGACCTGTCTCCCCTATAGCTAAACCAGGTAGCTCCATTGGGCATCAGACAAAATAGCTAGCTCTCAAATGACGGGGGAAATTCACAGGTAAACAGGGTGGGGACTAGGGCAAGGACAGGTGAGGGCAAAGGTTAGTAGCAGGAAAGAGGAAAGGAGTAGAGCGGGGAGGTGTAGGGGGTAGGTAGTTTGGTAAAAGTTCCCATGGATCTGCATCGAGGCATTCAAAAAGCAGGTCCGTTTATGCGCAGGCGCCATCTTGATGTTAAAACGCCGGGTCAGAATTACGCCAGAAGTCTTGAAAATCTTGAAGTATCAAGGGTGCGGTTCTGCCTCTGTCTCAGGAATCAGGTATCATGGGTCACAGATGAGATTTCTGGTGTCATCTTGGAAACATTGCTCATAACCAGCGAGAACAAGCCCCTTAAGAAACCCACTGGTTATAGGAGCCCATAAAATACCCCAACAAAGATTGCACAGCAGACGGGCATTGTACATCTCTGCTAGTGTAATAGATCGATTTACAATCTTCTCGCAAGTCCGCCATTTTGAAGACAGGCACAGAGTTATGGTGGTAAAGCTGGCTCAATAAGCAGCCCGCTATAAAAATAACTTTAACGACTGTCCAGGCTACGGTAAGCATCAGCGTTCGCTCTCTGTACCTAATTAAGGAATCTGGAAGTCCAAATCATATGTCTCTGTACTACAAGGTGGGCCGAGAAGGTAGACAAGATAGGAACCTCCCCTGTCCGTTCTCTAGGTAATAATACTCCATCGATTTCTGATTGACACCCCTTGAAATCATCAATTTCATCGGACTATTCTTTCCCACTAGTCAGTTTCGATAGGAAGAGATGATGTAGTAGGTAAGGTGTACAAATCCGGAAGATTAAGTAATCCATTACTTTGCATTTTCCATAAGACCATTGATTTGTATTTATCCAATTGGTTATGACATCTTGGAAGTAGGCTAGTCCATGCTCTAATCTTGTATCAGTCTGTTCCCAAGCATGTACTCTAGGAAGCAAAACATGTGTCAGAAGTCCAACTAAGGAGGCTACAAGCATGAAAGGAATTATTGAGTGTTAGAGCACAAAAGGAAACTTTACGAAAAGTTTGCATAGGCTTCAGACTATTCAGTTCATTAGTGCATGCTAGGAAGGGAAAGAAGACTGAGGCGGATATGAAACGCAGCTTGTGTTCGCTGAGTTGTGCTAAAATATGAATTTCACATCATTAAACACCATCTATTAGTTCTTCATCTACGTCAATTAACAGTTGCATCTACATTATGTAAGTATGAAATACTTAAAAGAAATGTATAACACCTTGTAGTCAATTCACATATTAGTTTTTTCAATACTCTTTTCATGTTACAAGCTTATTACACCACTCAGTCATTGGAAGCATTGCAAAACTTTAACCTTTACAAAGCACACATTATTATAACATTTATTTTTCACATCAATATCAGTGCTCATGTTACACATTCTAACGTCAATGTTCATTTTCTTAATACCTAAAATGACCTTATCCATACACGTATAAGAAATGTTATGTTATAGTTTGCCTGTTAATGTTCATCTATGAATATGGAAAACATACCAATAGATTATTAAACTTTTCATTAGTTTTATCTGTGGTTAGGTGTCATCACAAATCTACGTCTAACCCTCTGCATGCTTTTACGATGCAGTATCTAAATCAAACTTAATTTCATGCATGTTCTCAAAGCATGATAATCTTGTCACATATTTATCATATCTGTAAATTATTGTCATAAATCATTTTTCCAGGGAGAGTTCATAGAGATCGGATGAACGATAACACCCAGGCTCTATCAATATTAAAATGGGGATGACCCATCATCCTGAGGCAGACCCACTCCTCACTACAGATAAATGTTCTAAGTGGGTTTCACCTGAGCTTTTTTGCTTGTGTATTTTTTACTATTCGTATTATATACTATATTATACTGAGTCAAAAGCCATTTTGTACTTCTTGGCATTGTTTTATCAGGCAATGTTCTGGGTGGAAAAGCCTTAAATGATTTCTCATATCTTATTTCATTTGTTAGTAATTTAACATCCATATGCATTTCATCTTGTGCTTATGCCCAGCCTCATTGAACCACAGTGGTGCATTTTGGATAGTTAAAATATTCATGAACATTTCATTATGCACTATACAAAGATCCCAGTCCATGGCACCTACCCATGTGCAGTTGGTTGATGGGCCTTTGTCTTTGTTTCTTAGGATTACACCATGGTGGCAGGAGGATGGTAATGGTGAGAAATACTCTGAAGAATGAGAATGGTGATTCTCCCATTAGCATACAGAGAGAATCTTGATTTCATTAAAGAGCATGGAGGCTAACATTATGCATAAGCCTTTTATTGCTGTCCCAAAATGCAGCCCGTCTAAAGAACATTAAACACATCATAAACAAAACATTACAATTTAGAATATTCACAACTGTATATAGCTTCATGTCACTATGCATATTCCTCTTTAAGCAGCGACAAAACGAGAGAGGCTCCTTTGGCTTGAAAGGAAAGAATTCTTACTGCAAAGAATAATCTGAAAGAAAGAGACCAGGTGATGCAAATGAATCTCGATGAAGAAAATATTAATTTCACCCTGTAAAGTAATATCAAATTAATGATATTGTTCTAATGAACCAAGTCAACAAATCATATTATGATACATGAATTAGGAGTGGAGGATGAGATAATGTTTGCCTCTGTTGTCTTTAATGAAATCAAGATTCTCTCTGTACGCTAAATGTAGAATCACCATTTCATTTTGAGACCGAAGGATACCATTATGCATGTTTAAAGCTCCCCAGTGTCAGACTGCACAAATGCTCCACCAATTTAAGATCTATGCCTGCCACTTTAAGAATTTTTGCAAGTGTACCACCTGCCCAAAAACCTTTGCTAGCCATCGCACTCCTAGAAGAGTGATCTCCAAACCTGGACAAATCAATCCCAACCTTGGACATCACTGTTCTTACCCATGGTAGATGATGATATCGCTTTTTAGGGTTTCACATCGGAAATTAACATCTGGTCTAAATTCCAGCATTCTTTGTTCATAAACTCTCATGCAACTCACCACACACAATTTCTTGCAGTCATTGAAAACGGGATAGAAAATGTTTTCAGACATGGTTTGGGTTCTTTTCCAAATATCAAAGTGGACTCCATCTGGGAAATAAAACCTATTGCAAACCTTTAGGGCTGTCTGAGATGCTTCTATAAGAGATTACGCATAGCAAAGTTGCTAACTTTCATGATATTTGTCACAAGATGTCATAACCAAGAAAGATATGTATTATCTGGCCAAGAGACAAAAAGGTAAAAAGCAAGACTGGCATTCCATAAAGAGTCATACCGAGCCGTACGTGGCTGCCTAAGTCTTATTCCTTTCATCACTCTGCAGACCAGAAGATCACTGCCAATAGCAAAGTTATATACGAAGGAATGTCCTACTGAGACTCCCAATCTGTAACATTTTACCGTTCTATAGGACAAACCTGAATTGGACAACTCATCAAGGTGGTTTGCCACTTCTACTGAAGGAGCCTCCACTGGATCCACATTCTTCTCCAAGCACCAACTTCACCACTTTCTCCATACTCCTCTGTATCCTTTCCTGGTATCTGTTGCCCTTGATTCATCCACTAGATTCTTAGCCTCTCTAGTAAGGGCTGAATATCTACAAGATCCCCGGAAAACCTCCAAACTAGAATATTCAAATTGCCTTCTAGTACTAAAGGATGCTCCTCTCCTTTCTATCTTTCTAAAAGTCCTTGATTCACTGGTATCAAACAGGGAACTTCTACTGCTAGCTCCATTAACCCAGGGCACCAAACTTGAGAGGTCCAAAATGGAGTTACTAGAATAACACTACATTGTTCCTTCCAAACCTTTATAAACACCCGCTGTATATATGCAAAAGTAGGGAGCGTGTAACAGTTCTCTCCATCCCAAGTCTGCACCAAGGTGTCCACTGTCAATGCGCTAGGGACTGGTCTCCAGCTGTTATAGTGTTTTACCTGGATTGTCAATCTGCTGGCAAACAGGTCTACCTGAAAGGGACTCCATAAATCCTAAATCTTTTCAAAATACACTACGCCCAAAACCCAGTCGCTGGTTTCCCTCAAGTGCCTTGAGTTCCAGTCGGCTCTCTGGTTCTGCTGACGTGGGATGAATTCTGCTTTCTAAAGAATTTTCTGTCCCTAACAAAAATACCAAATCGCCATGGCTAGATCTGCAAGTTGTTTTGATCTTGCTCCCCTAAACGATTGATGTAAGATACAGTTATGAAATTGTCCAACCAGATCAACACCATGCTGTTTGCTAAAATAGGCTTGAAATTCGTCAAAGCGTCTAGCCCTGCTAACATCTCCAAACAATTTATGTGCAAGGGTTGTTCCTTTTTGGACCATTTTCTCTAGTTTCTATCTCTCCTGTCCTTGCTCCCCAGCCAAGGTTGCTTGCATCTGAGTCTACAGTAAATTCTGGAATGTTCCCAAATATTGCCTTGTATTCCAGCTCTCCAGGTTGTCCAATCACCACTCCAAGTCCTTTTTAGCATCCTGTGACAGGGGGATTACATCTGCATACCAAAGACCTTTCCTCAAACCTAGGGTTTTCAGTCTCTAGCGAGCCCTGTAATGTGTTGGAGCAGGGGAGATGATTTGGATAGAGGACGACAAAAGTCCTACCACCCTTGACAGGTCCCTCAAAGTCACCAATTCCTTTGAAAGGACGGGACCTGCCTTCTTCTTTATTTTTGTCAATTTCTACTGAGGGAGACAAAGCTGGGCCAGATGGAGAACCCAGAAATTCAAAATTCTGTCTTGAAGTCATGATTGAATTGATAATGAACCCTAAGGCCTACATGAGATCCCTTGACCACTTCATGTGCTTCAGCAGTTCCTCCTGATCCTGAGACATCAGTGATATGTCGTCTAGGTAGATTTGTAAACATACTCCCCTCTTTCTCATGAAAGCAATTACAGGGTGTAGTACCTTGGTGAAGCACCAGGGAGCTGACGATAGAACAAAGGGAAAACAGGAGAACTGGTACAAAATATCTCTCCATCTGAATCATAAACATTTCTTGGAAGCAACGTCCATGGGGTTTGTGAAGTAGGCGTCTTTCAGATCCAACTACACGAGCAAGTCTTTCTCCTGTAAAACGTCTCGCAAAAGATGGATCCCCTCTATCTTGAAGTGCCGGAATACTAAAAGCTTGTTTAACTCCTTCATGTTTATTAGAGGCCGCCAACCTATCCTTTTTCTTGACTAGGAAAGCAATATTTCTAAAACCCTTCTCTGAGTCTATGACAATGGAAATTGTCACCTTGTGCATCATTTGACTAACTTCTGTATCTACCAGTGTAATTTTGTCCTGGTCTAAGGATAGCTCTCTTGGCTGACACCTTTGATAAGGAATGTTGCAAAACTCTATTTTGAAACCCTTTACATTTTGTAACACCCATGAATCCTTTGTTATGCCAGACCAGTGTTGGATAAAAAACGTTACCTTATCCCTACCTTTGTGTGGGAAGAAACAAGTAAAGGGTTGAAGCTTACCTTGATCTTCAACTCCTTGGGATTAAAACCTGCTGCCCCAGGAGTGAGAGGTTTGTCTTCTCTCTGGGAAGAAATCAATGTTGGAACAGAAGTGCCTTCTTTAGCCCCGCTGATCTTGGTAGTAGTACTGGGGCCATTGTGACCCACGGCTGACAGCCATTCTCCTCCTGTTAGCACTTCCAAAAAGTCTATTGTTAAACATGCATCTGGCATTGGATTGGGCCCTACTACCAGCAGTAAATGTGGAGATGTACTTGCCTAATGTTTTAATAAAACTCTAGCTAAAACGTAGACCATCTGGGTCACCTGGAGTTTCTTTGTTGGTTAGATCGCCCAATTTAGGATTAATCCTCATAAAGATT
The DNA here is from genome assembly GCF_964261635.1 of Lissotriton helveticus. Taxonomy (NCBI): domain Eukaryota; kingdom Metazoa; phylum Chordata; class Amphibia; order Caudata; family Salamandridae; genus Lissotriton; species Lissotriton helveticus. Next base: position 275,033,254 of record NC_136063.1, read on the forward strand.
GCACTTCTCCTCTCAACAATTAGCCCAGTTTTGGCATTCCCAAGTAGGCTTAAAGCCCAGTGGCTCCAGATGCTGAGAAATTTGACATCTAAGGGCATGCCCTTAAAAGAAGCCTCTTTAGCCTTGACTAAGAGCCAGGTGTCAGGAATCACAGCAGGTATTCCAACAAGGTTCACCAACTTGCAAGTGTGGTGAGCAAGAAAGGTAGAAAGGACAGTTCCCGGGTCCATCAAATCAAAGAAAGGTTTAGGAATTCATCTTGGAAATCTTTATTGAGAAGAAGATTTCTCAAGATGGTGGCATTCTTGGATGTCAAGGTTAGAGGTCTAGTTGTTTCTTCAAGCAGGCGCTCGAGAGCAGTGAAGCATGTGAAGCATGTCCGTAACTGCTTTGACTGCCCACTTCACTGAAGACTTTCGTCAGGATAGTGCCATTCAGGTGATTCGCCTCAGTTGTCGGTAGATTAGTGTTTCAGGGAAAGTTTGATTTGCTCATGCCCGACGGAAAGAGTCAGGAATATCTACCTGGTGTTAGTCTGGAGTTTGTTTGTAGAAGTTTGTGCCACATTTCCTCAGAAAGCTCAATTTAAGGTTGGAGGAAATTCCAGTCAGGGAAGTATCAAGTTTAACAGAACATCGATGACAAAATACTTACCAATTCCAGTTGCATGGAGAATTCATTTAGCCTCAATTATTCTGGTCACACAAGTACTTAAAAGACAGAAATTGACATGTCTGTTAATGTTGCATTTAGACAAGCCTGTTAAGTAGAAAGCAAAGAGAGTGACCGAATATCAGGACCTTCCAGTTATAGATGTTTTTTTTTTTTTTTTTTAAAACCTTTATTATCATTTCACATAAATACAAGCATGGGCCTACAACCATCCCGGCCGGCCGCTAGTCAATACGGAAGTTCAGCAAAGCAATATAGAAAGATACAGCAGCCCATAATTCGGTGTCAGGGAAATATCCAGGATATAACTCGTATTTAAACGTACAGCATGATAATCAGGATTCAAGAAGGTTCATTTTACAATGAAGAAAAATAAAACAGAAAAAATATCAGAATAATTGCCATACGGTCCTACATGGTCCTACAATAGCTACACGAAACAGAAATCCGCGAAGAGTGCGAATACACTTAAAGACATGGGGGCAAGGCACACGAGTCAGGATAAATGTAAACAACACATACATGTCATGTCGAACAGCACCCCAGCCCTTAAAAACAAAACAGACTGCAGGAAACATGAAAGACGACGATACCAAGAAAAAGAAAAGACAAAGGGCCATAGGGACAAAGAAAGAACAAATAAACAACCCCCTTCCCCCTAACCCCCACCCTGCACCCCTGCAGAAGGCTACGGCCTACCCCCCCCCCCCAGCAGCGTGCCTATCGCCCTAAATGAGAGACCCAAAATATAGAATAATAGAAAAGAAAGAAAGGAAAAAATATGGAGAAGGGCCATCGATCAAACCACCCGACCCCCCCCCCCTCACCCATCGCGCACAATAAAACATCGGAAAAGCAAGGTCAGAATAGCCACAGTAAGCAATAATTATCAGTTCAATCAATAACATCCCCGTTGAGCGTCCCCCTAATCACCGTCAGGCAACAACGTGTCCACTATGTCCTAGACGGTCTCACCCCTGGCCTTTCCTAACAATAGTACCCACATACGGCCACCCATCAGTCGGCATACAAAGCAATGTGATGGGTCCAACCGATCCGGGTGGACCGGGCAGCGCCAATACTCCATGGGACGGTAGCCCCCAAAACCCAGCCGAAGACATATGGCAAAAATCCGTCTGTGTCAGTATCGATAGCGGAAACATCCCACAGTCCGAACACAGTTTCACCAGCCAGGAAGAGAAGGTCACACAATCTGGTACTCGTTGAAACGTCGCCGGGGCAGCTCAAACCATGAATCGATGTTGTTTCTTCAGCCGCCGTACAGATAAGGGCCCCGACGAGTCACTCACATATACAACTGAGCAATCCAAAGCGGTATCACATACCGGGTCTATCGGCGTCTCCACGAACGTAGGCGCAGCTGGAACATTCAGCACTGACGCAGAGGCGAGCACAACGGCGCTGCCTTGTGATTCAACCATGCCCATGTGGATCGGCGGGACAACAATGGCGGCCATCCTCCTCCCCAGATCCCGGGCATCCCGGATCAGTGTCATATGCAGAGTTGTTAACGCAGCCAATACATCTCTGGACGTGGGCTCTTTCTCGTGTCGCCAGACCCCAGGACTCTCTCGCACAACGGCTTCTCTGTCCCGATGAGGTGTGCGTACGAGGGCGCTGTCCGCCATCTTAGCTGATCCGGCCTCGTCCTTCTCCACCTCACCACGGGACCGGGCCTCACACCAGGGAGGAACAGGATTCACAACGGGGATCTCAAAAGTCAAGGCAGGTTTCTCCGCGGAGAGTCACCGAAAGGCTAAAAACTCCGCCTCTCCCTGGGGCCCGCATGCTAACTCCGGGAAAAGTCGGTGATGTGCCCGGATACAACACCGGAATGGGGGGCCAAGTATCATGCACTCCCCGCGACCCAGCTGTATCGCACTCCCCACATGGTTCTCTGCTAGTTGGGCTGGGTCGGCATTGTCACCATCGGCCACCAGGTCTTCAGATCCCTCCGGCCGACTCCTCACCATCACCAGAGGCCGCTGTTGGTGCAGTCGCGGCCGGCCACTCTCCGCACTCGAGACCCCGGTCCCAGCTCCGTGAAGGCCGCAAAACATTCGGGGACATTTCAACGGGTCTGCAGCATGCAGAAGCCTGAGGAGCAAACGGTAAGTGAAAGTTATCCTTCGCCTACAAAAATATGCCGGTACAGCTCAGGATAAGTGCCAGGATGTATGCGCGGGGTGAGAAGGCTCACGGAGCCGAGCGTTTACGCCGCCATCTCGGTTGCCATCTTGGCTCCTCCCCCAGTTATAGATTTTTTGACAAGTCTGTTAATGTTGTAAATAGGCAAGCCTGTTAAAGTCGAATGCAATACAAATGACAGGATATCAGGACTTTTCAGTTTATAGACAGTTACCGAATATTCAGACACATATTAAGTAGCAGTTATCAGTAATGACTTTTTGGAAGTCTCTTTTGTTCACATGATTCTTTTAAAATCTTTTGAGGAGTAAATATCTACTTATAACACACAAAAGAGACGAAAATAAGAGAAGCTAAAGCCAGTTTAAAAGAGGGTATGTTCTAAATGTTGAAAGAAAATTTAGAGAGATACACAGCCGCGGTCGGTAGTGGGAGTACCTGCCGGGCGGTGACGTGGGGAAGGGGAGGGGCAGGGTGGGGGGTAGTAATCTATGGATTATGGAGGTTTACAGGTAAGTAAACATATAAATAAATAAAAGCAATTTTGTTGTGTGCACTGCATCCCCAAATGCGATGCAGTGCGTGCAACGAAATTAATTTTATTCATTTATATGTTTACTTACCTATAAACCTCCGTAATCCATATATTACAACCCCCCACCCTGCCCTTCCCCCTCCCCACGTCACCGCCCGGCAGGTACTCCCACTACCGACCACGGCTGGAGATACACATATATTGAAAGTCTGGGCAGAGATTATATAATGCTTATTGTTGACTTTTCGTAGAGTGCAAATTCTTCCAAGAACATAGTTTTCCGAGGGAAGTTCATAAAACCCAAGATTAAAGGACGAGGCAGTCTCTTCTTGTTGATTTTTTATTTTATCCAATTCCCCTTTCCCCCCTAGAGACCCTAAGACCCCTTTTAGAGATCTGGTGAGGGGTTTGAGGAGTTATCAGGAGGGGCATTGGGATTCGAGCTTCGTTCTACTCCCTTGAATTCTGGGAACTCAAGATACTTCTGGACACCAGGCCAGCAGACCCAGGGTGTCCAACAATCTATCCTGACACTGCTTAAGGCAGTGCTTTAGGCCTTTCCTACGATCTTTCCCTGATCTAAAAAGAAAAGTCATTAATTCTGGGTCCAGATTTGGTTTGAATCCTGATATGTTATCCGGGAATGGTCTTGAGTATTCAGCCCTCATGAGATTCCGAATCTCCCTATCAAGAGACTTACGAATCCAGACCTTAATAAAGGAGGCCAAGTGGTCCATAGGCCACCAGTCTGATCATCTTGGGTGAGTAATGCGGGTAGGCATAAACAAACCTGATGGGTCTTTGGTAGACTTCAGTGTTGAAGGTTGCTCTAAATCATCATCCAGGAAATCAGTTTCCAAAGTCTTCTGTGGGTGGAACACATATTTATCCACCTGATTTTCTATTTCATTGGCATATAAAAACTCAGCAGTGTATATAGTGCAGGAGTATTTTCCATCTTTTGTGCCAGGATGGCCACTCATTCTTTTTGTGTTACGAGGGACACACAAATCCATTCCGCCAATATGATAGCTCATGTTAATTGTGCCGCCAAGGACACTATGGTCTGTTGAAGTGCTCAGACTACCCAGTCTCAGCTCTTTATCCACCTTGTCAGATGTTTAGACTTCTTAGATGCCTCAACTCCCTTTTTGACAATTATAGCAGACTCCTCCTCTACAATCCACTGAATGCCATTACACATTACATCACTCCATTTTATGCCACTCTATTGCATGCCACTCCACTCTATGCCCTTCCACTCTACCCTACCACACACGACCCTGTTCCACTGTAAGACACTCCATTATACACCACTCTACTCTACACTATTCCACTCTACGCCACTCCACTCTACACTATTCTACTGTACACCACTCCACTCTAGAACACACTACTCTATGTGGCTGCACAGAATGCTATTGCACTGTACACCTCTACAGCCTGCCCCACTATACTCTACTCTGCTTCACACTACAACACTCACTTGTACAATATTCCGCTCCACTCTACGCCAATACACTGTGGGCCACTCCACTCTGCGCCACTTGAGTCTATACTATTCCACTGTACGCCACTACACTGTACCTCACTCCACTCTATGCCAGTCAACTGTAGAACACTACACTGTATGCCACAGCAATCTACACCACTCCATTGTCCGCCACTTCACTCTACAATATTCCACCGTATGCCACTCTACTCTAACACACTCTACTATACACCACTGCACTGTACACCTCTACACTGTACCCCAACCCACTCTAAATTATTCCACAGCACACAACTTCACTGTATGACACTCCACTCTATGCCACTGTATTCTACCCACTCCAATCTAGTTGCACCCCATTGTATGCAACTCCACTTGATGCCACTCAATCTATACCACTGCACTCTACGCAATACCACTCTAGGCTATTCCACCCTATGCTATTCCACTGTCTGCAACTCCACTCTCGCCACTGCACTCTACACTATTCCACTCTACAAAAATCTACACTATGCCACTATACTGAACACCACTTCATTATACTCTATTCCACTCTACACTACTACACTGTATGACACTTCACTGTATGATGCTCTACTATGCGCTACTCCACTCCATGCCACTCCACTCTATGCAACTACATTTGACCTCACTGCACTGTACACCATTCCACTCTTCACCACTGCACTCAATGCGACTCCACTGTACACTATTACACTCTACCACACTACACTCTACGCCCCTCCACTCTTCACCACTCCACAGTACACTATTCTATTGTACGCCCCTCCACTCTATGCCATTTTACTCTACACCACTCTACCCCACTCCACTTTACCGCAGTGCACTGTATAGCACTCCACTTTGTGCCATTTCACTCTACACCACTCCACTGTACGCTATTCCACTGTATGCCACTCCATTGTACCACGTTCCACTCTACTCTACTCTGCTTCACTCCACTGAACTCCACTCTATGACACTATAATCTATGACAGTACACTTTATGGCACTCTCCTTCACTGTACTGTACCACATCCAACTCAACAACACTAAAGCCTATGATTTCAATTTTGTTAATTAAAAAATAAAGAAACATTGAAATTTAAAGAAAAAAACAATGGTTAAACACGCCATAGTTAGAAAAACGTTTATGTATTCTTTGCATTCAAACCAAACTTAAAATACACAAACAGTAGAAATTTTTCAATTATAGTTATTCATTAAACTTATAATTGCCCAAGTCTGTGGAACACAGAATTAACATTTAGGAGCATCCTGTGGGAAATCTCCTGACTTCCCTTATCGTCCTACACTCCATGAAGAATATAGGTTAATTTCAGCCCTGGTGGTAACTGGACCACTCCTTGCAGCCTAAGCAGTGTCTTTGGCAATACATGGATAGTGTTGGCCTGACCTGTCAGGCATTCTGGCAGTGCCAGAGTCCAGTGTATGGGTTGGTTGTGTTAATCTTGTCACATCCAATGGGGCTAAAAAATAACACTCCACTCAGTGGCCCAACTGACAGTCTAACTCTATGCATGTTTTTTGTGTGTCCTGAAACCTCTTTTCTTAAGTGTTTGAAGGGGTCATGTTAATAAAACTTGATAAAGCACACATTCATCAAAGTTTTCTAGGCGCCGCATTAGGCTAGGTGGACCCTGAGAAGATGAATCAGTAGGAGATTGGCATATATCAACAGTGAAAGGCTTGCTTAATCAGCCATCTTTTAAGGTTGTTCCTAAAGATTGTGAACTCAGTTTCATGGTGTAAATGGACCACGAGCGAATTCCAGTGCCTGCACAGAGAAACTTATCATTTAAATGGTATGGTATTAAGGTGTGCGGTAGTTTCTTGATGATTGTACCGTCTGCAATATTCATTATTTTAAGGTCAACGCTTCCTGTTCCAGTCATTGAGACCTTTCTGACTGCTCACTGTAAAGTAGTGTGACATCAATCTATGTAATATGCTTGGGCAGGTATCACAGGAGGTTTCAGAGATGTGGGTCTGTCTATAGTACAACCTGTTGATGGGTCCAGGCAGAACTTCAGGACCCCATGTAAGGCTTAGGAGATTGTGCATCAGGGATGACGCCATGGGGAGAGACCAGCTGTCCAGAAAGCGGAAGAGGAGAATGTGGGAAGGATTGCACTGGGTTGAATCACTGGTATGACATTTTGATATTTGCCTTGCACTTCAATATTGGCATTATGTGTTACAGCTGGCCCTAGGACGGGAAGCATTGCAGACAGGGGCCGTTTCACATGATGCGGATACTCCTTGTGAAAGAAAGGACTATGGCTGGGAAGACTAGGATTTGGAGTAAATGAAACACGAGGGGCCCCATTTACAAGCCCCTTTCACCACCATTATGTAACTTATTTTTGATGCAGTGGTTGCACAATCAGTGTGCTACACTGCTCCTTATCTACAAATTGACGCCCTGCGTCGCATTATTCCTGCGCCAGGTATAATGTATGCAAAAATCTATGTAGAAGTGGCACAGTGACATTTACAACATTACACTGTCACTCTACAACTTGACTGTGTCAAAATCCCTACCCCTGCTCAGATCAGGCGTGAGGATTGACACAGGGCTTGTACAATGGAACTCACCTATGAGTTCTGACACATTGCTGGAGTAGCGTCAGTTTTATGATCAACTCCACCAATGCATCACTTTTGCTCCAAACAATGTGTCAGAATTTTTGACGCATTTATTAATCCTTGCACCATGGATAAGACATTTGACATAGGGCCATTTGATGTAGGCACAAGGAAACTGACGCATCAATGCCAATGTGTCAGTTTCTCAAAATGAGGCCCTAGATCTATACGGCTATCTTGACAGCACCTAACGCCCAACACAGTCACTCATTGACTTCCAAGTTGCACCACAGTTGGACTGGCTTATAGTGCACTCAAGCAGTGCCTGACAGGTACTGACAGGCCGGTGGTCTGACCGGTCAGTTTTTGGGTGTGTTTTTTGGCTGTTTGCGGGCTGGGTTTAACTGTTCAATTCCCTGATATAAAAACAAACATTGCCTGCTGAAAGCTCGAATCCATGTAGTCTTCCATACCTTGCAGAACATTTACATAGCATGTCTTTACATAAACTGACCCAATTTGCAAACATGGGCCACTTTTTTAGCTTTTTAATTCACTAATGGGTCCCTCTTTAATTTTGGTTCCCGGCTCTATTTTCTGTCCCAGTCCGACACTAAGTTGCACTGTTGGGATAAGGAGAGGTGAATAAGTTCTACAGTTCCAAATAGTTTGTTACCTATAGTTGTCTTTGAAACTCGCTATTTGTGCATAAGCATAAAATTATATTTTATATGTTTGTGCACATCCATAAAGTTTGCTCTGATTGCCAGTGGAAGCCATTCTTTGCTATACCTGTGCACTGCAAAGTATCTACATTCAAAATCAAAACTGCACACAAGTCTCTGTAAATGCTCTCTGCATGCCAAGGCGCCTGATCACGCCCCAACCTTCTCAGTGTGTGTAAATAGAAAAGCACTCAAACACTGGCCTCTCAAAGTCTTTGCCAAATAAAGGACAGCTATTTGGTTTTGAGGTTTTGTTCCTTGTGTTCAAACAGTGGCTGTTTCCTATGTTAGTCATATCCTTTCGATAAGAGCTGGGATTCGATTACAAATGACTGTCCACAAGGAATGTAACTGAGGCTGCCAACTCCCAAGCACATCTGAACTCATGCCAACGAGGCTCAAGGGTTACTAGCTGGCAGCCATTTTGTGGCTACATCCTCAGGAAACGTAAAGATCAAAAGCAGGGAGCAGGATGAAGCACTGTATTCAACTTCAGCCTTCTAAACAGTTCCAGCAATCACAGGCGCACAGTGCAGTATTTAATGGTGAAAAGTACTTTGAACGTTTGGACCAGTTTAGCTTTTTCTTAGTTCCATAATTATCTCAAATAAAAACAACTGTTAGTTATGAATTTGTGTTGATTCATTTTATGGCAAAGCTATTACGAGAATTCCTTGGTTACTACCACTAATTAGAATTATTCAAGAATTCAAAAAGTGTGAACGACTTAATCCATTAAACAGTTACATGTGGCAGCATAATATTCACATTAAATCTAACTACAGATATATGATGCTTTCTTTCTAGGTCTGGCTTTGGAGATTGATTTAGCGCATGCTACTCTTCCATTTCTTCCCTCAAAAATTATATATGTGTGTATATATATTTATATATATATATACATATATATATATATATATATATATATATATATATATATATATATATATATATATATATATATATATATATATATATATATATATATATATATATATATATATATACACACACACACACACACACACACACACATATTTATATATAGATATATATTTATGTATAAAATGCTGATCTGTTAAATTGTTAATTAACACAGCATGGGATAGTGGGTCAGCCTACCGTACCCACTGCTTCTTCTACTATTAGTGACTCAGTGACTGCACACAGTTGGTTCAGATTATTCACATTCCTTTATCTTTAGTGAGAAGTGTGCTTTTTTGTATCTGTAACATTGTAGCTGTCTGCGAATTCAGTGCTTGCTTAGGTGGTGATTCATGTTTGTCTCCTTCACAAACAATGATAATAAAATGTGTTTATTTTAAAAACATCGCTAGTAAAATAGCCACATCAATAAATGTTTTTTTTTTTAATGTTTACATTTTTGTTGCAAGTTTACGGCGATCACGTTTAGGTGTTAAATGTTTTCTTTTTTGGCATGCACTTGCAATACTTCTTTTTAAACTAACCATCACAACAGCTTGCCGCGGCCAGCATTAATTATTATTAATATTAATTCATTCTTGATAGAGCGCATGGCTACCCTTAGGCATCCCAGCGCTAGTTGCAACCACAAGAAGTTTCCAGTCTCACTGCAATTTCTGGAAGAGCCACATTTTTAATTGCTTCCTGAATGTAAAATGGTGGGTCGTTGGCCTAAGCTGGATTGGAAGTGTGCTCCATAGAATGGATGCATTGTATGAGAACATACGCCCTCCCGAGCGTACTCTCAACATTTTCGGAACCTTTGTTTGGAATAGGTTGGCCGAATTCAGGCTGTGAGAGGGCCGGTGAAAGGACATTAAAGAGCGGTTAATTTTTGGACCTGTACCCCAGAGGGCCTTGTGCGCAATGCAACGTGACTTGAACATTATGCGTTCTGAGATGGGTAACCAATGCAATGCCTTCAGTAAAGGTTTAGCCAAGTGTTTTCTGGGAATATTGTGCAGCAGCCTGGCTGCACAATTCTGCACCACCTGGAGTTTCCTTGTTGTGGCCGTCGGGGTGCCCAGGAGTAGTGCATTACAATAGACCAGCAGAGGCAGTATCAATGCTTGTACCATAGTTTTGCATGCTGTTTCTGGGAGCAAAGGCAATATTTTCCTCAATTGCCTTAGGATTCCAAAGCATATAGCCACTACTTGTGCCGCTTGGTGGTCAAGTTTTAGTGACCTGTCCACCAAGTCAAGACCATGGGTAAAGGTGCTAACAACAACATGCAGCTCTCCTTAGTGCGGCCTCTCTGAAGGTCCACACCAGGAATGTGTTCTGTGCTGCCTTATATCTGTGCTACTACAATTTCTATTTACGTGATGTAGCTCTCATTCCTTCAACAAATTAGGCCTCTTCTGCAACACAACCACTAAGTCTAGCTCACGGGAGCATTGACCATGAATACTACCATGCCACATACACATGGTTCAAAAAGAAACTTCTCGAGTTGCTCCAAAGGTTGAAAAGCCTTAGCAGGCAGAATGTGCCTGAACCTTCACAGATGTGATTTCATCTAGCCAGCACTGAGAGTGTTGCGTCATCCTCATGTTATACAGACAAAACAAGTTTAAGGTCTTCTGCAATGTCTAAAAAGCCTTCTGGAGGAAAGGTGCAAATATTTACAGTCTCTGGACAACACTCATGACTAACCAGGATTTTTTTTTAATTAGGCTGTAATGAATCTTACAAGCAACCAATTAGACATTTTCTCTTTCAGGCCTTTCAGGACTTGGGCTATATGGGAAGAACAAAGCACATTATACTGCAGAAGTATGTTATGACACCTATGATGTCTTCCTGTGTGTAAAGAAAGTGGCATATGGCTTCTTACATAGCCTTGCTGATGGATGATCTTAAAATGCCACATGGGAAGGGCGTGACTTGGAGCACAATGGAGTAGGACATACCTCTCTCCAGCCCCGGCTCCCACTTGCCATTCCACGGCCATCCTAGCTCTGGGACTGACATTGTTGGGTGCTAAAAGCCAGGGGTACTCTTCAGGGGTGTGTACGGGCAGCACCCTCTGCAGAGACACCCTATAGAGGCCTGCAATCTCCAGACTGCAACACCATTAAGTCCCGTCTGCCATCTTGAGTCCTGGCCCCGCAAGGCAGAGTTCTGGGACTGGTCTCCACGGACATGCACGGGCTAAATAGTGGTCCGATTCAATCTTGGTGGTGCTCTGGGGCTGCAGACAGGCCCCCATCGTGGGATGTCTTCTGTGCCCTGACTGCAATCCTGCTGCTGGTGGAGACCGCCGTGCTGCATTGAGCCCCCTACCCTGCACAGTTGAACCTCAAGGATCTAGAGTCACTGCATGGTTGAGGGAGCCCCTACGGACTTCGAAATGCTAGAGATGAAACCCACGCTGGCCCTGGCCTCCTATCTGGCCCTCCTAAAATCTCAACAACTGCCTCTCCCTGCTGGTGCCGCCTCCATAACTTGGGACTGGCACTCGCAGACTCAGCTGCAGCACTGGCCATACCTATTAGGAACCCATGATGATTTGACTGTGAACCGGATGCCGGCAGGGGGCTGCAGTACCATTGGGGGCCCGCTTGATAACACCTTCTGGACCTTGGTGGCTGTGGCCAATGCATTGAAGGGGTGACCTGTGGTGAGCCCAGGGGTGACTGGGGCGGGGTCCTAGATTCCTACGGACACGCTTTGTTGAGTCCTCACTGGCTCTGCATCCTCTGGCTGCCCCCATGGATATTACCACAGCCACTTTAGCCTGCCAGCAGCTTCCTGTCAAGGGGGCTCCTCGCTCCCCCTCCAAGCTTTGGAGTAGCACTGCTGGCTTTCCGTGAACCTCTCTACAAACCTTTACACTGTATCCCAGCGTGTACTGTAGTTCACCCAGAAGACTCTACCCATGACTGACGGCCACTGGAGTGCTCATACATCGATTACGCAGTGTCCCTTGCCTGGCCCAAGACTCCCTCTCAGCATCAGGATCCCTGAGTCCCGCCACACACTAAAAGCTGCTCCCTGCGCTGCCATGAGGCGAGGCAGATCCGCAAAAGATACCTCCAGAAGCCAGAGCAAAGACTATCTGATCATTTCAATGTGGCAGAAGACAGCTGCCACCTCAAGGGACCCCTCCAAGTGCCCCCTGGGGACCAGCACCAATGACGTCTCCACAGCACCCATCAAGCAGGCTGATATGGACAAGTTCCTGCAAGAAATTAGGTCTGAAATAAGCTCACTCAAATCGGATGTCAAGACCTGTATTTGCGAACTCAAGTGAGAGATCACTGAGATTGATGGATGTGTGAACAACCTGAAGCGCAACGTGGATGCCCGTCAGGAGGAGCAAAAGATGCTATGGCGCAGAGTCACAGCCCTGGAAGAACATCAAATTGAACTGCAACTCAAGTGGGAAGACCTGGAGATTAGAAGTAGGAGGAATAACATTCACATCCGGAGCCTCCCATGGAGAGCAGAGGGCTCAGACAAAATTACTTTCACCCTGACCTCCTCCATGTGATCAGGGGTGACGATGATGCCTCCCCACCAGCACTGGACAGGGCACACTGGGTGGGCCCAGCCCCAGGTTGCCCAGAGGTTGCCTCGACATCCTTATGAGGGCCCATTTCCTTACCAAAAAGGAGCTATCCTCTTTCAAGACGTAGCACCATTACCCTGCGAAGGCGTACAGACTTAAAAGCTGTCACTAATAAATTAAGGGACCCCAATGTCTGGGATCACTGGGGCCACCCATTTGTACTCATCTGTACATGAGATGGCCAGCGCAGAGCTATTTGCTCCTTGACAGAGGCGAGGCCCCTCATGGGCCTGGCACAGGGTGTGGATGGAGATGACTTGCACTTGCCGGCCTCTTCCAGCAAGTAGCCTTTGAAACTGTGGCGGACTACTGTACAGTCCTCTCACCTCTGTAAGAACATGAGGGACAAAGTCTCTCAGGAGGCAAAATATGACATCATCATACACATACGCAATCTGGAAAGGGGTCCATCGCCTAGTCCATCAACTTCTGGCTCTATCTAATTCAGGACCCCCTTACCTTACCTGACAACAGATGGTTGGGTGTACCCCCAGGAACTGATTCACTGCCCCTCCGTGCAGCGCCATGGCTGAACGCCTGATGCCGGCAGCAAGGACCAGGACTGAGTCAAGGCCACCTGGTGCCCCATTGCATGGCCCCAGGTGATACTGAAGCTTAAACATACTACTTAGTCACCCCAGAACTGCTGGAGCTCCTTCTGGGCTGTTTTACGTTCCCCAGCCGCTGCCGGCAGCGCGTCCGAGAGCCTTTGATCCACACAACCCCCTTGATTCCATCTGTAAGAGAGTGACTTCTCCTTAATGGCCTAACTGCAGGTACACCGGCCATTCCAGGACTTGAATGGAGTAGTTTGGCCATGTTGGCCACCTGTTGTGTTCTTTACTACCTCTTTTTCCCCTTTTTTCAGGTCTCTAACACTCTGGGAATACTATCCCTCCCAAGCCGCCACCAACGTTACTGCTACGGGTCAGTCACTAAAAACCTGACCCTTTCCCCCAGCCCCAATGGCTGCTAACTCCCTCTCCTCTTAGGGGTTGGACCCCGACATTCCCTGACATCTGAGGCTCCCGGGAGGGCCCTTTTCTCACATGGAGCCATATTCCACTCCCTGCAACACATTCTTAAAGGACTCACCCTGTTCCATCTCCATGACTGCTAACCCCAACATCAAAATACTTATCCCTTAACATATGGGGGCTGAATGCTCCTAACAAGCAGTGCTAGGTTTGGCACTACCTCCTTATGCAGGACCCCAATGTCATATTTTTGCAGGAAACCCATTTACTCCACTGTGATTCTCCGCGCATGTCCCACCCAAAGTACCATCTTAGCTACTGGGCGCATACCACGACTAAAACAGCCTTAGTGGATTCCGGAGTTGGGAGCACACCGCTGACCTCTTCCGCCATATCGCCCCACTGCATCATGGTCTGTGCAGTTCAAGTATTTGTAAGAACAGTTCAAAGTTCAAATTTCCAAAGTATTTCACCTCAATCGGTGCAAGTAAATACTTGTATTATGATCATCTCTAGACACGAGCCTAGCTCGTGTTTCGGGATTGATTCCCTCATCAGTAGAGATAGTATTCGGGGTTGCAGGACAGGTCGCCAAACATCCGTCACGGGCCTCGTTGCCCCTCTGGCACGCAGGTGCATCTCCAACAAGCTCGTCAGCTTACATGGCTACCGGGAGCCAAGAAAAAGGGGATTCCGGAGTTGGGAGCACACCGCTGACCTCTTCCGCCGTATCGCCCCACTGCATCATGGTCTGTGCAGTTCAAGTATTTGTAAGAACAGTTCAAAGTTCAAATTTCCAAAGTATTTCACCTCAATCGGTGCAAGTAAATACTTGTATTATGATCATCTCTAGACACGAGCCTAGCTCGTGTTTCGGGATTGATTCCCTCATCAGTAGAGATAGTATTCGGGGTTGCAGGACAGGTCGCCAAACATCCGTCACGGGCCTCGTTGCCCCTCTGGCACGCAGGTGCATCTCCAACAAGCTCGTCAGCTTACATGGCTACCGGGAGCCAAGAAAAAGGGGATTCCGGAGTTAGGAGCGATACGGCAGAAAAGGTCAGCGGTGTACTCCCAACTCCGGTATCCACTTTTTCTTGGCTCCCGGTAGCCATGTAAGCTGACGAGCTTGTTGGAGATGCACCTGCGCGCCAGAGGGGCAACGAGGCCCGTGTAGGATGTTTGGCGACCTGTTCTGCTACCCCGAATCTATCTCTACTGATGAGGGAATCAATCCCGAAACACGAGCTAGGCTCGTGTCTAGAGATGACCATAATACAAGTACTTACTTGCACCGATTGAGGTGAAATACTTTGAAATTTGAACTTTGAACTGTTCTGGAAATCACTTGAACTGCACAGACCACGATGCAGTGGGGCGATACGGCGGAAGAGGTCAGCGGTGTGCTCCCAACTCCGGTATCCACTTTTTCTTGGCTCCCGGTAGCCATGTAAGCTGACGAGCTTATTGGAGATGCACCTGCGCGCCAGAGGGGCAATGAGGCCCGTGACGGATGTTTGGCGACCTGTTCTGCAACCCCGAATCTATCTCTACTGATGAGGGAATCAACCCCGAAACACGAGCTAGGCTCGTGTCTAGAGATGACCATAATACAAGTACTTACTTGCACCGATTGAGGTGAAATACTTTGAAATTTGAACTTTGAACTGTTCTGGAAATCACTTGAACTGCACAGACCACGATGCAGTGGGGCGATACGGCGGAAGAGGTCAGCGGTGTGCTCCCAACTCCGGTATCACTTTTTCTTGGCTCCCGGTAGCCATGTAAGCTGACGAGCTTGTTGGAGATGCACCTGCGCGCCAGAGGGGCAACGAGGCCCGTGACGGATGTTTTGCGACCTGTTCTGCAACCCCGAATCTATCTCTACTGATGAGGGAATCAATCCCGAAACACGAGCTAGGCTCGTGTCTAGAGATGACCATAATACAAGTACTTACTTGCACCGATTGAGGTGAAATACTTTGAAATTTGAACTTTGAACTGTTCTGGAAATCACTTGAACTGCACAGACCACGATGCAGTGGGGCGATACGGCGGAAGAGGTCAGCGGTGTGCTCCCAACTCCGGTATCCACTAAAACAGCCTTAGTGGCTATTCTTTGTAAAGCCTCCTTTTGCTCCAAGATACTAAAAGTGGTTAGGGATTGTTAGACATGGATTTTTCAGCGGGTTTATCCCCAGACATTTTGCTTTTTGGCCTCCTGTTGTTGACCCAGTTTTGATTGGTTTTATGACTCTGGGCACTTTACCACTGCTGATCAGTGCTAAAGTGCATATGCTCTCTGTGTAAATTATTGTCATGGATCAGTGTTTCCATAATTGGCTTATATGATTTACTATTACTTCCCTAGTACACTGCACTGTGTGTGCCCAGGGTCTGTAAATCAAATGCTGCTAGTGGGCTTGCAGCACTGATTCTGTCACCCACACAAGCAGCCTTGCAAAAGGGTCTCAGGCTTGCCATTGTAGTGTCTGCCATGTCAACCTGGCCAGTGCACCCACTTGCCAGGCCCCAACTTTCCCTTTCCTTACATGGGAGTCACCCCTAAGGTAGGCCCAAAGTACCCCTGTACGCAGAGTGCAGTGTATGTGAAAGGCAGGACATGCCCTGATTTGTGCGGCATATCCTGATAGTGAAGTACTGCCAATTTTGTTTTTTACTATTGAAAGGCTATCTGTCCCATAGGATAGAATGGGGAGTTTACTTGTAACATCTTATAAGTATAACTGCCCATGGGAACAAGATAGGAAAAATGAGTTTAGTATGCCCGAACTCAGCATCTAAAGATGCATCTTTTAGTAAGGATGATTTTTATATTCTGGGTTTGAAAAGACCACTTTTACAAAGTGGGTATTTTCTTGCCTATCCATCCAGTGGGCCTCTGCTAGGTTTGTATATTGACAGTCTGGCGTTGGAGTGACAGGGGCTGGGGAAGTGCATTCTTTTCAGACAGCCACTAGGGGGGTGAGGTGTGTCCTGCCTTTCCAGGGTGAGTCAGGGCTGAGCTGAATAGACCTGGGCTGCATTCAGAGTAGGGGAGGAGATTTATTTCACACCTGAATGGGCCTGGTTTGCCTTGGACACTGCTGTCTCCACCTTCTGCCAGGCAGCTGGAACAAAGAGGATAGAACTGGTTTTACTGAGCACAGACACTCTCTGCCACCAGAGAACAAAGGCTTTTCAACTATAAAAAGTGGGGCCCAGACCTCTGAACTTTAGATTACTTCTGGAATTCAAGAGGAACCTTTGCCAAGGAGAAGAGCTGGGAGAAGCTGGTGGAGAAGTACTGCCCCTTTGCAGTGTGTTGTCTGGGGTTGGCCTGCAGTAGCTGTTTCTGCCAAGGAGAGGAACTCTGTGTGTATCCTGCTTGACAAAGTATCTCCCAGGGCTTGCCTCCTATTCAAGAAGCCTAAGGGACAGCAAAGACTTCACCATCCTTCTGGGAATCGTCTCTGGAACAACTGGTTTCAGTCACCACAGAAGAAAAGAGCAGCTGACTCTGTCACCAAGTCCTTCACTGGTTCCGTGTCCTGAAGGCACCGCAGAAGGCACTGCTGCACTGTATCCTTGGCCTCACCCATGCTGCTGGGCGACCGTCACCGAGCCATTGCATGAACCGCGTCCTGTGGCCACCGCACTCCACACTGCCTCGCATCACTCTGCCCTGACGTCACTGACACCGCCGCTGCCTGACCCGAAAATCAACCGGTTCCGTCGCCTTATTGTGACCTGCCAGCACCGCAATGAGCACTGCCTCACTCCCCACCATAAGCCTTGGTCTCACCGGCACCGTTGGATGACCGTTATCGAGTCGCTGCCTGCACCGTGCCATGAGGGCACCGCACGCTGCACCGCTTCCACTTCATATAGCAACTTCAATGGTTGGCCCGACCGACTCGTACCAACAGGATCCGCCGCAACCAGAAAGGTACTGTTTATGAGTCTGATGACGGTATAACTGGCCCCTACCGACGCGATTGGCTGGACCTGTGACACTCTGTCGTTTTCAGTGTTGCAGTAGCCCCGGACAGAGCTACCGACTCGAAAGAACTGTGTTTTTCAGCTATTCTTGCAAATGGAAGGCTATCTTGCAAAGTAACTACTTTTACAGTATTGTATGTTGGATTTTTGTCATATTTGTTCTTGTTGGTTTAGATAAAGTTTTGCTTATTCCTCTAAACTGGTGTGGTTTCCATTTGTAGTGTTTTCACTGTGTTACTGTATGCACGCACAAATGCTTTACACGCTGCCTTTGGAGATAAGCCTGTCTGCTCGTGCCAAGCTACCAACGGGGGTGAACAGAAGTTATCTTAGAAGCATATCCCCCATACCCTGACTAGGAAGAAGGGTCCCTACTTTGACAAAGGTGCAAACCAGTTCCAACTTAAAACCTCCATTTCTAACAGGGATGATAGCGTCCGCTTCCTAAAACTCACTGTAAAACAGAGACCTTGACCTCCCACCCTTCTCAATATTTACGCCCTCAACCAAGCCCAAGATACCGACCTCAGAACCACCCCATGGGACCACACAACACAGGTTAGCGGGGATATGGTGGTGGGGTGACTTTAATCTGGTGTGTGACCCTGAACTAGTGCTGCTTCCTTCCAGGGAAAAAGAGTGATGTCCACTGCCATCAAATGCGAACTCGCGGATCTTGGCTTGATGCAGGCCTAGTGATCCAGTCACCTCGGGGTTTTAGATTAAGCCTTCTATTCCCACATCCACTTCTCATACTCTTGCATTGATTATTTCTTCATTACCCCTTGCTGCCACGAAGCCTGGACTCTGCCTACCTGTACGACATCTCCATTTCTGACCATGCCCACCTGGAGATCACTCTAGCCAGAGCAGGGTCCACTGCGCCCGCCTGCCCCGATTGAGAATCCCTCTCCATTTGTTATGTGACACTGTCGATGTCACCAAAATCCAAGCGGAAATCAGAGCGCATTTCAAAACTAACACCCTTCCCAAGGTCTCGGCCTGCACCCTGTAGGATGGCTTCAAAGCCTGGTTGCCTGGGCGAAGCTGCGTTCAATGCTCGCCAGGAGAGGACTATTTCTGTATGTTTCTGAGTGATCTCAAATGTACTTGTTTTTAAATATAGTCACTTGCATTTTTACATGATTTTAAAACTATCTCTTGCTGCCAACTTGCTACTATTGCCATTTTGCACAAGGATAGGAGGGAGGGGATCGAATGGGTGGGCCTCCATCTTGACAGTTAGCGGTCTAGTGGCTGGACGCTGGGCCACTTAACAAGCACGCTGATGCGGACGCGCATCGCTGGTTGCCTGGGCGAAGCTGCGTTCAATGCTCGCCAGGAGAGGACCATTTCTGTATGTTTCTTAGTGATCTCAAATTTACTTGTTTTTAAATATAGTCGCTTGAATTTTTACCTGATTTTAAAACTATCTCTTGCTGCCAACCTGCTGCTATTGCCATCTTGCACAAGGGAAGGAAGGGAGGAGGGGATCGAACCAGCAGGCCGGCATCTTGACAGTTAGCAGTCTAGTAACTGGACGCTGGGCCACTTAACAAGCACATTGATGCCGATGCGCCGCGGGCGCGCCTATGTCAAGCCCTTCTGCGCCCGTCCGCGCTCGGACCGGGCTCAGGGCAAGTCCCCCTGACCTTTTACTCACAGATATTACAAGATACACCAAAGAGTGATGGAGGTTGAATCCTGGTAAGGGAATGTGATGCTGTACCGCTGTCCCCCTAAAGGCTGCAGACAAAGGCATGAAAAGCACTTGCCCCAGTTGCCAGCTATACCTTCCCCATATCCTTGACCTGCCAGCTTCTGGTCCAGGTATTAGACCAGTAGAGAAGGCTAATAGAGATGATGTAGATCCATTAACATGCATCTTATTAAACGCCAGATCATTAATTAAACACAGCACTGAATGTGCCTTACTACTGGAGGAACTTGAGATAAAGTTGGCCTTCATCACTGAGTCATGGACAGACAGTGCCTCTGGACCAGATCTAGTGAAGGCAACACCTCCAGGTTTTCAGTGCTACACACTGGATAGGCCACACAAAAAAGGGGCCATGATTCAGTGGAACCTATTCTTCATACCGCCTCCAACACTTCCCGTGAGGTCTCAGCCTTCAGGATTCACAGGGCACATTACAGAACCTTTAAAGGGATGTCTAGACTGTGCTGGGAGAATTTAATTTCTATCAGGAGGCCCCCAGGATCCAGATACGGCTTGAGCGGAGCAAATTATGGGAGCGGGAGATCTCAAGCAATTAGTTAAGGTCCCTACCCATGATAAAGGGCATACCCTGGATGGGACCATGACTTTGTACTTCAGTTCTCCCTATTTCATGGTCTGATCACTGTGTCACTCAATACGAACTGAACAGTCACGGTGGCCACTTAGCCAGTACAAAGCCATCCCAGGAGATCGCAACTGGGGCCTGGGGAAGAGTGGACACTAAGAAACTTGGAGATACTCTGAGATGCTCAATGTGTCCTCTTCCTCTGGAAGTGGACACTTCCTCTTCCACTCCTCTTCCTCTGGAAGTGGAAGAAGCCACACAAGGCTATACACAATGGCTAGGTACAGCTTGCAATCTTTTAGCCCCCGAAAAAAAAGTGGACTCCTAAACAGGCTAAGCCCTCAGCAACTTGGTACTCTGAGGAACTCCGAGCTAAAAAATTGGCCTGTAAGCATTTAGAACGGGTCTGGCGCAAACGTTACTCAGGTGCCAACAAGGAAAGGTACAAACACAGTATTACCATTTATAAACAGCTACCATTAGAAGCCCCAAAAAAGTTTTTCAGATCGCAAATAGCACTAGCCAAATCAAATTCCAAGGAACTTTTTAAAACCATCAAAATACTTGCCACCTCGAACGTCCCAAAAAGTCAGTGTAAACCTGAACTTTGTAATAAGCTAGCTGACTTTTTTAAGCAAAAAGTAGAAACCATCTTTACCACATTTACTCAAGCTGATAAAAAGGCACATACATGCCTGTACACAGATGGGCTGTACAGTCTCTGCCTCCCACAGGTGTTAGAACAATTCAAACCACTTGGGTTATCAGATACAATTACATTTCTGACCTCTATCTGCTCCGGAGCCCCACCGATCCCTGCCCAGCGCAGATTATCAAGCAAATTCCAGAAGTTATCGGAATTTCACTTACACCCTTGCTGAATGCTATATTCAGATAAGGCACATTTCCCAAATTATGGAAGAAGGCCTCGGTTCTTCCTTTGTTGAAAAACCTGACCTTGGATCCTAAAGATCCTAACAACTACAGGCCAATGTCACGGCTCCCATTCCCTGCCAAAATTTTGGAAAAGGCCATGAACACCCAAATCAGTGCGTGCCTTCTGTCCAACAACTCTCTTGACCCATCCAAATATGGGGTTAGAGCAGATCACAGCACTGAGTAGGTCCTACTCAAATCCACAGAGGAAATTGGAGAGGCCCTGGACAAAGGTGGTAATGCTATTCTGAACTTGCTGGATCTCTCCACTGCCTTCAACATGGTCCATTGTGAAGTGTTGATGGACCGGTTGTCTGATATAGGAGTAGAAGGTAGAGCATGAAAACTCCTGCAATCATTTCTTTCCGACAGATCACAAACTGTGGATCTGGATGGCAATATGTCTATACCATTCTCCCTTCCGTGTGGGGTGCCACAGGGCTCGTCACTAGGCCCTACACTTTTTAATATTTATGTGGCACCCCTGGCTGGAGTCATTAGATCATTTGGCTTGCAACTGACCTCCTATGCTGACGACCCTCAAATAGTGTTGTCTTTGACCCAGGGGCCTGAAAAGGAAACAGGGGCATGTTTTCGTGACTGTATGGGTGCCATTTTGGGCTGTATGTCCTCCAACTGCCTGAAGTTAAATCCCAGCAAGACTGAGCTCATAAAGTTCGAAAACAATCCAGGGGTTTGGACACCCGAATGGTGGCCGGAAGATCTTGGCTCTTGCCCCATACCCACCAAGAAAGCAAAAAACCTTGGGGTACTGGTTGACAACAAGCTCACTATGGGAGACCAAAACAACATGGTGATCTCAGCCTATTTTCTGGCCTTAAGAATTATAAGAAAAATGACATTCTTTCTGTCTGAAAGCAGCCTTAAGAAAGTGGTAACGACCCTCATAAGGATGCGCCTGGACTACTGCAATAGCTTGTATCTTAATGCTCAAAAGCAACACATCAATCGGCTCCAAATAGCCCAAAACACGGCGGCCAGATTGCTGTCAGGAACTCCTAAATATGTCTCTGTAAAAGAGGAGCTGGGGCAACTTCACTGCCTTCCGGTGAAACAAAGAGTACGCTTTAAGGCACAGTGCACCGTCTTTAAAGCTATTAATGGAGCAGGACCCGACTTCCTAAGGCGTAAATTCTAATGGTATGTCCCTGGAAGAATGCTACGCTCCACCAGAGCTAAACAAGTTCAACTCCTCCCATTTAAAAGGGTCAACTGGTGTGGTAGGAGCTTCATTAATTGTGCCACTAGGGCATGGAATGAGCTGCCTTTTCATCTCAGGAATGCCCCTGATCTCCTCTCCTTTAGAAAAGGGATGAAGGCACGGCTTTTTGTCCAGTAGTATACTCCCTCTTGTTCCCTAGCAACCAGTGCTTAGCGCAAGGACACCCCAGGGTAACCGTGCGCTCTACAAGTGCGATTAACATAACATAACACAGTTAAGGGACCATGTCCTCTATTGCCATCGTCCATATGCAGGAATCCCAACTTGTGGAGTCCGGCCTCACCGCGGACATCAAGGCCTTGACAAATCCACCCGTTCCAAACACACTAAGCAGCAACTTGCGGCTCTCAGGAGCCAGCTGTGGGTGCTTTGGACAAATAAGGCGGAGCGGTTGCTGCTGGTCCTAAAACAGCGGTACTATGATGGGGGTGACAAGGTGGGCTACATATTTGAGCTCGAGCTGCTCTAGTGCACATCTCCAAAATTAAGCTAGGCGACGGTACATGGGCCACTAAAGAATCAGCCAAACAGGTTGCATTCCACAGGGATGTATGACGTTACAACGCACACTTTTACAACGCATACCTTTACAACGCATTTTTTACACCGCAACATCCATTACAACGCACACCTTTACAACGCATGCCATTACAACGAATACTTTGAAACTACCTTTACAACGCATTCCACTACAACGCATACTACATTTACAACGCATACCATTGCAACGCATTACATTACATTGCATATAAGGTAAGTGTTGGATAGTGTAGGGGTTAAAATTACTATTCTAACTCCAGGGGGTGCAACAGTAGGGTAAGTGTTGGATAGTGTAGGGGTTAAAATTACTATTCTAACTCCAGGGGGTGCAACAGTAGGGTAAGTGTTGGATGGTAATTTATGCGTTGTAATGGTATGCGTTGTAATGACTGCGTTGTAATGGTATGCGTTGTAGTAGTGTGCGTTGTAGTGTCATGCGTTGTAATGACTGCGTTGTAAATGCATGCGTTGTAATGGATTTTGCGTTGTAAAAGTTTTGTTGTAATGGTAGTGCGTTGTAAAAGTTGCGTTGTAAAGGTTGTATACCATTCCACAGCTTCTATCAAACTCTCTAAACAGGGAACAGTACTCCGCAGGAAAGAAAAGAGGAGTATCTCAACAAATGCCCCTGGAAACCCCTGGACTCCCTTCACACAGAGCTCCTAGAGGTACACATCACCTTGATGGAGCTCCACAGAGCTAATAGGGAACTACCAGTGCTCAAAACATCTGGCCCGATTGCCTGCCTGTGACGTTGGCTTGCCTGTGACATTCATTTTGCAAATTCCACTCTCAACTCCAAGAGCACTTGTTCCTCTATTCACCTCCTTTACGGTGGACACAGGCCTTACCCCCACAATGGCAGGGGCAGAGGTTGTCCTCATATCCAGACCCGGTAAGGATTCTACCCCGTGTGCTTCCTACCAACGAACGCTCTCCTCAACACAGACGCTAAAATCTACACCAAGATTCTTGCAACCCGACTGGAGCCCTATCTCCCTCATTTCATAGACCTAGACCAAGTGGGGTTCATCTGGTAGAGGCAGGGGGTGGATGACATCTACCGCCTTGCACATCTAGTAGAAAAAGCCCATTGGCACAACATACCCACCTGCTTTCTCTCGCTCAACGCAGAGAAGACCTTTGACCGCTTTGACTGGAACTTCCTGCAGGCCACCGTTGCTAAGATTGGCCTGGGCTCTTACCTGATCTCTAAAATCATGGTGGCATATGCTGCGCCCAATGCCACTATTCACGTTAATGGACACTCCTCCCCACTGTTTAACAGAAAGATGAGAGTCAACAAAATCTTAAGAGACATTCAAGTTTCAGTGATATTCGATTCACTGTTTTCAGTGTGAGCAGAACAGTCTTTATTTCGTTTTCTTCACAAACAAGTAGGCACAGCCAATGCGTTTCGCCTACAATGGCTTTTTCAGGGCACTGTAATGTGTTTCCACTATATTTAGGTCGCTTCTGGTAACCGGAAACGCTTTAAGAAAGCAAGGTAAGAGTGGGATGACTTTTATGATTTGGGACAAACACGATAATAATACTTTAGCCGACACAGGAAGATGAACTTTTGGAGCTGAATGAGTGCTGATAATTTACACAATAACAGCTCAACAGTCTAAGGTTACAACTTTGGATATATGTTCAACAATGAATCCTTGAAGGATGAAAGGATTAGTTAAATTGCAGCAGAGTGCTGGCGTTTCCTCTTACAACCTAAATATAGTGAAAGCACATTACAGTGCCCTGAAGAAGCCCTTGTAGGACAAAACGCATTGGCTGTGCCTACTTGTTTGTGAAGAAAACAAAATACGTTTATCAACTTGAACGTGTCTTGAGATTTTATTGCCTCTCATCTTTCCGCTAAACTTGTATTTAATTTATGACCATGTGGCAGCTGGCTGTTTGAGGTGGGCAGTACATAAGTTGTGACTTAGGAGTGACTATACTGGGTGGTGCAGTTATTTGTGCTTTGCTGACTTCCTCTATCTTAAAATTCCTCCCCACTGATCCACCTGGCACGGGACACTAGACAGGGCTTCCCACGATCGCTCTTACTCTTCGCCCTGGTGGTGGAGCCCCTTGTGATTCATATTCATCAGGTGGGGACATCTCAAGCATCCCCTTTGGTGGGCACCAGCTTAAACTGGCCCTATTCGCAGACAATCTCTTGGTGGCCCTCACCTGGCCTGAATCCTCCCTTCCTGCTCTGGTCACTACACTAAATGACTTTGCGAAAGTCTCTGGTTTCAAAATAAATCGCAGGCCCACAACTTGACAATCCCCAAAACCAACTTGCTGGCTCTTACCCATTTTCAGTGGGCTTCAAAATCTATTATTTATCTGGGACTACACCTCACCCCTGATCTTGCCTCTTCAACCTGTACCAACTAGACAGAATATTTAAGCTCAGTCCTGAAGGACCTTCGCTGATGGAAACAGGTCTCTGTGTTAGATCGACTCAAAGCAGTCAAAATGTTCCTCCTGCCTAAAATACTCTACCTGTTCCAGATGCTCCCCAATCCTTTCCCGCAGGACGCCGTTCTTAACCTCCAACGGAAAATCCAAAATGTTATATGGGTAGGGCAATGCCAGCCGTTCTCTAATTCCATACTGATGCTCCCCAGGGACGGTGGGGGTGGTTTAGCATGCCCGAACTTCCTCGAATATTACTGGTCAGCTCATCTGCGCTACCTCTCAGAGTGGGTGGGCCAAGAGAGTGAGAAACCCTGGTTCCACATGGACTATGCAGTAGCCTACAGACTCCTCTGGAACTTGTCATGGCTCCTTAAACACTCTCGTCCCCAAAGCGATTACATGGCCGTACCCACTAGAATGATCCTCGAGATCTGCGAAAAAATTGCTCTCACCACCTTCCCCTGCCCAACAACCCAGAGCCCGCCCGGTGCTACCACCCATTCCTTCACTGCTTGAAGGGAGGGATACTGTCTCACCCTCCAAGCTTTGTTTGAAGGTGACTAGTTCAAACCCTATGAGCAATGCCGACAAGACTTTCGAGTCCCGGAATCAGATAGACTACAATGCTATCATCTAACACACTGGGTGCTCCTCCCCTCTAATGACCAGGGGCCACACGTACACTCATATCCTTTGGGATCTTGGGCCAGTCCTTCAGCATAACAAGGCGTGTGATCTTCTGCACCTACAAGGTAATCCAGCATTCCCCTTTCCCAAGATACACCTCTACTAAAGTCATTGGCATGCTAATACCACTGAGGGAATCTCCCAGAAGCAGTCGGACTGTCTCTGGAGGGACATCCCCAAACGATAAAGGAGCCATATCCGAACATGATACCATGTATAAATTAATGATGCAGTGGTATTATACCCCGTCCCGCTTGCACACTATCTGCCCAACCTCCTCTCCAGTATGCTGGAGATGCCAATCAGCAACGGGCGATTTCCTCCTTATCTGGTGTCCTGCCTCTTCATAGCAACTTACTGGAAGGAAGTTTTGAGCAATGTAAAAAGGGTAGTGGGTTCCAAGCTTCCCGACTCATACTGGCCATGGACATCTGTCCCATATGGTGTCCCACTCTGAAAGGAAATTCACATAGCTATGGAACATGTTGCCTCTGAATCTACGGCTAGAATCTGGCATGATCCAGTTCCGAAAGCTTCTCAAGACGCACTTATTTCCCGCTTAATGCTGCCCCTCAAAGGTTTTTTCTTTTAGCTCCACTCCCCTGAGTCATGAACAAGCGCCGGGATGCCCAAGGGTAACTGCGCGCTATATAAGATTCCAAAATAAAAAAATATATAAATATATTTGGCTGCCTCTGATATCTTACTTGCCTGCTTGGAACACTCCTGCTTTCGCCCCCTAGACTTAAAGCCCTCAACCTATTCGACTAACCCCCACTGGCATCCAAGGTGCCTGCGACTCCCCAAACTCTCCCAGCCATGCTTCTGCTTATTTCCACACCTTAGCCTGAGACATCTCTGCACCCTCACTTCCCGGTCATGGCATAGTCGTGCATACCCTCCCTCAGTGGTGTATTCACTATCCAAGACTCCTAACAAAGTCAGCCCCGTTGTGGAAAATTAGTACGGTTTGGTGAACATTATCTGCGCCATCTTGCCTTTCCCCCTGATGCCACACTTTTCCGTGCGCGCCCGCCGTTTTAGGCGCCTCAATCAGGACCATCCCTTTTGCATGCCACTGGCCCCCGACATAGCCCTTCGCCCTCACCAAGCCTGCACGCTGACCAACCCCCCCCCTCGCTCGCACATGCTTTGAGTCATAAACCCCTCTTCGGCGCAGCTCTGCCTCAAAGCCCCATCCTGTTCCCAGCGCGACCCCTCCCTTCATTCTTTTTATAGTCCCCGGCCCTTTGATACAAAAACCCCCCTTTTCCTGTGCCCGTTTGTCTTCCTTGCTCCCAGGCCAACACCTAGCTCTGCCGATACTATTCCTCGCCCCTCTCCGTACAGTAGGAAGCTTCCCTCATCAAAGGACCCACGAGTTGATCAAAGCCCCCACCCCTCGAGATCCAATCGAACCTCCCACATTCCATGAATCGGCGGAATATCCAGCTGCGCGATAACCATCACCGGTTGTGACCGGGGTGGGGACTTCTACTGTAGATGTGTGTGGGAACGGGCCCGAGGGGGAGATCCCGGGGATGTCTTTCCGTACATCAAAGTATAGACGAGAATGTGTTACATGCAATAAAGTGACAAACTTGTGTATAAGAGGCCAGGCCTCAGAGATGCGGGTAGAGCACCTCATGACGATACCTGCTGTCTGTTTTGTTGTGTTCTCCTCCGGAGAGAATAAACCTTGTTTCCTGCTTTCCAGTCTCCAGCGCCTGCCTCTTCATTGATTAATAATACGTGGGTTACAGAGGCAATACCGCCGGGCAAATATCGATTGTCCCCGACCTTAGGTTTTACAATTGGCGTCCCAAGCGTGGGGCCCATCAGCGACTCGTGGATCCAGTGGGAGAGGTCCTGACGACAGAGTGAACGACTGCAACGATCGGGAGAGCTCTTGCCCAATAGACCCTCGTCTGGCAGCCGATCATCCGAACTTCACTAGTTCCGAACAGACCTCTCTCGAGTGATCTACGGTCCTGACTGGGAACCATTAGGAGTGCCGTGAGGAATACGAGAAAAAGAGGACGATCGGGCGCTGGATTCGGAAGACAAGAAACTGTCCATACGGTCCGGGTAAGGTCGTGTAAACACGACAAACTGCAAAATAATTGACTGATTGTTCAGAAAATACTAGTATAACTCTTTGTTAACTTATTTGGAGATTCACTGTCTGCACGCGGAGAAACAGTAGGCTCTTTCCCTTTTGCAAACAGTGAAGGATAGGTAACGCAGCCGTCGTGCCTATTTTTCTCCCCCACTGAATCCTATTATTTATTAACGGTTTTCGGGAGATTCCCTCTCCCACACTGATTAGCTGGGTTCTTTGACCCCGAACTACTGTTCACGGATTGTCTTCTGGAGATTCTCTGTCTGCAAACAGGAAATAACAGATTCCTCTTTACGGATAGTGAAAGGGTAGAGGACGCAGACTTTTGCGCCCTACTTACTCTCCCCATTGACTTTATTTTATTATTTTTTTATTTATTATTGGTTGTTCCTTGTTATTGGTTATTCTTTGTTATTGGTTCATGAGGTATTCACTGCCTGCAACCAACGCAGAATAGAAATATTCTGTCTAGTCTTTGCGCACAGTGATAAGATAGGCAGTGCTGACTTTTTGTCCCTCGTTGCGAGCCGTCATGTCTGTCTTCTCCCCACTGATTGATAATTGGTTCAGCCCGGACCGTTTATTAGAGGTGGATCATCTAGCTCCGCTGGAAGGCACCCCTAATAAGGACATGTTCATAAACTATGGATTAGTTACCATAGCCTATAATAAATTGTGGCACAGGTATACCAAAGAAAGTCAAGACAAACAGTGGCCACTGGTAGGATCCTTTGACCTTGATAAAATAGAAACGTTAGAAATAGCTCTTCGCAATAATAAGACAACGCCTATTATGCTCGACAGTCTCGGTATGTGGCGCAAAGAGGCAATGCAACGACAGAAAAAAGACGAGGACAGAGCAGGTAGAGGAATATATAGACAGGACAACCCCTGGGCATCACGACCCGAAAATTATCCCCCGACACTACGCGCAGGACGGCCAGACTTAGGGCAAGATCAATGCGCTTTTTGTAGATATGTCGGACACTGGAAAGCACAATGCCCGACTCTGCTGAGCAAGAGTGGGAATAGAGGGCCGACAGGAGTAACAGACCGACAGAAAGGGAAAAGGCGCGAGACAAAGAAGAATCAGACTCACATGAACAGACCAGATAGAACCACCACGTTTGATTATGCCCGATGGCACAGATTTCGCCAGAACGATTTCAGCGACATGTTCGAGTTTTCCTAGGTCGGACAATGTAAAGACGGGAACCCAGCCTAGCTCTAAATTAACAGACGGAAAAAGATAATTATGGCCAATAACTGTTTTTATGTTTGTCTTTGGATCTTGTGTGTCATACTTTTACTGCCTCCCCGTCTGAGTTTGTGTGTACGTAATGTATGAATCTGCGTCATCCCCCTGCACGTGCTTCCGTGTTACATAAACTCTGTTAACAGAAATTTTAGAAATAAACTCTGTTAACAGAAATTTTAGCATGAAACAACCTGGAAAGAAAGGAATGGGAAACGAAATCAGTAAGCCACTGATGAACACGAACTTTTATTTTACATAACAAACAAGGAACAATAACGCTAGAAACAAGAACGGTAAACTGTAGAAAATGAAAGTCAACAGAACATTCGCCCCCCCCCCCCCCCACATTCTGTAACCTTCCAAAGTAGGGCAGGGTTACGGCTACGCCCAACCGGCGGCAACCCATATAAGGCGGGCCCTGCTGCCAACACTCGGTCAGGAAATCTTAACATATGGGGGAGCCGGAGGAGAGGCAGGGGCCAGCGGAGTCCGGCCGCAGTGGCCCTGGGTAGCTGCAGGCAGTCCCGCCACATGCCTCCCCGGCCCAGCCGCAGCGGCCCTGGATAGTTGCAGGCAGTCCCGCCACATGTCCCCCCCCCCCCCCGGTCCGACCACCCATGGCCAGGGACCGGGGCCAGCTGGATCCGGCTGCAGCCGATAACCTAAGGAAGCCCGGCCCAGAGAAGGACGAGACACCTCTTTCTTTTCCCCTCCGTGACAGCCGCAGCAACTCTGGGCGGCGGGATGTCCTGTCCATACCTCTGCAGAAATGTGTCCAAGTTGGGCTGGGAGGGAGAGGCGACGCGGACGAGCCTCTCCCACCTCCACGGATAGGAGGTCTCCCAGCCCCCGGCCCAATGCCGAACTCCCCCAGCCAGACGGCGGTGCCAATACCTGCGTGGCACCGAACATACCATGGTGGTGCCCCAGTACTTGCGCAGCACCGAACATGCAACGGTGCCCATATTTTCGGAGCACCGAATATGCAATGGCTGCACCGATACTTGTGCAGCACCGGATGTGCGCCGCAGGTGGCCATACTTCCACAGCATTGAGCATGGGCCTTGTGGAGCACAGGGTGTGGAGAGACCATCGCGCATGCTCATGAAAGAGAGCGGCCTGGAGTGCACCGGGAGAAGGAGACGGCGCGAACGAGTCTCCCTCGCCCCCCCAGGTGGGGGCATCACAGCTGCACCCCAGCCGAACGTCCCGCTTCCACAACACAAAGTTCCATTCCCTATTTGTCCTCAGAAAGGTCTCTTCCACTCTTGCAGACTCGACGAGAGGGGACTGCTGCAGGGCCTCAAAATGGCGTCTGGGTCCGCTAGAAGGCGGGCCTCGGCCGCTAGAGTAACTTTGACCAGCAATGTAACTCGGGCGCTTGCCCACCGGGGCGCGAGCCCCCACCTCCGACAACATCTCCGCAGCCTTGAAGAGTCTGAAAAGGTACCCGGCGGAGCCCTCGGCCCCTGCAGGCTTCCGGTAAGGGACGACTGCCTCGATCACTAATGAAACAAGCATGACATTGCCGCTCTTTCTGTTAGCATGAATTCTAGAACTGCCGAAAGGGACTCTGGTCCAACTGCCAGTTGTAGGAAACGTTTCCCCTGATGCTACTTCCGGACTAACCCGGCCCCGCCCAAAATGGCGCCGGTATCGATAGGAACTTACGAACGCCTCGTGGTGTTCCCTTTTTTACTAATACAAAACTTGATGTTCTGAGACATATATGATCCTTTGTACACTTGACAGGAAGAAAGGAGAGCTCACTCGACGAACATGTAAAAAGGATCCCGTTAAAAATGATGATTACAAATGTACAATGTATTATATTTTTTTATATATATATAGCTGATGTATAACCTCGCTTATGACGCACGCACACGGTATGCATATAGGGAATCCGATTGCAACTAGTCTGACTATGCTTCTAAATTATGAAATAAATGCCCCCGAACCCCCCAGCCAATTGATAGACGTTTTAGTTTGCTACAAATGAATTGATAAAACTTTTTAATGTTTTTATTGCTGCAAAGCAACACCCCCACTGTACGCACTTTAGCCATTGCCGTGTCCGGCCAAATACGACTGCACCCTCATAAATCCACGTACTATGATTTTGCAAAAATAAAGGTTTTCGAAATTATGAACGGGTATTGCATGCTTTATTTAAAAATATGGGATCGGCGGGAGAGTTCTTTTCTGTGCACCCTACTCTGCTCTCTCTTTAAGGTTATTAGAAGATGGTTGCCCAACCCCGGAGGAAGGATCGGATCTACGACACGATACTCTGCCTTCAAGGTACGCGACTGACTCATGAACTCTCGCGTGGAGAAAGACCTCGACTTCCGAGGATGGGTAAAACGAAACGGTATAAATGATGGAATGTAAAAGAAGGGTAAAATAAAACGATGTAAATGTTATAAAGTACGACGCTCAAAGGTATTAGGGAACAGAGCTGACCAAAGAACTGAAGAACCTTAGAACGTCACAGCGTTGAAGGAGATCTAAGGACCCCGATAGTGAGATACATCTACTAACTAGATACCTCGCACTAGGTACCTCTGGTTTCCTTTTTTACGTTTCCCTGCACACGACCTATAAGGACACACTGCCCCCCCCCCCCGACTCCAGAAACCATACCCCAGGGATTCTACCCCGAGGAGGAAAGACGAGTATGAGGTAAGTAAAGGACTCTCGAATACATGTATTTGATATGCGCGAATGTTGTCCCCCTCCCTTCCCCTCTTTTCCCTCCCTCTACAGGTTACATCAGGGGCCGCAACCGAGGTATGGCGAGGATCTGAAGCCTCGCCCCGTCCGATACGCGAAGCGGACCAACGCTGCAAGGTGGCGCCTAAGCACGCCCACAAACTACTCACGTAGCTAACGAGCCCATAAATTTAGTATGATCTGATGAAAAATGACCACCCTTAACCCATGCTGCACGAATGAACCCATGTCACGTATGTTCGAAACTACGAGAGAATGTGTGTGTGTGACTGAAGCGTTGACTCAACTGGTCGAAGGACCAAGAATGCAAGAAAGTGCGACACAGTGGTACCCTTTTTTTTTTTCCTTTTTTCTCAAAGCATGTCCCCTCTACCCTGTCTAATGCTCGTCCGCCTCAAACTGCATGCTTTCAAGATTCTAACGCAGACCCGTAAATGCCCTTTGCTGTGTAATGCATTAAATAGCCTTTCTTAAATACACTGCCACTCTCCATGTCGCACGTGTACTATTTAGCCTGCTGTTGCACTCTCTCTCTCTCTCTCTCTCTCTCTCTCTCTCTCTCTCTCTCTCTCTCTCTCTCTCTCTCTCTCCTTCACACTCCCACTCTTCCGAGCGATTAGCTCCGAAATTGGCATACTGCCACCCCTAGCGCACCACCCAATTGGCTCCAAATACCGCCAGTATTTGCACAAAACTTGTCTGTAATAAAATCACCATGAGACCGTGTCACTACCTCTCCTTTCTGCTAAGTTGACGAAACCGAGAATTGACCATAAGGGAAAGGACAGGTAAGACGACTGAGGTTCCCTAATCTGACCCGTAATAAGGGAACTACATGTCAGCGGCTCCCCTGATGGAATAGAGTGCCCCAGATAACGCGACCTTCCCCGTCCCGAATTGTCGCATACCCCAAGCAGTAATGGTGATCGAAACATCCCCATCTTCCCAGAACGCCCCAGTTTTGTATCAGCTGCCCTAGATGAGATTTTTACTGTCCCTCACCCCCGGTTGTAAGAGATGGGTCAATTTACGACTAACGCAGGCCAGCCATTGTTCCTAGGAATAATTTGTTGGTGGGCGAACTACAGAGTTGGGAATTCGAAAAATATCACTGAACGCTTACCAACCCAACTGTGGCTTTCTGCTAAATAATGCCCTCATAACACAAAGCAAGATGATAGTCCCTCACTGCAGTTTTCTATGCCCCTAGTTGTTTCCCATAAGACCCCTGTCTTTTCTAATTTAGTAATCAGACCGTGAGAGGCTGCATAGGAACCAGAATGATGTTTTACAAAATTGAAGACTAGACCTAAGCGAAGAAAACCATTACAATGAACCTTGTTGAAAAACGAAAATGTTTAGCTAAAAAGCAGGATGCATTGACAAGATGAAAGATGTTTAGCCTATGTTCGTCCCTCAGCGAGATACCTATTAGTACCATGTTGATAGCTCACAACACCCTTTGTAAATATAAACCCCTAGAGAACTGTATAGCTTTGTCAGGCTTGTATTACGAAGGTTGGTCTCCATCAGATGAACTGTTGTGACTATAATAAATAGTTGTGAAGGAAAGTCATAGTAAATCCAGCAGGCCCACCATCGATCATTTATATGTCAGTTGTGAACCCTAATATAACGGACGTTTCTATTCTCATTTGCCTGGAGCTGGGAGAGAAATAGACTATGTGATTACCTTCCTCTGCCAATTCTTTAAAGACTGTCTTTTCAAACTCATTTAAGGGTACGACTGTCGGAGGAAAGAAGGACCGGATGTGGGAGCACGTGGCCTAACAACAGACTATGGAACATCTGCGACATCGGCCAAGGCGAGACCGCGACAGAAAGGAGCTGCAGGACGAGGCACTATTTCAGACAAAATGAGAGGAAAGGGCTGACCTGATGCCCCTGCTCAATGTTCAAATGTGTGCCGAAAAGTCCCCGCTCTCTGAACTCAGTCATGAGCCAGCCTACCTGGAATTCTCCGCCCCCTGGTCTGTTCCCGATCTGGCCTTTGCTCCATCCCCCCTTTTTCTCCGACCTACCCTATGGACTATTTGTACACTCCTCTGCCATCTGAACTTTCTTGACTATCGACTCCGAAAGACACAGGGCGAAAAAGACCTTTTCGACCAGAAACGTGAGGAAAAGGTCGTACCCTGCAACACGGGACCTAGAATAGAGCTGGACCCTTAGCTCCACCGCCGGTGCTCCACAGCGCCAACAAAGGACGACAAACAGTACTGAGAACTCATTAACTTCGAACATTGACACCCTCAATCATCGTTTTTGCTACGTCTCGTTTCTCTCCCAGCCACCATTGTATTGATTATGCTCCAACCAAATATATATGGAGCCCGTATATAATAACCTGTATGCAATGTACTCACTGCCCGCTACAGAATCATTTTTTTTGTATTACATTACTATGACTTTCCTGCTAACAAGTTTATCAAAGTTTATCAATAGACCCGCCTCCTAAAACTAGAGATCTTAAATGTAATGTTTACGACTCCTTCACCTGGGTTCCTACTGCTTTTTTTTCTTATGCCCACCATAATAGACTTGAATAGGAAATAGATCAGCAAGATGTCTTGAATATGTTAAAGGGAGGACTGTGGAAAATTAGTACGGTTTGGTGAACATTATCTGCGCCATCTTGCCTTTCCCCCTGATGCCACACTTTTCCGTGCGCGCCCGCCGTTTTAGGCGCCTCGATCAGGACCATCCCTTTTGCATGCCCCTGGCCCCCGACATAGCCCTTCGCCCTCACCAAGCCTGCACGCTGACCAACCCCCCCCCTCGCTCGCACATGCTTTGAGTCATAAACCCCTCTTCGGCGCAGCTCTGCCTCAAAGCCCCATCCTGTTCCCAGCGCGACCCCTCCCTTCATTCTTTTTATAGTCCCCGGCCCTTTGATACAAAAACCCCCCTTTTCCTGTGCCCGTTTGTCTTCCTTGCTCCCAGGCCAACACCCAGCTCTGCCGATACTATTCCTCGCCCCTCTCCGTACAGTAGGAAGCTTCCCTCATCAAAGGACCCCCGAGTTGATCAAAGCCCCCACCCCTCGAGATCCAATCGAACCTCCCACATTCCATGAATCGGCGGAATATCCAGCTGCGCGATAACCATCACCGGTTGTGACCGGGGTGGGGACTTCTACTGTAGATGTGTGTGGGAACGGGCCCGAGGGGGAGATCCCGGGGATGTCTTTCCGTACATCAAAGTATTGACGAGAATGTGTTACATGCAATAAAGTGACAAACTTGTGTATAAGAGGCCAGGCCTCAGAGATGCGGGTAGAGCACCTCATGACGATACCTGCTGTCTGTTTTGTTGTGTTCTCCTCCGGAGAGAATAAACCTTGTTTCCTGCTTTCCAGTCTCCAGCGCCTGCCTCTTCATTGATTAATAATGCGTGGGTTACAGAGGCAATACCGCCGGGCAAATATCGATTGTCCCCGACCTTAGGTTTTACACCGTGGCAGCTCTATTGAGGAGCCTGTCCTGCACCCTTGGGATAATGCATCTTTGACCTGATGCCCTGTTGATTACTTCATTTATTGCATCACTCTGCAACACTCTGCATCAATGCCATTATCCGGATATGTACACCTGCATATGCTTTGCTCTATTGTGTTTTCATGTCTTTGTCTTCATTCAAAATTTCAATAAAGAGATTTCAAACTAAAAAAAAATGCCACATAGGTTTCCAGCAGTTTTCCGGAAGGGAACACACACAGTAGCTTTGTCTGACTGATATGGCCTTGGGATGTTTATGTTTGATTCTGATGTTGCTTTCAGAGTAGTTATGGCATGTACCACTGTTGCACTTTGATCTTCCTTTGTGCTGTCTTTTGTCTCTTGACATTACGTTTCTGTGTTATCCGCATTATAAGGGTTGTTGCACCTGTGTGTTTATATTTGCTGCATGTGTCTGAAGTCTAGTTTCTGTATTTGCTTATAATCATGTTTAAGGTGGTTTTATCTGATTTGGTCAGGGGGTACATTCTCCTCATGTACTGCCTTCTTGAAATATCAGAATTTGTTTTGGTGTGATCAGGTGTTGCAGCATGTTTCACAGCTTTAATTTGCTTAAATGCCTACATTACCTCCAGAAGTGGATGTAGTTATGCAAATGTGTTATCATTGACCTCAATTTGACTGCCATTTCTTTTGATGATTAATGTTTAATTTCCGCTTCCTTGCAAGCTTACACAATATCTCCATTGGTTATCTGGAGTTTACTTTGTACCATACAGATAACTAGGTATGCTTTTCTCTACATGACTCACTGTTATAAAATGAAGTTTCTGGTAGGCAGAGTATACACCCTGTCCAAGCAGGAGCCACAATTCTAGTCAGGGTAACTCAGATACACAACCTAAATTAACCTGTGCTCGCCCGCTGGTAGCTTGGCACAGAGCAGTCAGGCTTAACTCAAGAGGCAACGTGTAAAGTATTTGTGCACACTTCAATTACAGTAACACAGTGAAAATGCCACAAAAAGACTCCACCCCAGTTTAGAAAAATAGAGACTATTTATCTGAATAAAACACAACCAAAACAACAAAAATCCAATACATAGAACTTGAGACATGAAGTTTTAAAGATTAAATGCAAAAGCAGTGCTTAGAAGTCACTAGCGGTCAAAAGGTTACTTGAGGTCGCTAGGAACGGTGCAAATCCAAAGTTCAGGCTGACCATGATGGAGGGCAGGCTGGCTACAGAACCCACGCAGGGCCCGCTGAGAAAGTACCTTGTATGGAGCAAAGCGTCTACGTCAAGCACACAATGTGTCAGAATTTTTCCCACAATCGGGTCACTGCATCGGACACAAGCCTCGCAGACAACATTGAAGATTCGGTGCTGTTTCGTCATCGAACCTCGCAGACGGTGTCGAAGAATCAACACTGTGTTGTCTTTGAGCCTCGCAGGCAGGACCCATGTCGTCATCAATTTGGACTGCATCGGCATAGAGAATTTTTCTCATGCAGTTGGGTCAATGAGCCTGTGTTTGCAGATAAACAGCTGCAGAACCCACTTCTGAGTCCCAGGACTAGAGGGGGCACCTCAGGGAATGGTAGAACTCAAAGATGGCCAAGTCCAGCAGCACTGGCAGAGTTGCAAGTAGTCTTTTGTGTCCCTGAGACTTCAGAAAACAGGAGGTAAGTCAGCAAGTCATGTGGAGAATCTTGGGTACAAGGATGTAGTGAGCAGGTCCAGTCCCTCTCTCTCTCAGGCAAGAGGCAGCAGGCCTACACAACAGAGCAAGTTGCAAACTGTCAGTCCCTCCTAAAGCACATCAGCTCTTCTTCCATGCAAAATGTCCTTGGTTTCAGCAAAGTTCTGAATTGGTGGTGTCATGTTTCCAGTTCTTTACTGAAATGTGCCGTTGAAGTGGGGGAGACATGAACGGGGCCTTTGACGATTACATGGCCCCTGTCTTTCCTACTCCAGACTCACTACAGGGGGTATCCAGCTCTTTGTGTGGGAACAGGCACAGCACTATTCAGGAGCAAATGTCAGCTCCTCCATCCCAGTCTACCTCGGGAAGGCCCATCAGCCTGGTGATGGGCCATCAGGATGCAAATGTCACACCTCTTCTCCCTTTGTGTGACTGCCTAGGGGAATGCAGGTGTCACCCAACCCAGAGACAGGCAGAGGCACAGAATGGTTAAAGTAAGACAATGCCAACTGTCTTACAGTGACATTTTCAGACTTACAATTTAAAATAAGACTTCATCATAAGTTGTGATTTTAAATTGTGAGTCCAGAGATACCAAACTCTAAATCTCTATCTTTTCCCTATTGGACATTCCCGTGAAAATATGTTTTAAGGCAGTTCCAATGTTAACCTATGAGAGAGATAGGCTGAGAAGTTGTGGTTACCCACATAAAACCAGGACACAAAGATGGAGGACAAATCCAGGTTTATTCGAGGAGAAACAAAAGTTCAATCCACACCAGTCTCCAGCCTGACTAGGAGTCCTATGCACTTTGAAAGATAACATTCTAGATTTTATCAGTCGGGCAGGAGGCTCAATAGAGAGTTCAAATAACAACAAGTTATACAAACAAAGGCAATAATTCAATACACATATATCACATAGGTCTAGCAGTAGTGAAAAACGAATTTAGCAGTTTTTCACTATCAGGACATGTAAAGTTCAGCAGTACATGGCCTATCTTTTAAATACACTGCACCTTTCCACTTCCTGCATGCCAATCGAAT
Source organism: Lissotriton helveticus (assembly GCF_964261635.1). Lineage (NCBI taxonomy): Eukaryota > Metazoa > Chordata > Amphibia > Caudata > Salamandridae > Lissotriton > Lissotriton helveticus. The sequence goes on from NC_136063.1 coordinate 275,071,483, forward strand.
CAATCCTGGAGCTGCTCTCATGCTGTTTTCAGCATGAGAGAAGCTTCAGGATTGTTTGGAGCAGGCTAACCCAGTACTCATTTTGGGGCTGAGCGCATGTGCCTGAAATCCCCCTGCTGTTTTACAGTGCTGGGATTGCTGGTTCTGAAGTGCGCATGTCAGATGGGCCAGCTGTAGACAGCCGGCCAATCTAACATACGGACTGAGCATCTGCAGATGTCATCCTGCAACCCGCAGGAATCTGCCTCACCCCCACCATCACACTTGCGCTAGTGCAGCTGGCGGCCCACAGCATGATGAAATCGTAATTACCATTTTATTACTCTGTATTTTCCTGCTCTGCCGCAGGCGCAGCGATGCTCCTCCGCCTTAACCAAGGAGCTACCACTGATAAAAGGGATGGCTTGGGCCTGGCAATTAGGTTAACTTGCCAAGCCGAAATGGACGTTTTAAACTATTCACACAGACTCTGCAGTGGCAAATGAACCATGTTTAACCCCTTCGACGCTCATGACGAGCTGGGCTCGTCATGAGGTAGCCTCCTCGCACGCTCATGACGAGCCCAGCTCGTCATGTAAAGTGCGCTTTCGCAAAATCCAGCGTACGGGGGAGAATCATGCCGCACGCATGCGGTTAAAGGGATACTGAAGTGAGAGGCAAAATCAGTGCTGCAGTCCCACTAGTAGCATTTAATTTACAGGCACTGGGTCTTTAATAGGGACTTATAGGGAAATTAAATATGCCAATTGTGGCTAAACCAATTTTACCATGGTGTAAGTACCAAGCATATGCACTTTAGCACTGGTTAGCAGGATGCCGGGTCTAACACTCACTTTTATCAATTTTGTTTAAAATATCACATCTAATGGTTTTAACCTTTAATAGGGGTGGCAGTCGGATGAAGATCAGAACGTAAAATAGTTTTTTTTTAATGAGTAAGAACAGGCGGTAAAGAGTGATAAAAAATAAAATTGTGTAATCAATACTTGTATCACTGTTCACAACATAGCATGCTGTTAATGGACCACTGTTAGCGCAGAGAAGAAACTGAGCTTGTCTTGTTGAAAATGTTGCTTCAGTTTTTTATAAATACCTTGCACTACAGAACTGACTGTTTGATTCCTAGACACATTTACCAGTGTTCGTTATCACAATTGCTCCCCCTTTATATGCTGTTTTTTCCCGATGGTTTGTTCTTTAGCACTTTGATGGCTCTCCTCTGGACCAGCTGCAGGTAACCTGCTTCTTAAACATGTTTGTCCTGCATTGTAAAGGCAGCTGCATGTCTGCAACATTGGATGTATCGGTCAAGTTCTTGGCTGCACCCTGTGTCTGAGGTTACATTGAAGTATGTTTCCTAATACTGCATGTGTCATGGGTGCTTTTGATTCCATTGCTGGTTTGCCCATCATCCTGCTTGTAATAGAATTCCTTCAGTGTGAGCTGTCTAAGAAATAATATTACAGCCTGGATGAAATTTCATTTTAAACTCCAAAGGGGTTAGACTTGGCAGAATATAGCCTGGTTAAGAAGACCTGTAGTCCTCCCACAGGGCGAATTAAACAAACCAGTACACTACCCAATAACTCACTAACAGCATAATTATAATCTCTGCTTAGTGGTATTTCTGAAAATTATTCTGTGAAAATACCGCTCTGCACAATTTCAAGTTTCCACTGGTGCATTTCAACAGGTGCAGAAACCCACATATTCCATCTACTGAAATCAGGTTGGCTATGTGGCTGAAAAAGGGGCCAGAAATCGGGTAAACTTTCCAGCCCTAAAACTCTTAATCACTGTGTAATGGGGTGGTAATAACACCTATTATCAGTAATACTGGGTCTGGTGCCACCACCCCATTTTTACACAGGGGGTGGTAAGGAGGCCTTAAGATATGGGATCTTAAATATAACTGCAAACAGTCTCACCTTTCCTAATTTCAGAGTAAGGACGGAGGTTAATAATCAAAAGATTAATCAGCATGACCCATTTCAATACAAATTGAACATAAGTGAAAAATGCAGAAAATGAAAATATATCAATAGTTCTGACTTTTTTAAGACACAATCAAACTAGAGAACGTTGGTGGCCGGCACAGTTCGGGGGTGGCGGGGCAGGGGCCTGTGAAGGGGTCGGGCAAGCACAGGAGTGGGGGGCTGCGGGTCGCACTGAATTTTATTTTTTTATTAAAATTTACCTTGAGCCGGGTCCCCTGCTCTCCTGCAGCCAACTCTAAGAACAGGAAGTACAGCCAGGCTCTCCTGACTAATCACAATGCTGCAATGTGGCGTCTCGGGCCTGTTTTGGGCGGCCCGAGAGGGCCAGGCAAACAGTCATTACACACTTAGGAGGAGGGTTCTACCACTCCTCCCCTGCTCTGCAGCCCCGACCCCTCACACAAAGCTGCTGCAGCAGGAGGACAAAATAAAATGATAATAACATTGTGTTATTATCATTTTAATTTTTCCTTTTACTGCTGCAGAGTAGTAGGGCAACGCTCCTCCGCCATAAAGGAGGAGTCGACACTGCTTGAGAACATCAGTGGCCTGTCCTGTAGGGCGGAGGGGTCACACCCCCCCCAACATCTCTGCTGATATAAAGAGTGTCTGTCAGGCTGAGCAAAGGTCAGCCTGACAAATACTCTTTATTTTTAGGTCAGGCAGCCAGGATCTATACCTGTGCTGAATGAGCAGATGCCTAGCTGCCACAACTGATCTTTGTCGGGCTGAAGATGCCATGTGGGTGTGACCTCTTCTGCCTGGCAAAGCACCTCGCGGACCCTCATGATGAGGGGTAGCGTCACTAATAGCTTCGGACCTGTGATTCAATATCTATCAGTGACTCCTCGTCACAGAGTGGGGTCGGGTTGCAGGCTCACTGACTTCATCCAACTCTGTGATGAGGTAGGGACTTCTGCCTCCTCTCATAGGCTGACCTGGTAGCAGTCGCAACCCGTCTGGCACCACTGAGATGTTGGTGCCCAAAACATCGCAAAAGGTAATAATTATGTTTTTTAATGTTTAGTGTGTGCGTGCAGGGCACAAGTCGGGAGTAAACTCAGGTGGACGCCGTCCACCCACCAATTTCACAGGGTGAACGCCATCCACTCTGCCAAGAATTTGGGCCCCACTGAATAATGTGCTGAACTCGTCCCGGTGTAATTTCCAAATACCGGGCCCCCCCAGGAGCACCTGCATGTTGTCTGCTTTCCATCTGCAACAAGCAACAACGTGCAGGAGGGGACAGGGCTATCTTATTTTAGACACCTGCTGGGCCTATAACAAAGGCCGAATTTGAGGGGTCATCAGGACTCCTTTTGTGAGTTTCTTGGCTGGCATCAGTCAGGAGACTCACACCTAGATACGAATGAAGCAGAGGGAAAACAAAGGTTAGCACTTCACACATACTTAAGAAAGACAGCTTTTCAATTCGTTTTCACTTTGTTCAGTCCCTTTTTAGGAGATATGCATGCACTGTAAGAATGTCAGATGTGTTGATCTTTCCCAGTATTTACACACAGCAAATTGCATTTATATAGAGCTTACTACACCTGAGGAGGTGTTGAAATAATCTAAGTACCACTACTTTTTATTGTATAGCCCTACTCATCCCAATGCAGGGTGTCAGAGCGCTTTACATCAACAGGTGCATATTACATGTACAATACATTACATAAGTTTGTAAATGAATGCACAGGATGTGTTACATGAAACCGGGGATTGCAAGGTGTAGAAGTCACATATTATCTTCCATAGCTCACTGTGCTGTTATCCTCGCAATGCACTCAAATGTGATGGACCTGCTAAATATATATGCGAGGGCTTCAGATCTGATGTCACTTCTTGTGATGCCACTTCCTGTATAGTCGTGGCTTGTGATGCCACTTTCTATGATGTCAATTCCTGTGATGCCATGTGCGATGTCATACGCTGTGATGTTATGTGCTGTGATGCTGTGTGCACTGATGTTGCACGCCATGATGTGTACACTTCTTTTTAGGACTTGTGCCCTGTGGGCGTGTATATGAATATATGTGTATTTGTGAGTGTGTGCTGTGAATAGGTGTGCTTGTGAATGGTGCATGTATGTGCACGCTTGTGAATGCATAGCGGTGTGAGTGTGCGTGTTGATGGGCGAATGTATATGTGTCAGTGTGCGTCCGGCCACCCCACCTCAGGCTTGAATTATCGGCCGCCACAGCCAGAGGGAGTTGTATATTTTCATAAAGGCCCAGACTATCTAATGTTGCTGAAGAGTCTATTGCTTAGTATTTAGATTTAAGTAATATTGCTTGCAGGCATAAGTTTCTGGATGGATCTTGGATAGTGAATACATTATACATAAAAGTATACGGCCTGATTATAACACGCCCATTAAACTACAATCCCCCTTCAAACACCTAATTGCCCAGAGATCGCAAGGGTAAGTGTTGTGATGCCTATTGTAGAAAGGTGGATACCTGACTATGGTTACCCAAGATTTGTTGCCTTGTGTTTAGCTGGTTTTTGACTTAGTTGTCCTGGGATCCTGCTAATCAGGGCCCCAGGCTATCTGCTCTCTCTATAAAATGGACTCCATGTACCTTAGGTACATACCTAATTGGATATTGGGTCACTCTTATGAGTCCCTGTACAGTGTACTATAGGTACCCAGGGCATAGGTGCACCCAAGGCCTACCAGGGGCTGCAGCATATCTTTTGCCACCCCTGGCTGGCCATCCAAACTGACACAACTGGCTGATCACTCAGCTGGGGCAAGGTCATGTAATCACCCCTTGCTTAGATATAGTATTCCTATGTCTAACCTTATATCTAGACACATATACCCCTATAAGTCACTCCTATGGCAGGCCTTAATAATCCTGAAGACAGAGTGCTTGGTTTTATGTGAGATGGTGCTTTAGCATGAGCTGAGCCTCTCTGCAGCTTTCGGAACCATGTCATTATAGCTGTTCTAGGATAATGCCATATCATATACTCTTAAGTGCATTATGAACCTCGCGGTTAAATGCTATCTTTGGTTTGGCTTTATCAAAACATGTCGTGTAAGGTGTCATACGCTTTGGAATACTACCCCCTCGCCAGTTCTGGCGACGGGGGTAGCATTCCACCCTTCTAGAGGGAGAAGACATGTTACTTCCATTAATCCTGGTTAAAGTTAACCAGAGCCTCAGCATCACAAAGTGGATGCTGCTGCCACAGACACAAGTCTGACCTCCTGCTGCTGGGGGTCCTTCCAGCAAGGGAGGCTTGGACAATAGGTTTCCTGTCACAGGGAGGTGCTAGCACCACCCCAGACAGGCTATAGTGTATTGGGGCAGGGAGGGCTGAATGAAATGAGACACTGCCTGGGGCACACAAGGTGTCCCATGCATAGTCCAGTTCAAACCGGTGCTGGGGTACTCCAGCCCTAGCTCTGGCGCGAAACTGGACAAAGGGAAAGGGGTGTAACCACCCCCTTCCTGGGTCCAACCCATAGGAGGGACCTAGCAGGTAATCCAGCCCCTAGATTTGGTATATAGGTAGGAGCTGAGTCCCAAGACTTTAGATTTTATCCTGACTGAAACTCTGATACGAAACTCTGGACCTTCGACATCCTATTCGACGTAGAAGACTGAAGAATCTCTCTTATGGTCAAGGAGTGACCACCCTGCACAAGCAGGCACCATCAAGCGATCATCGGTTTGCTTTGTCGACGCTCCCGGTGGAGCCCGAGCACAGAGCCTGACAAGACCCAGACTTCCAGACTTCCTTCAGTCCGATCCACAGCCTCAGCAAAGCTGAGACCCGTGGAGGCGACGTGAGACGTGGGACCGGCCATCTTGGAAAGCCAGCAAATTGCTTTCCGTGCAACTTCTGAGGCACCCTCGAAGTTGTGCATTAGGGATTGAGGAGCCCCAGCCCCAAGCACCAGCTGCACCGAAAACCAGCCCTCCACACTCCACGAGTTCTGCGTGGGGCCCTTCTGCATTTTCCTGTTAGACGCGTCTGTCCGGTCACTTGCCCGTTGGCTAGTGACCTCTGTGACGATGAAACCTTGAATTTCTAATGTTGGTCTGGTTGCTCCAGATTGGCCCTTGCTCCCCTGAAAAGGAGCAGTCCATCAGACCTTGCTGGTCTGACCCAGAAGCTATCTTTGATTCCTGAGTGGGTTGCATTTGCCAATGCCTGTTGATTCCGAATTGAGAACCGATACTGCCAACAGCGAGAGCCTTCGTGGAACAGTCTGTGCCAAGCTCCTGGTTGTCGTCGACACCTCCTGGTCTACGTGGCAGCAGAGACAAGCTTCATGACAGTACCTGATTGCTTCTCAACATCGCCTGATTCCTTCCTGGTTCCATCCTGGTCACTGGCTAGTGACCCAGACTCTGTACCCTCTGCTTTCAGGTACTCTTCATCCTCGATCCGCCCTTGAATCCAACCGGACTCTTCTCTCCTGGTCGCCTGCAGCATCTTTTCTCCAAGGCTCCATAGAACTCCATGACGAAACCCGACACACTTTGGGACCTATGCACCTGCTTCCTGTGGGTGAGGTACCGCGAGTACTGCGGTGCTCCTGTGAATATTAACTCTCCTAGTGTCCTAGTTTCAAGTGGTTAGCTTCTAGTCCAGTAGGAAGACTCCTAACTCTTTAACTTTCTAACTTTACGCACCCATTGACTTCTATGTGTGCACGCGTTTGCCTTTAGACTCTGCATCCGCATCCCGTGGGCCTCCTGCTTCCTAACTACTGTTAGTCCAGTTTAGTCCCAGCGATTCACAAGGCCCTAGGCCTTTCAATTGTTCGTGACGTGGTTCTTATACCACTATTTTAGTATATGGTTTAGCGGGCCACCAGGGCCTATCCATATTTGTGCAACTTATTGTATGTTATATTGCGTTACTTGTTATGCGCTTGTGCCTCTGCCCTCATAAAGAGTTCAGAGGATTGATTTAGAAATAAATACATATATATTTTGAATATATAACCTGTGTGGTGTCCTTTCATTTGGTATTAAAGGGATTGCATATGGTAAAACAGCTGGCTTCACATGCCCTCTTGAATTTAGCCTAAGACTGCTTTTGTCCATGCTACCACTAGGATAGCTGGTCTATAAGGTTGACTTTACAACCATCACCATAAGGGTTGTTTGGACTGGTGCAAGGTGCTCACTAGAATAGTGAACATCATATACCAGGCCAACTTCTCACACCTATCAACTCGGTAATTACCCTTTGTTCCATTTCAACAGAGCAAACCTGCGGGAATTTAGCAAGAGGAAAAGGCCCGGTTTGTAGAGGACAGGCACATTTTGGTGCATTAAGGAATACAATTAACATGTTATGCCGCCACAAAATCAGAATTGCTGACAAGTATCAAGTAGCTAAATAATTGAAATAAAGACTCAGCCAGCCTGTCAGGCCTCTTAAAGCCATTTTATTCTAAGTTTGAAACTATTCAAAAAACAGTCTAACAGAGTCTGCGTTTCTCATGAAATATGAGCATTGAACCTTTCAATAAGGTTGCTTTAAACTTGCAGCTGAAGTTAAGCCTGCAGTAGTCATGGAAGACATAGTCATTTCATCGTCTAGGTTGTTGACAGCCGTCTTTAGGTGGCTAGATAGATGTCCTGCAATAGATGAGTTAAAATGAACCAATCTTTGCAAGTCAGTCAATATCCTCACATATTGCTAACACATCATGCTATTTGCCACTTTCATTGCAGGTTGCTTGACTGCTGTAGGTGTCATAGAAAGTTCAGAACTAGCATGATGCTGGTGTTTTGGTTTTGATTGTGAAAAAAGTGAAAGCAACAAAGCTACCCTATGTACACTAAACAGTGATGAACAATCAATCTACTCAGCTACTGGATGTTAATGTATGCTGGTCAAGGGCAGTGAGATATAGCTGAACTTGTTCAGACCAAGCAGAGAACTGGCCTTCTTAGTATTTTGAACCAACTGTTGTTAGGACAGGTGGGTTTCTGGACTAAAATCCATAATTCATTCTGTATTGATTAAAATAACTCATGACATCAATTTGCTGCTGAGGCAAGTATGGAAAGTTGCTTCTTAAGCATTTCAGACGCTGGAAACAAGATCTAGGAACACCATCTCCCTGGCTGTACATCAGGAGCCAGTTTTAGTGATAATCCACTCAACACAGCGCAGGAGCCAAATTTGCTGCGCTGAGTTGTGCAAAGGGGAACACACAGCACATAGCCATTTGTAGTAAGATTTGCCAACTTCAGATGACATAATCTTTGCTCGCAGAAAAACGACTGCCTCGCTGACACATCCACGCAACATGGTTCAGAAGAGAGTGGCTGCCCGCTAGAATAGTATTTGTACTGGAAAAATGCACTCCAGTACAAATTCCTGTGCATAGACAAACTCAGAATTCCATGCATGAGATGCACCCTGTGCACTACATATCGCTTGCAACGCATGGGATGGTTGTTAAATACATTAACAAAAAGGGAGGTAGAGGGAGAAAGGCTAGGGCTCACCCTCCAAGTATTAATAAGTCACACAAGATCTCTGAGGACAGAGATCAAGAACCCAGCCGTAGTATATGACTTTATTCCCAAAACACACAATGGTGTTGGAATAGTGTCAATAGTTCCAAGAAAGAAAAAAAGGGAAAAATATATTCCTTTTTTAGGTGTCCCCTCACTCACCAGGGTTGCCCCACGGTGACATGCTTCATCATAGGGGCCATCCCAGCCCTCTACGGACTGGGGCGTGCTGCGACTTGCGGAATTACGTAGGAGCACTTACAAAGGACTATGTGTGGTGCAAGGAATGTGATGTGAAGGAGTGGAGTTATGTGATAAGTTAAAATTACCTGCCTAGTGAGTTGACAAAACTTTATTCTGGCTCCTAGGTGGTAAAGCTAAAAAATGGGGTAGAAATGGTAGGATACCTAAATTGTAATGGGTTTAGGTGTACCTAACAACTCCTGTCTGCCAACATGTTTCGTGCGTCCCCCTAGCACTTCCTCAGGGCTACACAGGGACCAGCCCTGTGTTCGCCACTCCTTATCACATGCTCTATGGAGTCAAAGCAGCACGTGCATGTGCTTTGTGCAGCCCACAACTAGTCAGCAGATGTTGCAGCAGGGTCAAGACGGGTAATAAGCTTAAAGCAAAAGCCTCCTCTTCCACACAAGTCAAGTGACCACTGTTTGGTGCCAGTGATACCTCGGCAAGCCACTGTTTGCTTCGCTGGCAGCGTCAGCACAGGACATTGGATTGTTGAAGACTGCAGATGCAGTCATGTTCTCCCTTTACCTTACTTACTTTGTACAGTGCACTTGTTACTGTGTTGTCATTACTTAACTCAACAAATACTCAACAAATTAAAAAATAAAAGGCTACCTTTGTACATTGTTCAGACTGGCTTGCAGGAGCATTGTGGACCCACCCTTACCCAGTACTCAAATTACTCCAGGTTCTGACCAGGGGAATTAAGGACCTGAAAAATTCTGGGGAGGGGGCGAGTGATGTACATCAGCTGAACACCCTTCAAAGGGGACCTACATAGATATGTTTTGGAGTTGTCTGAAAATCCAACCGTTTCGGAGTCACTTTTTGGAATCACAGACATTACACTATACAATAGCAATTTTGGGTCACATGGACATAGAGAACCTGACCTCCCCCTCTCGAACTGAAGAAAAGGTAATAATTCCCCTCCTGATTACAGCCCAGGTAGTGATAGCCCAGAGATGGTGGTACGACGCATTACCAAGAATAAACCAATGGTGGGTGAAAGTATGGTCAATACATACGATGGAACGCACAGCAGACAAAATTCATTGAAGACAACTCCATCCTCAACCCCTCCCAATCTGGTTTACACAGCAACCACAGAACAGAGACAGCCCTACTCGCTGCCACAGATAACATCCGCTCTCTCCTCGACCAAGGACACACTGCAGCTATAATACTACTCGACCTATAAGCAGCTTTCGAATCTGTCTCCCACTGCACACTCGGCGCCTGACTACACAACGCCAGCATACAAGGAACCTCCCTCAACTGGATCCACTCGTTCCTCACCGGTAGAAGCCAAAGAATCAGACTGCCACCCTTCCTCTCCGAACCCACGGAAATCAACTGCGGAGTACCCCAGGGATCATCACTCGGCCCAACGCTCTTCAGCTCCCCTCGCCGCCATCGTCAGACAGCACAGCCTCAGCATAGTATCAATCAATCAATCAATCAGGTGTTTGTTAAGCGCAACTATTTGCCCGTAAGGGTCTCAAGGCACTGGGGGTGTCGTAGGTTCCAGTCCATCAAGGAGGGGGTCTGTCGAAGAGCCAGGTTTTGAGGTTTCTTGTGAAGATGGGGAGCGATGTTATCTGTCTGAAGTGGAGGCAAAGGTTGTTCCAGGCTCTGGCCGTGTGGAAGGAGAAGGAGCGGCCTCCTTATCTGGTCTTTCTGGTGTGGGGGACCACAGCGTAGGAGAGCTGGGCTGATCGTAGGGTCTTTTGGCTGCGTGGAATTTGAGTCGGCTGTTCAGGTATGCTCGTTTGGTGTTGTGGAGGGCCCTGTGAGTGTGGGTTAGCATCTTGAAGGTGAGGGTGTGAAAGCAGGAGGACAAGGCTGAGTTGATCTGTTGGTCCATTTTGAGCTCTGAGTCTAGGATGATTCCCAGGTTGTGTGCGTGGTCCCTGGGGGAGGGCGGGTGGCCACCAGGTGTCATTCCAGGCATTGGGGTTTGGGCCCATGATGAGTACTTCCGTTTTGTTGGTGTTTAGTTGTAGGCAGCTGTTTTTCATCCATTTGGTGACGACACCCAGCTCATCCTCTCCCTCACCAAGGACCCCACCACCACCAGATTCAACTTCCAGGAAGGAATGCAGGATGTCGCGTCCTGGATGAGCAACAGCTGCCTGAAGCTCAACCTGGAAAAGACAGAAGTCTTAATAGTCGGAACCACCCCATCAGCATGGAACAACACCGGGTGGCCCACCGCACTTGGCAACCCTCCAATCCCCACGGGCCATGCCAGAAACCTCAGCATCGTACTCGAATCCTCCCTCTCCATGAACAAGCAAGTCAATGCCGTTGCCTCCAGCTGCTTCAACACCCTTGGCATCCTCCGAAAGACTTTCAAATGGATCTCCTCTGAGTCAAGGAATACAGTCACCCATGTACTCATAACCAGCACATTGGACTACGGAAACGGCCTCTACGCCGGCATCAACAAATCCCTGCTACCTAAACTCCAGACCATCCAGAACACTGCGGCCAGACTCGTCCTCGGCATCTCACGACATGAGCACATCACCCAACACCTGCGAGACCTCCACTGGCTCCCTGTTGAGTAGAGAGTAACCTTCAAACTACTCACCCTCCACAACATCAGACCCAAATACCTCAATGATAGAGTCTCCTTCCGCATACAGAAAATAAACCCCCGCTCCGCCGACCTCGCCCTAGCAGAAACCCCGCGCATCCGCAGAACCAGAGCGGGTGGAAGGGGATTTCTCCTACATCGCGGCCAAAGCCTAGAACAAACTCCCAATCAACATCAGACGCTCCCCTACCCTGCACACCTTCAGGAAGAGCCTCAAGAGCTGGTTCTTCGGCTGACCCAGAGCTGCACCCCCACCCCCACCACCCCCACCCACACTGCCTTGAGACACTCAAAGGTGAGTAGCACGCTTTAAACCCCTTGATTGATTGATTGCTTGCTTGATTGATTGATTGATTGATTGACCGCCTCACTGCCATTCTGAGGGGCACATTGCTCAAGTTTTAAAAACTATGGACAACATTCAACACTTATGCTAAAAGAGACAGAGGACTCCCACAACCCTCGCCATTGACAAAACTGGCAGGAGTTGAAGGGCTGGACGGGACTACTGACCAGGAGGCAGATTAAATCTCAGGATAACTTCACTTGAGATGCCGACCTCTCATGTCTTGTTATTACTGGTGCCCTTGTGAACATGCCATTGCATGATTGATCTCACTGTCTAGATAAAATGTAAAGGCTATTAAAATGTTTAAATACATTTTTTTTTAAAAAGAGATCAATAACTCTAAGAACTCCACAAACTTAAGAAGCAGAAATCAAACCAACTCACAAAACGTGAGAAACAAAAAGCAAGTCACACACAACCACTCAACTAGAGACAGAAGATAAGCAGCAGCGAAAACTCCGCTCAGAAGCACAAGTCCAGGAAACTCCAAAGCAGTCTAGAAAGCTTGGAAACAAAAAAAGGCTACAACACTACGACGTGATTCTAAAGGGTAAGCTCTGCAACAACACTATACCTGTTACGCTGGCCTCATTCTAGCTGGTGTCTGTTCCAGGGGCGGCTCCTCCGCTAAGGCAGAGGAGCTTCTCCCCGCTGCTTTTCAGCACTGCAAAAAGGAAAAATAAAATGATAATAACGTGATGTTATTATCATTTTTGTTCCGTGCTGAGGCAGTTTTTCGGGGCAAGGTTGGGCTGGGCAGAGCGGGGGGGGGGAGTGGTGGCACTCTCTAAGTGTGCATGACTGTTTGGCGGCAGTCTTGTCTTGGGCCGGCCAAACGGTCATGCGCACTTTGCATGTTCTCCACCGGCTGTTTTGTTCAGCCTGGGTGGAGAAAATGCACAGGCTCCCTGTACCCGTCTGAGTGTCGAATCATGGTGCTAAGCCCAATCACAATGCTGCTAACAGCAGCGTTGTGATTGGATTAGGGGAGCCTGTCTACTTCCTGCTTCTGGTTCACCCAGAAGGAAGAGGACAGAAGAGAGGGGGCAGCCGGCCACCTGACTGGCAGTTAGTGATTTTTTTTTTAAACCCCCCCCACCCACCTTTTCCCCCCCAACCACATTAGTGCTGACTGGGAGCAACCGCCTCTGGTCTGTTCCTAATGTAGACATATATTCTAGACAAAATGACCACACCATCGAGAGTCTGCAGGGCCTTCTGGCATCCACAAAGACTGACTCCTGGCAGGTCTGAGAATTGATGAGGAAGCAAGGAGACCCACTCCAGCACTCAGGTCAGTTCCTACCTGACTCCCTGTTTTCCTTGAGCTCAGCATGCCAACGGCTTTTCATCAGTGATTGGAGAGGCTCCTAGACCCACTTTAGCACTCTGGCCTGCTCCTTGGTTGCTATCTCTCCTTCGTAAGGTGCAGCATGCCTTTGGTGATTTAACTACAATTGAGGCTGCAGGGAGAACCACTCCAGCACTTACGTCACTGCTGCATCTCTCCAGCGCTAAACCACACTTCCGAGCTGTCCTTCCATTCGGCATAGCTGCTGGTCTCCTCTACGCCGTCGTCTCCTACATGAGTATGTTCCATTCAGCTCTCTCAGCAGGCTTTGGTACTGAGACAGTACCATGGCTTCTCCTGCAGCTCCATACAGATTTTCCAGGTGATACCCCGTCACTTCTGAGAGGCTAGCTGTCAATGACACCAGTCCTAGACCTCAGGAATACCTCTGGTACTCTGCAGAGCACTTCTTTGGTAAGCCAGAAATGTGAGACCATGTGGGGGAATTCAGTCCTATTTTTGCAGTCATGTTGCAGACAGGGAATGTTGATTCCACTGTCAGGGTCTTTGAACCAGACCAGAGTAATTCTGTCTCTTAGTGTATATCTTCTCTGTAGAGCAAACACAATATTAGTTGCAGGAGAGGCCTTATTCAGCAGTTAGTAATGAGGGGCGTCTCAAATTGGAGCAGACCATGCACCTGACAGCCATCAACCTTTCGGGATGTCACCTCTAGGAGACATAGGGCCAGGTCTTGTATGCAGGGCCAAACAAAGGAAACCACTGTCTCCACCTCCACAAATCCCCACACCAACATAATTGGTGATGATCAGAAAAAGCAGGCCTCTGTTACAAAAATCACTGTGGGTTTACTAAAGCAGCTCTGTCTCTATTCTCCCACATCGTACTGTCTGATACTAAAACCAAAGCGTGTGAATGTCAGCTGTACACTTTGCCAGTTTTGGGAGGCTATGCCTCCATCTTGTGTCATGCTTCCCCAAGGGTGGTCCAAAATGGATCCCTCAGGCCTCTTAGTCACACACTTGCATTCAATATGGAGTCACACTACCAGCCACCATATATACTCTCCGTGCACACACCACGTACCCGGGGATGTCAGCAGAGGGTTTGGATATGGAAATTCACCCAATAGGCATTACACACTTCAAGGTCAGCAAAAATATCTGTCCTGTAATACACATCCAAAAATCGTATGCCACCATCACCACTCCATGATTATGTCCCCTGACACAGACAATAGTTCTGTGTCCTAGGTAGGCACACTTGATGCACCACACAAGACTACAGATCATGTCTCTGTATCTCAGAATCTGTAAGGGAGCATATCCCTCATCACATGTGCATGATTGTACTGCCGCTGGACACAAAAACAGATATACCAGTGAAACCTACAGTTGAGATAGTATAGGCCAGAGAGCACGTCCGTGCACATATCAGACCCAACATACTCCCAACACACCTCTTCTAGTTATCTTCTTAAGATGACACAGCAAACTAAGGACTGTGTATATGTGCCAAGACCCACAACTTCCACTCTGTCCTGACCGGCCACTTCCTTAAGAGTTGGACCAAAGACTGTTCTTGGCCCCCTTCACCTTGAATCATTAGTAGGGACCAAGAAGAAACAAAAAGAAATGTAGTATTAGGTTTCACAGAGCATAGTATAACTCTGGACTTCCTTATGTATGTTAAAAATGTGTGCATATGTGTGTAATACGGACCTTTTGGTCAAGTGAGCGTACAACAGGCCTGGTGCTCAGGCATGTCCCTGAAGGCACATGCTTTAGTGAGCACACGCACATGTTTAATACATGCGCTCTAGGAAAGTGGGAGTCCTCCTTATTCAAGAAAGTTTCTCCTTCATCTTTATGCTAATCAGTGAAGTGGCTGCTATTAGAGACTGGTGAGAGCATATCATTCTAAGTGTGAAATTAGACCTGATCTTGGCATTGCTTATTGCTCAGAGATGTCAAAAAGACAACAGGTGACCTGCAGTGAGTCAAAACATCACGAGGAAGATGGATAGAGAGCCTTAAAACTGGAACTGAGCATAATTTGGAAAGCAAAAAGACAGCATAATGCTTTTGAGAATAATCAATATAGGAGAAAAACAATAGACTGTTCAACACAAACATTGTTAGTTTATTCTGCAGTAGTATAATTTATTGTAAGGAACAAAATAGGTAGAACAAACTTGTATTTAGATCTATCTAGTATTGTTGCGATTCCTCCTTTCTCTGATTATTACTTAAGCATTCATCCACTACTACTAGCAGAACCGAAACTCCAAGCACACAGCTCTTGCAGATCACATTTACGCCTGTGCTAATAGCTGCAAGGATACCTTCGCCATTATCAGAGATCTCACTGCATATCCTGGTGCCTCTAGCAACATCACCCCCTCCCAAGACCTTTGAAACAATCTCTCGGCATTCTTCTGTAACAAAATCAACTCCACATACAGCAACTTCGACCCTACACAAGACTCAGGCACAGTTGCAATTCAGCTTCCCATCACAGCTGAAGAACGAACCCTGACCTTGTGGACTGCTGCCATCACTGTCGAAATTGCTGCTGCCATGAAGACCACAAACCCTGGGCCCCATCTGACCCTTGTCGCCACCACATCCTCACCAAAGGACTCCTACTGATCTGTGAAGCACTAACACCTATCCTCAATATCTTCATTGAAGTTCCCGGACAACTGCAAACATGTCACTGTCAAGTCCCATCTCAAAAAAAACGTGCACTGAACCCACCCACACTTTCGAACTATGGATCCATTTCCCTGCTACCATACCCAGCAAAGGTCTTTGAGAAACTAAACAACCAGTGCCTCACCGACCACCTCAGCAACTACCAACGACATGCAGTCCAGATTCAGGTCCAGCCACAGTACAGAACCAGCACTTATCACTGCCATAGGTGACATGCGCATGATCCCTCATCCAAGGCATCCCACCTTCTCCCAGACCTCTTAGTAGCATTTGACATGGTCTTGCACTCCATTCTCATCATGTGCCTGCATGAGATTGACATCCAAGGACCCGCTCTTTGCTAGATCGGCTTCTTCTTAATTGTTAGAGCATAAGCTGTCAGCCTAGTGCCTCACTCTTCGGAAGTCTGCAAACCCATCTGCAGAGTAAATCAAGAAACATTGCTTAGACCCACCCAACGCATAAATGATCCTTCTAGCCAATGTAATCTGCACGCACGTCATCAACATCCTCTCCTACGCCTACAACACGCAACTCATATTCTCCCTCTTGGACAAAACCCCTCAACGCAAGAAAGAAATAGACTGCCTGCATGACCAAAATCGCTAACTCGATAAAAAACAACTGTCACAAGCTCAACACCAAGATGACTGAAGAAGTGATCTTCAGCTAGGGCACCTCACCATGTGTCTCCAACTGGTGGCCTGCCAAACTCGCAATCCACCCACATCCAGAACCTATGCCAGGAACCTTGGTATATTCATCAACAGCAACCTGGACATGACAACACAACTCAATGTGTCACTGCATCCTGAGTCCACACAATAATGATGCAAAGGAAGCTCTTCCAATGGCTCCCAAGTAACACTATAAAAAATGGCACTCATTCCCTAGTCACCAGCAAGTTGAACAATGTAAACCCCGTCTATGCCGAGATCACCAAGTCACTCACTAGAAGACTACAAACCGTCCAGAACTCGGTAGCCAGGCTCGTCCTTCAACCTCCCTCAAAGAACTCATATCACACCACATCTCAAGGACCTACACTGGCTCTAGATTCTCAAAAGCACTCAATTCAAACTCCTGGCACGGGAAACATCCTTTACGATGCAACTTTTACCACGCAGTGCCTTTACAACGCTGGTTTTTCAACGCAAGTCATTACAACGAATTGCGCTGGGGGGCGCTCTAGGATAGGTAATAGTTTAATTTACTATCCAACACCTTCCCTACTATCCACGGGGACTGGAGTTGGAATAGTAAATTAAACTATTCACTATCCAGCACCCCCCTACGCAAGTCGTTGTAACGACTTGCGTTGAAAAACCTGCGTTGTAAAAGCATGCGTGGTAAAAGCATGCCTTGTAACAACGTACATCCCCTCACACACATATCCACCCAGTCCCCACCTACCTGAACAGCTGCATCTCCTTCAGCCAACATCTAGACTCTTCTACTCCTACTTGTATACATCCCACAAATACAGAGACCAGATCAGGAGGACGGGTTTTCTCTTACATCACTCCTAAAGTGTGGAACGGCTTCCAACCCCACATCAGAGCCTCCTCCTCTCTTCTTGAACTCCACAAGAAGCTGCGGACCTGGGGCCTCATTTATGAGAAATGACGCACCGCTGCGTGAAAGCAGCGATGCGTCACTTCTCAGTGCGCACTCCTTGCGACATTCCTGATGCGTCATATTTAATGTGTGACGCATCATGTCGCAAGGAGTTACAGATACGTCAGTATTTCTGACGTATCTGTAACCGCAAAAGTGACGCATTGCTGGAGTGTGTCACAAAAGTGACGCAACTCCAGCAATGCGCCCTTTCACATGGGGCAAGCCCCATGTGAAAGGGCCTGCGTCAGTCTTACGCCTGCTGTGAGGCAGGCGCAAGATTATGACGCAACGGCATCCTAAAAGTGACGCAGTGAAATCTCATAGATTTCACTGCGTCACTTCTATGACCCTTCCTTGCGTCAATACGCCCCCCTTGCCTACATTATACCTGGCGCAGGTATAATGTGGCGCAGGGGCTTACAAAGTGACGCATCTACCTAGATGCGTTACTTTGTAAATATGGCGCAATAAGGGGCATTTTTTACGCCACTGGTGCGTCACAAAAAGTGACGCACTGGCAGCGTAAAAGTGACGCACAGCCTCATAAATGAGGCCCCTGGCTTTTAATTAACCATGCTACCACTGGTCGGGCTACGCACACACCTGTTCAGCGCTAGGATACTCTTGTGGGTGACAGAACGCTTTAGAAATACACATAACATAAAACAATATAACCACACACCTTATCTGTCCCTCCCGCAATTGTCGGTGTCGCTAGTATGTCCTTCCCATTCTCCCACTTGGTGTCTGCGTGGCTGGCCCCCACCTACCAATGGAAAAAAAAACGCGATGAAGTAGCCAACATTGGCCATATCCTAACTTTTTGTTTTTCTTCTAATTTTCAGCCATTCTGCATAGCAGCTGGACTGCTGTACAACAAGGGTAACAAGCATTTACAATGCAATGGTTTTGCCTTTGTTAAAGTTAGAGCTATTGGCATTGCTCTTGACATTATTTTTATTTATGTGTTTTTTTAAAACATAAATAAATGGCATTGTCATTTACAATGCAACTAGCTTTATCTCTCGCAAATGACACACACAAACACCCACAGAGAGCCCCCCACACACACACAGAGCCCCCCCACACACACACACACAGAGCCCCCCACACACATACCCACACAGAGCCCCCCACACACACAGCCACACAAAGCCCCCCCACACACACACCCACACGGAGCCCTCCACACACACCCACACAGAGCCCCCCCACACACTGCGACCCCCCCCACACACTGCAAGCCCTACACACTGCGACCCCCATTTCAATAGATGTGTGATGCTTACCTGGTACTAAATTGGTCCATGCATGGCTGAAAGGTTGAAATGGTGTAGGAGGCAAGGGGACAAATGTGAGCATGGAGAGAAAGGAGTATAAGTTTGAGATTAGTGACTAGGTGAAAATAAAATCAGGAAGGACACAGGGTGGTCTTTCCAAATTAGATGGTCTATTTCAGGTAGAAAATGTCAGTAGGTTCTTTGTGTTCTTGAGGGGGGGATAGGTCCAACCGGCACCATAATCGGACGTTTATTGTTTATACCCATTCACAACAGGTAACTAGGCAGGATGGTCGTCTCAGAGCCCAATCAGCAGTGAAGCAACAAGGTCCCTAAACCTCCGTAGAAGCATGTGAAACACTGAGGGGCCCTCCTCACCACACACAGGGCTGAATCTGCACTCTGAATCTGCACTCTGAATCTGCACTCTGCACTCTGAATCTGCACTCTGCACTCTGAATCTGCACTCTGCACTCTGAATCTGCACTCTGCACTCTGAATCTGCACTCTGAATCTGCACTCTGCACTCTGAATCTGCACTTTGCACTCTGAATCTGCACTCTACACTCTGAATCTGCACTCTGAATCTTGAATCTGCACTCTGAATCTGCACTCTGCACTCTGAACTCTGAATCTCCACTCTGCACTCTGAATCTGCACTCTGAATCTCCACTCTACACTCTGAATCTGCACTCTGAATCTTGAATCTGCACTCTGAATCTGCACTCTGCACTCTGAACTCTGAATCTCCACTCTGCACTCTGAATCTGCACTCTGAATCTCCACTCTGCACTCTGAATCTGCACTCTGAATCTCCACTCTGCACTCTGAATCTGCACTCTGAATCTCCACTCTGCACTCTGAATCTGCACTCTGAATCTCCACTCTGAATCTCCACTCTGCACTCTGAATCTGCACTCTGAATCTCCACTCTGCACTCTGAATCTGCACTCTGCATCTGCACTCTGCATCTGCACTCTGCATCTGCACTCTGAATCTGCACTCTGCATCTGCACTCTGCATCTGCACTCTGCATCTGCACTCTGCATCTGCACTCTGCATCTGCACTCTGAATCTGCACTCTGAATCTGCACTCTGAATCTGCACTCTGAATCTGCACTCTGCCTCTGCACTCTGCCTCTGCACTCTGAATCTGCACTCTGAATCTGCACTCTGAATCTGCACTCTGAATCTGCACTCTGAATCTGCACTTTGAATCTGCACTCTGAATCTGCACTCTGAATCTCCACTCTGAATCTCCACTCTGCACTCTGAATCTCCACTCTGCACTCTGAATCTCCACTCTGCACTCTGAATCTCCACTCTGCACTCTGAATCTCCACTCTGCACTCTGAATCTCCACTCTGCACTCTGAATCTCCACTCTGAATCTCCACTCTGCACTCTGAATCTCCACTCTGAATCTCCACTCTGAATCTCCACTCTGCACTCTGAATCTCCACTCTGAATCTCCACTTTGCACTCTGAATCTCCACTCTGCACTCTGAATCTCCACTCTGCACTCTGAATCTGCACTCTGCACTCTGAATCTGCACTCTGCACTCTGAATCTCCACTCTGCACTCTGAATCTCCACTCTGCACTCTGAATCTCCACTCTGCACTCTGAATCTGCACTCTGAATCTCCACTCTGCACTCTGAATCTGCACTCTGAATCTCCACTCTGCACTCTGAATCTGCACTCTGAATCTCCACTCTGCACTCTGAATCTCCACTCTGAATCTCCACTCTGCACTCTGAATCTCCACTCTGAATCTGCACTCTGCCTCTGCACTCTGAATCTGCACTCTACACTCTGAATCTGCACTCTGAATCTGCACTCTGAATCTGCACTCTGCCTCTGCACTCTGCCTCTGCACTCTGCCTCTGCACTCTGCACTCTGCACTCTGAATCTGCACTCTGAATCTGCACTCTGAATCTGCACTCTGAATCTGCACTCTGAATCTGCACTCTGCCTCTGCACTCTGCCTCTGCACTCTGCCTCTGCACTCTGCATCTGCACTCTGCATCTGCACTCTACACTCTGAATCTGCACTCTACACTCTGAATCTGCACTCTGAATCTGCACTCTGCCTCTGCACTCTGAATCTGCACTCTGCCTCTGCACTCTGCATCTGCACTCTACACTCTGAATCTGCACTCTACACTCTGAATCTGCACTCTGCACTCTGAATCTGCACTCTGAATCTGCACTCTGAATCTGCACTCTGAATCTGCACTCTGAATCGGCACTCTGAATCTGCACTCTGAATCTGCACTCTGAATCTGCACTCTGAATCTGCACTCTGAATCTGCACTCTGCCTCTGCACTCTGAATCTGCACTCTACACTCTGAATCTGCACTCTGAATCTGCACTCTGAATCTGCACTCTGAATCTGCACTCTGAATCTGCACTCTGCACTCTGAATCTGCACTCTGAATCTGCACTCTGAATCTGCACTCTGAATCTGCACTCTGAATCTGCACTCTACACTCTGAATCTGCACTCTGAATGTGCACTCTGAATCTGCACTCTGAATCTGCACTCTGCATCTGCACTCTGCATCTGCACTCTGCATCTGCACTCTGCACTCTGCATCTGCACTCTACACTCTGCATCTGCACTCTGCACTCTGCATCTGCACTCTACACTCTGCATCTGCACTCTGCACTCTGCATCTGCACTCTACACTCTGAATCTGCACTCTACACTCTGAATCTGCACTCTGCACTCTGCACTCTGCACTCTGAATCTGCACTCTGCACTCTGAATCTGCACTCTGCACTCTGAATCTGCACTCTACACTCTGAATCTGCACTCTGCACTCTGAATCTGCACTCTGCACTCTGAATCTGCACTCTGCACTCTGAATCTGCACTCTGAATCTGCACTCTGCCTCTGCACTCTGAATCTGCACTCTACACTCTGAATCTGCACTCTGAATCTGCACTCTGAATCTGCACTCTGAATCTGCACTCTGAATCTGCACTCTGCACTCTGCATCTGCACTCTGAATCTGCACTCTGAATCTGCACTCTGCATCTGCACTCTACACTCTGCATCTGCACTCTACACTCTGAATCTGCACTGTGAATCTGCACTCTGCATCTGCACTCTGCATCTGCACTCTGCATCTGCACTCTGCATCTGCACTCTGCATCTGCACTCTACACTCTGCATCTGCACTCTACACTCTGAATCTGCACTCTACACTCTGAATCTGCACTCTACACTCTGAATCTGCACTCTACACTCTGAATCTGCACTCTACACTCTGAATCTGCACTCTGAATCTGCACTCTGAATCTGCACTCTGCACTCTGCATCTGCACTCTACACTCTGAATCTACACTCTACACTCTGAATCTGCACTCTGAATCTGCACTCTGAATCTGCACTCTGAATCTCCACTCTGAATCTCCACTCTGAATCTCCACTCTGAATCTCCACTCTGAATCTCCACTCTGAATCTCCACTCTGAATCTGCACTCTGAATCTGCACTCTGAATCTGCACTCTACACTCTGAATCTGCACTCTACACTCTGAATCTGCACTCTGAATCTGCACTCTGAATCTGCACTCTGAATCTGCACTCTGAATCTGCACTCTGCATCTGCACTCTACACTCTGCATCTGCACTCTACACTCTGAATCTGCACTCTGAATCTGCACTCTGCATCTGCACTCTGAATCTGCACTCTGAATCTGCACTCTGAATCTGCACTCTGAATCTGCACTCTGCATCTGCACTCTGCATCTGCACTCTGCATCTGCACTCTGCATCTGCACTCTGCATCTGCACTCTGCATCTGCACTCTGCATCTGCACTCTGCATCTGCACTCTGAATCTGCACTCTGAATCTGCACTCTGAATCTGCACTCTGCATCTGCACTCTGCATCTGCACTCTGCATCTGCACTCTGAATCTGCACTCTGAATCTGCACTCTGAATCTGCACTCTGAATCTGCACTCTGCCTCTGCACTCTGCCTCTGCACTCTGAATCTGCACTCTGAATCTGCACTCTGAATCTGCACTCTGAATCTGCATCTGCACTCTGCACTCTGCATCTGCACTCTGCATCTGCACTCTGCATCTGCACTCTGAATCTGCACTCTGAATCTGCACTCTGCACTCTGAATCTGCACTCTGAATCTGCACTCTGAATCTGCACTCTGAATCTGCACTCTGAATCTGCACTCTGAATCTGCAATCTGCACTCTGCATCTGCACTCTGCATCTGCACTCTGCATCTGCACTCTGCACTCTGAATCTGCACTCTGAATCTGCACTCTGAATCTGCACTCTGCACTCTGAATCTGCACTCTGCATCTGCACTCTGAATCTGCACTCTGAATCTGCACTCTGAATCTGCACTCTGAATCTGCACTCTGAATCTGCACTCTGAATCTGCACTCTGCATCTGCACTCTGCATCTGCACTCTGCACTCTGCACCTGCACTCTGCATCTGCACTCTGAATCTGCACTCTGAATCTGCACTCTGCATCTGCACTCTGCATCTGCACTCTGCATCTGCACTCTGCATCTGCACTCTGCATCTGCACTCTGAATCTGCACTCTGCACTCTGAATCTGCACTCTGCACTCTGAATCTGCACTCTGAATCTGCACTCTGAATCTGCACTCTGCACTCTGAATCTGCACTCTGAATCTGCACTCTGCACTCTCAATCTGCACTCTGCACTCTCAATCTGCACTCTCAATCTGCACTCTGCACTCTCAATCTGCACTCTGCACTCTCAATCTGCACTCTGCACTCTCAATCTGCACTCTGCACTCTCAATCTGCACTCTGCACTCTCAATCTGCACTCTCAATCTGCACTATCAGTCTGCACTATCAGTCTGCACTATCAGTCTGCACTATCAGTATGCACTATCAGTATGCACTATCAGTCTGCACTCGCACTCTGCACTCGCACTCTGCACTCTGCACTCTGCACTCTGCACTCGCACTCTGCACTCGCACTCTGAATCTGCACTCTGACTCTGAATCTGCACTCTGACTCTGAATCTGCACTCTGACTCTGAATCTGCACGCCTTAAAATCCACTCTCGGTTCCTTTGTTTGCCTGATGTTCGTTACGAAATTTTATTAAAAGGTGAGCAGGAAGTTTCAAAGTGCGACAGCATAAACATTTTTTTTAACTATCAGCTTACGATTCCTACCTTATTTGGAAGTTTATCTACTTGAAATATTCCCTTTGTTCTGTAGTAAGCAGACCTTTTTATTCCTCGTGTTAATACACATGCAATGTTTGTCAATGCCCAGCGGGTCAGGCAGTGTTCAGTAGCACAATATTGCTGCCTCGTGGCCTTTCGCTGCCGCGGGAAGTGCACAATTAGGCGATGCTGTGATCCCGGGTGCACTTTTCTGGTCGGAAAGTGGAAAGTTAGTGGTTTCACAGTGGGGGTCGGTGCCCTATAATAGGTAACACATGGGAAGCTCTAAATAAATAACTTCATCTAATGAGGCTGTCATTAAATAAAAAAAAGTAGCATGCTCGCCGCTGGGACATTTATCACCGCACAAATTAGTCTGTTTTCGCCTCATTAAAATAAAGAGAAACCAGCGTGAATTCGGTATACTTTACTCCCATGAAATAAAACACATCCAGCAAAGGACCTAACTCTAAAACGGATATTCACATATATGTACATCATTTCAGTCCTTTTTAATGTCCACAACGCTAAAACGTATAAAATAAACAAGCTTATAGTAACAATGAAAATGCTGCATCGGAAGGCGGGTGCCGGCTCAATGCCGGGACAGATTCGGGGGCGTTCCCGGCTTTTGGCTGACGTCGCGTGACGTCGGCAAAAGCCAAAGAATCTCGGGAACGCCCCCGAATCTGGTCCGGCATTGACGGACAGGCCCCTCGTCCAATGGCTAGCCTCCATTTATGGAGCTAGCCAATCGGAGGAGGGGGCGTATCCCGACCCACACACACAACTCAAGAGGTTTTTTTGGCACATGGGCAAAGCGCATGGCCAGTCAAAACCTAAAAAGCAGCCCCAAGGCCAATAGGTCTCACACAGGCGCGATCTATTGCCTTTGCCAATGCTTGTTGAAAGTCGCTCTTAAATTGGGAATGGGATGATCCCACAGAGAACAGGGGCATTCCGATCGAAGAGAACGTCTCTGAGCGGGGTTCAAAATATTGTTTGGGAGAAGGACACCGCTCCCCGTCAGGTGGTTACTTTAACAAGTTCTGCGTGAGGTAAAGTTCGGTAATCCCGTCCGGCCACGCGCTTAATGCGCAGCGATAAAACCCAGGCATGTTTTTATCAGCAGCGGGGTGCTCCCCGTGCTGTTTTGGAAGTCTAGACTGAGGCTTTAGGGACAGGCCTATAAAACAATATCCATCCCCAATAAAGTTTCACATGTGCGATCAAAATACAGGAAACTCGTCTTTCTGTTTGGCTGTGTTGAAGTGCGCAGATGTCATCCTGAAAGTATTCTCAAATATTGACTTTGCAAAATGCACCGTTTGGCAGAAAATATTTCTCAGGCAAATGAAAGAAATAATGTTTGCCAAGAAAAGAAGCAGCATGAGGTCAGGTCGTTTTCATTTGTTAGAGCATTTTCATTGTATCAACTCCTTATGAGAGCTTTTTAAAAAGAGTGTTCATTTTTCTGAAGCAGTGCTCGAAGTGGGGGAAAAAAGTTGGGGAACTGTTTGGGGAGAATTAGAGGGCGGGAATAATCCGAGGATTGGGTCAGTGGGCTGAGTCAGAGGTGTGGCCCGAATGAGTAAACCATCCCAACTTTTGGTATTTGTTTGGCGTTTCAATGACCGGGTACAGCTTATTACATAATTTAATTCAACCAGTGGATATACTTAGGGGCAGATTTATGTAGGGGTTGCGCCACGTTTACGCCGCCGTTGCGTGACGCAACGGCGCGGAAACATGGCGCATCTCTGCGACCTATTTACAACGTGACGCATCTAGGCAGATGCGTCACGTTGTAAAACCCTGCGCCACATGAAACCTGCGTCAGGTTTCATGTGGGCGTTCTGTTGCAGGGTGGGCGTTCCCTCGTAGGAAAGCCCCGTAAAACTGACGCAGTGAAATCTACAAGATTTCACTGAGTCAGTTTTACGACGCTGCTGCGTCAAATCCTTACGCCTACTTGAAGCAGGCGTAAGGAGTGACGCACCACGTTATGTATGGGTGGCCTCTGTACATTGCGGGAGTTGCGTCGCACTTGCGACGCTACTCCAGCAATGCGCCGCCCGTACACCACAAGATGCGTCACGCATCTGCCCTTCCTTGCACCATGGTGCGCCGCATTGTAAATGCGGCGCATCTGTGGTGCCGCAAGGAGGGAATTGCGTGACGCATCAGTTCTGGCGCATCCCTGCTGATTTGCAGAGATGCGCCAGAACTCATAAATCTGCCCCTTAATGTTCAAATATGAGTTATTGACATTAAGTACATTCCCAAAGTGGGATATGTTTCCAATCACAGAACGCCCCAAATACACTTAAAAGTGGAATCACAAGCCATTTGTCTCTGAGCCATGCAGTTTCTGTCATCAGCACTTCTCTTCACCACAAGAGCAGTTCAAAGATGAATGGCAAAATATCCTAGTTTGCAAATGTTTTCACATAATTATGCAGAGGCTGTTAGTATGTGTAAACATTTCAAAATATTAAAGTATCAGAAAATGTACCTCATTATGCTGCAGCCTTTTTTTGCTGCATAATTTAGTCAACACTGAGACATAATTTTCTCCTCCATTGCTGCATAATTCCAGTGTCTCCAAAGCAGGTAGTCCAAGTGCTTGTGCATGAAGCAGAGAGACTGTGAAGTTTGTGAACTTAGTTTGGTGTGTGTGCATATCCTGTATTGCTGATTCCTGGTGAGTTGTAGCTACTACTGTTGAAGCAAGGCCAATGGAGGTACCAATGGTGAGGCAGACTGGCCTCAAGGTTACTCTGACCTCTGTGGCAGAGTCACTGTCACTCTAGGGGGGCTGTTTCGTAGGCCTGCCCACAAGACTGGAAGTGAACTTAATAGGGATTGTGGTGGACAGGCCTTCAAGGTTAACCCACAATTGCAACCGCTAGGGTCCACCTGCTGGGGCTAAGACACTAGGGCTTCAACAGTCTAGCAGGGCTTTCAAAGGTCTAGCATGGGAATGTGTTTCCTAAGGAAAGTGGTCTGGTGGACTGGTCCTGAAGGCTGAACCTGGCCCCCTAGTTCCAAATTCGGCAGCTCTGGCCATAGTGTCACATCCTTTCTTCCACTGAACAACATACAGCCCCACTGAGAGACACTTGCACTGCCTTCAGCTACAACCCAATTGTGCCCTGTTATAAACACCTAGATGTGACTCTATTCAAATTATGCACTAGAAAATAGTAATATGCTGCCTGAAAAAAATAGAAGTAACATCCTGGAAGAAGCAAACACTCATAGGGAATGTAAGATTAAGTAAAGCATGTGAAATGTAAGCAGGAACTACATGCTTACCTTAATGCTTTTACACTCATTATTCAGAAATTAATGAGTGTTTCTTGTTAAGGACGTGATTACAGGGCCCGGAACGCATCCGTTTCAATGTCCATTGTTAATATCCTTACAAAACGTCAGCAGTGTGGTTTAAATAGACCACATCCCTGAACACTGAGCAATGCTACATATTTTATAAACCAAAATAAGGGAAAGAGCTGATAAGGATCACATTAAATGATTCCCACAATTATTTTTAAAAAGTGCTCAGGCATCTTGTATTTCCCAACTTACTTGATATTTGTTTTTATGGATTGCCCAGTTCAGCTCCTGGCTGTCCAGGCTGCTCTTGCAGGCCCCAGTGCTGAGAAAAGAGCAGGGCTGTAAAGGAGGGGCTGGAGATCTGTGGGCAAGCACAAAGAACGATATCCAGGAGATGCTGGTGGGGCTGGGTTGGCACTAGGTCCAGAGCCAGAGTACTGGATACAGAGACCACTGGAGGGCTTCTTCTACTGCAACTTCCTTTTCCCCTATTTTCCAGGTCTAGCAGGGTGGAGAGAGGATGGGCAGAGCCGGACAGGGATTCCACACTGAATCCCTCTTCTTCTATTCCTGGTGGCGTAGTCAGTCTGGGTGAGCCCGAAAATAAAAGGCAGACAAGGTGAAAGGCGGGGCCTTGTATTGGTCACAATGGGAGGCAGGCAGTTAGCGTCACTAGTTAAGGTGTAAACCACTGCAGGGCCATTATAGGCGCATGCTTACCTACGATTGACAGCGGCTTCAGTGTTGCTGGGCCGGCCCCTGCCCCCCGACACAAAGGGAGAGAGGGTGGAGACTGCTGAGGCCAGCCTCGATGTTAACCACACAGGGCTGGATGATTATGTAATCATTTTCAAGCTAGGCAAAAGGTCAAAGGGATGGCTTGTGTACTTGTTGTCAAGTTTGTTACCTACAACATGCGAACAAATACGAACAAGTAGGTCTTTGTGGGAGGTGACGATTGTATATTTCTGAACCAGAACTGAATTCCTGACAAAAGAAGATCTGTTCCAGTTCAATTTAGGATACATCCTCTATCTGGGGCCATATATCGAATTGATTTATGGAACAGGGAGATGGAGTAGGAACTTACTCTGTCCACTCCATGCATCAACCTGGTATTGCAGTACCTTCAGGAATGGTGCACTTCCCCACTCCTTCACAAAAACGAGAAAACAAAAGTGGCAAACTCTCTAAAGTGGCGCTAATGTAATTGGGTGTGAATAAAACAAATCTGGGCACTTTGCGATCACTCTGTCTTGCTTAAAGTTATTTATTTATTTTTCATATTTTGAACCTCTTTTTTTCTTCTCTCCAGCTCGAGGCTGCACCTTGGAACATAAAAATTTCAGCAAAAGACAGCATTACCAGGAAAACTGTTTCATTTAAAAAAATCAATTTCAATGGGGAACGAATGAAGGAAAGTAAAGGAAAGAGAGGGTAAAAGCTGTTTCTTGACGTTACAGTTTTCAGCAGGTGACGAAGAGTGAGACACAGATAGAAAGAGCGGAAATAAGAGGAAGGAAGAGACGGGGTTGCAGCTGCCAGTGCCAGAGCAGGAGAACTGGACACTGCCCTTGTCTTCTCTGGGCAAGAAGAAAAAGACAGAATCATTTTCCTTCTCTGCTTACCGCGCCCGTCCCCGAACGGTCACAAATGGCCAAGCCTTATCTATAGGCCATGGCTATTTTTGCCGCCCTGGGAGCATTTTTAAAATAAAAAAGTTGGGGAACGGATTGTTTTTTTTTTTTTATTCTTTTTATTGAGAGTTCATAGACATAAATATAGGACATATAGGAATCTCATATAAAAGTTCCAGCATATTTGAAGACACAACAATTAGCATAATGTATAAAGTGCAGAAATTGTCAAAAACTATTTAAATACAAATTAAAAAATACTCGACAGTGCAGTCACAGTTCCTAGGATCAAAGGGACAGTCATTTTCGTTAAAGTGCAAAAGTGCTGAATCAAATACATACATTCATAAAAACTCCTAGACCTTCCAGGATTTATGATCAAGATCTAATTTAAGTAAAATACAAAGAGATATTAAAGGACCCAAGATTCAAACCAAATAGTGCAGTCACAATTCCTATGGTCAAAAGAAGATAATTTTCATTAAAGTGCAAAAGTGCTGAATCAAATATATATATTAATAAGAAAAACAAAAGAAAAGGAAAACATTACCTAGACCTTCCAAAGATTATGATCAAGATCTTATTTAAATAAAACGCACAGAGATACCAAAAGACCTAAGATTCAAACGCACTCCAGTACTTCTCATATTTTCTCACTGCTCCTGATCTTAACGCATATTTCTTTTCCATCCCCCGTATTTTAGCCAATTTTACTCTCCATGCATTGAAAGTAGACACTTTGTCTGTTTCCAAAGTTGCAGAATTAACGATCTTGCTATTAAAGCTGCGATGAATAAACTTTCGTCATGCGTAGAGATGGCAAGAGAGCAGCCCAGAATTGCTATAGATTCATTAAGTGAGATTTGGGGGTCCATTGTGCATCTGAGGTATTTCTCAATCTCCTCCACAGATTCTGAATTTTTGGGCATTCCCACATGATATGTGTCCAAGTGTCTTTCTCTGCACAACAAAAGCATTTATCTTCTATTTGCAGATATATATTATGGAGGAATGAGGGTGTTCTGTAAATCAACCATTTCGAATAATATTGCATACGTTTATAATTTGCTCCTCGAAATATAGCAGCATTAAATTTGTTCAATTTATTCCAGGTTGGTTTACTAATCTGTATACCTTCCCTTTTCCTCCACCTGTCCCTATTCTTTTCATATAACGGAAGAGATTTGTTCTTGTCAAAGATTTTATTCCAGATTCTGACCTTCCTTTGTGTGGGGCCCTTAAGGGCTTCACTATTGCTTGATTTA
The DNA here is from genome assembly GCF_964261635.1 of Lissotriton helveticus. NCBI lineage: Eukaryota > Metazoa > Chordata > Amphibia > Caudata > Salamandridae > Lissotriton > Lissotriton helveticus. The sequence goes on from NC_136063.1 coordinate 275,101,530, forward strand.
TAACACAATTTTTCTATGTCTAGCTCTTTGAATATAGGATTTAATCTAATAATAGACCATTTTAAAATTATGTTAGAATGTTGAAGCCCTATCTCGATCTCTTCCCATGTTTTCCAACAATTCCCCTTAATAAAATCCTGGATCTTATCATACCCGTTTGCTTTCCACAATCTCAATGTATTCCTGTCCATAATACCTATTTCTCCTGTATATATGTTTGCAAGTCTGGTTGAGTTATTAATTCTTAAAATATTCTAATATGCCAGTAACTGGGCTTTTTGTTTAAGCAGCAATTGTAAGGTCTTATAGCGTACTTTCTTAGGGTACTTGGTCACTCTTGAAGGATCAATGATATTATGTTCCCTTAAAATCTTTTTCATAAAAAAATTATCTGCTTCTTATGTGTCTAAGAAAAAAAAACTTAAACTGTGATGTGCAAATGTCGCATAATAGTCATCTCTAATATTCGGAAAAGAGAATCCTCCTTCTACAACCGAGCAATTTAAAGTGCTAAGTGCCAATCTTGGTGTCTTATTCGCCCAAAGGAAAGAAGAAAACATGCAATCTATCTGCTTTAAAAAGGAAGTCTGTATTGCACAAGGAGCTGCACTAAAAATAAAATTAAAAAGTGGAAGAATAGACATTCGAATCAGCGCAACCCGTCCCATTATTGATAGCGGGAGCTGATTCCATCGTGCTAATTGTAAGCTCACCTTTTTCAGTAATGGAATATGATTTAGTGAATAGAGCTCTTCTACTTTTTCTGATACATAAATTCCTAAATATCTCTTATGGCGGGTATTATATGTCTGTCTAAATTCAGATAGCAGAGTGTTTACACTACAATTGCATAATATGATTTCTGTTTTGGTTTTATTTATTTTATACCTGCCTATTCTTTGAAAATCTGCAAACACACTCATAACTTCTGACTGAGTTGTTATCTTCGAGTCCAGGAAGAGAACAATGTCATCGGCGTAGAGTTTTATATTAGTCATTCCTCTAACCGGAGCCGTATGAGCTCTTTTTTCCCTAATCGCAATTGCCAATGGTTCGATAAACAAAGCAAATAAAATCTGAGAGAGGGGCAGCCTTGCCGAGTACCTCTATTTATTTGACATGTCCCTACTTTTACTGAATTGATCAAAATCTGCGCATGGGAGTTTCTATAGAGTTGGTTTGATAAAAATACAAATTCATTCGGAAAGCCAAACCTCTCCAGGATCGCAAAAAGACAGTTTCATGAGACAAGATCAAATGCCTTTTCGGCGTCTAAAAACCAAATCTGTGCCTGCACTTTATTGACACTAAAAAAGTCCAAAGCCTCCAGTAAAAAATGTGTATTGGTATAGAGTTGTCTCCCTGCCACAAAACCGCACTGGTCCGCCCCAATGAGTGATCCTACCATCTTATTTAATCTATTTGCCAGCAGTTTAGTAAACATTTTGTAGTCAGTATTTAACAGGCTATTGGCCTGTAAAAGTTAACATTTTCCCTATCTTTATCTTTTTTCAAAATACTGACTACTACTGCAGTGCGAAAAGATGCTGGCGGGTCCCCCCTCGTAGTAGGTGGTTGGTAAGCGTTAAAAATTCAGGACTAAGTATTGTAGAATATGCTTTAAACAATTCTGCTGAAATACCATCCTCCCCAGTGGCTTTGCAATTAGGCAGGGAGCTGATAACCTCATCTAGCTCTTCTTTCGTAAATTCCGCTTGTAGTAGCTCTTTAAAATTACTTCCTAACTTTGGAATTTGTTATTCCTGTAAAAAGTCATTGATTGTTTCCAATGTGACATGGTGGGTCATCTGATAAATATCTTTATAATGGTTAAAGAACACCTCACCTATAGATGAAGTAGTCTTCATACGGACTTTAGTTACTTTATCACGTATGCAGTCAACTCTGCTACGGACTTGATTTTCTTTCGCTTACCAGGCTAGTACTCTCCCTGTGTACTCACTCTCCTCATCATTTTTCTGCAGGTATAATCTACTTGCCATATCCCCTAGTTCATAATAAAATTCCCTCATTTTTGTTTTAGCATTAAGTACCTCTTGTTTAGTGGCTGGGGACCTATTTCTATAGTACTCTTGATTTGCCTGGGTCAATCTAGTTTGTAATGCCATTCTCTCCTCCCTTTTAGCCTTCTGTTTTGGTATATCTTTGGAGGTAATTAAGCTTCTCAATGTGGCCTTAAAAGCATCCCATACTATATTGATTGGGGCTGAGACTTTATTTATGTTAAAAAAGACCCTTATCCCATTCTCAATTTCTGCACAGCATTGCTGTTCTGTTAAATTTAATTTATTGAAGTACCATCTTCTTGATACCTCTTTGTCTATCTTCCCTATGAATATTTCCATTTTAATGAGTGCATGGTCTGAAAATGCATTTACTAAATGCTCATATTTACTAGTTTCGAGACTAAGTGATGATAAAAAAAAGTCCAGCCTGGATGATGAGTCATATTTTGCCGAGTGATCAGAATATTCGCGTTTAATCGGTTTTTAAAATGGCAGTTATCGACTATATCTAGATATGTCTTACAACCCTGCAGGGCTATAGCAACTTGTGGTTTATTTTGTCTCCGGTCTTTTTTAGAGTAATCAACCGTGGGATTTTGCAAAAAATTAAAATCGCCTCCCCATATTATTTGACCAGGTATACCTGTTAGCGCTTGCTTCAGTTGTAAAATAGGGAGTGGATGATCTAAAACTGGTGCATAGATTGTAGCGAGTATTATATTTGTCTGATTTATTTTCCCATATAGGAATGCCCATCTACCACTCATGTATGAATGTGAGCCTTTAATGTGGAACTGAACATGCTTTCCTATAAAGATGCTCACAACCCTCTGAGCCATCCCTGATACAGAGGAAAAATAATAACCCAGACAGTTTTTAAACATTTTGCTAGAATCCGATAGGGCCCTATGATGTGTCTCTTGTATAAAGATCACATCAGGGTTGTGATCTTTTAGCCAGCTCTCTATAGCTTGCCTTTTAAGGCTGGTGTTTAACCCATTTGCATTCAAAGACAAGAATGTCACCTTATTCCTATTCATAATGTACTAAAAAAGAAACAATCATTGCTTATTTTTATCCACAAGTTACAAGTAACATCCAATAAAGTGCAATTTTGTGCTTCATGTGCAAAGGAGATATTTCTAAAGTGCAATATGTGCAAAACAAGTACTTTTCCCTACCAACATTCCAGGGACATTAAAACCACAATAAATAACTACTACATGCTCTAAAAAACAAGTCATTTTTGATTGTGCAAATGATGCAGATATTAAACCAATACATCTGGTCAAAACACTATAGCCATTGTGCAAAATAGCATTAATGTGCAAATTGTGCAGTTGTCAGGCCAGCCATACAGAAAATATTTGAAGTGCAAATCATGCGAATATTGAACCAGCACATCCGGCCTGAACCTTATCGCATTAGTGTTTTGCACTAATGCGATAAGGTTCAGGCCGGATGTATAGCATTAATGTGCAAATCACGCAGTTTGACATATCAGATATGCAAAAATATTCAAAGTGCAAATTGCGCAACTATTAGAGCAGCATACTAAAAAACAAAAACTGAGCATTAAAGTGCATTAAAGTGCAATGCTCCATGTGCAATATACCATGCATAATTCAAAAAATCACAATGCATTGAAGAAACAACTTTCCTTAGCAGCATTATTCGTTCTTCTGGCAAATATAGAGACTCCTATAAGGCATAATGAAAAAATGTCATCTGTGAACTCTTTTTTTTTCACTGCTTCACCCCCTCCACCTCCACCTCCCCCCCACCCCACCCTCCCTAGAAGGAACGAGAACCCCAATTGTCCCACTGTCGTTCCCTCCTTCTCCTTCTTCTTGTTGGATGCCATCTTGTTGCATCCTTTAGCGTTTCCTGATTCACCGTGTCTCCACCCCTTAGAGTAAACTTTCAAATTTCTGGACTTCTTAAATGATTCTCATTTCCTTATGTTGTATTAAGACCTTCCAAAAGGGTTTGGGCTTCTTGTGTATCTGTGAAGATACAAAACTTTCCTTTGGCAATCACTTTTAATTTGGACTGTTGCACAATCATCGCCTGTGCACCTTTGGCCTTGAAAGAGTCTATCATTTTAATAAAGTCATTCCGTCTGTGGGCTGAGGCAGCTGACATGTCTGTAAACATTTTAAAGTGTTTAACTTCATCAGTATTAAATATTGTCCTTGATATTGCCACCTTTAAGATTTTCTCTTTAATTCTGTAACCTGAGAAGTTCATTAAGATGGTTCGAGGATATTTAAAATTTGCAGGTTTATGTGCAGGTACCCTGTGGGCTCTCGTAATTGTTAGATCACCTTATAACTCAGGTATTACTTTTTTCAACAAGGACTCAGTCCATTTCACCATTTCAGCACACATTTCGGCACCCTCCAATCCCTCCAAAACTCCCACAAGGCGTAGGTTCGATCTCCTATTGTAATTTTCTAAGTCTTGTAGTTTTGACTCCATCTGTTAATGTTTTCTATTCAGCCCTTGGAGATCCTTCTGCATGAAGATGATGGTGTCTTCCAAGGTTGAAACCCGAGCCTCTGCCTCTGCAACCCTTCTTGGTAAATTGCCTAGGCTCATCCCCCATTTCCATCTACTATGTAGCTGAGATATTTCAAAAGCCTGTGATACTTTCAGGTCCCTTAACTCTCGGAGAATAGTTATTAACATTTCTTGTATTGAAATATCCTGGTTGCCTCTTTTCTCTCCAAGATTTTCATCAACCCTGAGGACAGGCATATTCCTTTTCCTGACACTGAATCTGGTTCTGGCTCAGGTAGAGAAGCCAGCTTGTAGAGAAATATCTCCACCCTATCTATCTTTGGCGACATCTGTTGTGACAGCCGAATCTCCTGAGCTTCCTGAGTCTCCTGGGTCTCCGAGTTTAACAACTGCCCAGAGAGAGGTACATTTACCAGGGCAACTGTGCTGTTTTCTGTAGGATCTGCGTGATCTGTAGGCTCTGGCACTCTATCCGCATTTGATTGAGGCTGTAGCTGTGGGTGCGTTGGTTGAGCTGACAGGGCGTGATTGGGGGTGAGTGGCAAATTCTGGCCTTGCTCATCCTGTATGCCTTTCTCTTCCACTTGTCCTTTTGTCTTCTGCTCCTCCCGGCTTGGTTGTGGAGTGCTGGTAAGTTTCCCCGTACCGCCTAGGTTTACTGAAGAGGGGATATTGTTTAGAGTTGACCAGATGTTCTTCCCCTCTACTCAGAGTATCCCCTAGTTCGTCCTCCTCTCTGCCTCCTTCGCCCTCTTCATCCCCCACAGCCAGCATGCTTAGATCTGCCGACAGTTCAGAGAGTGCCTCCGCATCTTCATCTTCTTCTTCCAAAGATTTTGTGGAGGCATTTTGTCTATTCTTCTCTGCTAATGCTAGCGTTCTAGCTTTTAAATCTTTTCTTTGCTGCACGTTTCTTTTCCCCTTTCTCATGCATTTGGATACAAGTACTGGTGCTGTTGGTGACTGACCAGTTTTTAAAAACTCCTTTCCTGCCCCAGCCTTAACCTGCTTATTTCTCACTTTTGCTGACATTCTAGCTTTTTTAAATCTCTGGCGCAGAGAAAGATAATCGGCTCTTTTAGAACCTCAAACTTTTATGTGGTTGCTGTGTATCCCTGCCAATAGATAAGCAGTCCGTTTTTGAACGAGAGGCCAATTTTCAATACAAAGCATATATAATGTGATGCAAGGCTTCGGGGCTCAAGGCTCAAGGCTTGGGGTTCAGAGCTCAGTACATTTTATCAGCCGTGGCTTCGCAACTCACCGCAGCAGCAAAAAATAAAAGTGACTCTCCCTTTCTTTGTCGACGGCGTCTTCAGCCACAGGTTCCCTTTTCCTATCTCGGCGTGTCTTGGCATATGTTATCACCGCATCTCGGCGTCTCCTCTGAAATCCCCAATCCGCCGCACGGGCTCGGCTCTGCCCAGCTGAGATGGTCGGGTGGACGAGGGACAGGAGACCAGAGTAAAACGAGCGCTGCAGTGGGGGGGGCAGTAAACGGGCAGTAAACGATAGCGAAGCGTGGCGGCTGCGATTTTCGGCATCGTGGAAGCAGGGTTCAAGGGCTAATCAGATCCCGAACGGTGCTGGACGCCATCTCCAAACAGCCGAGCAGCCTCTCACATGAGCAGGGCTTGGCAAACCAGGAAACGCTTCAGCGAACGTGCGCGGGGTCACTGAGAGAGCGCCATGTAAAGTGAATTTTGTAGAGGTGCACCATATGTATAAGTAATCAGCACCCGGATATATAGAGGACTTTAATCATGTTTAGATGCGATATATGACAAAGCATTTGAATGAATTGACATCTGAAAATGTGCAGAACTAGCGTTACAAGGTGCAATTCCATGCTTACTGCAAGGTAGAAGTGTTTGAAATGAAATCTTTCACTAATGATAGATGTGTTTAATAGATTAATAATGTGCCTTTGGATGAACTATAGCGAAATGTATAATCATTCTTTATGTACTAGATAATTAGTTTAAGATTAGAGCAAATGCTTTTGTCGTTAAGGTTGGAGGCCTAAGTGAACTAAGAAAGTGCTAATGTAAAGCGTTGGGCCTATAACCAGCAGAGGCCTAGTAAATGGAAATGGAGCAGGCCTGTATGAAAATGTCTTGCATAAACCCATAAACAATAGAAATGCTTATGAAAGATCTTTAAGAATTGTTGCAACATTTGTAGACTGTGAGTTATGTGCGTATTTCTTTGCAGGCGCCTCATCAAGCAGATAGTAGAGTAGAAGGGCCCATTGTGTATAAGTGTTAGGATGCTAGACTCAGACATGGAGGAGTAGACCAGGAATTCACTGAAGTAACTTGAAAGGATGAAGAGCCTGAGACCCAAGGACGTCTGAACGGACAAGAATGGACTTGTGCCATGTGGAAAAATACAGTATTCAACACCTTCGTGAGGGGCGTACCAGGAGGCGTGACATTAACATTGTGGGGTTTGGTATTAGGGACAGTGCCCCGAGGGTGGAGGCAGAGCAGTTGAGCTGAGGAGCTAGAGAGAGCGGTCAGATGGGCAAAGGGCATAGATGCAAGTCAAGAATGATAGTCTAAGAGAATGTGGGCAAACTTCACCTGGAAGTCACCACGGCTGACACCTTTTGGATAGGACGGGCAGTCGTTGAGTAGGGATGTCATCTAGCATAGAGTAGGGACAGACTAACCTGAATTTATGTCTATTATCCTGATGAGTACCAGAACTCAAGTGATAGCAATTTTGTTTAGCCTGATGGTCCTGGAATTGATTCTCGTTCTGTTCATTAGCCGACTGAGACTTTTCCGTAGGATTATGTTTGTATTAGTACCTGTTTATCTGTTGAACCTCTTGCTGAGGTGCCTGTATCTCCAGTTATTTTTGGTTATGTAATAAACCTTCTAAATTCAGTCTTTAGTCAGTGGTTCTTTGGGGAAAGCAATTGGGTATTTTGAATTTGATCTGTTTAGTGTCAACTAGGTTGCCTTATTCACTCCATGACAGGTAAAAAGGTCCAGTCGACCTGTGATGGGATTCTAGAGAATGAGAAGCAGACTCTAGAGGAGGAATCCCGCCGTATCAATTGGTAGCAGTGTAGGATGGTTATCTTCTGAGTGAGGGTAATCTAGAAGTAGGTTGAGATTTCCATGAGGCCCATAGAACACAAGGATGAGTGTCCAGAAAATCGCGGATGGCGGATGGCGTTCCATGGAATCTGACGGAGAGTAACAGTGCGGCAGACAGCAGCAGGTCGGAGGAGAGTGAGTATGAAAAGGGTCATGCGTTGTTAGATTGCGGTGTCATGTTGTATTGTATGTGTATTGTCTTGCGGAGCTGAATGTCTGTAGTGTGAAAGAGGACAGGTTGTGAGCGCGCGCAACCGGTGAAAATCTTAAGCTCAAGGGCAGTTTAAGTGGTTCAGGTGTATCGAACACCCAAAGTAATTGTCGACCATTGAGAAAGGGGGTCATGAGGTACCATTGATCGCCCATAGGACCGGGATAGGGGGAACGTGTGTGTGAGTGTGTGGGTAACGGACGCTGGTCGGAAGTTACCGTGAACTTGTAACCTATCAGAGTGGCGAGTGTCCGGCCGTTTGCGGACAGACACCTGCCAGTTGGTGACAATTACAGTTAGACTGTGGCCGTACAGTCAGGGAAGTGGTTGCTTGGTCGGAAGCAATCATTTTCAGTGTATGATTGGGACGCATGCGAGACCGCGAGAAGAACGGAGGAAGGAGGGGAACCGCTGCGAAACGGAGGCGAGTGACGTCAGAAGAAGCCGCGCTGGGATAGGGCGGTTAGTGTGAAGCCGCGCTGTGATAGGGCGGTTGGCGTGAAGCCGCGCTGGGATTGGTGGATTATCATCAGGAAGTACAGCGAGTGTTGTAAACAAGGAAACGTGTTGTTTTCATTATGAAATGTTTTAAGGTATTGCGAAAATGGTTCAAAAGAGAAAACAGGATAGAACCTCGGGGTGGGGAGGAGGCTCCACCCGAGGATACTCCAGCTTACTACATGGCAACGAATGTTGGGTTGCATACCATATTGTGGCTCGATAATTGGTGTGAGATGACAGATGGAAATGAGGAATTGACTTTTCCTAAATATGGAACGTTTAGACTAGAAGTGTTATACCAGTTGAAAGCGATTATGGCTGCATTGCGACCTTTGCCCAGACCAACACAGTTCGAAGCACTAAACGCATGGATAAGGGCAGCCCACGACAGGAACAGAGATAGGAGACAAGAAAGAGTGAAACGCTCGGTAAGGGCGGTTCAAGATGCAAGATGGGATGCCATGGAAAAGAGATGGAGGGTGCAGACCATTGCAGTAGACAAGTTGTATCCATTGCTGGAAAGTGCAGGCGATGGGCAGAAAAAGAGTACAGAGGATGAGGAAAGCGAGACAGACGACAGCCTGATAGAGAGACTGTTGTCGGAAAGGCCACCCCCATACAATCCAGAATTGCAGGGAACGCAAGCACCGACAAAGCACTGGGAAGCCCCAGTAGGGGAAGGCGGGGTCCAATGGGGAACGGATGGGAAACCCCAGGGGACAAGTTTACCCCAGAAAAGGGAGAAAGGGCACCCCCACCCTCCCCAGTGTCGAGAGTAGTGGGACGGTTTACAGTACAGAAAATTAGGGTAGAAGAGGGTGTCCATTCTCAGAAATTGCCAGATGCCCTGACGGTACCTGTTACCATAGGTCCTATAGTATCAGTGTACAATCCAGAACAGACCCAAGGTGAGAGTCTACTAAAGATGGGGAGCGAGAGGAGTGCTAGTGAAGGTAGAACTGATACGGCAGATGGGTGGAAGACATTACCCAGACCGGTAGAACGAAGCACCCCTTTGGTGGCATCGGCAGACTCCTCAGAGGAGAAAAGAGGTTGGAGGGATTCGATGGATTTGAGAGGACCAAGGCCGAGGTCGATGAGGGAGTTAAGGCCAGATTTGAGAACTTGGGAAACAATTGTGGACACCCAGAGCGACAGAGCAAGGAATGTGTTTGGGACAGAGAACGAAGAGAATAGGATGGGTTCTCACTGTGCAGCTAGCGAAAGCAGGCAGGAGTGGGAAAACGGAGGTGTGGGGAGCAGGGGGACGTCTCATTATTCCTCCGGAGATAGGCGGCAGGAGTGGGACTGTAAGAGTTGCGAAGGTAGAAGGGTTCCTCCTAATACACCGGAAGAGAACAGGAGAGGGAGTCAGGAAGGTGGCGGAAGGGACTCTAAGGAAACCTCTAGCCAAGGCACATTGAGAGCGGCAATAAAGGCAAGGAGGTTAGATGTGCTGAGATTAAAATCAGAAGTAGAGGAAATAGTGGAAGGTACACTGCCAATAGAAAGGGTTGAACTTTACGAACCAGATGAGTTGTTGTTTGTGGCGAAGGATGTTACTCGAAAGGCTAGGACAGCTCATGAAAAACTTTCTGAATTGGCAAACAAGTATGTGGTAGACTTGACAAAAACGAAAGCCCTACAGGGAGGCCACAGGTTACAGTATTCAGATCAAGACTTAGAAGAAAAGAGGGTGATCGGATTAAAAACCCATGTTAGGGAACTGATAATGGGAATCCGGACATGGTCCCAGTTGGAGAAATGGGAGGAAAGGTGGTCAAAGAAAAAGACAGTCAGACGGAGTGTTATAGAGACATCCCCGGGAGGAGGGTTGATGCACGCGGAAGCATACCCCTTGCGGGAGGTGGCTCATGGGGGATATGTACATGTACCCTGGAGCAGGCGAGACCTGGCTGCTTTTACGAACACATTTCCAAAGTTGAGAGAGAGTCCAGTGGAATGGTACAAGCAGGTAGAGAGGTTTGTTAAAATTTCTAAGGTGCTGTGGATTGATTTGAACACACTGTTTGATATTGTGGTTCCAAGTGATTTATGGATAGCATGCAAAGTCAGTGTCGAATGGCCCACTGCGGAGCCAGAGAGAGATAGTGCCACAAATGGACCGTCACCTAGGGTGATGGCAAAGTACGAGCAGGCGATCACGTGGCTAAAAACTAAAGTACCACCACAAGACATTGATTGGGTAAAAATAGACCGTACAAGACAGGAACCTAAAGAGACAGTGCATGAATTTTATGAGAGGCTATTGCTGATTTTCAAGCAGTACAGCGGATTAGATGTGATGGATCCGAAGGATATGGGACAGTTCGTATCCAAGTTTGTGCTGGGATTGAGGCCTGATATCTGCTTTATGATACAGCAGCATTTGATTTGTTGGCAAAACAAACCTCTAGATGAGATTTTGAGATATGCAAGGTACTGCAGTGATGAAATAGACTCAAAGACAAAGAAGCTTAAGGATAAACTAATGTTAGTCCAGATGCAAGCAGGAGGACAGGGTCAGTCAGGAAATGGCACTATGGGAAGGAGATCAGGGGGGCAGAAGAAAGACGGGGAGGAAGGTCCGAGACCTAGGATAGACATAGAGGCCCTGAAGAAGACGACCAGGTGTCATCAATGTCACGAGGTTGGGCATTGGAGACGCGAGTGCCCCCATAACCCAGAAAATCAGGTACAGGAGCAGGAGGAGGAGGAAGTCCAAGCCCCTCCGGCACGAAAGGTGACAGTGCCTAAGCCTCAGATGACGAAAGGGGGGTCTTCAGCCCCTAGAGCTCAGGTTCCCCAGCCACCAAAGATTTCAGCAGGGAACAAGGTATACCACCAGATGCCTTTCATAGTTGAAGGGGATGAGTGCTATTACTTTGACCCAGTGACAGGTCGGTACCAGGATGGGGAGGAGGGTTGTACCCTTGGAGCAGTACTGGAGGTAGATCAGAGAGGACCATTTGTAGAGGCAGATGTAGATGGACATCCCACCACCTTCTTGGTTGACACGGGCGCTTCTCGCTCCACTGTGCGGTCTGCAGTAGTTCCCAACTTACCCCTCTCAGGACAGACCATACAAGTGGTAGGAGTAGCAAACAGAAGAATGACAAACCCCCTGACTGAGCCGGTCCCTGTGAAGATTGGAAGTTTTAGAGATCGACACCAGTTCGTGGTGTGTGATTCAAGCCCTGTGTGTCTGTTAGGAAGAGATCTTTTGTGTAAACTTAATTGCACCATCTATTGTACCCCAAAGGGAGTAGAATTACAGACTAATGACGACGATGCTGATTTTAAGGTTGCAAATACGCAGGTGTGTATTGAATTGTACCCTGCCATAACTGTGGATGAACTCCCATGGGATTTGAGGGATTCAGTCTCGCCGGAGGTGTGGGACTTTACAGGAGAAGAGATTGGACTGATAAAAGGGGTAGAGCCTGTCCGAATCCAAGTGAGACCAAATGCTGAATTCCCGAGAACACCACAGTACAAATTGACCCCAGATACACTTGCAGGTATAAAACCCCTGATTGAGTCCATGATTAGACAAGGGATCCTGAAGGAGGTTATGGGCAGTCCCTGTAACTCTCCGATAATGGGTCTGCAGAAGCCAAGTGGCAAATTCAGGATAGTGCAGGATTTGCGAAAGATTAACAACATTGTCGTCCCATGCTGTCCAGTGGTACCGAATCCATCAGTGATACTGTTTCAGATACCGTTCCAAGCTGAATGGTTTTCTGTGATTGATTTGTGCCAAGCCTTCTTTTCCATCCCATTGCATGAAGAAAGCCAATTTCTTTTTGCGTTCAAAATAGAGAGTCGCGTATTAACAAGGTGTCGAATTCCTCAAGGGTATACAGAGAGTCCATCGATCTTTAATCAATTGCTGAAAAGGAATTTGGAGAGTCTGGTACTGCCACAGAACTCAGTTCTCGTACAGTAAATAGACGACCTCCTTGTTGCGTCAGACACCGAAGATGCATGTAGGATTGATACCATTGCCTTGCTGAACCACCTGGGAAGGAACAGACACAAGGTGTCCCCCAACAAGTTGCAGTACTGCCTACAAGAAGTGCTGTATCTGGGTCACAGAATAGAGCAGGGAAAGAGGAAGGTGTCGCCTGACAGGATCGAAACAATCATGAGAATGAACGTGCCCTCGACCCAACGAGAGGTTAGAATGTTCTTGGGCATGGTTAGCTACTGCAGACAATGGATTGTTAACTTTTCCCTGAAGGCGAAACCCTTGCAGAAACTGACGCACAAGGACGTGAGTGATCCGGTACCATGGGACTCAGACTGTATGATGGCTTTTCTTGAATTGAGAGAGGACTTGTGTCGGGCTCCGGCTCTGGGAATGCCTGATTACAATAAATCATTTGCATTATTCTGCTGTGAAAGAGAGGGATGTGCATTGGCAGCTTTAGTGCAAGATCATGGAGGAGTCCGTAGACCAGTTGCATACTTTTCGGCTACCCTAGATCCAGTAGCCGCAGCGTTGCCCGGATGTCTCAAATCCGTTGCTGCAACAGGTGTCAGCATTGAAAGGTGCGAAAGTATAGTGATGGGATATCCACTGACAGTGCATGTACCGCATTCTGTGGAATTGCTGATGACCAGGACCAGGACGCAGCACCTGACCAACAATAGGCTCACACGCTACGAGCAGGTTATACTTGCAGCGGAGAATGTGACTCTTAGAAGGTGCTCTGTCTTGAATCCTGCTACCTTGTTGCCATTACCCAATGATATAGATGAATGATTGTCTTGATGTAACTGAACTGTGTACCAAACCTAGACCGGATATTGTTGATGTGCCGTTGACGGACCCTGATGAAATTTACTTTGTCGACGGCTCATGCATAAGAGACAATACTGGTCAGCTGAGAGCAGCGTTTGCTGTTTGTACTATTTCTGGAGTAATTGAAGCAGCCTGTTTGGAAGGAGTACACTCCGCGCAGGTGGCTGAGATAGTTGCATTGACGCGTGCCTGTTTGGCAGCCAATGGAATTCGGATCACCATCTTCACCGACAGCCAATATGGGTTTGGGGTGGTTCATGACTTCGGTCAGTTGTGGTCCCAGAGGGGTTACATGACATCATCGGGCTCCCCAATCAGAAATGGCGAGTTCATCAGGTTATTGCTGGAGGCTTTGCAGGGTCCTGCAGCAATAGCAGTGGTGAAATGTACAGCTCATACAAGAGGAAGTGACTTTGTGACAATGGGAAATAAATATGCTGATGAAGTTGCACGCTATTGTGCGGAGCAAGGTTATTCTTTTACCGAACAAAGCATTGAAGGACCAAGGGAAAGGACTGAACTAAGCATGATGCTTGAGATGGCAGACACTTGGGAAGAGTTGAGAGACATGCAAGGGCAAGCGTCAGAATATGAGAAAAGGGTGTGGACATTGGCTGGTTGTGCCAAGGGAGACTTGGACATGTGGGTTTCTGCAGATGGAAGGGCTGTGTTGCCGAATGAGTTGGTGAGTGCAATGGCACGACAGATACATGGTCCTGTGCATCTGGGAAGGGATGCGATGTGTCGTGTGTTCAGGCAGACGTGGTATAATCCCAAATTTAGACAGGCTGCAGAGGTAGTATGTCAGAGATGTGTGACGTGTCAGCAGATAAATGTGGGGAAAAGAACACCAGTTACACTAAGTCACATTGGTAGGTCCGGCGGACCTTTCTACAGGATGCAAATAGACTTCATTGAAATGCCGAGGTGCAATAGCCTTAGGTATGTCCTGGTGATTGTGTGTGTATTCTCTAGATGGGTTGAGGCATATCCCACTCGTAGGTGCGATACACTCACGGTAGCCAAACTATTGCTGAGGGAATTGGTGCCACGATTCGGGGTCCCGACCTCTCTGGAATCGGACCGAGGAAAACATTTTAATAATGAAGTTGTGAAGATGCTTTGCACTGCCCTGAACATTGATCAAAGACTGCATTGTAGCTACCGTCCAGAGGCGTCTGGCATTGTAGAGCAGATAAATGGGACCTTGAAAGCCCGAATGGCAAAGGTGTGCTCATCTACATCCCTGAAGTGGCCCGATGCACTGCCGTTGGTATTAATGAGTATGCGTAGTACCCCGGATAGGAGGACAGGGCTCTCTCCTCACGAAATATTGATGGGGAGGTCTATGAGATTGCCATCGATTCCTACGACTGCTTTGCTGAATATCACAGATGATGTCATTCTTAACTATTGCAGAGGACTTTCTGATGTCATGCGTTCTGTGTCCCTTCAGGTGCAGGCTGCTGAAATTCCGGCTTCTCGCGACCTTTGTCACGACCTGTGTCCAGGAGACTGGGTCTTCGTGCGAAAACACGTCAGGAAAAACTGCCTGGATGTGCGTTGGAGAGGTCCGTTCCAGGTTATCCTAATAACCACGACATCTGTGAAAGTTGGTGGACTGCCAAATTGGGTCCATGCTTCTCACACCCGATGAGCTCCAGCACCCAAGGAGGGAACAACTCCCCTCATAGACGAAAACAATAACGAAGAAGAAGATCCGGGTGAGGGGACAAGTCAAGCTGTGGAGGTGCCTGTGGAAGTTGGGGATTCCCCGAGTCAGGCTGTATATGATCACGACGACAGTGACACCGAATCTGCCCAAGAAGAGGGAAGTGGCGGAGAAGGTGATCTGAGTGCAGAGGAGCCTGCGAGTGGGGACGAACAGGGTGTGCAAACAAGAAGCAGACGAGCAAGAAGCGCAGAAGCTCATTGGCCTGAGAGACAGAGGCGAAGAAATGTGAGACTGGCTTCTGAAAGAGAATTTGCCCCTGTGTCTGAAGAATCTGATCTGGAAGAGGAAGAAGGAGAAGCTGAGCAAAGGGGTCCGAGAAGGTCAAGGAGAGTGCGAGCACCTTGCGGAAGATACGCTACTCCAGAGTGGACTTACACTTTTGCAAATGCTAGGGCTACCAATGCCAGGAGTACTGAGGTCCGGGAGGGTGAGGACAGTGACGGTGATCAGCACGATTCCCAATGTTAAGCTGGAAGTGATGTTGTTGGTACCTGGACTTGAAATTGAAGGTATACTGACACTCACTATTCCTAATCCCCCTCTCCTAAGCAAGATACGTGATTTACTCCTGGATAGATTGATTTTCCCTACCTTTGTTCCAGACATGCCAGTCTATGATGAAGTTGTGCTCCGCATGGAACTTTTAGATTATGTGCTGCAGGCAATCGGATCAAGTATAATCATCGAGTATTGAGAACTTTGAACTTTGAATTTGGGTTTGGATCTTTGCTTGAACTTTGAATTGCTTGAAAGACTTTTGAAAAGACTTTGTCAGTAGCTGTTAACTTAACCTAGAGCCAAGTGGAAGAAGAACAAATTTAGGGACTTTCCACAGAGGACGGAGAAGGGTTAAGGCTGTCTGTTGATTGAAGCAAAAGAAGAACTGAAACAGAATTTTCAAGCTGCCAGATGTGGTTCCGGAGACTCGAATAACAGAGAAAGAGACTTTGGGTGTTTTCCAAGAACGAACTGCTTTGTGTTAAGACCATGGCGCCTGGGAATCCGAATCGTAGAGCCAAGTGCATAGTAGGCACTCTTTTAGCTGTAGTGATTCTCCTTATAGTTATAGTAGTTTCCGTTTCCTATTTTGCACCACACAAACAAGTAGAGAAGGCTGGGGGGACACCGACACCTATTACCCCCAGCCAGAAGGAAGATAGAGAAAGAAGAGAGAAGGACTTGCTGGCTGCAGAGAGTCGTAGGTTACATACAGATCTGTCTAAGGGAAATTTTGGACAGAACGCATATGCAAAGCTGCTGTATGAATACATTGATGCGATGGATGCGAAGGACTGTTACGTGTGCATGCAATTGCCAGCTTCAGTAGATGAGGGTATCAGATACCATCACCTTCCATTGACATATGGGATATCCTGTAGTTTGGTGATTAGTATCCTATATGGGCGAAATCACTTTGAATACTTCTTTTCGAATTATGATGCTGTGTTACCAGAAGTTTCGAATTACAAGCATTTGAACAAGTGGGACTATTATAAGTCAGAGGACAGACTTGGATATTTTTTCATTCCCACTCAAGAGCTAGACACCCCATATGCACACCGACACAACTTGACCTGTTCACTATCCGAGAAAGAGAAAAAGTTCATTGAACAGGTGGAAGATAGGTACACAAAGCAAAAGAAGTTGCGAGATTCAGGTCAAGGCAAGGTAGATTGGACCGAAGAAGAGAAACAGCATAAGTCGAGAGGGAGTTATGGTCCAATAGCTCTAGATGTAGTACAGAAAGGGAAGTTATGTCTACATCGGCCACAGACGTATTATGAAAATGTGTATGTGGGTCAGACTACGTGTGACCACACCTTCACATTAGAGTATTATACAAAAGACTTCCTGAAGAGCGTGGTTCAGGTGATTCCTACTGTGTATTTTGTCTGCGGACGGAATGCGTATGTGAGATTGCCAGAGAAGTGGTATGGAACGTGTTACCTGGCAATTATCTTTCCCAAAATTTACCACACTGAGGATTTTGCTCTCTTAGAGGGAGGGTCTCAGAGGAGGGTGAAGCGGGGGGAGAGTGCCTGAGCAATAATTGGAGACGTGTTTGGGGCAGCGATACCCATCCTAGGAGTCATTTTAAATGACATTAAGATAAGGCGGTTAGCAACTGTAGTGGATGAACTGTCAATGAGTACAGCCAAGTCATTGGTGCTGGTTGAGGGTGAGATGTTGTCGATAAGGACAATGGTTTTACAGAACCGTCTTGCTCTAGACGTCATCCTAGCAAAAGAGGGCGGAGTCTGTAAACGTTTGAAGGTTCAGGAATGTTGCACTTATATCCCAGACAACTCTAAGGAACTGGAGACATATATATCCAACATTACTGCAATCCATTATGAGATTGAGGATTTGACCCAAGAGAATACATGGGAGACCGTTGGCAAGGGATTTGGAAAGGTTGGAAACTGGTTTGCTAACCTAGGAAAGGGTTTCCTGGGATTTGTACTGAAACCCCTCATTATAGCAGTGGCATGTGTGATTGCTTTATGGGGACTAGTGAGGTTGTACAAATGGTACAAATCAAACAGATTGGCGAGATCAATGAGAGCGCAAGAGATGCGAATGGAAAGGATGCAAGACAGTCAATACCGCAGTTTGAGAGCATTGGAGATGCTCAAGCGAGGGAACATGGCCACAAGCTCCGTTTAGTTCAGTTCTTACCCTGAGTATGATGTGAGGGTGGTGATGACACAGGTCATCAAAGGGGGGAACTGAGAGAGCGCCATGTAAAGTCAATTTTGTAGAGGTGCACCATATGTACAAGTAGTCAGCACCCGGATATATAGAGGACTTTAATCATGTTTAGATGCGATATATGACAAAGCATTTGAATGAATTGACATCTGAAAATGTGCAGAACTAGCGTTACAAGGTGCAATTCCATGCTTACTGCAAGGTAGAAGTGTTTGAAATGAAATCTTTCACTAATGATAGATGTGTTTAATAGATTAATAATGTGCCTTTGGATGAACTATAGCGAAATGTATAATCATGCTTTATGTACTAGATAATTAGTTTAAGATTAGAGCAAATGCTTTTGTCGTTAAGGTTGGAGGCCTAAGTGAACTAAGAAAGTGCTAATGTAAAGCATTGGGCCTATAACCAGCAGAGGCCTAGTAAATGGAAATGGCGCAGGCCTGTATGAACATTTCTTGCTTAAACACATAAACGATAGAAATGCTTATGAAAGACCTTTAAGAATTGTTGCAACATTTGTAGACTGTGAGTTATGTGCGTATTTCTTTGCAGGCGCCTCATCAAGCAGATAGTAGAGTAGAAGGGCCCATTGTGTATAAGTGTTAGGATGCTAGACTCAGACATGGAGGAGTAGACCAGGAATTCACTGAAGTAACTTGAAAGGATGAAGAGCCTGAGACCCAAGGACGTCTGAACGGACAAGAATGGACTTGTGCCATGTGGAAAAATACAGTATTCAACACCTTCGTGAGGGGCGTACCAGGAGGCGTGACATTAACATTGTGGGGTTTGGTATTAGGGACAGTGCCCCGAGGGTGGAGGCAGAGCAGTTGAGCTGAGGAGCTAGAGAGAGCGGTCAGATGGGCAAAGGGCATAGATGCAAGTCAAGAATGATAGTCTAAGAGAATGTGGGCGAACTTCACCTGGAAGTCACCACGGCTGACACCTTTTGGATAGGACGGGCAGTCGTTGAGTAGGGATGTCATCTAGCATAGAGTAGGGACAGACTAACCTGAATTTATGTCTATTATCCTGATGAGTACCAGAACTCAAGTGATAGCATTTTTGTTTAGCCTGATGGTCCTGGAATTGATTCTCGTTCTGTTCATTAGCCGACTGAGACTTTTCCGTAGGATTATGTTTGTATTAGTACCTGTTTATCTGTTGAACCTCTTGCTGAGGTGCCTGTATCTCCAGTTATTTTTGGTTATGTAATAAACATTCTAAATTCAGTCTTTAGTCAGTGGTTCTTTGGGGAAAGCAATTGGGTATTTTGAATTTGATCTGTTTAGTGTCAACTAGGTTGCCTTATTCACTCCATGACAGGTAAAAAGGTCCAGTCGACCTGTGATGGGATTCTAGAGAATGAGAAGCAGACTCTAGAGGAGGAATCCCGCTGTATCATCACGTTAGCCTCATCCTCCGATGGGGAATGGATTGTGTTAAAATAAAAAAAGGGCATACCGTGCACTGCGCAATCCAGCCTACTTCGACCACTACACAGCACACACAAACACAAACATGCACCCGTATGCGCACACACTCAAGCGTACATATATCCATGCATCTGTGCATGCATTAGGGTGACCACTTACCTCGAGGTCATTACGGACACAATATCCAGCCCTAGACTGTACTGACTAAGCCTGGCCCATTCCGGGAGTTATAGTTTTATTTTACTTCCATTGAACTAAATGGACTAACACACCTGAAATCAGTGATTTTCTTAATGAGACTTTCAGGACTGGAGACAAAGTTCATAAGGAACTGAAATGAGGTGGTCAGCCTTACATGCATACCTACACACACACACATATACACATGTACAACGCACATCCATGCATGCACCTGTGCTCAAATACACGCACTATTGTCTCATTCCTCTTCATGGATATATGTACGCTTGTGTGTGTGTGTCATTCCTCTTCCTTGCCACAGACTTCTTTGTGATCAAGAAGACAATTATTAGATTCACTAAGATAATTGGTAGTATTATGCTGGAGCTATTACTTGGAAGACCTTGTTTGTTTTCCTGTCTAAAGGCCAGGATCCTCCTGTGTTAAGCTATGTTCATTTAAGACTCATAATTTTTGTGATTGTGTTTTAACTAAAAACGAAAACATCACCAGTGAAGGCGTTACCCATCCACCCCTTACTTCTCCATGTTAGAGTTGGGGGAGAGTTTACGTTTATGTTTCTGCAGCTGTGGTTAATTGCAAATGAATATGGTTTTGTTTCGCAGCCTCTCTACCAACCCCTCTTTTGTGTACTGCAATTCTAACCTACCTAGATATTGCGCTTGAGGTCTGTTGCAGACTTTGTGCACCCTCTCCCCATTTTCTGTTTGGGTAAGTTTTATAAGGTATTGTAAGGTAAACCAATGGCCTTGCAGGCTCTGCCCCTACCCCCTCTTGCACACTTGCTTGAGGGGCACATTAGGAGCATATGGTTTTATATGTCCTATCCAAGCCCATCCACCTCCATTGCGGAGGGTGCAGGTGTATTACATGTTTTGTGTTTGATATGCCTTCATTGGTGGTTTTGCTATGACCTCCGCAGGGTTAATGGTTGGAGTTTCAAAGACTTAGTAGTTATAGGTTTTGTTCTCGATTTCCATGTTTCTTTGTGGACTAGTGGAGTCAGGTTCATCATGAGGTTATTTGTTTTCAGGTTCAAAGCTTTATGGTACAGGTGTATGTCCCACATTGTGATCTAACAGAGAATCGACATGATCTCAATATCTAGCCTCTGCCTAAAGACAGATAACCCTTCAGGACCCTCTAAGATCAAGTAAGGACCAAATAAATGAACAACTCACTACTAATTTTAGGGGGAAACACATCTCTTTAAAGGCTGCCACTCATATGTCTGTCTCAAGCTAATATATAACAGAATGATTTCATGCAAATGCCATATGTAGTCCACTCCTCTTCATCTGACTAGTCAAATCTTAAGGACCAGTTGTTAGAAATAGGGTCTCTAGTTGTCAGTGGTTTGAACCCTGTCCAAGTAGGGACCCTCACTCTAGCCAGAGTAAGTGAGTCACACAGCTAAGAAAACCCCTGCTCACCCCCTTGGTAGCTTGGCACAAGCAGTCAGGCTTATCTCAGAGGCAATTTGAAAAGCATTTGTCCTTGCACACACAGTAACACAGTAAAAACACTACAAATGAAGTCCACACCAGTTTAGGGAAATAGCCAATATTTATCTCAATAAAACAAGACCAAACGACAACGATCCAACAAACACAAGTCAAGATATAACCTTTAGAATGATTACTATGAAAATATAGCTCCTAGAAAGCCATAGCTCCAATCAGGGCTATCTTGACATCGTGACAGGTACTAATCCACAGTTTGGCACCAACCGCGACAAGCATGGGCCGGATAAGGAGTCACATGGACCCTCAGTAGCAGTACCTTGAAAATGATTTTAAAAAGTTGTTGCACGTGTCGGCGAGGTGGGCATCACTCATGCCGGTGCGATGTCGGTTCCTTACTGCTGCACAGGGGAGGTGATGCAGCGTTGGCATTGAGGCAACGGTTCCTTACAACGGTACGGTGTCAATCAGTTTGGGAGGTCACCCACATTGGTTATCGCCGCCGCAATGATGCGTTTGAGGTGCTGCCTCTAGGCATCAGAGCTGTGGTGTAAGTTGGGGAGGTGCATTGTGCTCTTTATGAGTGGTGCCCTTAGCGCCGGTTCAGGGAGTGGCATGTCATCGGTGCAAAGTGCTGTTGTTGGGGTAGGTCGGGCTGCAGTGCAAGTCAGGGTGGTGCGTCGTGCACTTAACGAGCGGTGCTCTCGACCTCAGTGTAGGCTGAGCCCTCAATGACGAAGTTGGTGTTGATAAGTTGCTGTCATCGGCAACACCATGGCTGCGGTGTAAGTCAAGGTAGTTTGTTGCGCTCTTCATGAATGTGCCCTTGGCTAATTTGCAGGACGAGGTTTCACTGATGGTATCAATATTGTTTTTCTTCAATTGCAGCACCAGCCACACATTTCCAAGGGCACAGGATTGGGCACCACTTGGCAATCAGGCCTCACAGCAGAGAAATCGAGGTGCTTTTAGCAATATGCAGGTGAAGTCTTTGGTGGCCCTGAGACTTCTTAACCGAAGGCAAGCATGCACAAGCCCTTGGAGAACCTTGGAAGAAGGATTCAGAAACCAAACTCCGGTCCTTTCACTCGCAGGACAGAAATGACGCTTAAAAGATATTTCAAGGCAATCTCATGTTACTCTATGGGAGGGATAGTCCTTGAAATAGTGAAAAACGAAATTAACAGTATTTCACTATTAGAACATGTAAAACACACCAGTGCAATCCCTACCTTTTAAATACGCTGCATACTGCCCATGGACTCTATTGGGCCTATCTTAGGGGTGACTTACATGTAGTAAAAGGTAAGGTTTGGGCCTGGCAATAGGGTGCACTTGCCAGGTCGACATTGCATTTTAGAACTGCACACATAGACACTGCAGTGGCAGGTCTGAGACATGTTAGCAGGGCTACACATGTGGGTGGCACAATCAGTGCTGCGGTTCCACTAGCAGAATTTGATTTACAGGCCCTGGTCACACCAGGTGCACTTTACTAGGGACTTACTAGTAAATCAAATATTCTGGTCATCAATACAATTTACGCAGGGAGCACTTGTAGTGGTAAAGTACATAGAGTCCTAAAACCAGCAAAGCTAAATGCAGCATGCAGTCAAAAACATGAGGTCAGAAGCAAAAAGACTGAGGAAATCATGCCATAAGATGCCAGGTCTAATACAGTTATCTGGACAGACTACATAAAAAAACAAAGAAGGAAGTCAAAAGAATCCAAAAACCTTCAACATCTATTTAACCTAAAATAGATTATGTCAACAACATCAACAGTCAAACAAAACAACAAAAGAAGTAATGAAATATATCACCTGCCCACAGGTAACAAATCTCAACCTTTTGTTCTACTTTTCACACATCCTCAGGTTGCATTCTGTTTCTAAATCCTACCCTCCACCACATTCACAAAAACCCTGCCTGAAAATTGACCTGGATTCATAATTAGTTATTATTCTCGCCTACCTTTTGAGTGAATGATGTCCACCTTTCAGTCCATCTTCTGCATGCCATAAAGCCTCTGCCTGTAGCCCAGTGGCGTAGCTAGACCTATGGCCACCCGTAGCGGCCCTGCATTTGCTGTGCCGCGACGCCCGCAGGTTTCCTCGATGGCCCCAGTTAGGAGTGGGGGGGGGGCACAGCACCGAAAATCCATGCCGCCCGGGGCAACACGCCTCTCCCCCTCGCTATACAACTGCTGTAGTTTTGTCTGCCCCATTCCTGTCTGACTCCCTGCTATAGCTCAATAAACTAACCATAACTGTCCTCATAAACCACAAATTTGTCTTCTGGGTTACCATTCCTTGCAGTCTAACAATATCTAACCTTTGCTAATCTATTTACTCATTCCATTCTGACATCACTTATCATAAACTCTCCTTCTATGCAATCTCTATGTTATCTAGTCTTATCAACCTCCTCCAGTCTGCATAATATCATCTCATTTACACTTACATGAACTCTATTACATCAAACTCCTACTAAATTAATCTACCACTGGAGGGAATGCCTTTGACAGTCTCCTAAGAACACAAGTCTAACCCAGTGACCAACAATATACAACCATTTACTCAATTAACGACTAACTTTGGGTTACAGAACAACGTACTACTCACCATAAAGCACTTCAACGCCTGTCCAGGGGTAGTGAGTAATACATCCAATTGCAATACAAAACCTCACCATTTCTTTAAGTGGCTGGAGCTCTAACCTACCTCTGGACTCGACCTTTGGATTTCTATGTCAGGTCTTTGCCATTTTTTTGTGGTGACACCACCTCTTACTTCCTCCCATCTTATTAACTGCTGGTGAAGGTAAAAGAATAAGCATAGCAGTCCAAACCCAATCTCCCATCTTTGCCTCCTCTCTTGCCTTCCACTGCACTTTCAGGGGAAGCAACAAGCAGGACACATTGGCGCTCCATAACCACCCTGTGATTTAAAATCTGCTCGTGCTCCAGCTGGAGGTCAGCCTCCTAGCAGGTGCACAGTTCGCTTTTGGAGATTTTCAATGACTTTTGCCTGGTCAGCTACTCCGATTTCTACTCTCAGCCTTGCAGCTGCATCCCAGGAAGATCTGAAAGTACTGGTGGAGTACACCAGAACTGCTGGGAAACAACAGGCAAGCTGTTTCTCAGTCTCAAAGTAATCCAATGTGCCTGTACAGCAGCGAGATGAGGAAAAGAGAGCCACCAAATACAGCATGAGAGCTGCTCAGCATCCTTCAGTTCTATGGTTCGCCACCTGAGCTGTCATGACAACAGATGTTGGTGTCCTCTGTGATAAGGAGAGTAGTGGCTCTGTTGTTACCTCTGCTCCTGGCTTCTGGAAGGACTGCTGTTTCAGTGCTTACTGAACACTGAAGCCGAAGCTGTGTCAAGACCCCAAAGCCTCCGGAAACGGAAGGCTTTTTACCAAGGGGGTGCCCGAAAAAGTGGTATCAGAAATGGTCGCTTTGGAATAACTATCGAGGAAATCCAGTGGTGTCTCCGATGGTGGAACTGGACATGCATAGAAGTACAGAAAGTGCAAAGGTGATGTAATATATATCTTTGTCTACTGATTGTCCATTTATTATATGTATGCAAGTCAAAATTGTCGTCCTTTTCTGTATATATGACTGTGGTGTTCACCAATAAACAAATAAATTATAAAAAAAAAAAGAACCCAAAGCCTCCACACACATGATCACCACAAACACATGGCAGCATGGTCTTCCCTGATTCTACACTGTTCAGTAGAGCAACTGAGAGTGGGTTGAGGCACTTAATTGAATGCTTCCCTTTTTAGGTCTCGGACTAGTGAAGGCTGCGCTTGCGCAGTCTCGCTCCGAGACTTTATGTCTACAATATGGGGGCTTGAACCCGCCCCTCTTCTCCATTGGCTGGCTTCCTAAACGGAGGCCAGCCATTGGAGGAGAGGGGCATCACTCAGTTGAAGACGGGATTCAGGGGGGGGGTTTCTCTTTCTTTCTGTTTTCTTTCGCTCCTCTTCCCATGGGCTGGAATTTTACATTCCAGCCCATGGGAAGAGGAGAGAAAGAAAACACATGCCCGAATCCAAAAATGACGCGTCGTTTCTCCGAGGCATTTCTGCCTCGCCTCGGAGAAACGGGGTGGTGTGGAGAGCTCCTCTTGTTTTTTTATTAACTCAAACCACAGCCTGGCCGCAGGAGCATCATCGACAGGAGCGAGGTTTCTGGTTTTTGACGGGCGGATTGTGGTACTGTGGGTTCAGGGGGCCGTGGCGTAGTGTAGTACTATTCTAGGATAAACAACTTCAAGGTTGCAGGTTCGAGCTACATACGGGTGCGGCTCAATTGTAGTAAAAGATCCGGGGTTATTTATGAACGGGCGGTATATAATTGTTGTATCCTATTGCAGCCGCTGTACCAAATTATCTTGATCGGTATTAGGTAGCTTAATTTTATGCAGCTGCTTTGAGACTGTCTCAGGTAACAGTTATAGCAATCGTCTGTGAAAATAAAACGGCTATAAATATATATATATATATATTTAGCTAAGCTGTACAGAGTTGGGCGCGTGGGAAGTGTCTGGTTGATGAAGATACCTTACCGGCTGGCTTGATTGTTAATGTGTCTGACGTATTATATTGGAGGATTGCGGGTTCGAGTCCCTTTGTGGGGGCTGCACCTGTCATGTCGAATGAGCACGGGAGCTAACGGAACGGGTAAACGCAATGGCACAACTTAATGACTTGAGTATCGATGAAGGGGCCACACAGCCCTTCCCGCTCTGCACAAGGTTCAAAGTCCGCCATTGGCGCAGCATAATCCCGGCGGGCATTCCATGGTGAGCACGGGAAATCGTGGGATGCAAGGGAGGGGGGCTACCATGAGCGTAGCCACACATTTTATTAGCTATTTAGAACATGGCTTAGCAAAGTGCTGCGGTCACAAGGCCCTTAAACAGCATGCGGCAAGTTTTGAGTGCCGGCATTGTATAGGCGTGTGCATAATGTGAAGGTCACAGAATATTTAGTATGCTCTGTATGATGGCTTATGTGTTAACATCTTGCTGCACTAACGCGTAAGCGCCGTCTAAATGTTTGAAGTCGTGTAACAGTGAGAGTTGTTTGTGAGAGGCCTGCAGTGGACCGCTTTCGCACATGGATTATTTCTGCGCAAAGTTCGCGTTACGGTCATTGCTTCACTGGATGTTTCGTATTTGGATCGTCTGCAGTTTACCTCGTGAACTGTTTACATTATTTAAGCCAACACACGTTCATAAGTACCAGCATCAAATCAAATAGAAGCTGTGGTCAGGCCAATTTGCTCTACAATTGATTTATGAGTCTTCCGTAGGCCCTGCTTACAAACAGTGTTCTGTGATGAGAATAAAGGTTGTTGACACTTTATTTATGGCTTTTCTGTGGGCGCATGGGTGGATCCGGATATACCTGGAATGGCATAATGCTTAAGAGCTGTTGGGGAGAGGAGTTGGCCCAACGGCTAGGGCGCTCGACCTCGGACATGGGGATCTGGGTTCGAGTCTCGGTAACAACGCCAAACATCCTGTGATTCTGAGCAAATCACTTAATCTCCCTGTGCCTAACAAAAACAAAAAAAATAATGTGTGCCATCATGTAACGAAACTGCTGCTCATGTAAAGTGCTCTGATACCCGATTCGGTTCAGGTCAAGTTCACGCTATGTAAAACTGCCCCAAAAAAACAAAATGATGTGCTTTATTTGTAAACTTCATCTCTCTGTGGCTGTTTTAGCCTCGGCTTGTTAGATCTGGTACGGAAACGGCACACAAGGGCCGCCGGCATGAAAAGGAGCACCATTTAAAAGCGGAGAAAGGAGGGAAGGCTAGAATTGCACCACATTGTGGGGTTTGGTATTAGGGACAGTGCCCCGAGGGTGGAGGCAGAGCAGTTGAGCTGAGGAGCTAGAGAGAGCGGTCAGATGGGCAAAGGGCATAGATGCAAGTCAAGAATGATAGTCTAAGAGAATGTGGGCGAACTTCACCTGGAAGTCACCACGGCTGACACCTTTTGGATAGGACGGGCAGTCGTTGAGTAGGGATGTCATCTAGCATAGAGTAGGGACAGACTAACCTGAATTTATGTCTATTATCCTGATGAGTACCAGAACTCAAGTGATAGCATTTTTGTTTAGCCTGATGGTCCTGGAATTGATTCTCGTTCTGTTCATTAGCCGACTGAGACTTTTCCGTAGGATTATGTTTGTATTAGTACCTGTTTATCTGTTGAACCTCTTGCTGAGGTGCCTGTATCTCCAGTTATTTTTGGTTATGTAATAAACATTCTAAATTCAGTCTTTAGTCAGTGGTTCTTTGGGGAAAGCAATTGGGTATTTTGAATTTGATCTGTTTAGTGTCAACTAGGTTGCCTTATTCACTCCATGACAGGTAAAAAGGTCCAGTCGACCTGTGATGGGATTCTAGAGAATGAGAAGCAGACTCTAGAGGAGGAATCCCGCTGTATCATCACGTTAGCCTCATCCTCCGATGGGGAATGGATTGTGTTAAAATAAAAAAAGGGCATACCGTGCACTGCGCAATCCAGCCTACTTCGACCACTACACAGCACACACAAACACAAACATGCACCCGTATGCGCACACACTCAAGCGTACATATATCCATGCATCTGTGCATGCATTAGGGTGACCACTTACCTCGAGGTCATTACGGACACAATATCCAGCCCTAGACTGTACTGACTAAGCCTGGCCCATTCCGGGAGTTATAGTTTTATTTTACTTCCATTGAACTAAATGGACTAACACACCTGAAATCAGTGATTTTCTTAATGAGACTTTCAGGACTGGAGACAAAGTTCATAAGGAACTGAAATGAGGTGGTCAGCCTTACATGCATACCTACACACACACACATATACACATGTACAACGCACATCCATGCATGCACCTGTGCTCAAATACACGCACTATTGTCTCATTCCTCTTCATGGATATATGTACGCTTGTGTGTGTGTGTCATTCCTCTTCCTTGCCACAGACTTCTTTGTGATCAAGAAGACAATTATTAGATTCACTAAGATAATTGGTAGTATTATGCTGGAGCTATTACTTGGAAGACCTTGTTTGTTTGCCTGTCTAAAGGCCAGGATCCTCCTGTGTTAAGCTATGTTCATTTAAGACTCATAATTTTTGTGTGTTGTGTTTTAACTAAAAACGAAAACATCACCAGTGAAGGCGTTACCCATCCACCCCTTACTTCTCCATGTTAGAGTTGGGGGAGAGTTTACGTTTATGTTTCTGCAGCTGTGGTTAATTGCAAATGAATATGGTTTTGTTTCGCAGCCTCTCTACCAACCCCTCTTTGGTGTACTGCAATTCTAACCTACCTAGATATTGCGCTTGAGGTCTGTTGCAGACTTTGTGCACCCTCTCCCCATTTTCTGTTTGGGTAAGTTTTATAAGGTATTGTAAGGTAAACCAATGGCCTTGCAGGCTCTGCCCCTACCCCCTCTTGCACACTTGCTTGAGGGGCACATTAGGAGCATATGGTTTTATATGTCCTATCCAAGCCCATCCACCTCCATTGCGGAGGGTGCAGGTGTATTACATGTTTTGTGTTTGATATGCCTTCATTGGTGGTTTTGCTATGACCTCCGCAGGGTTAATGGTTGGAGTTTCAAAGACTTAGTAGTTATAGGTTTTGTTCTCGATTTCCATGTTTCTTTGTGGACTAGTGGAGTCAGGTTCATCATGAGGTTATTTGTTTTCAGGTTCAAAGCTTTATGGTACAGGTGTATGTCCCACATTGTGATCTAACAGAGAATCGACATGATCTCAATATCTAGCCTCTGCCTAAAGACAGATAACCCTTCAGGACCCTCTAAGATCAAGTAAGGACCAAATAAACGAACAACTCACTACTAATTTTAGGGGGAAACACATCTCTTTAAAGGCTGCCACTCATATGTCTGTCTCAAGCTAATATATAACAGAATGATTTCATGCAAATGCCAGATGTAGTCCACTCCTCTTCATCTGACTAGTCAAATCTTAAGGACCAGTTGTTAGAAATAGGGTCTCTAGTTGTCAGTGGTTTGAACCCTGTCCAAGTAGGGACCCTCACTCTAGCCAGAGTAAGTGAGTCACACAGCTAAGAAAACCCCTGCTCACCCCCTTGGTAGCTTGGCACAAGCAGTCAGGCTTATCTCAGAGGCAATTTGAAAAGCATTTGTCCTTGCACACACAGTAACACAGTAAAAACACTACAAATGAAGTCCACACCAGTTTAGGGAAATAGCCAATATTTATCTGAATAAAACAAGACCAAACGACAACGATCCAACAAACACAAGTCAAGATATAACCTTTAGAATGATTACTATGAAAATATAGCTCCTAGAAAGCCATAGCTCCAATCAGGGCTATCTTGACATCGTGACAGGTACTAATCCACAGTTTGGCACCAACCGCGACAAGCATGGGCCGGATAAGGAGTCACATGGACCCTCAGTAGCAGTACCTTGAAAATGATTTTAAAAAGTTGTTGCACGGTGTCGGCGAGGTGGGCATCACTCATGCCGGTGCGATGTCGGTTCCTTACTGCTGCACAGGGGAGGTGATGCAGCATTGGCATTGAGGCAACGGTTCCTTACAACGGTACGGTGTCAATCAGTTTGGGAGGTCACCCACATTGGTTAGCGCCGCCGCAATGATGCGTTTGAGGTGCTGCCTCTAGGCATCAGAGCTGTGGTGTAAGTTGGGGAGGTGCATTGTGCTCTTTATGAGTGGTGCCCTTAGCGCCGGTTCAGGGAGTGGCATGTCATCGGTGCAAAGTGCTGTTGTTGGGGTAGGTCGGGCTGCAGTGCAAGTCAGGGTGGTGCGTCGTGCACTTAACGAGCGGTGCTCTCGACCTCAGTGTAGGCTGAGCCCTCAATGACGAAGTTGGTGTTGATAAGTTGCTGTCATCGGCAACACCATGGCTGCGGTGTAAGTCAAGGTAGTTTGTTGCGCTCTTCATGAATGTGCCCTTGGCTAATTTGCAGGACGAGGTTTCACTGATGATATCAATATTGTTTTTCTTCAATTGCAGCACCAGCCACACATTTCCAAGGGCACAGGATTGGGCACCACTTGGCAATCAGGCCTCAGAGCAGAGAAATCGAGGTGCTTTTAGCAATATGCAGGTGAAGTCTTTGGTGGCCCTGAGACTTCTTAACCGAAGGCAAGCAAGCACAAGCCCTTGGAGAACCTTGGAAGAAGGATTCAGAAACCAAACTTCGGTCCTTTCACTCGCAGGACAGAAATGACGCTTAAAAGATATTTCAAGGCAATCTCATGTTACTCTATGGGAGGGATAGTCCTTGAAAGAGTGAAAAACGAAATTAACAGTATTTCACTATTAGAACATGTAAAACACACCAGTGCAATCCCTACCTTTTAAATACGCTGCATACTGCCCATGGGCTCTATTGGGCCTATCTTAGGGGTGACTTACATGTAGTAAAAGGTAAGGTTTGGGCCTGGCAATAGGGTGCACTTGCCAGGTCGACATTGCATTTTAGAACTGCACACATAGACACTGCAGTGGCAGGTCTGAGACATGTTAGCAGGGCTACACATGTGGGTGGCACAATCAGTGCTGCGGTTCCACTAGCAGAATTTGATTTACAGGTCCTGGTCACACCAGGTGCACTTTACTAGGGACTTACTAGTAAATCAAATATTCTGGTCATCAATACAATTTACGCAGGGAGCAGTTGTAGTGGTAAAGTACATAGAGTCCTAAAACCAGCAAAGCTAAATGCAGCATGCAGTCAAAAACATGAGGTCAGAAGCAAAAAGACTGAGGAAATCATGCCATAAGATGCCAGGTCTAATACAGTTATCTGGACAGACTACATAAAAAAACAAAGAAGGAAGTCAAAAGAATCCAAAAACCTTCAACATCTACTTAACCTAAAATAGATTATGTCAACAACATCAACAGTCAAACAAAACAACAAAAGAAGTAATGAAATATATCACCTGCCCACAGGTAACAAATCTCAACCTTTTGTTCTACTTTTCACACATCCTCAGGTTGCATTCTGTTTCTAAATCCTACCCTCCACCACATTCACAAAAACCCTGCCTGAAAATTGACCTGGATTCATAATAAGTTATTATTCTCGCCTACCTTTTGAGTGAATGATGTCCACCTTTCAGTCCATCTTCTGCATGCCATAAAGCCTCTGCCTGTAGCCCAGTGGCGTAGCTAGACCTATGGCCACCCGTAGCGGCCCTGCATTTGCTGTGCCGCGACGCCCGCAGGTTTCCTCGATGGCCCCAGTTAGGAGTGGGGGGGGCACAGCACCGAAAATCCATGCCGCCCGGGGCAGCACGCCTCTCCCCCTCGCTATACAACTGCTGTAGTTTTGTCTGCCCCATTCCTGTCTGACTCCCTGCTATAGCTCAATAAACTAACCATAACTGTCCTCATAAACCACAAATTTGTCTTCTGGGTTACCATTCCTTGCAGTCTAACAATATCTAACCTTTGCTAATCTATTTACTCATTCCATTCTGACATCACTTATCATAAACTCTCCTTCTATGCAATCTCTATGTTATCTAGTCTTATCAACCTCCTCCAGTCTGCATAATATCATCTCATTTACACTTACATGAACTCTATTACATCAAACTCCTACTAAATTAATCTACCACTGGAGGGAATGCCTTTGACAGTCTCCTAAGAACACAAGTCTAACCCAGTGACCAACAATATACAACCATTTACTCAATTAACGACTAACTTTGGGTTACAGAACAACGTACTACTCACCATAAAGCACTTCAACGCCTGTCCAGGGGTAGTGAGTAATACATCCAATTGCAATACAAAACCTCACCATTTCTTTAAGTGGCTGGAGCTCTAACCTACCTCTGGACTCGACCTTTGGATTTCTATGTCAGGTCTTTGCCATTTTTTTGTGGTGACACCACCTCTTACTTCCTCCCATCTTATTAACTGCTGGTGAAGGTAAAAGAATAAGCATAGCAGTCCAAACCCAATCTCCCATCTTTGCCTCCTCTCTTGCCTTCCACTGCACTTTCAGGGGAAGCAACAAGCAGGACACATTGGCGCTCCATAACCACCCTGTGATTTAAAATCTGCTCGTGCTCCAGCTGGAGGTCAGCCTCCTAGCAGGTGCACAGTTCGCTTTTGGAGATTTTCAATGACTTTTGCCTGGTCAGCTACTCCGATTTCTACTCTCAGCCTTGCAGCTGCATCCCAGGAAGATCTGAAAGTACTGGTGGAGTACACCAGAACTGCTGGGAAACAACAGGCAAGCTGTTTCTCAGTCTCAAAGTAATCCAATGTGCCTGTACAGCAGCGAGATGAGGAAAAGAGAGCCACCAAATACAGCATGAGAGCTGCTCAGCATCCTTCAGTTCTATGGTTCGCCACCTGAGCTGTCATGACAACAGATGTTGGTGTCCTCTGTGATAAGGAGAGTAGTGGCTCTGTTGTTACCTCTGCTCCTGGCTTCTGGAAGGACTGCTGTTTCAGTGCTTACTGAACACTGAAGCAGAAGCTGTGTCAAGACCCCAAAGCCTCCGGAAACGGAAGGCTTTTTACCAAGGGGGTGCCCGAAAAAGTGGTATCAGAAATGGTCGCTTTGGAATAACTATCGAGGAAATCCAGTGGTGTCTCCGATGGTGGAACTGGACATGCATAGAAGTACAGAAAGTGCAAAGGTGATGTAATATATATCTTTGTCTACTGATTGTCCATTTATTATATGTATGCAAGTCAAAATTGTCGTCCTTTTCTGTATATATGACTGTGGTGTTCACCAATAAACAAATAAATTATAAAAAAAAAAGAACCCAAAGCCTCCACACACATGATCACCACAAACACATGGCAGCATGGTCTTCCCTGATTCTACACTGTTCAGTAGAGCAACTGAGAGTGGGTTGAGGCACTTAATTGAATGCTTCCCTTTTTAGGTCTCGGACTAGCGAAGGCTACGCTTGCGCAGTCTCGCTCCGAGACTTTATGTCTACAATATGGGGGCTTGAACCCGCCCCTCTTCTCCATTGGCTGGCTTCCTAAACGGAGGCCAGCCATTGGAGGAGAGGGGCATCACTCAGTTGAAGACGGGATTCAGGGGGGGGTTTCTCTTTCTTTCTGTTTTCTTTCGCTCCTCTTCCCATGGGCTGGAATTTTACATTCCAGCCCATGGGAAGAGGAGAGAAAGAAAACACGTGCCCGAATCCAAAAATGACGCGGCGTTTCTCCGAGGCATTTCTGCCTCGCCTCGGAGAAACGGGGTGGTGTGGAGCGCTCCTCTTGTTTTTTTATTAACTCAAACCACAGCCTGGCCGCAGGAGCATCATCGACAGGAGCGAGGTTTCTGGTTTTTGACGGGCGGATTGTGGTACTGTGGGTTCAGGGGGCCGTGGCGTAGTGTAGTACTATTCTAGGATAAACAACTTCAAGGTTGCAGGTTCGAGCTACATACGGGTGCGGCTCAATTGTAGTAAAAGATCCGGGGTTATTTATGAACGGGCGGTATATAATTGTTGTATCCTATTGCAGCCGCTGTACCAAATTATCTTGATCGGTATTAGGTAGCTTAATTTTATGCAGCTGCTTTGAGACTGTCTCAGGTAACAGTTATAGCAATCGTCTGTGAAAATAAAACGGCTATAAATATATATATATATATATTTAGCTAAGCTGTACAGAGTTGGGCGCGTGGGAAGTGTCTGGTTGATGAAGATACCTTACCGGCTGGCTTGATTGTTAATGTGTCTGACGTATTATATTGGAGGATTGCGGGTTCGAGTCCCTTTGTGGGGGCTGCACCTGTCATGTCGAATGAGCACGGGAGCTAACGGAACGGGTAAACGCAATGGCACAACTTAATGACTTGAGTATCGATGAAGGGGCCACACAGCCCTTCCCGCTCTGCACAAGGTTCAAAGTCCGCCATTGGCGCAGCATAATCCCGGCGGGCATTCCATGGTGAGCACGGGAAATCGTGGGATGCAAGGGAGGGGGGCTACCATGAGCGTAGCCACACATTTTATTAGCTATTTAGAACATGGCTTAGCAAAGTGCTGCGGTCACAAGGCCCTTCAACAGCATGCGGCAAGTTTTGAGTGCCGGCATTGTATAGGCGTGTGCATAATGTGAAGGTCACAGAATATTTAGTATGCTCTGTATGATGGCTTATGTGTTAACATCTTGCTGCACTAACGCGTAAGCGCCGTCTAAATGTTTGAAGTCGTGTAACAGTGAGAGTTGTTTGTGAGAGGCCTGCAGTGGACCGCTTTCGCACATGGATTATTTCTGCGCAAAGTTCGCGTTACGGTCATTGCTTCACTGGATGTTTCGTATTTGGATCGTCTGCAGTTTACCTCGTGAACTGTTTACATTATTTAAGCCAACACACGTTCATAAGTACCAGCATCAAATCAAATAGAAGCTGTGGTCAGGCCAATTTGCTCTACAATTGATTTATGAGTCTTCCGTAGGCCCTGCTTACAAACAGTGTTCTGTGATGAGAATAAAGGTTGTTGACACTTTATTTATGGCTTTTCTGTGGGCGCATGGGTGGATCCGGATATACCTGGAATGGCATAATGCTTAAGAGCTGTTGGGGAGAGGAGTTGGCCCAACGGCTAGGGCGCTCGACCTCGGACATGGGGATCTGGGTTCGAGTCTCGGTAACAACGCCAAACATCCTGTGATTCTGAGCAAATCACTTAATCTCCCTGTGCCTAACAAAAACAAAAAAATTAATGTGTGCCATCATGTAACGAAACTGCTGCTCATGTAAAGTGCTCTGATACCCGATTCGGTTCAGGTCAAGTTCGCGCTATGTAAAACTGCCCCAAAAAAACAAAATGATGTGCTTTATTTGTAAACTTCATCTCTCTGTGGCTGTTTTAGCCTCGGCTTGTTAGATCTGGTACGGAAACGGCACACAAGGGCCGCCGGCATGAAAAGGAGCACCATTTAAAAGCGGAGAAAGGAGGGAAGGCTAGAATTGCACCAAAAATTAGAGCGCTGCTGTTTCTGCAATTAAGAGCCCGGTAACCCTCCGTGCCCCAAAAATTGTTCAAATATAGATTCAATAATTGTCTGTACAAAAGCGAATGTTCTTAAATGTGGTGTCTTTCCCTCATTTCTCACCATTTGCTCCCTCGCCCCCGCACCCTGTCAGTCGCAAATGGCTCAAGCACCACTTTCTAATTAGCACTCGGCCTGCCCTCCTGCCGCTCCAGTAATTACCGTCCCCGCCGATCCACAGACACTAGGGCCCGGGCCGCTGACCCTCGCCGGCCCCCGGGCTACACCACTGATGGGGTCTTTAATGGTGCACTGGCGTGAGCCCCCAAATAACACGAGGAATTCCCAAGAGCAAAACGCCAGCTGGGAGAGAGGTGCCACTGACAGCTGTCCGTGTAATATGGTACAAAAGGGGGTGGTGATGGACGGAGCATATGAACCAATCAAACACTCACACCCAGTCAAAAGATCTGGGTTTAATCCATCACCGTTGTTTAGCCCACTCTGCCACCCCAGTTCAGACATGGCTATATGCAAATCAGTCTGACCCTGTGCCTCATGGGAACAGTCCAGCCCAAACTGCCAAGCCATGCCTTCCCTGGACCGGAAACAAGCTTCCGAAGACCGGTTTCTGGCATTCCAGCCGTCTTCAGCCCGGCTTGCTTGAATCCAGTGGCAAAGTGAGCAAGGGACTCATGTCTGAGCATACCCTGCCACACTTATAGCGGCCAAAGCGGTACAAAAGGGGGTGGTGATGGACGGAGCATCTGAACCAATCAAACACTCACACTCAGTCAAAAGATCTGGGTTTAATCCATCACCGTTCTTTAGCCCACTCTGCCACCCCAGTTCAGACATGGCTATATGCAAATCAGTCTGACCCTGTGCCTCATGGGAACAGTCCAGCCCGAACTGCCAAGCCATGCCTTCCCTGGACCGGAAACAAGCTTCCGAGGACCGGTTTCTGGCATTCCAGCCGTCTTCAGCCCGGCTTGCTTGAATCCAGTGGCAAAGTGAGCAAGGGACTCACGTCTGAGCATACCCTGCCACACTTATGGCGGCCAAAGCGGTACAAAAGGGGGTGGTGATGGACGGAGCATCTGAACCAATAAAACACTCACACCCAGTCAAAAGATCTGGGTTTAATCCATCACCGTTCTTTAGCCCACTCTGCCACCCCAGTTCAGACATGGCTATATGCAAATGAGTCTGACCCTGTGCCTCATGGGAACAGTCCAGCCCGAACTGCCAAGCCATGCCTTCCCTGGACCGGAAACAAGCTTCCGAGGACCGGTTTCTGGCATTCCAGCCGTCTTCAGCCCGGCTTGCTTAAATCCAGTGGCAAAGTGAGCAAGGGACTCACATCTGAGCATACCCTGCCACACTTATGGCGGCCAAAGTGGTACAAAAGGGGGTGGTGATGGACGGAGCATCTGAACCAATCAAACACTCACACCCAGTCAAAAGATCTGGGTTTAATCCATCACCGTTCTTTAGCCCACTCTGCCACCCCAGTTCAGACACGGCTATATGCAAATCAGTCTGACCCTGTGCCTCATGGGAACAGTCCAGCCCGAACTGCCAAGCCATGCCTTCCATGGACCGGAAACAAGCTTCCGAGGACCGGTTTCTGGCCTTTTGTACCGCTTTTGGCCGCCATAAGTGTGGCAGGGTATGCTCAGACGTGAGTCCCTTGCTCACTTTGCCACTGGATTCAAGCAAGCCGGGTTGAAGACGGCTGGAATGCCAGAAACCGGTCATCGAATGCTTGTTTCCGGTCCAGGGAAGACATGGCTTGGCAGTTCGGACTGGACTGTTCCCATGAGGCACAGGGTCAGACTGATTTGCATATAGCCATGTCTGAACTGGGGTGGCAGAGTGGGCTAAAGAACGGTGATGGATTAAACCCTGATCTTTTGACTGGGTGTGAGTGTTTGATTGATTCAGATGCTCCATCCATCACCACCCCCTTTTGTACCGCTTTTGGCCGCCATAAGTGTGGCAGGGTATGCTCAGACGTGAGTCCCTTGCTCACTTTGCCACTGGATTCAAGCAAGCCGGGCTGAAGACGGCTGGAATGCCAGAAACCGGTCCTCGGAAGCTTGTTTCCGGTCCAGGGAAGACATGGCTTGGCAGTTCGGGCTGGACTGTTCCCATGAGGCACAGGGTCAGACTGATTTGCATATAGCCATGTCTGAACTGGGGTGGCAGAGTGGGCTAAAGAACGCGAAGGATTAAACCCTGATCTTTTGACTGGGTGTGAGTGTTTGATTGATTCAGATGCTCCGTCCATCACCACCCCCTTTTGTACCATCCGTGTAATATGGCCAAAAAGGTGGCCTTTGAAGTACTTTTATGGGATGGGATGGTTTCCAATTTTTAACCCACAAAATGACCCCGGGGACTCGATCCCCCATCTTGTCGGTTGGCACACACATTTCTCTTGTCCTGTCAAATGTGTATCCCAGTTTCTTTTAGCAGGGACGTATTAAGGATGACACCACCCCTGGTTCAGGCTAGAAAAATGTCCTCCCCAGCCCTCCACAGACTGGATAGCAAAAAAAAACAGCTATAGTTTGGCAACAGTGGGCCCCCAATGCCCTTGGGCCCTATTGCCACAATATCTACTGCACCATTGATAGCCACGCCGACCCCCCTCGGTCGTCCCACTAAAATTCAATGTATATATATGTTTCAGTAACAGAGACATTTATTTGCCAAATGGCCATAATCTGGCCTCCTGAGAGCTCTGGGCACAGGTATCTTCAGACAGTAGATCACATATGGAGGCTCAGAAAGAAAGACGTCAGCTAGAGCAGGTGTTTTTGAGTTGTTTATGCACGAAGTCGCACCAGGCCGCTATGCCCAGTCCTCACCCCTCCCCCTATAAGCCCATGCACCGAGGAAGCGGAGACCCAGCACACTGCGCAGTGTTTTCTTTTTGGAACCCTCCCAGCTTTGCTTTAGATGTGCGCACACAGCTGCTTGGAAGGAGGGTTGGGGCACTTCTGTCTGTGGACCGCACACCTTCAGTGCCAGGCCAAGGAGCCTGGATAAATAATGCAGCAGCCTAATGATGCGTGGTGCTTACGCAGCGGAATAAACCCGGTTCCTTACACTCATTCACCGTAGCTGGTTTTGTACCATTTGTGGTCACGGTGATCCCTCACTCCCTCCCTACTTTGAGTTGTGGTTTACACGGCCCTCACGAGCTCTTAAATTTCTCTTACATGCCTGAGAGGCCCGGGGGTACTCGAGAGCCAAGGGAAATACGAAGAAAAGACGCCTGCGATGGTTAACAGTGTGTGTGTGTGGCTCTGTCTGTGGCTCTGTCTGTGTTTTTTTAGCTTTGTGTGTTTGGCTCTGTCTGTGTGTGTCTGTGTGTGTGTGGCTCTGTCTGTGTGTGTGTGGCTCTGTCTGTGTGTGTGTGTGGCTCTGTCTTTGTGTGTGTGGCTCTGTTTGTGTGTGTGTGTGTGTGTGTGTGTGTGTGTGTGTGGCTCGCTCTGTCTGTGTGTGTGTGTGTGGCTCTGTCTGTGTGTGTGTGGGTGGCTCTGTCTGTGTGTGGCTCTGTCTGTGTGTGTGTGTGTTGGGCTCTGTGTGTGTGTGTGTGTGTTGGGCTCTGTGTGTGTGTTGGGTGCTGTGTGGGTAGCTTTCTTTGTAGGTGGGTCTGTGTGAGGGTGGCTCTGTGTGTGTGTAGGTGAGCCTGTGTAAGGGTGGCTCTGTGTGTGTGTAGGTGTCTCTGTGTAGGTGGCTCTGTGTGGGTGGCTCTGTGTGGGTGGCTCTGTGTGTGGGTGCAAATGCAATAGGTCTCACATTTGCGAGAGATTAAGCTATTGGCATTGTAAATGACAATGCCATTTATTTATGTTTTAAAAACAAAAACATAAATAAAAATAGTGTCATGAGCAATGCCAATAGCTCTAACTTTAACAATGCTGAGACCATTGCATTGTAAATGCTTTTTTAGGTTGCCACCTGGCAGACAGTACAGCAGTTTGGTTATCGAAAGACATCTAGGGGACTTTCAGACAGTTGACCTGGGAATGCATTCTGTCCGTTGCTTGCTATTGGCTTTGTGGTTTATAACACTTTTTCTGCCTTTCCATTTGTTGGCTTTATTTGCTTTAGGCTGTGCAGCTTGAGGTTGTGCCTCTCCTTGCTAAAGCGGTATTTCCTGTATTCTTCTACAAACTCGTTTTCTGTAGTAAACAGTCCTTTAAATCTTGCTATCTAGTCACTATTTCTGGGCATTTAAAGACTATGGTCAAATGTCAAGCTGTGTTTTCTTGGGAGCTTGGTGTTTATTTTGATTTTGTCTGACTTCAAATTGAGAGTGTTTACAGGAAAGAAAAATGCAGCATTCTTTCTCCTTGGAGCCTGCCTGTGCCCTTTTTTTTAAATTTGGTTTTAGACATCACCCTCTCAAAAGGTATCTCTTTCTTCAGCTGCAAAAAACGGGCACAGTTTTTGCACATTTACTATTCTTTGGTGAGTCCATTTAATTTGTGAAACTGCTTCTGTAAGAACAAAGTATATAACCACACTTCAGTCTCAGGGTCAGCCTTACATATGGTGATCTTGGGGAATTTACACTGTTTATGGCCCATTCACTTTCAAGCACAAGATATGATCTTTTCACAGGAAAGACCCAGCCACATTTTAACACCATTAAACAATGCTTGGCTTTAACTTTGATGTGTAAAACATATGCTTTATTTATGACATCTATAGCAAATCGTTTTGGATAAGTTTAAAGGCAGTCTTTATGAACATTGTTGTGTTTATGTTTAGCTACACAATAATTATGTATTTTGTTTGCAACTGTGATTTTTTCGGAACACATATTACTGGAAATAAACAACTTCCTCATTTGTCCTTGCAGGCACTTTGGTCAGGATTTCAGTGGTGCCGTAGGTGCAGTGGCAAGGGGCCAAATGGCTTTGGAAACCCACTGAGCACTGATTATTGTGATATTTCACTACTAAACAAGCAGTCACAAGTGCAATTACCTTTCAGGCAGTAGGGTCCATGATTTGAACGATGCAGCAGGTGCAGTGGCACAGCAGCCAAAATGTCTAAGAAACCCAATGAACACCGATTATTGCTACAGTTTACTACACAAACAGCCAGGAGTGTTATTTTGGTTCTTTTATAACCAATGCACCCAAAGTAACACACAGACTAAAGCATTGAAATAAAAGCAGTAATCTAATGGACTTTTCTGTCTAACGTCAACTTATGTTCCATTAGTGCATTTACATGCACATTTTCACCGTTTTTGTAAGGTCCTGAAATGATTTTGAATCTGGACACACTAACACCTTGGCAAGGGCATTCTCGACAATAACATTAGCACTTCAGTTGTTGTGAACACTATATACATTCTTATAACTTACCATATGGCATACCATACCAAGCTTTGGCAAAGTCAATAGGTCTAGCCTACGCGAGATCTATTGGACTTTGCAATGTTTTTTTTAGTCATATTATACCACAGCACAAGCGTCAGTGCAGCATATCTGAAAATATGAAATAAAGCGCAATAACATGGACAACGCTGTCTGTGTGATGCAGTTTTTGTTTTACATTCCTTTCAGCCATATGCAACATAGCTAAAAAACATGATCAAAGCCATTAAACATAGGAAAGACCTACT
Organism: Lissotriton helveticus; assembly: GCF_964261635.1. Lineage (NCBI taxonomy): Eukaryota > Metazoa > Chordata > Amphibia > Caudata > Salamandridae > Lissotriton > Lissotriton helveticus. The sequence continues at coordinate 275,141,958 of NC_136063.1, forward strand.
GGTTTTGCCAATGCTTGTTTATTTAATACTATTAAAGCACCTACAGTCAGTGCAATTTTAGAGAAGGGCACGTTTCTGTATTCTGATGTTTTATGGAAGTAATATAAATTATGAACAAATGCAATTTTCATTTTACAAATGAGAGTTGGCTACAATATATGCCACTTGCTCTTCCATTTTTATACGTGGCATGTGATATTTAACCGCATGCGCGCATCAGCTGGTCGAGAAACCTACTCACAAGGCGGGGCATCTCCTTGACCTCATTTTCTCCAGGCCCTTCCTCCTACACATTGGCGACATTCTGCCAATGGACTGGACGGATCATTCCATGATAAAAAATTTCGCTGAACTTAAATCTCCTTTGAGTCTGGTCTCCTGTCTCCGGACTGAATACACTACTAGGGACTGGAGAACCCTATCACGCTTAAAGAACTCAGGCCCGGTGTTTGAAGTTGGGGATTGTTTTTCGCCCGACTTGTCAGTTACGGATAATTATGCCGTACTGTGCCAAAATATCACATCTACGCTGGACGCCTGCGCCCCTCTAAAAACTCACAAGGTTAAAAGCAGAAATTCAGCTCCTTGGTTTACCACGACACTGAGCGCGCTCAAACTCACGTGTAAAGAGGCAGAGAGGAGATGGTGGCGAGATTATAAGGAGTTTGATAGGCTGCTATGGAAAAAGAAAATTGGGGAGTATAAGAATGAGATTAAAAGGGCAAAAGCTGACTATTTCTCTTCTGTAATTTGTAATGCTTCTAATAGCTCCAGAAGCATTTTTAATATTCTTGACATGCTAATCAATCCTGAATGCTCGAAGAATGTTATTACACCTTCGCTTGAACTCTGCGAGAACCTGGCGGGTTCTTTCAGGAAAAGATTCAGCTGATCATTGACGACCTTGTGGGTGATCAGCAAGCAGCAGGGACCCCTTGCCTGGCAGCAGAATGCTCTATAATGCATGGGTTGGGTGACTCAGGGGTTGTGGTCCCCGGCCTTTGTGATCAAGCTCCCGAACCACTCTGTGGGTTTTCTCCTCTCACGATGGAGGAGTTCTGCAGCCTGGCACTGGGCATTTCTTCTGGATTCCCCCTTGACCCAGTGCCACACAAGATCTGGAAAGAACATAAGGATGAGCTGTTCACCGCCTTACGGCTGATTTGTAACCAGTCACTTATCAGTGGTGATGTTCCTCTACAATGGAAACTAGCGTTATTTTCTCCATTGCTGAAGAAGCCCTCGCTCGATCCTGAATGCTCGAAGAACTATAGACCTATCTCCCTGCTGCCATTCCCAGCTAAGATCGCGGAACGAGCTGTTAGTCGGACTCTCTCCTCTTATCTTGAACATCATAATTTGTTGGAAGAGGTTCCGTTCGGCTTTCGGCCGGCTCATGGGACCAAGACCACCTTGATGACCGTTATGGCCGAACTTCAAAGGCGGGCAGACAGGGGTCAGGCAGCAGCGTTTATTCTGCTCGACCTGTCTGCTGCCTTTGATACGGTCAACCATGAGATCCTGCTGAAAAGGCCGAGCGAGTGAGGGGTGAGGGGTTCCGCTTTGCAGTGGTTCCGCTCCTTTCTGCGGGACAGGCAGCAGGCCGTATCCCTCCCCCCTTTCAATCTGCATTCTCCAATGTGTTGCATGGGGTGCCCCAGGGATCAGCTATCAGCCCTATTCTCTTTAATGTTTATTTAAAACCTTTTATTGCTGTTATTAAGGCCTATGATTTTGACATCATAAACTATGCAGATGACACTCAGTTGATCCTTTCTTTTGAGGGTGAGGAGTCGATGTCAGTAGAACCGTTTCATAATTGTTTGCAGGACACGGCTCGCTGGCTGCAGTAGAACTCGCTACAATTTAACAAAGGAAAGACTGAGGTGATCATCTGCTTGGCAAACAGGATTTCTCCTCGTCTTCCTAGCAACTTCTGGCCTTCGGGTATGGGGGCTACTGCTCAGCCGGCTGCCAGTGTCCGCAACCTGGGCATTTTATTTGAAGACAAGCTCAACCTGGAAAGTCAGGTTAAAAAGACTTCTGCCTCCTGTTTTACGGTCATTAGTTCCCCCTCCCAAAAATCTTTCCGCTATTGCCTTCTCAAGTGCGCGCACAAGTGGCCAGATGCACTATTCTTTAGTAGGCTCGATTATTGCAATGCTCTCTTGCTGGATCCCCCTAACTTCCTGTTGGATAGACTGCAAAGAATCCAGCCTGCAACTGCCAAACTTGTTTTAGGTCTGCCTAGAAGCTCTTCGGCTTCCGTTGCTTTATCTGAACTGCACTGGCTCCCTGTGAGACAGAGAGTTCTGTTTAAATCCCTCTGCCTTGTTTTTAAAGCCCTCCACGGGTCAGGACCTGTGTGCTTGCGCAAAGAATTCACTTGGTACATCCCAAAAAGAACACTGCGCTCCTCGTCGGCAAGATTGGTGAAGGTTCCTAGGTTTCGTAAGGTCAGATCGGGGAGCAGATCTTTTGGGGTGGCAGCTGCTAAATTATGGAACAGCCTCCCTGGAGATATCAGGCCTTTCAGAGAGCTTCTTCCTTTTAGAAAAAGGGTAAAAACCTGGCTGTTTCCTAGATCGCAGTAGGCGGTCCCTGTTCCTCTGAATTTTGCGCCCCTTTGAGCCACGTTTCCCAGCACCAAGATGACTGCTAGGTGATAGCGCGCTTTATAAATTGAATATATAAGTAAATAAATAAATAAAGTCAATATTTGTGTCATCAATTTTTTTGGGTGTTATTTTTATTCGCAGTAATTTTTGATACAGATATTCTGTCATACAACAGATTTTTTTATCAAGGGATTTGTTTACCTTTTTCTCTTTCCATTTGTACAATAGGTGTTGGTGTTATTCTTTTACAGTCTGATGGAACTAGCTTGTTTTGAGAACTGCAGCACTATTCATTATGGGCCTGATTTCTGAGGTTTTGCTGTAGGGCAGCACTGCAAGCCTTCCTGCTGCGCTGCCCTACTGCAAATGGAAAGGGCAGGAATGCTCCATGTCTATCAGATGTGGTGCATTCCTGTCCTTTTTCCCTGTGCCAGAGCACAGTGGGCTGCCGTGCGCCAATGCAGGCACCCTTTGCACCATGGTGCAAGGATGCCTGCATTGCGGGGATGATTATTTTTGTGCAGGAAGGGAAACCTTCCTGCACAAAAACATTTACAAGAAGATTTTCCCCTTTCTTTGTGTGCTATAGAGTGCAGCACATATTAAAAAAAAGTAGAAATAAAGATATTTCTCCTTGTTGTACCTCCCTTGCGTCTCCCCTGGAGAGGTATACGTTTTTGGTGCTGCCTCAAAGTTACGATTTCTTGTAAATCTGGGGCAGTTTCAAAAAGCCATGGATAATGCTGGGTACGCCCCCAACAACACCCATTGCACCTTACTTTAACACAGAACTGTGTTAAAGGGAGAGATATTTATGAGGCAGCATTAAGCCAAAAAAGGTGGCTAAGTGCTGCCTCATAAATATGGAGCAGGCATCTGCGCCATGGAACGTCACAAAAAGTGACAATCGGATGGTGCAAGGGTGAGACCCTATGTATCTTTCATCCACAGGTTCAGCCTCCACTATTTGTTTGAAGTGGTTTCCCAAAGAAGGATGGCTTATCTTGAAATGTATTGGGATGATGCAAATTTGCACAGTATGCAAGTAAATAAGATGCAAAATATATGGGAACGATGTACTGTCAATAATAAAAGCATAGTATAAAAACAGCATGTACTCACAAAATAAAGATTGTAATCGATATCCACGTACAGAAAATCTGTGGATTAACCTCCGGGATTCCTTAGGGATTTATTCACTCAAACCTGTAACACACGCAGGAGTTCTAACCATAATTCTGTAAACCATTACTGATATATCATTAAATGATCATATTGAATAATAACAATACCCTATTGAAAAACACATAACAGAGATATAGCACAATATAAGTAGAACATTGCTTTGAGATAAAAACTGTAGAATATAATGTTATGTAATGTGGTGAATGAAGAAAGAAATTAAAACCAATCTTAATAATAATTATATATTTATGTTTTGTATTTTTATGTAGAAAAGAAAGAAAGAGGGGAAAAGAAAGAAATAGAAACAAAGAAAAGAAAAGGAGGGAATGAGTAAGAAGGAATTAGGATAAAGAGGAGTGTGAAGATAGAAAAGTAGTAAAAGGTAGCCAAAGTAAATCAGATTTGATTTTCTGGGATAACAGTGCAGAGGAGACAGTAGATATTCTATGTTCATAGTAAATAAAATTCCACCATGTAAGCATACATATTTTAGAGTTATCTTTCCAACAAGTAAGAATAACCTTAAAAGCAAAAGCATTTAAAAGATCAAATAATCTCAACTTCAGTGAAGTTACGTGGGAATCAACAGATAGGGATCCAAGAAAAACATTTTGAATGGATAGAGGGAAGGTGCAATCAAACATCTTCATGCACTTAGACCATACAGAATCTCAAAAAGTAAGAACATTGGGGCACTCGTATAATACGTGGAGTAATGAGCCATTAGATGAGAGACAAGACCAACAAAGAGGAAAGGTGGAAGTATTCATTTTATGGTCAAAAACGGGAGTATGGATAGCTCTGTTATATAGAAAAAATAGGGACTGAGTAATGTTGGCAGCTTTGGAGGTAGCAAAAATGTCATGCCATAATTTATTCCACTGTTGAGTTGAGAGGGACATCGAGAGGTCTTTTTCCCATGCTATTTCAGTTGAGGATTTTAGTCTATCAGGGATAGGGGTAGATAAGAGTTTATATATGAGAGTGGCTTTAGGGTTAGAATCAGAAGAAAGGTCATAAACGGGTGTAGAGGGAGTAAACGGAGTAGAGTCAGCAGGGAAATGTTTGGTCAATAAAAACACTTGAAGTGCTTGTGACAATTGGTAGTATTGGGAAAGACAAGAGGAGGGTAGATCATGACGTTCCTGTAACATTTTGAAGGATATAACAGAGTTTTGAGATATTAGCTGATGGACGTATAGAATATCCAGTACTTGAAATAGAATGACTTGTGTCGAAAGCTAATGAATTTATTGTACCAGATAGAGGATGCAAGGAAAGCTTGATAAAAGTTAGAGCCAGAGGTGAACAGAGAATGTAATAAGTGTTGGGAATATTTTAAGATAGGGTATTTAGAAATGAAAGTACAATTGGACATAAAACTAATATAATAAAAGGAAAATCCATTTAGTAGTGAACATTCAAAATAAATCCAGCTGGGTATAGAGGAGTCTGGGTAGTGTCTATCTTGCGCATATATTTGTCTAATTAAAAAAGCAGTATGATACAGTTTAAAATTAGGAAAACACACGCCTCTCTCTTTCTTCGGTTTAATTAATTTGGTTAAAGCAATACAAGCTGGTTTATCATTTCAGAGAAGTTCAGTACAAAGAGAGTCAATTTGAGTAAAATAGTATTTGGAAATTTTGAAGGGAAACATAGAGAGCAAAACTAGAATAAGAGGTGTAATCCTCATTTTGACGGTATCCAATCTGCCCAACCAGGACGAGTGGAGAGGAGACCAAGAAGAGAGCAAGTTTTGAATCTTAAGTTTTAGTGCATTGAAATTGTGAGTAAGGGTTTGAGAGATGGTGAATGAAAACCAGACACCTAGATATTTAATCTTAGATGGACACCACATAAAACTAGTGTCAGAGAACATAAATTGATAACATAGGGAATTTAAAGGTAAGTTTTCAGTTTTGGAGAAATTCAGTTTATAACCAGATATTTTGGAATATAAGTCAATCTCTTATAAAAAGGGAGGTAGGGAGGTTAAAGGATGTGAGAGGTAGACCAGAATATCATCTGTATAAGCAGATAATTTGGCAATGCAGGTGGTATGTTGGAAACCAGTTATTAAGGAATTATGGGGAATATGTTCAAGGAAGGGTTCGAGACAAAAAAGGAATAAAAGGGGAAAAAGGGGACAACCTTGTCTGGCTACTCTATGTAAGTTAAAATCAGGGCATGAAAATCCATTGACAGAGACACAAGTGCGTGGTTTTGAATATAATCATTTAATAAATGAAATACATTTAGGGGCAAAACCGAACCAATGTAAAGTTTGATCATAAATTGCCAATTTATACGGTCAAATGCTTTTTCAGCACCTAATGATAATGTAGCAAGAGGATCAAGATGTCTCCTCCCTAATTTGAGAATATTGGAGAACATCCTAGCATTAGCTGAGGCAAGCCTACCCTTCATTAAACCAGATTGATCAGGTTTAATTAGATGGGAATAACATCATCCAATCTAGAGGCAGGAATTTTTGTAAAGATTTTGCAATTGTGTTTAATTAATGAGATTGGTCGGTAATTTTGACACAAAGTATGGTCTTTACCAAGTTCAGGAATAATAACAATGAGTGCATCTAAAAAGGAACTTTCAGGTTAAGAATTAAACAGAAAGGAAGTGAAAAGCTCAAGTAAATGGGATGCACAGTAGATACAAAAGAAGAAACAAGTTCAATGGAAAAGCCACCAGGGCCGGGGGCCTTAGCTCTTTTTAGGGATTTGGTGGAGTCCAAAATTTCTTGAATATTTAAGCCCTTTTCAAGGAGGGCCATATCGCTTGATATATATGGAGGGGAGGGTAGAGCGTTGAAGAAACATTGGATATGATGTTCAGAGGGGTGGATATCCTCCATGTATATAAGAATTATAATAAGATTGAAAAGTATTAATAATATCTAAATCAGAGTTGAGTAATTTATCAGTAAGGTCACAGAGAATAGGCCCAATAGTTTTCCTTTCTGATATAACTTTTAAATAATTACTGGATTTATTCTGACCCCCATGAAATTTGGATTTTATTTTGAGGGGGATATTACCTGCGTCAATGGTAGCTAGTTTATTTAAAGTAGACTTAGGTTTAATAAGATCACAAAGGTGGGAGGGGGATTTAGAGGTGTAGTAAATATGTTCAAGAGTTTTAATATGATTCAGGGTCGAAAGATACTGGGAGTTCAACAGCTTCTTCTTTCCGGCACTATAAGCAACGGAAAAGGCTCTAAAGGAGGCTGTAAAAGCAGCCCAATTGTTGTGGGTGGAGGTATCACTGGGTTTGCTAAATTGAAAATTATTTTATAAAGGCAGTAGCTGCTAATGTAAAGCTTTGGTCAGAAAGGAAAGAGTTGCTGAATCTCCATCGGGCATGCCTGGGAATAGCAAGAGACAAATCAAAATAGGACATTACATGCGCATGATCAGAAATAAAAATGGAGCCAATCTCAGAGTATTAAATGGAGAGGAGTAAAGATTTTGAGACCAAAATAGAATAAATACGAGACATAGTGTGGTGTACATTTGAATAAAAAGTAAATTCATATTTACCAGGGTTACTGGTCTTCCATACATCATAGAGTGGACAAAAGACAACGGCGGCTTGAAATGCTTTGTGTTTTATCTGGTTTAAATTTATATTTTGATTTACTATCGGAAAAAGGGTCTAGCCGATCATGATAATCCCCAGCAGCAATAATATTAGGGTTATTAATGGAAGATAATATTAGTTTAAAACTGTGCTAAAAAGCTGGGTCAGATTTAACTAGACCGTACATATTGAAAAAAGTGATCTGTTTATTATGAATTGGCATTAGGTATTACCCATCCTCCCATCAAATCACATTCAGTTGATATAACTTGAATTCTTTCGGCCAACAGCAGGAGAAAAAAACAACCAGACTCACCCACTGACGTTTAAGCTTAATTGATTCAGCATCATTACAATGATAAAGAACGGTGATGGATCAAGCCCTGATCTTTGGACTGGGTAAGAGTGGTCTGCTTAATTCAGACACTCTGTTCATCACCACCCCCTTTTCTGTATCGTTTTTGGCCACTATAGGTGTGGCAGGGTATACTCAGACATGAGTCCCTTTCTCACTGCTCCATCAGGATTCAAGCAAGCCGGGCCGAAGAGGCTGAAATACCAGAAACCGGTCCCCGGTAGCTTGTCTCCTTTCTGGTGAAGAATTGGCTTGGTAGTTTGGTCTGCCCTGTTCCCATGATGCACTGGGCCAGGGACAGACTAATTTGCATATAGCCAGGTTCTGAGCCGGGATGGGGCAGTGAGATAAAGAACGGTGATGGATCAAGCCCTGATCTTTGGACTGGGTAAGAGTGGTCTGCTTAATTCAGACACTCTGTTCATCACCACCCCCTTTTCTGTATCGTCATTACAATGAGGGTCCTGTAAAAAAAAGCAATTTGACAATTAAGTTTTGATAGATGAGAAATTACCTTTTGACGTTTAACAGGATGACCCAGATATGGACGTTCCAAGAGACAACATTAAACATGCTGACGAATATAGACAAGGGTGCAGGAACAGAGATGACAAATTGCATGTACAACAAAGGGAACAAAAGGACACCATTTGTCAAAAATGATATAACATGAAGGGGCTACCAGAAAAATGAGTAGTAAGGGCAGATAAGCACACTGTCAGGGCTCCCAGAAACTTCGCAGAGGCAGAGCGGATGCTAGTCCCAATCGCCCGCCCACCGGCGCCGCAGCCTCTAAATGAGCTACGCCATCAATGAGGGGGAAATGGGGAAGTGGAATGAAAGAGAAGAGACACTCCGTCGACTGCTACCACCCTTGTTGAGTTCAGGATTCTTTGGAGGATTCTCCTGACTGCGCTGTAGGGGTGCCTAATACACAGAAGGGAAAGAACATAAACAAACAACAACCACTTTTCTACTTGACCTCAATATTCTAAATTAGAGCTTGTCCTACCAGCTGTCTCCTGAGTATTCTCCTCTCTTCTGTTTAATATGTATGTAGTACTGAATAGGAAGTTCTCTCTCTGAGGAAAGAAATCAATAGTTATATAGGTGTTGCCTTATAGTCTTCTTCTACTTCTATTATGCAATGAATTTACTTAGCTAAATACCTGGGAATCTTCCTATTCTGCGTTCTATAATCACTGCAATAGTTATATGAATGAATTCTCTCCAGATTTATATAGGAACAGTCTCTGACCAGTGAAGGTCCTTGCAGGTAGCGCGCAAAAGGGGACAGGGAAGGAAAGAGAGGGAGGAGGAAAAACAGGAAAAGCACAACCGAAGGGAAAAGGGTTTCTACTGGCCGGAAAGAAGTATCAGTTTGAACGCTAATCTTATTGTGCCTTTAGCTGAGTTCTACTTCAGTCTCTAATCTGCCTTGCCGTCATGTAGAAGTCTCTCGACACAACTTGCTTCTGGAATTTCTGTGGAGGGAGGCTTGTAGCAACGAAATTCTCAGTCGGTCTCCTGAAGGTTCGTGAAGGAATTTGCCTTTCTCCCGTTTAAATGCTTGGGCCGTTTTCTCCCGTCATGAACGTAGACGCGGAGAAACGGCTCTGAACTCTTCGGAAATGGTAACTTGGTAAACTTGAATTACCGCTAACTCCCGTCATGAGGTAGACGCGGAGGAACGGTTCTTAGCTTCTTCTTCTAACCTAAGTTCGTTGAAGTGCGCAGATAGAATCTCGCGCACTTCCTAGGTATGCTAGACTGTGCGTGTGCATTTAGGTACAGTACATGCGGCGGCCACCTTGGGAAGGGAATTTCTCTTTTTAAAGGAAACCCAAATGTTTACCCGACTGGGTTTTATCAATACACGTTTTCTGGAGTGCCCTTCAACGTGAAGGACTGAAGCAATAGTGTGTTTCCTGACAGTACCCCCTCTCAATGACCGATTTATCGTCCTGGTTTGAATGGCTGTTGTACATGAAATCTTTTCAATAACTGTGGGGCATGGATATTGTCCACCGGTTCCCAAGACCTTTCTTCGGGACCATAACCCTTCCAGTCCACTAGATAGTGAAGCGTGCCTTTACGGATCTTGGAATCTAGAATTTCTTTTACTTCATACTCGGAATGACCCAGAATGTCAAGGGGCCCAGGAGGTCTAGCTAATCTCATCTGTGGTACCGTCTTTTTTAACAAAGAAACATGAAAGACAGGGTGAATTCCTACTTTAGATGGTAGTTTTAACTTCACAGTAACCAGTCCCAAAACCTTTTCTATGGTGTAAGGTCCCACAAACCTAGGTTGAAATTTCCTATTCCCTTTTAACCGAAAAATTTCGAGAGGATAACCAAACTTGATCTCCCACCCGAAATTGTGGTGCAGGTTTCCGGTGCCTATCAGCACATCTCTTGTAGGACTGTTTGGCCTTAATCAAATTATTCTCTGTAGATTTGTGGAGAGAGGCTAAATCTTTCATTAAGACCCCTACCGCTGGTACCTCTAAATCTTCTTGAGTTTGAAAGGGATTAGGATGCCGGCCATAATTCAGGTAGAACGGGGAGTAGCCCGTGGACACACTCTTTGCATTATTACATGCAAACTCCGCCATCCACAACAAGTCTGACCAGTCTCCGCCTCTATCAATAAGGAACAAGCGAAGATATTGTTCCAGTTCCTGATTTATTCTCTCTGTCTGACCATCGGATTCAGGATGATAGCTGGTAGTCAATCTACTCTCCACTCCCAGACTTTTCAAGAAGGCCTTCCAAAAATGTGAAATAAATTGCGGACCCCGATCAGAAACCACCACTTTTGGAATACCATGAATCTTTACTATGTGTGCAATAAACACTCTTGCTAATTCTGAGGCTGAAGGGGACCCAGTGAGTGGAATAAAATGACTCATCTTTGTAAAGGTATCTACTACAACCAAGATGGTATTGTATCCTTTACTTACAGGCAAATCTACAATTAAATCCATAGAAATGGTATGCCAAGGGTGAGTCAGGGTAGGGAGTGGCTGCAACAATCCCTCCGGGGCTTGTCTATTTGGTTTACTCCGAACACATAACTCACAAGATTGCACATATTTTTTGACATGAGAGGATAAGCCAGGCCACCAAAAATAACGCTGTACCAGATCCATGGTCTTGGAAATTCCTTTATGTCCAGCTAATGGATGGTCATGGCAGTTTTGAAGAGCCTTCTGTTGTAGCATGGTCGTAGGAAGATATAACGCCTCTTTGTAGTAAGGCAGCTGCTGATGTATTTGTCTATCTGCTCCACTAGCCACCCAATCCTTAATGCCTTCCAATGATAAACTTTTTCGAACTTCTTCTTGGAAGTTCTCCATAGCGAAGGTACAAATGATCTTAGACTACGGAATGATTGGTTGGGGCTCCACTGGATGCTCAGATTCCTGAGTATGCAAACGCGATAAAGCATCGGCTTTCCCATTCTTGTTCCCAGGACGGTAGGTAATCACGAAATCAAAATCTGCGAAGTATAAAGACCACCGTAATTGTCTGGGAGTCAAGGTTTTGGCCGTCTTCAAAAATTGAAGATTCTTGTGATCTGAGAACACTGTGATGGTGTGTTTTGCACCTAACAGATAATGCCTCCAATCTTCAAAAGCATCCTTTACTGCCAAAAGTTCTTTCTCTGCAATGCCGTTCAGCTCCGCAGGATTTAACTTCCGGGAACGATAGGCTACTGGATGGAGCTGCCCCGTATGCTGATGTCTTTGCGAGAGGACCCCTCCAATTGCTTGAACTGATGCATCAGCCTCTACGAAGAATGGTTCAGAAGGATCAGCATGTAATAAGATTGGGGCTGAAATGAAAGTCTTCTTGAGACTGAGGAATGCTTGTTCAGCTTCAGTTGTCCACTCAAATTTGACTCCTTTCTTTAATAAGCGGGTAATGGGTACAATCAATTGAGAGAATCCCTGGATAAAACGTTGGTAGAAATTTGCGAATCCAAGAAACCTTTGAATTTCCTGGTTATCTTTAGGAGAGGGCCAATTCTCTACCGCTTGTACTTTTCCTGGATCCATAGTAATTCCCTGTGGTGAAATCACGAACCCCAAAAATTTTACTTTTGTCGCACTAAACACAAATTTTTCCAGTTTGACAAACAACTGGTGGATTCTTAGATGTTCCAACACCATTCTAACATGTTCTGGGTGATCTGGTGGGTCCTTGGAATAGATCAAAATGTCATCAAGGTAAATTATTGCAATCTTGTCAATCAAGTCCCCCATGACATCATTAATAAAGTGTTGGAAGACTGCAGGGGCATTGCAAAGTCCAAAAGGCATTACTCGATATTCAAATAAGCCGAACTTGGTTCTGAAAGCTGTCTTCCATTCATGACCTTCTTTCATGCGGACTAAATGGTATGCTCCATGCAAGTCAAGTTTCGTGAAAATCTGAGCTTCTTTAATCTGATCCAATAGAACTGAGATCAAAGGAAGAGGGTAACGATTCTTGATAGTGAATTGATTCAAAGCTCGATAGTCGATGCAAGTCCGGAGGTTCCCTTCCTTCTTAGGTATGAAAAACAGGGGAGATGACACAGGCGACTGCGAGGGTCTTATGAACCCGTTTGCGAGGTAGCGATCTAAATAATCCTTTAGATGGTCATTTTCAGCCTCAGTCAAAGCGTAAATTCGACTACAGGGTAGTACTGCTCCCGGCTCCAAGTCGATGGTGCAATTGTAAGAGCGATGAGGTGGTAAATGTTCCGCTTCTTGCTCACTGAATACTGCCTCATATTCTTGGTATTCTGTAGGAATATCAACTGAAGTAATGACTCCAATGGACTGACCTCCAAAAGAGAGTAAAGTGGCCTGCGAAGGTTCGAACAACCCTTCTTCTGTCTGATAGCAATGTTTCATACAAAAGGTAGACTGCATTTTAACCGTTCGATTCTCCCAATCAATAGTTGGATTATGTATTGACAACCATGGTAATCCTAGAATGAGCTGAAACTGTGGGGCATCAATAAGATTGAATTGTAAAACTTCTCGATGATCATCTGTTTGAATTAGTTCTAGACACTCAGTATGACTTGTGATTGGACCAGAAGACAGGTTGGTTCCATCCACCGCTCGTACTGATTCACTCTTCTCTTTACGAATTGCCTGAATTCCCATCCTTTGAGCATACTTGATGTCGCAGAAATTCCCAGTGGCCCCGGAATCCAACATAATAGCAACACCAAGAATTTTCTTTTCTCTGAACTTTAAAGTCATATGAAGAATCACATGTGGGGTCATGGACTGTAGAGTATTCATAATCAAATGAGATTCCGGAGCCGTCTTGTCATCTTTCACCACCAGAACGACTCCGTCTACTGATGGTTCGAATCGTTTCCCTTCATCAGAGTCTTTGGACGTTTTGGGCATTCCTTAACAAAGTGACCTGAAACCCCACAATATAAGCATAACTTCTTTAAGCGCCGTTGTTCCTTTTCTTCTTTGCTCAAAGGCCCACGGACAGCTCCAATTTGCATGGGTTTGGTGTCATTATTTCCTCCTACTCCTCTTGCATTCTCAGTTCTCATCCGATCAAAACGGGGAAAGTTCTCCTTCAATCTTTCTTCTTTTCACCTTTGCGCTCTGAGTTACGAAAATCCAACTCCAACACCAGATCCACTAACGCTGTTAGTTCTGTAGGGCGATTGGGTATTTGTGCTAAAATGTCTTTGATGTCATCACGTAATCCTCGATAGAAAAGTGCCGCTCTTTTTTCTTCTGGCCATTTGGTTTCAATCATCAATTTGTTAAATTGAGTTAAATAGGTAAGTAAATCTTTGGATCCTTGGCGAAGCTCTAGCAATTCATTATCGGTAGCCTGGGATATCCTTCTCCTGTCAACAATTCGGAGAAAATAATTTTTTAATAAATCAAAGTCATAAAGAAAGGGGTCATCTCTGGAGACTAATGGCATTGCCCAATTTGCTGCAACCCCTCCTAAATAAGATAAAACAAATGCTACTCTCGACTGGGCATCAGGAAACAGAGTGGGACGACACATGAAATGTAATGAACATTGTGTCAAAAATAATTGGGCCTTCTGGGGATCTCCTTGAAACCTTTCAGGTGCTGCTAAAGGAATTAAAGGGGATACAGAATGTATAACCTGTGCAACTGTTTTTGGATCTGTGCTTGGATCGCTCTTGCTTGGAACTGAAGCACTAGCAGCAGGATTTCCCATAGCTAACCCATCCACCTTCTGTGACAGTATTCGAGTCTCCTGGCGAGATGCCACTAGCTCTTGTTTTAAATTTTTATTTTCTTCTCTAACTGCACCTATTTCTCGCTGGATTCCTGCAAGCAGTTCTCCCAGCGCCTTAAAATTGATTCCCTCAGCCATTCTGCCTGGGCAAAGTCAATTCTTGGGCACTTCAATCTGTCAGGGCTCCCAGAAACTTCGCAGAGGCAGAGCGGATGCTAGTCCCAATCGCCCGCCCACAGGCGGCGCAGCCTCTAAATGAGCTACGCCACCAATGAGGGGGAAAAGGGGAAGTGGAATGAAAGAGAAGAGACACTCCGTCGACTGCTACCACCCTTGTTGAGTTCAGGATTCTTTGGAGGATTCTCCTGACTGCGCTGTAGGGGTGCCTAATACACAGAAGGGAAAGAACATAAACAAACAACAACCACTTTTCTACTTGACCTCAATATTCTAAATTAGAGCTTGTCCTACCAGCTGTCTCCTGAGTATTCGCCTCTCTTCTGTTTAATATGTATGTAGTACTAAATAGGAAGTTCTCTCTCTGAGGAAAGAATCAATAGTTATATAGGTGCTGCCTTATAGTCTTCTTCTACTTCTCTTATGCAATGAATTTACTTAGCTAAATACCTGGGAATCTTCCTATTCTGCGTTGTATAATCACTGCAATAGTCTATGAATGAATTCTCTCCAGATTTATATAGGAACAGTCTCTGACCAGTGAAGATTCCTTGCAGGTAGCGCGCAAAAGGGGACATGGAAGGAAAGAGAGGGAGGAGGAAAAATAGGAAAAGCGCAACCGAAGGGAAAGGGTTTTTACTGACCGGAAAGAAGTATCAGTTCAAACGCTGCGAGAACGCTAATCATACTGTGCCATTAGCTGAGTTCTACTTCAGTCTCTAATCTGCCTTGCCGCCATGTAGACGTCTCTCGACACAACTTGCTTCTGGGATTTCTGTGGAGGGAGGCTTGTAGCAACGAAATTCCCCGTCGGTCTCCTGAAGGTTCGTGAAGGAATTCGCCTTTCTCCCGTTTAAATGCTTGGGACGTTTTCTCCCGTCATGAATGTAGACACGGAGAAACAGCTCTGAACTCTTCGGAAATGGTAACTCTGTAAATTTGAATTACCGCTAACTCCCGTCATGAGGTAGACGCGGAGCAACGGTTCTTAGCTTCTTCTTCTAACCAAAGTTCGTTGAAATGCGCAGATAGAATCTCGCGCACTTCCTAGGTATGCTAGACTGTGCGGGTGCATTTAGGTACAGTACATGCGGCGGCCATCTTGGGAAGGGAATTTCTCTTTTTACAGGAAACCCAAATGTTTACCCGACTGGGTTTTATCAATACACGTTTTCTGGAGTGCCCTTTAACGTGAAGGACTGAATCAATAGTGTGTTTCCTGACACACTCATGCACTTACAGGAACAAGAAGAGCAGGGTAAAAAAGAAGGAAGAGATTGGAGAAAAGAATCAAGGGAGAAAAGAAATTAGGGAAAAATGAAGGAAATAAAGAAACAAAGATATAGATCAAGGATAGAAAACCAGATCTGAGGTAAAAGGGAAGAACAATGATAATCAGGCATGTCAAAACCCAGAAACAAAAACAACAGCGGAGAGAGAAAATAAGAATACATCGGATCAAATCAGGCCAAATAACTCATATTGAAGAATAAAAATTAATGAATGCAATAAGAAAACGATAAGCCATGCAATAGGATCAACTTGACATTGTTAAGGACATTGTGTATTTGTGTCCATAGGTGACCTGGTGATATTTAGCAAAAACAGTTTGAGCTTAGTCGGATCTTCAAGCAAAATAGAGACACCATCATGAGTGAATTTGCAGAGATAAGGATGAAGAATGCCATAACGAATATTCAAAGATCTTAATTGAGGGCAGAGAGCAAGGAACACTTTGCGTCTAGCATTAGTTGTGTTGGATATGTCTTGAGAAATGTAAATGTTATGGCCAGACCAACCAAGACCACTCTTCTCTCTGGAAATGTTCAAGATCAGATGAGTGAATTCTAGAAAGAGCATTATAATACCATGAAGTCTGGTAGATTGATGTCGAGGACGATCTAAGCGATGTGCTCGCTGAATGTTAAGAGGAGCAGAAGACTGTAGGTTGAGAAGATCTGGCAGGAATTTCTTCAGGAAGGAAAGAAGATCAGGGCCTTCAATATTCTCTGGTAGTCCGTAGAGGCGAAGATTGTTTCTCCTTTTGCGATTTGCAAGGTCTTCGGTATGAAGCTTGAGTTTATGAATTTCTGTTCCAGTATGGGTATTTTGGTAGTAAAGTCCTGAAGGAGACCCACACATTGCTCCATTTTGAGCATTTTGCTTTCCATGGTGAGCCAACGGTCTTCAATCTGTTGTAATTTCTTATTGGTAGTGTGCATAAACGGTTTTAGGGCACGTAATTCCTCTAAGATTGTATCCAAGACTGGATTAGGAGATGACTGGATTGGAGATGGAAGATCACTTTTTGTCTCTTTTAGGTTTGGTACCAGAGGAGGATGTTTTGCAAGGTTGAGAGAGTCACTGGCCATCTTGAAGGCATGCCCCAGTCAATGAATAGGCTTTTTGGAAGAAGACAACATGCCCATGTGTTAAGTCACTGATAAGAGAGATATCAGTATTGTGCCTTATAGATTATACGAACAGGAGAAAAGCGAATATTTATGCATATTAGACATAAATGTTATGTTATGTTAATAACATTTATTACGTGCACGCTACTCAAGAGTGTTCCTGCGAGACCGCCAAAAGAAGAGGAGCGGAGAGCTTACTGAGGATTAAATGAAAATCAGAGTTTTTAACCGTTTCCTGAAAGTTTTAGGACTCTGAGTGCCTCAAAGATCGAGGGGAAGGGAATTCCAAGCCTCCGCTGCCTTGTAAGCCAGGGAATTGCCCCCCATTCTCGTAAGGCGGAAACAGGGAGTCACCACCAGAAACTGTGAGGCAGAGAGCAGCTGTCTCCGGGGCACATAGAACCTGAAATGTTTCCTGAGGTAAAACGGACCAGATCCGTACAGGGCTGCATGAGCAGAATTAGGTAGAGGATAATTTGCCAGCCAGCGCGATTTCCTGAACGGCGGGGAAAAAGTCCCATACAAAAGGATTTCCAACTTTTCCTCATTACTCTTGAGCTGACCAGAGAGGGGCCATTTGAAGATGGCTGTAAGTCAGGCTTTAGCACGAACGTCGGATTAGTCATTTTTGCCCAAGTGAAGAGGAGCTGGGTATAGTCCGCGTACGGGATGATCTTAGCTCCCAATTCCTCCGCTAAGTAGATCAGAGGGGTGACATATATGTTAAAAAGGAGAGGGCTCATAGTAGAACCCTGAGGCACTCCCATAGTCACCCTTTTGGGAACTGATGAGGATGGCGGCAGCCAAACTTGCTGCGATCTATCTTCAAGGAAAGATTTAAACCAATTCCAGGCTAGTCCAGAGATACCAATATCCGAGAGACGGGCCAGTAGCTGGGAGTGTGGCACCGTATCAAAGGCGGCAGAGAAATCTAATAGAATCAGGGACGCTCTGCCACGAGCATCCAAACACTCTCTGATTGCTTCAGAGATTTCCACGAGAGTTGTCTCTGTATTATAGGTGTCCCCGAACCCTGATTGGGCTGGATGGAGCAAGCCAGATGCTTCCACAAAGTTAGAAAGCTGTTTGTTACCAGCTTTCTCATAGGCTTTCGCCACGGCCGGAAGAAGGGAGATAGGGTGGTAGCTGGCTGGAATGGAAGTGTCCAGAGAAGGTTTTTTCAGTTGGGTCAAAAGTTTGGCCTGCTTCCAATCTAGGGGAAAAGTGGCAGTCTGAAGAGACATATTAATCATAGTGTTGACCTCTAGATTAACTTCCTCGGCAACAGAGGCTAGCAACCTGGCCTAGCAAGGATCTGACGGGGAACCAGATTTCAGTGATTTAAGGATTGCCAAGGAGTATTGCAGAGCAATATGTGTAAATACCATCAAGGATGGTGATGGGGCGAACAAGATGTCGGAATACTTGGGGAAAGATTCCCTGTCAAAGCAGTGGTGCTGATCACGAAATTCACCTGAATTTTTATCAATGAAGAAGCTAGACAGTTTCCAGTTTCTCACACCAGGTACCCGAGGTGGGCAGGGGTATGTTATCAGTGCTATGGGCTAGGAAACTCTGCACAATAGAGACAATTTCTTTGGCATTATTCTTGGAAAGGGCTATGCGTTCAGCATAGTATAGGCTCTTAACTTGCAGTATAAAATCTTAATATACTTTTTAGGCCTTCCTTAATGCCACTTTAGTGAGAGGACAGTAGGCCAGTCTCCAGCAGCGTTCACATTTTTTACAAGGCTGTTTTTGCACTTCGAGTTCTTTAGAAAACCATGGTTTAGAGGTGTAGTCTCTATATCGCTTGATGGACGTGGACGAGGATAGATGATCCACTGCATGTGAGATCCAACCAGTCTAGGGCTCCCCCCAGATCCTTGGTAAAGGCAGGTCGAGTTTCTGCCAAAACCAAGCTAAAGGTGGTAGGATCAATTCTGTGGGAGGGTCTTCCTTGACGATGCCGGTTATGTGGGTGGGAATTTTGAACCATAAAATAATCAGTCCAGGCTACTTGAAGGAGATCTGTGACACAGATAGGGAAATTAGAGCAAACTGGATCTAAGATATGCCCTTCAAGGTGTATAGGGGAACTGATCCATTGGGAGAGCTGGGCTAGGTTGAGTGAGTCAAAAAGCTCCCTGGTATCCCCTGCTGCCACCCTGTCCAGATGAATATTGAAATCCCCCAGAAATCAGAAA
The DNA here is from genome assembly GCF_964261635.1 of Lissotriton helveticus. NCBI lineage: Eukaryota > Metazoa > Chordata > Amphibia > Caudata > Salamandridae > Lissotriton > Lissotriton helveticus. The sequence continues at coordinate 275,160,759 of NC_136063.1, forward strand.
TGGGAGAAATGAAAGGCCCGGGGAACAATAACCTTGCCTTGTGCTTTCAAAAAAGCTCCTGCTGGACCAGGGGGCCAGTAAACCAGTGTGCTGCCCAGAATAAAAGGATGTGAAATAATGATGGAGAAATCAAGCACCTCCCCATCACCAATTCCCAGAGACTCACCACGGTGGAAGGTTCATAAATCCCTAAACACACTGCTATGACTCCACCTCTTCCCGTTTTGCGATCTACCCTGGAAACGTTAACCCTCCTGGAATGGCCAGTTCGATAATTGGGTTGGAAAACTCATTAAGACAGGTCTCCGTTAAAAATAAAAGGTTGAGTGACTCGTCTGCAAGGAGATCAAAGATATCCTGGGAGTGTGTTGCTAACGAGCGGGTGTCGATCAAGGCTGCATGTATACATTGCCCCTTCGGGGTTATCAGAGGGAGGGTAGCTGATAAGGATAGATCAGCAGGTCTAGAGCAGAAACAAAAATTGCAGCTCTCACAAAACGTAGAGAAATTATCTAAAACCTCCCACGGACTAGTGTGCTTACAGCATTGTCGACGAAGCAAGAGCAGCTCGGCATTTCCTGAAGAATGGGATACTGACTCAAACAGCGTATCAATAAAGTGAAGGTCGCTCGTGTTTGAAGGGAAGAGCCAATGCAGCTGATGCAGAGGAAGAATGAGATTTAAGGAGCACTTGTTTGTACGCAGATACACTTCAAATAACCAGTTTAGGGGGCACTGGACATGGTCACAAGACGGCCTCGAATTCAGTTCTTTGCTCAATAAGAAGATGGAATACAACGACGAGTCGCCATTTTGTTTTGGCGGTAAAGACACGTTTCCACCATAAAGTATACTTAGGTTTCCAAGATTTCTGTTTAAGATTTCTTCAGTGGTCTTAGCACTCCTCAACACATTTCAGGATGTAAAAAGTGCTATAGCAAGATTCTGCTTACGCCCCAAGCAGTATAGAAGATTCCGCTAAAAGAGAACACAATCAATCCACCCCCTCCCTACATAGAAACCCGATAACCAGGCTGTAGAGAGGCTGAAAGCTGTTTGTTGGGTATTGAAGTAGCAGTAGCAGATGTATTATAAAGCTGATAACTGAGGAGTATCTGCTAATAGTATTTTAGAAATTCCGTGCTGTCAGTGCATAGTGTTAAGTATACGGATAGGAAGTCAATAAGGCAGATACATTCATATGGACATATTGATATTATTTTGAAAAGGCTGATTTGTTACAAAGGAGAAAGTCCTGAAAAAAGTGTTGAGGAGAAAATATACAGGCTCACCCAAGCATCGAAGGACTCCAGATCTGAAGCGAGTTGTAAACCAACAAAATGGTGGCCGCTCGCAGTTGTAAAAAAAAACTCAGCACGACTGCAGTATCAGAACGACGGTGGTTCAGAGGTTTTCTTTGGCCTGCAGGAATTCCGCAATACTTAACTTCTTGAGACCAGCTTAGAGAGCGCTGGGCAAGGTCTCAATATGGCCGTAAAAGAAGTCAAAAGTTCTGTGAAGTAACGGAGCTCGGAGGACCATCGCCATCTTGTCTCGACGCTCAAGCCACACTCCGAGTTTTGGTACTTCTGAATGTGCTATTGAACATAGAACCTTACTGTACAAGGTGAAATGGCATCATATTTGTCCAGCAGCACTTTTCAGATTTTAATGTTTTGGGGAGAAATGTCCCTGACTGCACCAGCACCAACTGAGAGGGTGTTTCAATCCCCTTCCCACCCTGGAAAAGGATTTACATAACCTTGTCAAGAGCATATTTTAGACAATTTCCAAGGTGGAAAGGAGATGAAGAGCAGAATGTAAATATCCTCAAATGTGTAGGTTTGTGAGTGTGCCTCATAAGGCATTCCAGCGCTGGAACGCCCACACCTCACCCCTACAAGTAGATTTACTAATACTAAAAATCTCTCTGTGAGTAAATCCTTTCGGGAATGCAAAACAAACTTTTAAGAAATGCATAGTGTATTTTGCACTTGTAAAAAAAGGCTAATGTGCCTGCAAGACAAACCTACATGCACAAATAGATTTTGGAAACAGGCCAGTGTGTTACTGTAGCTTTAAACAACCGCACATTATCAATGATGCTACAATAATTATTATAAATTCTCACCAATAATGTATCATAAAAAAATACAGGATGGCTATAAAATATAGGCAGCAATGTGTGGTGCGACTAATGAACTCCGGGTTCAAAGAGAGACAGTGTGAAGTTTCACTTTCATGACTTTCACCTGGACTTAACCTGTGCGCATAAGATTGTTTACAAATGCTTGTAAAACGGCTGTACTGTTCTAGAGCATGTCTTTATCTACATCCAGCCTACCATATTCTTTCATTCCAAAAAATGAACGAGGAATCAATATGAACTATTGATCCTGGCCATTTTTCTTTTCAAATAATATTTTGGGAATTTTTATTATACAAAATGCAGGTGTATACAAACCCATATTTTACTTGGAACCAAGTGTGGTTCATAATGATAGGCCCAAACAACTCTGCAGAGTACGAGTATGTGGCACGATTATCTAAATTATGCAGAAAGTTTATTAAATTATGCTGCGAAAAGACTATATTGAGGGCCATTCTCAGTATTATTTTCATTCATTTTAGCCAGAAACAAGACTTTCTGTGAAATCTGAAAATCTGAGGCAAATTCTGTAGCAAATTTGTGACATGAACTACACATCAATAACTATGTAGTAAAGGCTGCAGCCACAGGATCACATAAGTACACTGGCCCTCACCAATGTCCATTGTTTTATAAACACACTATCTGTGTAAGTGCCCGATTATGCGTTTGGCGGTCTTTCTGCAGGACTGCTGCTGCAGCGGTTCCAAAGGAGACTGCCAATTCGTCAGCAGTCCCGCCTGCCCAATTACAATCATTTACCTGTGCTAGTGGATAACAGCCAGCAGTCATGCTGCCGCCATGGGACTACTGCTACATTGGGTGCACTGTGTGTCATGAACCATGTCATGCCACACAGTGCTCGCACGAAGGTGTAATTCTAGGTAGGCACAACATGTTCCCCGACGCTTGCACCCCCATGGCCAGATTCACCCAGGGGCCCTGTTTGAGCCCTCTTACCTGCATTTCTGCCATTCTTTTCATCTCAGGGTCTTGGCCATGATATGGACGGTGGAAATGCAGGACAATATCTGTTTGGGCAAATAAGCTACATTTAAATTCACATCTGTACAGGGACATTGAGCTAATGACTTTGAGACAATTTTGACATGATCTCCTAAAGTGTGCTTTTCTAGCTTATGCTAACTCTGCCCCAATTAGACCTCAAAGCCATGTTGTCCAAAATGTAGGTCACATTCACTGTTCATTATCTCATTTGCACGTACTCAAAGAAGCTGTGTTTTATTCATTTAAGGACGGCAATGTTCTCCAAGAAAGCTCCAGAGCGTGGACTCACTAATGTAAAATTTTGTCTAAGACCTTTAGTTGTACGTAATATTACATTGATTTACAATGGCGCACTGCTGTATATGTAACGAGTTTGTTCTGACACCTCCGGATGACATTCGGTCAGAAGAGCTGAATCTATATTTATGTAGTGGATTAGTACTTAGGTGGTGGGGCTGTATGATGGATTAAAAGTCTGTATTCTGGTGAGTTGAAAATGTATTTCTTTGCTCCCACCACAGTTTTCATACTGCCAATGTAAACCCTCAAATTAGTTTAATTAGTTTAATGCACCCTCCCCATTGATGTTCATTGATATTCTGTTCCCTGCTGCTCAGCCAGTGTGTGAGGTCATTAGAATATTGAGAGTGTTTGTGTTTGGATGTGGTCAGTTGGAGTGGATGAGCTGAACAGCAAGGATGCTGCTCCTGGTGGGACTTTACCTGTAATCTGTAACTAAGTTAAATAAACCTACATCTAAACCCTACAGGGATCCATCATTTTTGTAACATGGGTGATGATTAGAGAAAGAACTTGCATATGGAAGAAAATTGAAGAGGAACTAAGAGTAAAAGAAGTATTGAAGAAACTTAAGTAAAGGAAGTGGATGCCAGAAGGGGAGAGGAATGCCCTGGAGGCCCCACCGGTGTCTGTTACATCCAACAGCCTGCAGTCCCTCTAGTGTGCAGGGCGTTTGAACACCAATGTATGCTGATTTATAGTTTTTTGAGGAGTGAATGAGCAGCGTTGAATTTAAATGAACTGGCAGCGTTAATTTGGAGTGAATTTGAAGAGAACCCGCAGCACTAAATCTGCTTGAATCAAAGGTGTCTGCTTATTCATTGCCATGTTCGCGCCAAGATTAGCGCTAATGATAGAAAATTTTAAAAAATGCACCAAGCAATGTAAACAAACTTGAAACACTGGTATTCAAGAAGTGACAGTATGCAGCAAGTGACATCGTTTTAAGTATATATGCCGGTGAGGTATGAAACTAACAGCCTTGGTGATAAAGGAATGCAGGGACTGCACCTAGCAAAGTAGGGGATCCATTAGGATGTAGTGCGGATCGCCGCCCACCGCATGGCAGTGGCAATCCACCCTACATCCTACCCCGCCTGCCACCCATTTCCCCCCTTCCCCCCGCCATATTAGTATGGCGGGGGACCCCGGCGGACGGAAAGACCGTCCGCCGGTTTTCCGCCGGTCGACCAGTCGACCAGGCGGAAAAGGGGTTAAATTTGGTGGCGGTGTCTGCTAGACACCACCATCCATATTAGCATGGGAGCGGGAAGCAGCCTTTCTATGGCAGCGTTGCCACCACAGAAAGGCATGCAGATTTTACTTTCGGGGGCCCATTGCGGGCACCCAGGGTATTGGGGGGTGGGGGGTGCACACGAGGGGTACCTATGGTATCCCCCTGCATTGTCATGGACATGGTGGCAGGCACCTCGCGGTGCCTGTCACCTTGTGCATGACAATGCACACAGTGCATTCCCAGCATTGTGGTGGGCGGTACTGTGACACCGCCCGCCACAATGCTAGGAATGGAGGATGTCACAATCACGGTGGCATCTTAATAGCCGGTGCGAGACCGCTGCACCACTGGCGGCCGGTCCTAGCACCGCTAGGATGGCGGGCGGACGAAAGTCTTTCGTCCGCCTGCCATCCTAATGGGCCCCTAAGTAAACTGGCTGTGAATGCAATCAGCTGTTTGAGGGCTCAAATTCAGCTGTATTGGTGTATGTGGGGATATGATGGAATTACTACTGCTGTGAGAATTAACTGTAAAATCTTGAGATTAACTCTCACTTCAGTTATAATGGTGGTGTATAATAGTTTTTCTGCCTTCCCCCATTTTTTGGTATGCCGTTAAGAGTGCAAGGGTTAGTTGCAACATTTAAAAAAAAAATACATGGCTGATGTGTGCTATCTTGGGCATTCCAAACGTGAGCGGATGCATGCATGTCGGGTGTTTTTTGAAGAAGTCCAGTTGTATGTGTTGCTATAGGAGGCCCTCGTGGTCAGCTTGCTGATGTAACAGCTCGGAAGCTGTAACACCCACTGCCACAGCGGAGAGAAAACAGGAAGCGGAGTACGATGTATGCTGGAAGAGGAATTAAAAGTTCAATGTGCACAGGCTATGGTGCATGAAAAAAAGTTTGGAAGGCATGTGAGAGCTGCAGCAAGATATTAAAGCATCAAAATTAGGAGTGTTTGGAGCCGCGATGTGTTACACGGGGTTGCTGCAAGTGGAACTGGGACTTAACAGCATTTGTAAACATTTTTCACCATTTCTACTCGTCGTAAGGAAGTGAAGTTAGTATGTAGCAGGGATTGCATACATCTGACTGGACATTCCACTCTGCTGTAGGAAATACGGTGAAGCGTCTCAAGGTACCTGGATATTCTGGAGGAATTTTGGGTGAGGAGTCGCTCACCTGGGTGAAGGACTAGTCATTCTGCCTCAGAGAGAAGGTTTTGTTTTAATGCTGGTTTACTTTTCAGATGTTTAATGCTATACCAAATGTTACCTGCTAAAGGATTGTTTTCTTTGAATTTGATTCTCTTTGGATATGCTGACAATATCAATGATGGTCTGCATTTGCTTCTGGCACCGCGTAGGATGCTTAGTATGGTTCTGAATGCATTTATTCATGATATTCTTTTTTTATTTGCTGCCGGTGTATATTTATTTAAAGTTATGCTGAATATTTTTTGTGGTTGTATGTTCCAGTGGTATATGCAATTGTAACATGTTGGTGTCATTATCAGTATTTATTGTGATATTGTGTTACCCCCGGTCCTGTTTCGATGATGCGGTAGGGGAGGGAGAAGTGTGTATCTTTGGTCCTGAAGTGATACTGGGTTTTGACCATCCTTCCTAAGGTGTTAAGGATGTAGGGGCAAGTGTGTTAAACCCAGAGTTGTAGAGTTGACCATCCTTCCTAAGGCGTTAAGGATTTAGGGGCAGTGTGTTAAGCCCAGTATTTTAGGGGGTATGTGGGTGTTACACCCCAGTGTTATGTGTCAATCCTTCCTAAGGATTTAGGGCTGTAGGGGCAGTGTGTTAAGCCCAATGTCTTAGGGAATATGGTTATACACCAATGCAGTAGAGGGTAGGTGAAGCCCTGGTCCTGCTTAAGTGAATTGTGAAGGATGTATGTGTTACACCCTAAAGGCAGTAGAGGGTAGGAGATGCCCTTGTCCTGTTTAAGTGTATAGTGTTGTGGTGGGGAACAGGTAGTTAGTTTCCCCTGATGGATGAGCAGCCATGTATGTGGTTGTCTGTTTGACCTTTTTCTATTTAATTCTTTGGTGAGGGATTTATAGATTTTGTGGGACATATTACTTGGGGATCTTACGTCCCATTGTATTTTCTATTGTATCTAAAAGGGAGAGATCTGTTGTAATCTTCTGTTTACTATAATGCATCCTCCCCATTGATGTACACTGATATTCTGTTCCCTGCTGCTCAATCAGTGTATGAGCTCATTAGAATGTTTAGAGGGATTGCATTTAGGTGCGGTCAGTTAAAGTGGAAGAGCTGAGCAGCAAGGATGTTGCTCCTGGAGGGGTGTTACCTGTAGCCTGTAACTAAGTTAAATAAACCTACATCTATAACCATCATATTTTTAACACTTTCCTATGCTACTAGAGATGATGTCCGATTTCTTACTGATTATGCTGCACATTTGGGACTTAGTCTATTTCTGATTGTTGTCTCTTATTCTGCATTGTACCTATTACTGAGAACCTTCATGGCAAAGACTTTGTGCATTAAAAAAAACTATTATTGCATTTCTGTATAGTACTCCTTTTTAATTTTTGTTATAAACCTACCTGGTTTTCCTGACGTTCCGCTCTAGAACTCACTTATTAAGCCATTTTTCCTTAATTGACTGTTTTTGATAAGCTGATTTGTACATTATTTTGCCTCATGAGATTGAGGTAATCACCTTTTTAGATCCATCCAACATGTGGGTGTGCTTTGAAAGTCCTGCAAGGGCTTTATTTGTAATTTTTTAAAAATATCTTTATTGGTCTTTTTCATGTTATTCCATTTCCTTACAATACATGACAGAGCAAAGATGGTAAAGAATGCAATATAGACATCAGCACGCAATCGTCATCAGAACAACATTAGAGTAATTAGCTGCTCCTACTGCTGCAGCACAATTTCACATGCACAATCTCATATTAGCTTATTTCTAATAGACAGTTTCTCATACAGTGCAGGACCGGTCATGGCATGAAGAACTATGTGGAGACTCATTGGGACTCGACTCAGGCTCACGTGAATGTAGCAGACTAATGTCACAGCACTAAACATCGGGTCAAAAAAGAGCAGGAACCCCAGTACATCCGACTGCCCCTGAGGGGTATCGTCCAGTGGACTGCAATAATGTCCACCACCATCTCCGTCCCCTTCACCCGGGAACTTCAAGTAGTATATCAGGTAGCTACTCACTAAGTTTTACTGCCCTTCCCACCTACTTCATTACTGAAGGCCACAAGCATGGCGTCCCATTGTTGCGCTATGGGGTACTTGCGGAGCCCCGCCGTCTCCTCCCTGTGCAGCGCCATACTCTCTGACTGCGCCCATATCTTGATCGAGCTCTTCCAGCTGTTTATGTCTGGTGGATCAGCCTGTTTCCACCGTTTTGTAATTAAGCGCTTGGCAGCTATTAAACCCAGGTCTCTGAATCCCGATGTGACGCTATTTTTCTTAGACCTGGCATATACCCCTAAAATGCAAATTTCCCATGTGGGCGGAAAGGAGGTGTCGGTGCAATGCGTTAGGGCTGCAGTGACCTCCCTCCAATAACCGTAACGAGAGGTGCAAGACCAAATCATGTGGAGCAGGTCCGCATCAGGCTGCCGACAGCGTGGGAATTCTGCCGTGGTTGTGTGGAAATATCTATTCATTTTGTCTGGAGATAAATACGCCCTATGTATTATATATGTTTTTATTAATTTAAACCTGGAATTCCTAGGTATATAGGTAGCTCCAGCAAAGACTGTGGACCATTCCTTATCCAACCAGGTCCGGCCTCTGTCCGTCTCCTGGGTCATTAAATCCATGACCCCAGGAAAGCTTGCCATATTTTTTAAAGCACACCTAGCTGGACCTTTATACTTTTCAGCTCATGCTGCTACCATGCGCAGTGTTCTTATAAATTATGTAATTTGAGATGTCATAAGTCTTGTTATGAATGCTATAATTTAAAATGCTATAAATGATATTATATAAAAGGGTATAAGCTAAGCATGGGGAAGACGTGAGATATAGTTAATGTAGTGTGGCTAGAGATTTGTTGAGAGATGCATAAATTATGGTAATTTTTTGGCAGAGCACAAACTATAACTTTAAGTTAATGATAAGTAATGGTCACAACAAAAAGTCAGAAATATTATCTCATCTTGAATCATACTTAAAATGTGAGTGAGAATCACAGCCACTAATTGTTGCAGGGGATTTTAATGTAATATTTGAACCCTTAGACAACTCAGAAATAGCAATTACAGAGGAAGAAGATGTTAAATGGAGAACCCCACAAATAGATTTATCTCCATTAAGAAGATGGCTGGCCCTTGCAGCTCAATTGTTATGTATGACACTAAACTTGTAGCCGAAATCATGCAAGCTCCATTCTTCTTCACATCTTTCTGGTGCTCATACCTTTAAGAGGTTAAATCAATCAAGCGGGATAGATTATATAGTGTTAGATCTCCAGTTGAGGTCACATATTCTTGACATAAGGGTCCTAGAGAGGAACGACATCGACCACAATGTCTTCCATTTTATGATGAAAGAGTATTTGTCTATGATTCTCACTGAGATAGTCCCTGCCCATCACAGTAAAATTAGTGTCTCAAATAACAGGCAGGCACTTAAATATTCTTATGTACCAAGTCATCCAACTTCGATATCCCCGATTTAAAATAAAGTTGCTGACACGTTAGGTGAAATATGAAGTAGGGGAAAGACAGGTGATGAAGCGGTGTTCGCGGTGAAGACCTCTAAAAGAACTGTTGGCCAAGGATCGCAAGTCTTCATCAATTTAGACAGTGAAGCATCCTTGGCACAGCAAGCAATGCAGCATAATGATGTTGGTACTCATAAATTCTATCAAAGCCAAAATTTGTGAAGAAATAAAAATCATCAAGAGGAACTATGAATGCATGTTAAGCATTTTTTAATCAAATGTTATACCAGGTGATCTGTAAGCCTCTGGCACCTTGCTTGGGCTCCATATCTTAATAAACTTGCCAACATAATATTAGAAGGTGCCGAGTTACCAAGCTCATGGCACGATGTTGGGATTATACCAATCTACAAGTAGGACAGCCGTGAAGATCCCAGTAATAATAGGCCAATCAGCTTGATTGATGGCTTACCAAAACTCTTCTGCTTACAAATTCTGGGGAAACTCACTGAGTGGGCTAATGCAAACCGGACAATATCTGATTTACAGGCAGAGTTCTGCCCAAAAGACTAGAACAATTGATCAGAATTTTCGATTGTTTGCCCTCCATTGGAAATCTGTGTTACCGGGGAAGAGCCATCTTTATGTGGCATTTGTTGATCTCAGCTTTTGACCTAATCCCTCACCACAAGCTTTGGAGTGTACTGGGCACCATGGGTGTCTCTTTCAACAGTCTATCCTTTTTAATAAGGTTACATGAGACCAATTATGTTCAGGTAAGATGGGGCACAAAGGGTGAGGTAACCAAGCGTATAAGGATAGAGAACCGAGTTCGGTAGGGATGTGTCCTCATCCCTACTCTCTTTTCTCTATATATAAATGATATAGTGGAATTCCTAAACTTTCTGGGTAATGATGCTCCAAAAATAGGAGTCTCAAAGTTTCCGCACTACTATTTTCTGATGACTCTCTGCTTATTTCTAAAACTCTATCTGGGCTACAGGCTCTGATTGGCCGTTTTTTATTGTTTTGTGCACAACGGGGTTAGGAGCTAAATACTTCTAAAAACAATCTAATGTCTTTCAACCTTTAACAATCTACAAAAGTCTTCTCTGAAGCCCATGATGAAGAGACTGAGCAGGTAGGAGCTTTTGACTACCTTAGCCCCAGCCTTTGAAAAAAAGTACAAGTAGATTACAACATGAAACCATGGCTGTTTACAAATTCTATGAGAAAACAAACATGAAAATAGCTTTGCTAGCCCTAGGAATATATAACATCAAGGCTAAGGGAACAACATTGTATGGAGCTGAATTGTGAAGTCACATTAAGGACAGTAATCTAGAGGTGACCGAAAACAAACTTTTGCTGTCCTTATTAACTCTACCACAGTGTGCCCTCCAATTACCACAGTTAATTGACCAAGATATGTATCCAATCTCTTACTCAGTTAAAGCAAGAACTCTTTTGCATTGGCACAGACTTCTTAACTGAGGAGTTTCATCCATACAGAAAAACACTTGAGGAAATATTGCATTCAAATAAGCATTCTCGCATCCCTTGGCTATCTTATTTTAAAGTCAGTTGGGGGAAGGGATCACTTGTCCTGAGTAACCAGGGTTTTGTTCTCTTATTCGGGTCCGGTGCCAATTAAAAACCCTCATTCACGTACCAAGGCTCGATAGGCGGTATATCTTGGTTCTCCGCCTTGTTGTTAGCGACGTGACCGCATCATCATTGGGTTGATTGTGTGCTTCCTCCACCTGGAGGTGAACCACGGGTCAGTACAGTAGTGATTTAGTAATAAAATAAATGAAGGGGAGTTAGTGCAGTTAAAAAGGCTTCTATTAACCTGTGCTGATAAACTTTTATTGGTGCTGGAAAGAATGCCTGGTTAAAAAGTTTGGGCGTGCGTAGGAAACTTGATTAGGAGGTTTCCGCACTGAGTTATGTCCATAAAGAGGACGACATGTTTCAGCCATGAGTTGCCCTCTAGGGGTCAAGTCGGCTATCATCAGGACCTAGTATCTCCAGTTAAAATAAACAGGGGGAGGGGCGGTGACCTCAAGTTAGGGTTAGATTCTAAGAAAGATTCATCTTGAAGTTGAAAAGGCCTTATAGTACCTGCGAATATAAAGGAAAGAGGGGTGGGGTGGCAAGACAAACAGTACACACATAAATAGCATCATTGCGCTGTTTCATGAAGGCTGTCAAATTATTGAGCAAGAAGGAATACTAAGAAACTTAAAAATGGCAATTCTTCATTACTAAACGGCAAAAGTTCTCTCATTCCCATTTAGGCAAATAATTTCTCTCATTGATTGTATATTTACACATGTTGAGAATGTGTAGTTTGTATTCATGGATTAATATCTCGAATGCTAACTCAAGAGGTAGGGCACACCGTCCCGCAGAGAGAAAGACTCAGGATGGGGTCGGTGTTTAGTGCCATCTTGAGCGCTATAAGGGTGTTTTCTATGATTGGTCACTTATTTGAAAGGCGTGCCTATTAGCTGAAGGGGCAGAAGGCTTAAGGGGCAAAAAGAGTCCCCAGTTGCTGAGCGTTATCTTTAGAATACATTCCCTTAGTATGGAGACATTACTCATTATATAGACGATATCATCGTAGTATGGAACGGTAACAAAGAAAGTCTGGAAGAGTTCCACTGCTGGTTGAATACCAAAGATGAATGGCTTAAGTTTATCTACACAGCCGACAACAGAAGCCTAGATTTCCTAGATCTAACAATATATGCTCAGAATGGTTCCCTACAGACAAGGACCTACTTTAAACCAACAGCGAAAAACAGTTTGCTTTCCTACAAAAGCTTTCACCCTCGTCCCCTGCGGGAAAACCTGCTCTACAGCCAATGTTTGCGCCTGAAACGCAACTGCAGCAACACACGAGATTACAAGACCCAAGCAGAGGACCTGTGCATGAAATTGAGAGCCAGAGAGTACCCAGAGAGAATAATCAAAAAGTGTAAGAAAAGAGCAATGAACCAACCAAGAGAATGTCTCCTTGACACAACCCCAAGAAGCACAGAAAACGATGTGGTAACTTTCGTAACCACGTACAGCACAGCATCGAACAGTATAAAGAAAATCGTAATCAAAAATTGGAGGATCATAACATCAGGGCCCACCAGCTGGCCCAAACCAAGGTTCGCTAATAGGAGAACACGTAACCTTAAAGACATTTTAGTTCACACTAGACCAGCACCAGCAAAAAGAAATGAGCCTACCTCCCAACTCTGGAACCTTCCTCCTGTGACGGGCCATTACCCGTGTGGCTCATGTTCTGTGTGCAAACTTACAACAGCAACTAAGTCACTTCAACTTCTCCCAAATCTTAAATGGACGATCAGAAGCCATACTAACTGTAACACCACCCACGCAGTCTACATGATCACCTGTCCCTGCAGGTTGCGTTATATTGGGATGACCTGCAGCAAGGTCAAACAAAGATTGGTGGAACACAGAAGCAATGTCAAGTGCCAACGCAATACAACCAAACACATTGAGTACAAACACACAATGCAAGATTTGAGATGGGTTATCCTAGAAACCCTACCCATAAAGAACCACAATGTTGAGAAGATCCTCTTTGAGAAGGAACAAAGATGGGTACATCGCCTTCAAACGAATGTCAACGGCCGTAATGACAATGTTCCATGGCTCAGCATGAACAACTAAATCCTTCAAACACCATGAGCCCACAAGGTCACTGCTCCTCGCATTAAACCATCGACACCTGGTCTAATAACCATTGACCCAATTTGCCCCACTCCACTTTGTTCTCTCCCAACACTAAGAGCCTGGCCCAACTCATGATATTCATATCTTAGTCGGGTCCCTCGTGTGTGAATGAACATCAATATACTCAATTACACAGGATAAACCATCTTTAATCATTATCACTTTTAATAGTAATCTCTACAACCATTTTTAATTATTGTCACATTTCTGTGTATTTACAACCACCACAACTCTTTTGTGCCTTTTTGATACTCCAATCCGAGTTACAATCCTTTACACGATAACATGGTAGTCTGTCGCCTATGCCTACTCCCTTCTGACCTACATTACACAGGAAACCACTCCCCTTCTGTTCCCGGGGACTGAGAGGCAGTGGCAGCACAAGTAGTGGCGAACCTGTGACCGAGGTAGAACTAACGACGATGAAGTCTTGCTGCTACTAAAACCGTAACGTATACATGGTGAATTGTGTATCATGCACTGTCCATATGTCATTACTCCAGCAGGCCGAGCCACTCTCAGCACGCCCGAGGAGGCACAATTAATCTCCCAACAAGGTATGAATTAGGGGCCCGTAAGTGTGCGCGAATGAGTGGAAACAACCCCCCTTCTATTATACACTAGTAAGCGTGCGTTCTTTTCATAGCACATCGCGAGCGCCGCACCCATTTAAACCGAGCGGCAGAATTACCTAACTTGTCACACTGTCGAGCATTCGAACCGAGGGGCACCCACTCCATATCGGGGACATTATTTACATGCCGCACGTACCGTACCCTATAGAGCGCGCTGCGTACAAACAACGTGTAATGTCTCATACTAAGGAAATGTATTCTAAAGATAACGTTCACCAACTGGGGTCTCTTTTTGCCCCTTCAGCCTTCTGCCCCTTCAGCTAGTAGGCACGCCTTTCAAATAAGTGACCAATCATAGAAAACACCCTTATAGCATACAAGGCGGCACTAAACACTGACTCCATCCTAAGTTCTTCTCTCAGCGGGATGGGGTGCCCTACCTCTTGAGTTAGCATTCAAGATATTAATCTATGAATACAAACTACACATTCTCAACATGTGTAAATATACGATCAACGAGAGAAATATTTGCCTAAATGGGAATGAGAGAACTTTTGCTGTTTAGTAATAAAGAATTGCCATTTTTACGTTTCTTATTATTCCTTCTTGCTCAATAATTTGACAGCCTTCATGAAACAACGCAATGACCCTATTTATGTGTGTACTGTTTGTCTTTCCACTCCCACCCCTCTTTCTTTATATTCGCAGGTACTATAAGGCCATTTCGACTTCAAGATGAATCTTTCTTAGAATCTAACCCTAACTTGAGGTTACCTCACCCTCCCTATTTATTTTTCCTGGAGATACTAGGTCCTGATGAAAGCCGACTTGACTCCTTGAGGGCAACTCACAGCTGAAACATGCTGACCTCTTTATGGACATAACTCAGTGCATAAACCTCCTAATCAAGTTTCCTACGCACGCCCAAACGTTTTAACCAGGCATTCTTTCCAGCACCCAAAAAAGTTTATCAGCACTGGTTAATAGAAGCCTTTTTCACTGCACTAACCCCCTTCCCTTTTTTTGATTACTAAATCACCACTGTACTAACCAGTGGTTCACCTCCGGGTGGAGGAAGCACACATTCAAACCCAATGATGATGAGGTCACGTCGCTAACAACAAGGCGGAGAACCAAGATATACCGCCTATCGAACCTTGGTACGTGAATGAGGGTTTGTTATCGGCACCGGACCCCAATAAGAGAACAAAACCCTGGTTACTCAGGACAAGTGATCCCTTCCCCCAACTGATTTTTGACATTGCAATCAAGGATGCTGAAAGGATCACAAACATTTCCTTCTCCCCCCCCCCCCGGTAGAAAGTATCTTATTTTAAAGATATTTTACATAGTATAGGACTAGCTGCCATACGGGAGTCCCCAGCAGATGTTCACTGGGTTTCTAAGTCTGTAAGTAAAGAAATTACGGGAAGGAGAACTGAGGAAATGTAATCCTGGAAGTCTGACAGATACATTTCTTGATCAAAAATTCATCATAGATTTGCGCCTTTTCTTGATAATGTTACATGCTCATGGTCAAACAACTTTTTATTAAATTTAGATCTAAGATCTTGTCTACCAATAGCTTTTGCATACGGTGGGGACAGAAGTAATGTGTAAATATTGCCCCGCTTGTAGGACTGAAATTGAAATGGGTATACTCTTTTTGCTCATTAGCAACACTTATGGTTCCCCCAGTAAAAAATGGATTCTGTGGGTGTCCAGGCTTATGGTGGTTAGGCAATGCAATGTGGTACGAGAATTTTAAGAACTAGCACCTACGGAGTCATTGTTTACAGTGTTACGAAATGTTTAACTTGGCTATAACACAAGAAACTTTGTCCCTCGACAAAACATTCATTTGTTGGCTCTGATGAAAGGTTGATTTATTTATATAGGATATTCCGCATAGGTTGGAGACTGCATGGCATTGGTGCCCTCTTTTAATGACTTTATGTCTTAATAAAATATTTATTAATAAGAATGGTTTTATAATGCTTAGTATGTGATAACGAATGTATGTAATCATTTTTAATACAAATTGTTTATTTTTGCAGGATAATGTATACAAAAACCATTGTGTATATATATATATAAGTCAGTCTCAAAAGCAGGCTGACATGGGGGAACTTCTTGCCAAGAAAGCGGTTCACTGAGCAACAGGATTTAATTCACCACCCACTGGAGGGTTTGAAACACGAACAACCGTTTGGACCGCAAGCCCCAGAATGCAGTAACCAAAAAAGAAGGTATTTCACATAACTGTGCCATCGGAGGAAATGAAAAATAGTTAAAAACATCGGGCTGTGGAACCTATGGTATGTTCTTTTGGTGCAGGACATTTCTTTGAAAAAGTTTCCATGGGGAAACGAAACGCGTCAGAACAAGTCCCAATCCTGCTGTCCCCTTTAAATAAATTGGCTAAAAAGTGAAGTAACGTGTGCGGCTCAGTTTCTTTCCGCAAGGGGAGATGTTGTGAACATAAATATCGGCGTGGTTCCGCCGAAGAGCAAACGCACCGCCACAAGAGCGCCGACGCTCTCCCAATTTGAACCCCAAAGAGCAGACCCGACAAAACGGATCGGGAGAGTGGTGCCACCGAGGACTGGACCTCGGCATTGGTCCTAAGTCAGTCTCAAAAGCAGGCTGACATGGGGGAACTTCTTGCCAAGAAAGCGGTTCACTGAGCAACAGGATTTAATTCACCACCCACTGGAGGGTTTGAAACACGAACAACCGTTTGGACCGCAAGCCCCAGAATGCAGTAACCAAAAAAGAAGGTATTTCACATAACTGTGCCATCAGAGGAAATGAAAAATAGTTAAAAACATCGGGCTGTGGAACCTATGGTATGTTCTTTTGGTGCAGGACATTTCTTTGAAAAAGTTTCCATGGGGAAACGAAACGCGTCAGAACAAGTCCCAATCCTGCTGTCCCCTTTAAATAAATTGGCTAAAAAGTGAAGTAACGTGTGCGGCTCAGTTTCTTTCCGCAAGGGGAGATGTTGTGAACATAAATATCGGCGTGGTTCCGCCGAAGAGCAAACGCACCGCCACAAGAGCGCCGACGCTCTCCCAATTTGAACCCCAAAGAGCAGACCCGACAAAACGGATCGGGAGAGTGGTGCCACCGAGGACTGGACCTCGGCATTGGTCCTAAGTCAGTCTCAAAAGCAGGCTGACATGGGGGAACTTCTTGCCAAGAAAGCGGTTCACTGAGCAACAGGATTTAATTCACCACCCACTGGAGGGTTTGAAACACGAACAACCGTTTGGACCGCAAGCCCCAGAATGCAGTAACCAAAAAAGAAGGTATTTCACATAACTGTGCCATCGGAGGAAATGAAAAATAGTTAAAAACATCGGGCTGTGGAACCTATGGTATGTTCTTTTGGTGCAGGACATTTCTTTGAAAAAGTTTCCATGGGGAAACGAAACGCGTCAGAACAAGTCCCAATCCTGCTGTCCCCTTTAAATAAATTGGCTAAAAAGTGAAGTAACGTGTGCGGCTCAGTTTCTTTCCGCAAGGGGAGATGTTGTGAACATAAATATCGGCGTGGTTCCGCCGAAGAGCAAACGCACCGCCACAAGAGCGCCGACGCTCTCCCAATTTGAACCCCAAAGAGCAGACCCGACAAAACGGATCGGGAGAGTGGTGCCACCGAGGACTGGACCTCGGCATTGGTCCTAAGTCAGTCTCAAAAGCAGGCTGACATGGGGGAACTTCTTGCCAAGAAAGCGGTTCACTGAGCAACAGGATTTAATTCACCACCCACTGGAGGGTTTGAAACACGAACAACCGTTTGGACCGCAAGCCCCAGAATGCAGTAACCAAAAAAGAAGGTATTTCACATAACTGTGCCATCGGAGGAAATGAAAAATAGTTAAAAACATCGGGCTGTGGAACCTATGGTATGTTCTTTTGGTGCAGGACATTTCTTTGAAAAAGTTTCCATGGGGAAACGAAACGCGTCAGAACAAGTCCCAATCCTGCTGTCCCCTTTAAATAAATTGGCTAAAAAGTGAAGTAACGTGTGCGGCTCAGTTTCTTTCCGCAAGGGGAGATGTTGTGAACATAAATATCGGCGTGGTTCCGCCGAAGAGCAAACGCACCGCCACAAGAGCGCCGACGCTCTCCCAATTTGAACCCCAAAGAGCAGACCCGACAAAACGGATCGGGAGAGTGGTGCCACCGAGGACTGGACCTCGGCATTGGTCCTAAGTCAGTCTCAAAAGCAGGCTGACATGGGGGAACTTCTTGCCAAGAAAGCGGTTCACTGAGCAACAGGATTTAATTCACCACCCACTGGAGGGTTTGAAACACGAACAACCGTTTGGACCGCAAGCCCCAGAATGCAGTAACCAAAAAAGAAGGTATTTCACATAACTGTGCCATCGGAGGAAATGAAAAATAGTTAAAAACATCGGGCTGTGGAACCTATGGTATGTTCTTTTGGTGCAGGACATTTCTTTGAAAAAGTTTCCATGGGGAAACGAAACGCGTCAGAACAAGTCCCAATCCTGCTGTCCCCTTTAAATAAATTGGCTAAAAAGTGAAGTAACGTGTGCGGCTCAGTTTCTTTCCGCAAGGGGAGATGTTGTGAACATAAATATCGGCGTGGTTCCGCCGAAGAGCAAACGCACCGCCACAAGAGCGCCGACGCTCTCCCAATTTGAACCCCAAAGAGCAGACCCGACAAAACGGATCGGGAGAGTGGTGCCACCGAGGACTGGACCTCGGCATTGGTCCTAAGTCAGTCTCAAAAGCAGGCTGACATGGGGGAACTTCTTGCCAAGAAAGCGGTTCACTGAGCAACAGGATTTAATTCACCACCCACTGGAGGGTTTGAAACACGAACAACCGTTTGGACCGCAAGCCCCAGAATGCAGTAACCAAAAAAGAAGGTATTTCACATAACTGTGCCATCGGAGGAAATGAAAAATAGTTAAAAACATCGGGCTGTGGAACCTATGGTATGTTCTTTTGGTGCAGGACATTTCTTTGAAAAAGTTTCCATGGGGAAACGAAACGCGTCAGAACAAGTCCCAATCCTGCTGTCCCCTTTAAATAAATTGGCTAAAAAGTGAAGTAACGTGTGCGGCTCAGTTTCTTTCCGCAAGGGGAGATGTTGTGAACATAAATATCGGCGTGGTTCCGCCGAAGAGCAAACGCACCGCCACAAGAGCGCCGACGCTCTCCCAATTTGAACCCCAAAGAGCAGACCCGACAAAACGGATCGGGAGAGTGGTGCCACCGAGGACTGGACCTCAGCATTGGTCCTAAGTCAGTCTCAAAAGCAGGCTGACATGGGGGAACTTCTTGCCAAGAAAGCGGTTCACTGAGCAACAGGATTTAATTCACCACCCACTGGAGGGTTTGAAACACGAACAACCGTTTGGACCGCAAGCCCCAGAATGCAGTAACCAAAAAAGAAGGTATTTCACATAACTGTGCCATCGGAGGAAATGAAAAATAGTTAAAAACATCGGGCTGTGGAACCTATGGTATGTTCTTTTGGTGCAGGACATTTCTTTGAAAAAGTTTCCATGGGGAAACGAAACGCGTCAGAACAAGTCCCAATCCTGCTGTCCCCTTTAAATAAATTGGCTAAAAAGTGAAGTAACGTGTGCGGCTCAGTTTCTTTCCGCAAGGGGAGATGTTGTGAACATATATATATATATATATATATATATATATATATATATATATATATATATATATATATATATATATATATATATATATATATATATATATATATATATATATATATATACATATGTTTTCATGCTCCCAAGTATACCAGCACAGCACTCACGAGAAATTTTCATCCAATATATATATTCAAAAAACGTTCCCATCCATTTTGATGCAAAGAGGAAAGCACGCAGGTCACCGGTTTCCACAGTGTTATTGACACTGATGGTACCAAATTGCACCTATTGTGGTTCAATCTCTGTATAAAATCAGTTGCGGGTCTTGGAGCACATGAGGGCTATTACCAACAGGGATCAACATTACCCTATAGCCAGATATTTCGAGATACATCACTTCTCAGATAGTGGCAAACTACAAAACTTCATGGTCAAGCAAGTGGGAACCCAACATAGAGGAGGTAATCGAGAGCTGCAACTGAGGAAGCAAGAATCTAGGTACATCATCCGAGAGGACATAACATTGCCAAAGAAATCGCCATACATTTGCATGAGGAATAGTTCCTACATCTGTCTTATGGTGCATGATACCGATTGGCCATGTTTCATATATGCAACAAGTGATTTATCATGAATGTCTATCTGAGCCGTTTTTATCTTAAAGATGAAGTGATTTCACGTTTTAACTTTCTTTCTATCTTTCTCCTTCTTTAGGAGGAAAGGAAGGAACCAACTGGATGGGACAGGTATTCTACATGGGTCCCTAACCTTTTCTTCGTGGCATCATTCTCCTGATATTTCCATCACCGCAGCGAAGAATCTTTTTTCTCTTTCCTTTTCATTTACACATCTATGTGTATCACTTCCCTCGCGTTTGCATTATACACTCAGTTGTCTCTTTTATACACAGACATACCATTTTACCTGTTTCCCACTGCGGGAAAGCAAGTTTATGTCTTTGACAACGCTGTCTTCTAAACATTACATGCACTATGTACTGTACCGCCACTACAGCACTACTGTGGACAATATCATGCATGAATTATATCTTGTGTTTCTGGCCAAGACAAAGTACATAGGTATTGCACCTACGAATTAGTTATGTCTTATATTTTGCCCCCTACTTCGGGGCAAACCAATGTGCAGTAACTTTATGTTACACACTGTGTGAAATGTATTTTGGGATTATCGGCACCAATGTCTGATTACTTGCATCACGGTACACCATTTACAAGATGGCGACTGTAGTCATTGCTGTCGACTATTCTCTGATGCAATGTTATGTAGAGTTCTACGCACCGGAAGACTCTTTCGATTCATGACGTAATAAATCGAGTTTTTGTACTCCTGGTGTGGTCTCTGAGAGCGCGCAATAACTTGCTTCGTATTTGGATAAATATATATGATATGTTATAACTATTACTTTAGAATTTCTAAGGTCTGTGTAGTTTAAGTTGGTTATAAAGTTTTCCTAACTATAACTTATCCTCAACCTTTGTTTTTTTTCATTGAATATCAATCTATCTATCTATCTATCTATCTATCTATCTATCTATCTATCTATCTATCTATCTAGCTATCTATCTATCTATCTATCTATCTATCTATCTAGCTATAATATATTATATATATGTATATCTACATCTATATTTCATACAATGTGAATGGTAAAGGTAGTGAATAGTTAACACTGGAGGAGCTCACTTTAACAGTATAGAAGTAGCCATTCTGCAGTCCTAAATGCACCCTGACACACAATATCGAACAGGCTATAAAGTACTGTAATATGTGAAGTGAGTATGGTATTCTTTCCCGGCCGGCAATTGAAGTGAGAGTATTTGTACTAAAGCTAGGGTTGTATGATAAGGCTGGCACTCTGAGTAGGACAAGCTTTCTTAGAGGCATGTGCATTATTGCTTGGAGTTGTATTACCTATGAGATGCATCTCCTTGAAAGCATAGGTGAGTACCCATGCAATTTGTATTCACCACATACACAACAGTGTAGCGCACACCATTACCAAAACAGTGTGGTTCCTTATGCAAGGAGTGCGCAGCAGACTGTCATGGAGCTGTGGGTAACTCCTCTGCCCCTTGACTGTGTGTGAGTGGCCCAAACTTGGAAAGGGGCACAAAGTAGGGAGCAGATCCAGAATGTACCCATCCTCATGATGGCTACCCTCAGGTCCCCACACAAAGGCCCAGTGCAAACCAAGTATCCCTTTAGTAGAAGGCCAGCTCCTCACTGCCAGAGTACTAAAAGTCATGCTGTAATCTGCTAGCACACAGCTGGTAGACATTCAGCATGTTTCCATAGCACATCATTACACTTGACTATACTTCTGTAATAGAACATAAATATAAAAAATAGCTGGTTCCCCAACCACATAAAGGGGTGGCAAGCGTTGGCATACGAAAACACTACATTAGACTGTATTTCTGATGTTCTATTTATAGAGATGAGGTCACTAGGAGCTGATTATTAGGTCCACTGACAATGGCTCCCAAAAAGTAACTAGTACACAAAGGGAGTCACTATTCCTTGCAGAGGATGAAAGAGGAAGAAACTTTTTTCATGTGCTACTCTATCTGTGGGGGAGAGTGTGTCCTAATCATAATGCCCTCACACACCTGGGTACTTTACCTAGGGGTACTGTATGAACAACAAAGTAAACGTATGGATATAGAACTACGCTGGCAAAATCTAATCATTGATATTATACCTATTTATGTATGTCTGTCAGTATGAGAAAAATCATTTTAATTATTCACATCACTGTTATTATACATGCACTTATGCCAACCTTTAGCGATAATACTCACACTAAGGGTAATGCGCACCAGGCCCTCCAATGGATGACCCGGAAAACCTTTCATGACAAGATATTAACCATACTACACTTTTGTCCTACACTTTCTCTCTTTTGAGAAACACTACTCCCTTCTACAAACTTGGTGGCACTGGTTAGTTCAGGCCGCCACTTATACTAAAATTGACCTTCCTTTGGTCCTGAAGAAGCGCTTTGGATCTCCTTCTGAGGCACATACAGCGCAAAACATGACCATTATATATGTCCATTAAGGACATATACCCTGCTACAGAGGGACATAATATCCCCTAGAGCAACATTAAACACTTTCAGCCAGTTTCATCATCGGCATGTTTTGCGAGTCTGTAATAGCGAATTATAAGGAATCGCTATTATAGACTCGCAAAACGGGATTCATGTAGGAATCGCAATATTTATTGCGATTCCTACAGCTTTCTTATTTGCGATTAGCTAATTGCTAATCGCAAATAAGGAATAACTCCCCATTCATTCCTATGGGCCTAAAGGCCTAAAGGCCCATAGGAATGAATGGGAAGACATATCAATGTGCGAATCGCTATTAGAGATTCGCATTTTGATTTTGTGATTTCAAGGGTGCATGGGTGTCCAATGGACACCCTGTTGCACCCCTGAAATGACATTGGATGCTGGTATTACGCACACACATGTCCTTGGGACATGTGTGTGTGTAACATACAACTTAGAAAAATGCACTTAAGTGCATTTTTCTAAGTTTCCGCTATTTACCACGAGGTTTGACTTTGCGGTAAATAGCGGCCCAAATTTGCGAATTTGCAATTTTTAAATGTTTCATGAATTGCATTTAAGGAATCTCAAATAGAGATTCCTTAAATGAAATTCCTCGCAAATATGCGATTTCGCAATTAGCGATTTTTGCATTTGGGATGATGAATCCCAAATGTAAAAATTGCGCTCGCAAAGGGCCAGATTCGCAGAATCTGGCCCTTTGCGAGCCGATTTTTCTTTCATGAATCTACCTATTTGTTTTAACAATGACAGAGGGATCAACCAAATAAATAGTACCCACTCTCCCTTCAGTCATTTTTTAACACACCACTTTAGACTTCACTGCCACTTACACCCACGCAGCCAAAAGGATTCTCATCAAAAGATCTCTGATAAAGAGACCCTTCGGGGGACCCATAGAGCATTGCAGCGCCGGCTCGACGAGGAGTACAGCCCAAATGATGAAGCATGACACGCTTCGGGGTGTGGGAGGGCAGTATGATGAGGACACACTGTTCCTCACAGATAGAGGACACACGAAAAAAAGTTTCTTCCTCTTTCATCCTCTACAAGGAACAGTGACTCCCTTTGTGTACTACTGTAATTCGTATGTACCCTGTGCTTGTCCTGCAAATCAGACAACTGCTCATGGTTCAATGTTCAAAACCTTTCATTTGAAATATATATAGCTTGTTACAATCATGTATTAACTGATATTGTGCATATATCTTACATTTAATCCAAAAACATTCAGTTGCGAAGTTTTAGAAATACAGTGGTTTAATTTTTGCTGCATCAACCTAGCTGTAACTTCTAATTTAACCCTGACATTAACACAACTTGGAAGTTTTACTTGGCATTGTATCTCTAGACTTAGATAATTTGGGTGGCAGAGTAAGGTTGTTGTCAAGGTAAGTAGTGGTCCTGGTCGAATAAAGATTTTTTGAAACTGAATGATGTTTTACTATACATTTTGCTAACTCATGCATTTATCCTACTAATAATCTAGACATCATGTCCGAATCCCGCCTTGGGAGATGTGCTGTAAGAATTCCTAGTGCTAGGGCATTGTTGTCATTGGTACTGTAGGTTTAGTAGCCCTAGTGCCATGGGTGTTTACTCCAAAGAAGGGTGAGTTAGTAGAGTTAGTTTTCCTTGTTTACATTAGGCCCCCTTTGCATCTTGCTGTACCACAGTCCAGTCCATGGTACAATGGCTTTTCTCTGCCTATGCTGCACTGATTCCGTACAAGTCAACAGGAAAGCACTGGTTTTGGGGGACCCCTTCCAATCCTAAATTGTGGGCACCGGTGAAAAGATCAAGAACTGTACGTTGAGACAAACAGGGCAATGGGCAGCTTCACTGGCATTTTCCCAGGAAGTAGATTGTGATGTCACAAGCCAAACATCCCTATTAGGATGGACCTGTCATGTGGCAGAACTTGGATGAGTGTTGGTAAGGCAGTAGAGCCAGCTCTGGCCAGGCATTGTTCACTGCAAGAAAGCATGGGTGGGACTACTACAGTGCCTGGGAGGTGCAGGCTCTATGGATTGCTCCAAGCATAGCGCTCTACTCCTATTTGAATAGCGCCAATAAAGAACAACATAATTCTACTACGGGAAGCTATCCCCTTATGTAACAATGAGACTCTATCATGCAGCATGCTCTCAGAGTTAAGTCAAACACATCAGTTATGAGGGACTTTCTCAGCAGGGTGTCTACAGATCTTCTTCCAGAGCTACATCTGCATAGGTCTGTGCTGCTTCTCTATTAAATGGCCCCCACTTGCGGTCAGTCTACCATAACCTGGTAATAGGGCAGTAGCCACCCTACACGCATGTACTCTAGGGACAACCGAAGAGTCTAGGGGCCCGACTAGGGAACAAACAAAAACACATGAGGCACTTCCATTGGCCGTGCAGATTTCGAGTACACAAGGATAA
This sequence comes from Lissotriton helveticus, assembly GCF_964261635.1. Lineage (NCBI taxonomy): Eukaryota > Metazoa > Chordata > Amphibia > Caudata > Salamandridae > Lissotriton > Lissotriton helveticus. The sequence continues at coordinate 275,185,633 of NC_136063.1, forward strand.
AAAACAAAATGAGACAGGCAAAGTCAAAGAAGTTCACAAGATGAGGACATAAGGAGGCCTGTCCTAGACCAGAGCATGTATGGGGTCTCTGCCACCTGATTGTCAGGAAACATTAGTACAGTGCAGAAGCACCAACACGACCCAAAAAGTTAAAAAAAACATGAAATATCTCTTTTTGAGCTTTTGTGCGCAATGTTCAGACTCGACATTTTGCAATGAGAGTTTTACATTTGACTAATTTTACCTCCTGTCTCTCAAGAATTCAAGCTTACCAAAAAGCTATTTTTGAGGGGGGTTATCGGTTTTACCGTCCGCCCTACAACTATGCTCATTTAGCCAGCCTTCTGTTCTTTGAGTTCCTTTTCAGCACACCATCTGAATAGACCTCTGCAGCAAAAGATGGAAAAGTCCTTTGTCCAATCATCAAAGGCCAATCACACCCTTCGGGAAGAGTTTCATGAACTTTTCACCGAGGCATCAAGCATATCTCCCGCATTGAGACACCAGCCGCCATTTTTAAATAAGTAGTTTTGATTTCTGAAAAGGAAACCCACCATTGTTTCTGATGAAAGGCCCTCGTTTTTGAAGCAGGGCTAACAATGAGTTTTCTTACCACCTTTATTGTCCTGCATTCTATTCATGGTGCTGTAATTGACATAGCTGTCATTGCTCTAATTGGCTGTTTTGTGAGAGGCTGCCCTCTTATTAATTGAGTGAGGCGTGGTACTGTGGAATAATTGTCAATAATTGCCAATAAGCTTCTCTTTTTCTAAAAGTTTGTTAAGTCCCCCAAGCACAGGCTTTCAATTATTACCCAGCTACAAAAATTCCTCTGAACTTGAGATGCTGGCTTTGCCATGGAAATATCTTACTAGAATGGCTCCAATCAACTTTGTTGTAATTCACAATATGGAATGTTGGTTTTGCATACAGAATGTAGATTATGTTTCAAAAGAATAATGCTCTATCATTATATTTCTAATAATTTACATCAAAGCATTTATTCGAGATAGTGCGGAAGCTCCGAAGAAATGCATGTAACATTGCTGGTAAACACAATCATTTTATATGTTCAGAGCAACAACCTGTATTAATGACAGACATGCAGAGGAAAAAAAGAGAATTGAGAGCCTGCCCTAAGGACGTTGGGCCATCCAATATGATAAAGATTTTCAACTATTATTAGAGAACAACGGCTCCTAGTCACGATTTTTGAATACACAGTGCCAAATGGCAATTTATTATATACAAAATAATAAACAAAACATAAATTAAAAGGAGAATAGACCAGCACAGAAAATATAGGCGAAAGAAATCTGCTTGGTACTCTATTTTTGAAGTGAAACATTCAAGTGCTAAATCGTGATCAAAAAGTGTTAATAGAACAAGAGAAGCACGGAAGGGCAGGAAACTTTGGGGCATATTATCAAGACAGGCAATAAAATTATCGCTGTTTAAGCGGCAGAAAACTGCCGCTAAAACGGCGATAATGGGCTTGATAATATGCTCTATGGAATTCTAATTGAAGCCCATGTTAGATGTCCTTCACATTTAACATGTACTTCAATTGGAATTCCATAGAGCATATTATCAAGCCCATTATCGCCGTTTTAGCGGCAGTTTTCTGCCGCTAAAACGGCGATAATATTATCGCCTTTCTTGATAATATGCCCTTTTGTATTTTCATAAGCCATTCTGACTGCTGCAAATTACTGTCATTATTATGGTTAAATAGATCATTCATAAGTCGAGCACACAAACGTTTTTGAACACCTATTACGGTGTAGGTGCACAAAAAGACCTCTCATGAGGCCAACATACAACTCCTTATTAACAGAAGTGGTGGGATTTTTTCCATGCAGATAGGATTTGCTCACACAGAAAGTGTTATGTACTTATTGTGAGAAAATGTACTCATTGGGTGGGATTTGATGCATTTCTCTGTGTGACTGCAATCAAAGGTTGGAGAACACCAACAAGTTAGTGAGTATTCAGCCAATGTTTGCATGTATATTCCCTCCCTAAAAAGGTTCAAAACTGTAATCGCATCTAAAGGTCAAAAGGGTCAAATGCAGAAATAATTTTTTTTTCAGAATGGGGTAGGAACACTTTCAAAGTGATGAGGCCTAGTAGAAAAGCTTGCAAATGCAAATGCACGTTTGCATCTCATTTTCTTTTATCAGAAACATAAACCTGTTACATTTTTGCATGTGGAAATATTTATGTGTGTGACTGCTTCAAGGAATAAGGAACTGTATACGATTCCTCCTAATACTCAAGATGGTCTTAGTGAACTATTAAAAATGTCTCAAATGCACTCCTAATGTAGGACCACACCACATTATCTTTGCCTTTTCGAGGTACGATTTCTCAATCAGACCACCAGCTATTGTGAGATATATTTATTCTGTGGAGTGCTTGTTTTGTTTAGTATCATTTGAGATTTCTTTTCACGTTAGAAACAGCAGTTATGAATTGTAAAATCTATCATGCTATATATATATCTAAAACAATTTTTATGTTGAAGAAATGTTTTTAGGTTTTAGGATTTGGAATGTTTTAGAATGACATGAAATGAGCATTTAATTAGCTTTACTAAGACTATTTACTAATAAGCCTTTGAAACATTTTTAATAAAAACTACTACAAATATTTTTAAGTTTCTATACAGAAAGTTGAACTTGTCATGTACATGGTTAAGAAAATAGTATTAGATTTTAGAAAAGTTGTTGCAGTTTTCAAAATTATCTTTGCAGTTTAGACTTATTAAACACATTGGAAGTATTAATGGGAATGTGCTCAAGTTGAACCAGTTATAACAAACTTTGTTCAACTTTCAGCATTTTAATGAGCTAAGAACCACAGATGTTTATGTCTCATAGTTTTTACCATTAAAAATATCCCGAGGCTAATAACGGCTATTGAAGTTCAACACCAGGTATCAAAAGAATGAAAAGGCTAAACTATGTCAGTCAAGAAACCAAGATTTTGCTTCGGGTTACAATTAAAGGTCAGCAGGTGACTGACTCAGAGAGCACTTTTGTAGTGATCCCATTCAAGGAGACACAAACCCACATTCTGAAGAACTTCTATGCAGAGTTTCAAGCTTTCACTTGATTCTTCCGAACAATGAATCGAAAGTTATTGTACTGTGTGTGCCACAGACGATTACATAAGGTTTAACTCTTTACAACACAGTCATAAGCCCAATTAGATGGTTGCAATGAAAAGGTAAACACCTCCAAATATTTGTTAACTCGTAGGAGTTTTACATTTTACTAAAACTTTCAAGCAATCTTTAGCAAGTGTATTGAAGGTATTATACCACTGGAGGATTGGAATAGGATTGCATTTCAGAAAATGTGAAAGGCACAATTATGATTTTAACTCTGAAAGATGCCAAACGCTGCCAGGAACATGCTAACTACATGTATATGCCACCGCTAAATGTGAATCATGCATTTTATTACATGTCTGAGCAGTCAGATGGAAAGAAGCTATAAATACTCCACTTCACAAATCATATTAAGGATTCGCTGTAAATAGATTTGGATTAAATAACACACTCTTGTTAGTCGTCTGCACTTGTTTACACGTTAGCACTGGGTGAGCCAGGTCCCGGGAAAAGGTGGACATTTAAAAAAAAGAAGGGAGGACCACGGGCCTACCCTTCAAGGGCTTATTTTTGCCTCTGGGACCACCACCTTCACTGGGCTAATGTTTACATTTAGCGCTATGGAGCTCCCGGGCCCCAGGGACCACTATCTCCCACCATCTCCCTGGGGCTATTGATCAAATTTAGGGGGGGAATCTGTGCAGACCCCCATGGGCCCCCAGGGACCACCACAGCCACGGGGCTAGTCTTAAAAATTAACGGAATGGGAAGGAGATGACAGTCCCCCCAACCCTGGGGACTACCATCTCCCTGGGGCCAATTCCTTTTTAAAAAAGCAAGAGGATTAGCCGTCCTGGGCCATATATGACCCAAGGGACCATCACCTCCCCGAGCTGGCCTGTGCAGATGAAAGGAGAGGGAATGCGTGACCCCCCTCCTGGAGCCAATAATGACCCTTCGGACCGCCACCCCCAGGACTGGCTCCAGGTATACCCACCCCTGGGACATAGCTGTTTGCTTTTGCTTAGTGAGAGCTGGGACTGCAGGGGCCTTGAAGCTCCTCCCGCGGTCCCAGGGCTAGGAGACAGATGGAAAATAATGGTAATTAAGAGGCGGAATAAAGGTCAGAAATGAGCAGAAAGAGGCAGAATAAAGGTCAGAAACGAGCAGAAAGAGGCGAAATAAAGGTGAGAAACAAACAGAAAGAGGCAGAATAAAGGCCCGAAACCTGCAAAAAAAGAGGCAAAATAGAGGTCTGGAAAGAGCGGCAGGAGGCAGTATAAAGGTCAGAAACAATCAGAAAGAGGCAGATTAAAGGTCAGCAATGAGCAGAGGAGGCAAGATAAATGTGAGAGGCAGGCTAAAGGTCAGTAAAAAGGAGAGAGAGGCAAGATAAAGGTGAGAAACGAGCAGAAAGAGACAGAATAAAGGCCAGCAATGAGCAGAAAGAGGCAAAATAAAGGTGAGAAAAAAACAGAAATAGGCAGAATAAAGGTCCGGAACCTGCAAAAAAGAGGCAAAATAGAGGTCTGGAAAGAGCAGCAGGAGGCTGAATAAAGGTCAGAAACAATCAGAAAGAGGCAGATTAAAGGTCAGCAATGAGCATAAGAGGCAAGATAAATGTGAGAAATGAGCAGAAAGAGGCAAAATAGAGGTGAGAAACAAGAAGCAAGAGGGAAAATAAAGGTCGTAAAGGAGCAGAAAGAGGTAAAATAAAGGCCCGCAATGATCAAAAAGAGGCAAAATAAAGGTTAGACGTGTGCAGAAAAAAGGCCTAAAATGAGCAGAAAACGAGTATAACCCACTCATGCACCCACTCACAGAACAACTCAGACACTTTCACATCCACTCACAGACACTCATGCGCCCATTTATAAAATCACTCATACTATCTCTTACCCACTCACAGACCTACTCAGACACTCATGCACCCACTCACACACCCATTGAGACACTCATGCACCCACTCACATACCCACTAAGACACTCATGCAACCACTCACAGACCCACTCAGACACTCATTTACCCACTCACACACCCAGTGAGACCTGATGCACTCACTCACATACCCACTAAGACACACATGCATTCACACACTTACTCTCAAAGGTTGAAGGTTACAGTTAGGAAACAACATTAAAAAACCATAGAAATTCACTGAAAAAACAAAGGTTATAGGGACCGTATTATTAAGAAATAGAATTAAAAACAATCCTATAAATTCACTGAAAAAAACAAAGTTTACAGGGACGGTATAGTTAGGCTCAGATTTCACTCCCACAAAACCTTAGAAATTCAGCAGTTATAGTTACCTGAGCTCACTATAACGTATGCCACCGCAATCCACTGTTTATGACCTCACATATTACATTACTCATGACTTGGTCAGTGACATCAATGATGACATCACTGTCACTTATACAGCCACTCACACACCCACTCACACACCTTTGCAGCCATTCACACAGCCCCTAACTCACCCATACAACTACTCACAAACCCACTCACACAGCCATTGACACACCCATACAGTCATTCAGACATCCACTCAAACACTGATACAGACAACTCAACAAGCACTCAGATGAGATATGTTAGAAGTAGTATGACTAACTACTAGTACAGAAAGAATAGAACTTTGACTTATACAGTATCTTGGTACATATCTTTGAGTCTCAGAAACATTTATACAACTCTTCCACTCTAGGGATGATGTCATCAGTGATGTAATTCAGTGATGTTATTGACCATGTCATGAGTGATGTAATATGTGAGGTCATAAGTAGTAAATTTCGAGGGCGCAAGTTACAGTTAGCTAGGTAACTATAACTGCTGAATTTCTATGGTTTTGTATGAGTGAAATCTGAGTCTAACTCTAAAGTTCCTGTAACCTGTGTTTTTTTGTGAAAAAAAATATATTATCATATATTGCAATAAATGTATCGAAATAATATGTATTCTGAGACATTGGGGCATATGTAGGTAGCCGCTTGCGATTCGCAAATGCCGAAATTCGGCGAATTTTGGCGTTTGCGAATCGCAAACGGCGTTTTGATATGTAGGTGCCACTTAGCAAAATAAGGAATCGTAAAAATTGCGATTCCTTATTTTGCTTATAGCATTTAAGAAATCACAATTTTGCGATTCCTTAAATGCTATGTAGGGGTGCTTTAAAAATTGCGATTTTTGCATAAGGAATCGCAAAATACCACCTACTCCAAGTAGATGGTATTTTGCGATTTCCTTCAAAAATGCTTTTTTTTAAAAAATTCAAAGTGCCATGTGGCGCACAGACATGTATGTGCACCACATGTACTTACAGGCACATTCCAGGGGTGCAACAGGTGTCCTTTGGACACCCTGGCACCCTTGGAATTGCGATTCTCAAATTGCGATTTGCTGTGTGAAAATCGCAATTTGAGAATGTATCCCCATTCATTCCTATGGGCCTTTTGGCCTATAGGAATGAATGGGACACTCATTCCTTAATTGCGATTCGCAATTTGCTTAATCGCAAATAAGGAATGTTAGAGATTCGCAAAAAAATTGCAAATTTTTACCTACATTCCATTTTGCTATTCTGACATAGCGATTCCTTAAAAATCGCTATTTGGGAACCGCAAAATGGAAATTACCTACATATGCCCCATAGTGAATTGTCAGTAATAATTAAAGGATTCTAGTCAGTATTAGGACTTGGATAAGGGCACTTATGGAATACCCATGAAATTGGCACTCATGCATTTTTTTTGTATATATTTTCCCATATACTAATACATTTTTGGGATATTGTCCAACACAAGTCGTGTCATGTGATAATGAATTATGGACGAATTTTAGAGAATTTAATAATGAATCATAATTGTTTTGAGGTAAAAACGGAGGTGAAAAGTCTTGCTTTTATGTTGTTTGAAACGCTGCATATAAAATGCTTTGTATAATGCGTACATGTCATGTGACCAAGGCCGTCAAGGCGGCCGAAACGTCTCATAGCGGACGGCGAAATAAACTGAAATTAAAGCAATCACATCTGTGTCTGCTCCGTCTGTGCCCAAAGGGCAGCAGTCGTTAAAAAAAATTATATATATATATATATATATATTCACGCTCCAAGGTTGTCCACCTTATGAGTAGCACGCGAGCAGCAGCTTTATTTATGTGTAGGTGAGGACGGGGATCCGCTCGTAGACGCCGCTCCGTAATGGATCTGCCCGACGCGTTTCAAAGCTCCATCTGCTTCTCTTCAGGGGCTTTAACGGAAGCGGTGTGCGCACCCGTTACACTTCTCCAATTTCATATAACTCACCCGCCAATGGGAGGCTCCAATGAGACTTCTGGGAAGTGTAGTGCGGAAAGCACACAATCAAGTCCTGTATGGACTCCACGAGTGGGCCCGTCCTCGATCCCATGTACGGCTGCTACTTCACTGCCGTGACCCCCACGTTAACGGGGTGGTGCATACTCTGCGGCTGGACTGCCGCATATAGATTCACGCTCCAAGGTTGTCCACCTTATGAGTAGCACGCGAGCAGCAGCTTTATTTATGTGTAGGTGAGGACGGGGATCCGCTCGTAGACGCCGCTCCGTAATGGATCTGCCCGACGCGTTTCAAAGCTCCATCTGCTTCTCTTCAGGGGCTTTAACGGAAGCGGTGTGCGCACCCGTTACACTTCTCCAATTTCATATAACTCACCCGCCAATGGGAGGCTCCAATGAGACTTCTGGGAAGTGTAGTGCGGAAAGCACACAATCAAGTCCTGTATGGACTCCACGAGTGGGCCCGTCCTCGATCCCATGTACGGCTGCTACTTCACTGCCGTGACCCCCACGTTAACGGGGTGGTGCATACTCTGCGGCTGGACTGCCGCATATAGATTCACGCTCCAAGGTTGTCCACCTTATGAGTAGCACGCGAGCAGCAGCTTTATTTATGTGTAGGTGAGGACGGGGATCCGCTCGTAGACGCCGCTCCGTAATGGATCTGCCCGACGCGTTTCAAAGCTCCATCTGCTTCTCTTCAGGGGCTTTAACGGAAGCGGTGTGCGCACCCGTTACACTTCTCCAATTTCATATAACTCACCCGCCAATGGGAGGCTCCAATGAGACTTCTGGGAAGTGTAGTGCGGAAAGCACACAATCAAGTCCTGTATGGACTCCACGAGTGGGCCCGTCCTCGATCCCATGTACGGCTGCTACTTCACTGCCGTGACCCCCACGTTAACGGGGTGGTGCATACTCTGCGGCTGGACTGCCGCATATAGATTCACGCTCCAAGGTTGTCCACCTTATGAGTAGCACGCGAGCAGCAGCTTTATTTATGTGTAGGTGAGGACGGGGATCCGCTCGTAGACGCCGCTCCGTAATGGATCTGCCCGACGCGTTTCAAAGCTCCATCTGCTTCTCTTCAGGGGCTTTAACGGAAGCGGTGTGCGCACCCGTTACACTTCTCCAATTTCATATAACTCACCCGCCAATGGGAGGCTCCAATGAGACTTCTGGGAAGTGTAGTGCGGAAAGCACACAATCAAGTCCTGTATGGACTCCACGAGTGGGCCCGTCCTCGATCCCATGTACGGCTGCTACTTCACTGCCGTGACCCCCACGTTAACGGGGTGGTGCATACTCTGCGGCTGGACTGCCGCATATAGATTCACGCTCCAAGGTTGTCCACCTTATGAGTAGCACGCGAGCAGCAGCTTTATTTATGTGTAGGTGAGGACGGGGATCCGCTCGTAGACGCCGCTCCGTAATGGATCTGCCCGACGCGTTTCAAAGCTCCATCTGCTTCTCTTCAGGGGCTTTAACGGAAGCGGTGTGCGCACCCGTTACACTTCTCCAATTTCATATAACTCACCCGCCAATGGGAGGCTCCAATGAGACTTCTGGGAAGTGTAGTGCGGAAAGCACACAATCAAGTCCTGTATGGACTCCACGAGTGGGCCCGTCCTCGATCCCATGTACGGCTGCTACTTCACTGCCGTGACCCCCACGTTAACGGGGTGGTGCATACTCTGCGGCTGGACTGCCGCATATAGATTCACGCTCCAAGGTTGTCCACCTTATGAGTAGCACGCGAGCAGCAGCTTTAATTATGTGTAGGTGAGGACGGGGATCCGCTCGTAGACGCCGCTCCGTAATGGATCTGCCCGACGCGTTTCAAAGCTCCATCTGCTTCTCTTCAGGGGCTTTAACGGAAGCGGTGTGCGCACCCGTTACACTTCTCCAATTTCATATAATATATATATAAAATGGGGAAGTGGGTCGGCGGTTGCGCACACCGCTTCCGTTAAAGCCCCTGAAGAGAAGCATATGGAGCTTCGAAACGCGTCGGGCAGATCCCGTACGGAGCGGTGTCTATGAGTGGATCCCCGTCCTCACCTATACATAAACCAAGCTGCTGTTCGCGTGCTACTCAAAGGTGGACACCTTCGAGCATTGATTTATACGCGGCCGTCCAGCCGCGGAGTATGCACCACCCCGGTACCCTGGGGGTCACTAAAGTGAAGCAGCAGTCGTACTTGGAATCGAGGACGGGCCCACTTGTGGAGTCCATACAGGACTTGATTGTGTGCTTCCCGGACCACACTTCCCAGAATGCACAGTCTCATTTGAGCCTCCCATCGGTGGGTGTGTTATATATAAAATGGGGAAGTGGGTCGGCGGTTGCGCACACCGCTTCCGTTAAAGCCCCTGAAGAGAAGCATATGGAGCTTCGAAACGCGTCGGGCAGATCCCGTACGGAGCGGTGTCTATGAGTGGATCCCCGTCCTCACCTATACATAAACCAAGCTGCTGTTCGCGTGCTACTCAAAGGTGGACACCTTCGAGCATTGATTTATACGCGGCCGTCCAGCCGCGGAGTATGCACCACCCCGGTACCCTGGGGGTCACTAAAGTGAAGCAGCAGTCGTACTTGGAATCGAGGACGGGCCCACTTGTGGAGTCCATACAGGACTTGATTGTGTGCTTCCCGGACCACACTTCCCAGAATGCACAGTCTCATTTGAGCCTCCCATCGGTGGGTGTGTTATATATAAAATGGGGAAGTGGGTCGGCGGTTGCGCACACCGCTTCCGTTAAAGCCCCTGAAGAGAAGCATATGGAGCTTCGAAACGCGTCGGGCAGATCCCGTACGGAGCGGTGTCTATGAGTGGATCCCCGTCCTCACCTATACATAAACCAAGCTGCTGTTCGCGTGCTACTCAAAGGTGGACACCTTCGAGCATTGATTTATACGCGGCCGTCCAGCCGCGGAGTATGCACCACCCCGGTACCCTGGGGGTCACTAAAGTGAAGCAGCAGTCGTACTTGGAATCGAGGACGGGCCCACTTGTGGAGTCCATACAGGACTTGATTGTGTGCTTCCCGGACCACACTTCCCAGAATGCACAGTCTCATTTGAGCCTCCCATCGGTGGGTGTGTTATATATAAAATGGGGAAGTGGGTCGGCGGTTGCGCACACCGCTTCCGTTAAAGCCCCTGAAGAGAAGCATATGGAGCTTCGAAACGCGTCGGGCAGATCCCGTACGGAGCGGTGTCTATGAGTGGATCCCCGTCCTCACCTATACATAAACCAAGCTGCTGTTCGCGTGCTACTCAAAGGTGGACACCTTCGAGCATTGATTTATACGCGGCCGTCCAGCCGCGGAGTATGCACCACCCCGGTACCCTGGGGGTCACTAAAGTGAAGCAGCAGTCGTACTTGGAATCGAGGACGGGCCCACTTGTGGAGTCCATACAGGACTTGATTGTGTGCTTCCCGGACCACACTTCCCAGAATGCACAGTCTCATTTGAGCCTCCCATCGGTGGGTGTGTTATATATAAAATGGGGAAGTGGGTCGGCGGTTGCGCACACCGCTTCCGTTAAAGCCCCTGAAGAGAAGCATATGGAGCTTCGAAACGCGTCGGGCAGATCCCGTACGGAGCGGTGTCTATGAGTGGATCCCCGTCCTCACCTATACATAAACCAAGCTGCTGTTCGCGTGCTACTCAAAGGTGGACACCTTCGAGCATTGATATATATATATATATATATATATTACCTACTGGCGGTCGCCAGTAGGTATATATAGTTAGGATTTTTTCTCTATGGGATTTTTGAAAATTCTATGTCTAATAACTTTGGCGTTTGTGGACGGAATTGGCTGAAATTTTCAGGAAAATGGAACATTTTGTTTCTGAGCAGCCCCTGAAAATTTGGGGGGGTTTCGTCAAGGGAAGGCCGAGAAAAAAGGGGGGTCCCAAAACGTGTTTTTAACATTGAGTTTTCCATAGGGCGGTTGGCCTCACTTTTAGCCCGAACGGCTGAATGGATTTGCACGAAACTTGGCAAAATTGTAGGGACTGGTAGCCCGATGTGCCTTTGCTAGGTCTCAATATATGTGCTCCAGTGGATTTTGAGAAATTAACGTTCAAAAAAAGATATATATCTGTAACAGCGGACCAGGCAGCGCTCCAGTTCGCGTACTTTTCGCGTTACGGAGCTTTGTGAAGCGAAGCTGATTGGTTCTCCGGCGTCTGTAAACATTCCAAACAGTCCGTAGCGGCCGCCATCTTGTCTCTCGGTAGGATCGAGAGACAAGAGGAGGCCAAAGCGAAGGGGCAAATGACCATAAGGGGGCATAGTAGATCCTCCCTGACCCCCTAGGTTTGATGTGGAGGTTTTAAAAGGGCCCCGCGGGGCAAAAAAAAATAAAATAATAATAATCGAACGGCTGAATGGATTTGCACGAAACTTGGCAAAATTGTAGGGACTGGTAGCCCGATGTGCCTTTGCTAGCTCTCAATATATGTGCTCCAGTGGATTTTGAGAAATTAACGTTGAAAAAAAGATATATATCTGTAACAGCGCTCCGCTTCGCGTACTTTTCGCGTTACGGAGCTTTGCGAAGCTGATTGGTTCTCCGGCGTCTGTAAACATTCCAAACAGTCCGTAGCGGCTGCCATCTTGTCTCTCTGTAGGATCGAGAGACAAGAGGAGGCCAAAGCGAAGGGGCAAATGACCATAAGGGGGCATAGTAGATCCTCCCTGACCTCTTTGAGACATTATTCATTTTTATTTTTAATTTATGAGGTTGTAGCGAAGTGATTGTAGTATAAAAAAAGAGTTATAGTATAGAGTGCAAAAATTGGTTCGTTAGCGTAACGGGAAGCGGACTGGGGAGCGTACTACAAGGAAAGAAGAATGATTGACTTTTAACTTATTGTATGTTAATAGACTTGTTTTTCTGCTGAGTGACGTCTCGGCCTATCTCCACGGGATGCAGTCCCTACCATCTCGGCGTTTAAGCCCAGGGGGACCGGTAGTGTGGGAGAGATAACGGGGCATATTATCAAGGTGGTTTATCTCCGCTTTTTTGGCTTTAAAAGCCAAGAAAGCGGAGATAAAATTATCTCTGTATTACCTAGCTGTTGCTAACACCAGTTAGCGACCGCTAGTAGGAGATAGCGACCATCTTGGGCTCCACTTTGCATGTCAGTGATATTTATCACTAATGACATGCAAAGTGGGCATGCCAAGATGTTAGCGACTGGAAACAGACGCTAACATCGCTATCTCCTATTACCAACTTTTGGAGATATTCGCGCTAAGCGCGAATATCTCCAAAAAGTAACACCTGCCCTGAGCAGTTCTTAGCCATGTTATCCAATGGGAGGTGGATAACATGGCTAAGAGCATTAGCTCGGTAATGCATGAATATCGCTGACTTTTCAGCGATATTAATGCATTGCGGCCGTTTTTTATCGCATTTGCGATAAACCTTGATAATAGCAAGGTTTATCTGCGATAATTTCTGACGATGCTTAGCGGTAAAAAATGTGTTGCTAAGCATCGTTAGGGATAAATATCGCTTAACTTTGGTAATATGCCCCAACGTCTGTTAACGTTCGATTCGAAGGAAATCAGGAAGTGTTGAAAAACATTGTCTGCGCCATCTTGCCTTTTTTCAAATGCCACACTTTTGTCGTGCACGGCAGCCATTTTAGATGCCTTGACCAGACCCACTCTCTGCACGCTGTCGATCCTTAGCATGGCTCCCCACCCTCGCAAGCATCTCCCCCAGGCACTGGTCACCCCCGCTCTCTGTCTTATGCATGGGCAATAAACCTCCCCCCATCTGCGCTGCTCTTCCCTGAGAATCACACCCTGTGCCCGCCCGACACCTCCCTTTCGCCCTATTCACTACCGCACACTCTGACACTCCTTTTCCTCTGTGTCCGATTGTCCAGGCCGGTCCTAGGCTATCAGCTAGCCCTGCAGATGTAGTTTATGGCCCCAGCTGTAAAGAATCACCCCTCTTCAAAGGAGTTATAGTAGATCAAGGCCCACACCCGATGAGATCCGTCACAGCACACGCGTTCCTACTATCTGAAAACCATCCTGTATTGTGATTGGGGAGGGGACCGAGCCTGAAGATTCCAGGGGTGTCACATTAAAAATATATAGCACTCCAACAAAGTAGTAGGATTATAAAACTTTAATTACTTATAAATATATACAACAAAACAAAAACAGTAAAAACATTTAAACATTTTTAGGGAAAAAGAAGGAAGTAGCGGTCGGTTGTGCGAATAGTCCCAACGCAGCACAACGTCCAGATTTCTGGACGGCACCCAGGTGATGTTGCCTGGGTGCCGCACTGATTTCGGTATCCGGCGTGGGGCGTCGCGGGGGGTGGGTCATCAGTAGCGGTCTGTTGTGCGAATAGTTCCAAGGCAGCAGAACGATGGCACCAAGGTGATGTCCAGTAAGTTGCCGCCCTCCGAATAACGGCGTGGGGCGCCCCGGGGGGGGGGGGGGGGGGGGAGGCGGCGTGAACGGGCTTCTCCAGGTGGAGTCTCGTCTGCTGTAGTGGGGCGCCCCTTTACCGTTTCAGTTGCCATTCCGTCCGCTTTTGGTCCACTGTGTCAAAAGCCGCAATTCAGCTGAGTTGCGCCCACTCTTGCGGTGCAGCGATAGGCGGCTGTCACAGGACTCTCAAAATGGCGGCAGGCTCTTTTCTTTTTGGGCCTGGTCCACTGAAATGGCCCTGGGACACCTTGGAAATCGGACGCTTGTCTGCTAGGTCTTGGACCCCATTCTCGAAAGCGTCCCCTCCGCCTTGAGGATTCTACAAAAGTTTTGGGGGCCCCCGACTCCTGCAGGCTTCTGGTGGGGAGCGGCTGCCATGATTGCTCGCGGAATGACCACGACGGAGCCACGAGATGGTGGTGCTTTCATGCTGACGCCAGCTTCAGTCTGAAACATCCAGAAACAAGGTGGGGCTTTCATCGTTTGGGAAAAAAAAAGTTTTCATCCAATGAAAAGTGTTATTTTTAGGTCATATGATCAAGCCTTCCATCATTATGAAACCAAAAGTAAAATGAACCAATGAAAAGTTTTATAAACAAGTCACATGACCTGTTATG